>NW_028327181.1:79448170-80082283 GCF_987537825.1 Furipterus horrens | reverse complement strand
GTGGTAAGTGGCTCCCACCTTAGCCGCCACGTGTTGTCAAGAACCGGAAAAAGCGAGAGCAGGCAAAAGAAAGCCGCATCGGGGCATTTAAAGTGTCTTGACGTCACGCACTGCCAGGAACTCAGCTGAGTTTTTAGCAGGACATTCCAGTCATCTTTCCTCCCTCCCCCCGATTTCTGGGCCCCAGATCTCGGCAATTCCCCTGCTGCTGCAGAGGGAGGAGCACTAAAACTTCGGAACAGCCAGTACGGGGCGTTCACAGTCTCGGTTGGCTCCGCCTTTCCCCCAGAGGCTCTCCTCATTGGTCAGTTGGTGGGGCTTAGGTGTAGAGTACACGCTCCAGGGCCTGTGGGTGGACGAGAAAACTGGCCGTCTCATGAATTATGCAGGACGGCGTGTCTGGGCCGGGCTGGGGCTGGGCGGGGATTGGCTGCAGGGGCTGTAATTCAGAGGTTTCCGGAGCTGTGGTGGCGGCACAGACCGGGAGGGAGAGTCTGGGGTTCCGTCGTCGCAGCGGAGGGAGTGAACCCGAACCGGATCCTTGAAGAGCAGCTCCGTTTGGCTCTCTCTTTCTCTCTCTCCCCCCGCGTCTGCTAGGAGAGACCCTGTGGCCTGAGGGAGCCCACGGCCCGCACCTCGGCGCTAGCGCACCCCGGCCTGTCGGGCCTGAGCCCGAGAAACAGGTGAAGGGGGTGAAGGGTGGGGCCTCCCCTCTGTCCCGACGGCTCACAGGCCTGGGGATCCCGGGGGACGCTGGAGGGACTGGGAGCTTCTGTGTTGTTCGGGGAAGTTGTGGAAGGAAACTTCCGTGGGGCGGGAGGTTACGAGAAGACAGGGAGGGTTGCTCTGAAGGGACAACTCCCGGGGATGACAGGAGCGGGCCTCTGAAGGGACAGGGGGTGCTGGAAGAAAGTTTCGTTCTTTGGAGAAAGGGGAGGCGACGAGGAAGAGAGAATGGGCTCGAGGGGGAGGTTCGTGGGGTGAGAGCACGCTAGGGTGGGGGTGGCAGGAATGAGGGGCAGCCCCCCAACTTCCTGCTCCCTGGGACTCCGGGAACGTTCCGGCCACAGGAGCGACTGTCAAGCCGGTGGAGATCACGGGGTGGTGGAGGTGGTGTTGAAAAGAGCCCACCGCCCCGCCCCCCGAATTCCTCGGCCTTGCCCTGGTCTTTAGGAGCCAGCTGTATCCCACTGGCGGTAAGAATAGGTGTCTTCCCCCTACAATCTCATGGACTAGTTGGTTGTGGGTAGGAGTATTGCGTAAGAGTCAAGTTTCCTGTAGGGAAATTGACAGTCTTACATACTTTCTAAATTATCTCCCGTCTTTTTCTAGGATAAGCCAACCCCCTTCTAAAAAAAAAGCAAAAACAAAATAACACTCCCCTCCCCCCTCATCAAGCCTGCTCTAGAGAGAAATAAACCTCTTTTCTTTTTTAAACACCTGGTAAACTCGGCCAGAAGATAAATAATTGAGCCCTTGCGTTTACTGGATTGTGGTGTTGCTTAATTGCATAGGACAGAATGAACCAATCAAGAGTAGGAGTTTTTTGTCTCAGAGCCAGGATCTTGGGCAAATGCAGAGGAGAGGGAAACAAAGACAGGCTGGCCTTGGGGAAGCCATGTGTGCAAACTTTACCTGTGTGTGAGGTGTGTGGTTGGGCTTTAGTTAGCAAGATTCAAATTGTCACCCAACTTGCTTTTTCCATGTTTAGTACACATCCCTCTGTGTTATATCAAGTGTGTGTGCGATGTTGACACACTTCTTTTAAAAATAATAAATGTACATGATGTGGATCTGCTGGTTTTGTTACAGGGTGTATTTACTCTGTATAACTTGTAACTTTTTGGTTAGCTGTGCTGATAAAGCATTGGTTTGAATAAATCAGAATACTTTTATTCTGTTATCTGTGGCTTTAGACTGATAACTTGATTCAGCCAACTTTCTCTTTTACTATATATTAAATATGTCTATGTTCCCTGAATCAACACATTTATTTCCTTATTACATGTGTCAGACTGGAATACTAGCAGAATTTATGCTCAGACATTTGCATAGTGGGAGAGGGGGAAAAAGTCTGCAATCTTTAAAAAAAAATTGCTGTTGAGGTTGGAAGGCTGATCTTAGTCACTAGCAAATTTGTGAATCTTTTATATGTAGTCCTTTTGGGAAGAATAACCATTTAGAAATATCCAGTTATGACTTGACCCACAAGGGGTAGATAGTTTATATAACCTTAATCCTATTTTGTTGGGAAGAAAATTGAGGCCAAAGGAACAAGACACTTGCCCAAGACAGCAGAGTGCCATAGTGGTGGAACTCACACCTTTTGTATATTTTGTGTTCTTTTGACTATTTATGCTTATGTATTTGGTCTTGATTTAGAGATAGGGTAGAGTCTGTTGGGAAAACTGTCATCGATGTTCTAACAAATACCTGGACAGTGAGAAACCACCAACAGGCTGTAAGACTCCATGGAAGATAGGTAGTATGTAAACAGGAGAAAAAAGTACATATGGGGTTTGCTTAGGTTATTTTTCTAACTGCTTTAAATTGGGAAGTAACTTTTTAGTCGGCATAATTTATTATCAGAATTTAGCTGTTTGCTAATGGAAAGAGATATTTATTTAGGCAAGCTTGTAGATGAAGGACAGTTGTGACCTAAATGTCATTTCAACCAAAGTGCCTTGTGGCTGGATCAGTGGTCATTTGTATTCCCAGAAAGTCACTTTCTTCTTGCCTCTGCATGTTTTGACATTCAGATGTGAGATGAGGCAGAGATAGTGACCCTCATTGCAGACCTTGAGTTCAGCACCTTTTACCTATAGTTTTCTCAGAAGTGGTGTACCAATGAACAAGTATTTACTTTTGCAACTTAGTGAAAGTTGCTGTGAAGATAAGATAACATGTTTACAGAACTTGCAGTTTACTGAGGCAACTTGATATATGCTTTACCCATACAATGCAGCATGTCCTCAAAAAGATGGTGGGACACTGTCTGACATTCAAAAAATTAGCTATTTTCTATTTAAAAAAAAAAGTGTATATAGCACAGATAAAGAAGATTTCCATTACCATGGAAAGGTCTATTGAACAGTGCTGCACTAAGTGCTACAGGTCTTTAGAAGAAGGAGAGGTTACGAGGCCTGGAGTTGTCTAGGAAGCCTTCTTACCAAAGGAGAGATTTGATCTGGGTCCTAAATAATGATTGGAATTTGACATAAAGAATTTTGGGTGAGAGGGTATGGAGATATATCACAAAATCCTGGTAGATCAGGAAGGTAAGTGAGGGAGAAGGAGTGCCTACTTATATGATGTCTTAAATACAAAACCAAGGAATTTCATTTCTATCCTTTTGTAGGGCAAGTTTTTAAGATGTTTGAGGCTCTGGCTGCACGGCTCAGTTGGTTGGAGCATCGTTTTTTGAACCAAAAGTTTGCGGGTTCTATTCCGGCCAGGGCATATGCTAGGTTGTGGGCTTAATCCCTTGTTGGGGCGCATACAGGTTTCAACTGGTTGGTGTTTTTTCTCTCTCTCTGAAGTCAATCAATTAAAAAATAATCTAAAGCCAAAATAATAATAATAACAATAACAACAACAACAACAGTAAATAAAGATATTTGAGGCCAAGTACTGGTGTTTAATTATGGAGTGCCTACTATGAGCTGGGCATGTGTTTGATGTTGGTTAATTTGTGCAGAGTGTATCAGTGCACATGGCCTCTGCCCTAGTGGTGTTGTCATTGAGGTTGACCTTATAAACTGGGCCAGCACCCAAAGAGAGGTGTCCTGATTTATGGGATTTGTGTGGGTTAAGTGCAGAGATGTTTTTTGAGGGATTTTTAATTAGCTATAAACTGACATTTTATGTCTTCCGTATTTCCAAAATTTTACTATAACTTTTGGGTCATTCATAAAAACCAGCCAAAAAGCACCTGAAGGACATCTCCAAATCCCGAAGAATCAATCACTGGTGTCCTGGAGCAGCCTTAGTGAGGTCCAGCTGGATAATATTGGTGGGCTGTGTCAATCTTTGTTGGTTATGGTGAAAATTAATGTTGTGGTTACATATTCATTGTCAGGAACCTTGGCTTACTGTGGTGCACGTTAGTCAGGATGGCCACATGGTACTTTGGTGGTAAATTGCTTGGAATGTCTCCAATTTTTAAAGGGAAAAGCATATGGAAGAATGAATTTCTGTTATGGCCATTCTCATTTATCATGTTAGGATTATCACAACTCTTAGTTCAATTACGCAAACATTACATACTGAGGGCCAGTTATTATGCTAGGAAGGATCCAAGGATAATGAAACATGGTCCCTGTTTTCATACAACTAGAGGCATTATGGTGGGAACCAGGGGGTGTGCTGTGTCAGTATGGACACAGGGCAGAGTAGATGACAGAAGAGTGTTTTAAGGCTCAAACTCTGGAATCAGACAGATCTGGGATTGGATCCTGGACCTGCCACTTCCTAGTCAGAATCTGAGCCTCAGTTTTCTTATCTGTAAAAGGAGACGGTAACAGTACCTATCTCTGAGGGCTGTTGAAGATTCAGTGAAATAATACAGGTAAAATGCTTAGCATAATGCTTGGTGCACAGTAAGAACTCCATAAATCTAAGTTCTTTTAAATGCTTAAAGAGATTGATTCTCTTCAGGGGTGAGAAAAGGCTTTGTCACGCAGGGGCTTTACTAGGTGGGAACCCCTGAGTAGGGTTTTGTAGGATGAATAGGAATTCTCCTTCAAAGCTAAAGTGTAAACAGTTGCATTCCGGGCTGAAGGAACTAAGTGGAAGTTCTTAATTTAGGAGAGCTAAACTGAGGGGAAAGGAAGCTGCAGAGCTGGAGCTTTTATCCCGTCTTTCCTGTTGGGTTCAAATGTCATTAAAATAAGTTATCCTGTCTCTCATGTTGGGTTCAAATGTCATTAAAATAAGTTGTTTTGTCCTGTTTACAGAAGTCATACATGTTTGGTAATTACCAGAAGGAAAGCGGTGTGGGGGCAGATAGAAGAGGGGAAAGGTGGGGATAAATGGTGATAGGAGGAGACTTGACTCTGGGTGGTGAACACAATATACAGATGATGTATTATAGAATTGTACACTTGAAATGTATATCATTTTCTTAATCACTGTTACCCCAATAAATTGAGTAAAAAATTTTAAAAATAGTAAAAAAAGAAATAATACATGTTATTGTAAAAAATTTAAATTTGTAGAACTAAAAGCTATGTATTATATATATATGAACAGTATTATATATATACTGTTAATAGTTTGCTGTATATTTCTCCATATTTTTTTTGCAGCCTTTTCTTCTTATCAGTTTATCTTGGACATATTTATTGCAAGTTCCTTTTTCACAATCTAATAAAAGAGTAATAAAGAATACAAATCTGCCCCACCCCCCATAAAATAAGGTTTGGATTATCTAGTTTTCCTTTCTGTTATCTCCATCCATAATAAGTGACATTTATAATCAGTGAACTTAAATCTGACCTTTGACTTCTTAACTACATTGGACAAGGAACTTATATTTTGAGCTCTCCTAAGTTAACCAATTTTGTAGTGTTATAATGTTTGGGCAGTGTGTTTGAAGGTTTCATGGTCCACAGTTGCTGTTGGAGGTAAAAAAAGAATGGGCTGTGAGGTCAGACTCCTTGGGCTTTAAGCCAGATCCACCACCTCTTAGACCCTGGGATCAGTTGCTTTAACTTCTCTGAGTTTCGGTTTCTCCATCCAGAAAATGTAGGTGCATCTGGAGGGGAGTTGTGAAGATTAAACAAGATAATGTGTATAAAGTACTTTGCACAGCACTTGGCAGATAGTTAACATTTGAGTACTAATAATTAATATTATTAAAAACTTCAGTGGTCTATCTAACTGTAATACAAAGTCAGAAGTTATAATTCATGGTAGCCATTAATGATCCAAAACAAAGGAAAGAAGGAGTACTTGGGAGATTCTAACCCAATAGGAAAAAACTAAATGAAGAGGGACCACGGGGATTTGCTTTGTGGTGGAGATGGAGCCCATCACATAAAAGAAATAGCAAGCAACAGAAAATTCCTCTTTACACCAGTGTCCCAGTGAGAAGTCTCTCTGCATCTTCCAGAACCTATGATCGAGGCTTGTTTATTTTAAGCAACATTCAACACATTAAAATTTTATTACTGAGAAATTTGAACAGTCCCTTGAAGTTCTTTATGACACAAAAAGTACAGATAATATTGAAAGTTTGAGAGGTAGAGGAGTGAGGTAGGGACGGTGGGACAGTACATTTTAGGGGTGAGGTGGAGTGAATAGTCTCTCTGAGGCTGGGAGGTGATTCGTTTCTCATCTGTGTTTGTACATGTGTGTATGTGTAAGAGTGTATGTTTTCATTGGAGGAACAGGGCTATTTTCCTGTCCTGTAACTTGTGCTTGCAAATGAACCAGTATTCAAAATAGCCTTGTGGTGAAGAAGAAGCATTCAGCTTCTCTGCTAAACGGGTTCTCTGCACACCAGCTCTCCAGTTTTGGATTGGAGAAGGCAGGAAGGAAAGGCCTTCCCGTTGTTTCTTGGCCTATGTGCGGTAGGAGGAAGCCAGCAGAGCTTGAAAGAGAAAGTAACCTTCTGGTAAATAAATGGCTTCCCCATTGTGGAGGAGGAGCGCAAATTATTAGGGGGATGTTTGGGTAGTTTTTGTAGAAGACATTTCTGAAAACTGATTTAGATTATCGAAGGTAAACCCAATTTAGGAAAACCCTGCCTTGTCTGGTGTTAACCACCTGTTTTCTCGCTTTGTTGATTGATTTTATTAGTTTGCAATGTCCTGACCTCTCATTCTTGTTACAAGAATTAGAGGACTTGAGCCTGAATTTGAGCACCTACTTAGGTGAAAGCTTCCTAAAGTGAATGTTTTTCACATCTTTTCTAATGTTAATTTTGTTTTGCTGTTTAGCAAGCACTTTTTCTAAAAAGTCTGAAAGCTTTAGACTTTTACTTTGTTCTTCCCTACTCCCCCCCACCCCGCTTTCCACCCAAATGTAATCTTCAAAACCTCAAAACCCAGATGTTAGCTGTGTAATTACCTCTCCTAGAAACCCAAGTGCAATATTGCATCGAGTTAGCGTTAAAATAGTCGGCCTTTGAATTTTTTTCTACTTGTGGTTTAGACACAATAAATATTTAATCTCAGACTGACTGCCTGACAAGTCCATTTTGTAGTTGGGCCTCTTTTTATCAATATGTTTAGGGAAAGCAAATTTATTGAAACATTAAACAAACTGAAACATAATTAGGATGGTGACTGTCTAACACACAGGGGCAGGTGGAATAATTGAAGCATTCTGAAGCCGAATGTCAATATTTATTCCTAATTCCATGTGTTATTGTCCCTTTGCGTCAGAGTGCATAAATAAGAGTGGAATATAAGTGGGTACAAGCATGTGGGACACTTTAGGAACCTGATTACTATGTTAAAGAATCATGGAGCAATCTGTGATTCCTCTTTCTCCAGTGTACCGCTGTGGTTCCAGATGTCCGTTGTGGGGGATGTTATGCTTGTTGGAGGACAGGGGGTTTATGGGAACTCTCTGTACTTTCCACTTAATTTTGCTCTGAACCTAAAGCTGCTTTAAAAATTAAAGTTTATTAATTTTTAAAAAAAGTCTTGTTTCTTTATAGACATATTCAAGGTGCCCTGGGTCAGAAGTGCCTGTATGCAGCTGTGTGATCCATAGACCTCTGCCTCCATTACCTAGGCTTCACAATGAGAGTACCATTCTTCTATACCTATTGAGAATATTTTCCAAGTAATGGAGAGTGAGACTGGAGGTGGGGGTCAGAGAAGATCCCTACCGCCTCTGGATTAAAGTGCCTCCCCTTTCTGTAGGAAAGATGAATGTGAGTCTTAACCATAGATTTGTAGCAAGAATATATTAGTTTTGTTTTTCAGTTCTGGACTCCAGTTTTCTTGATTCTAAAAGTGATATTTTATGAAAAAAAGGTTTAAATTAATTAGTATAAAAAGGTGTGTAGTAAGTGGAAAGACTTCTCGTCATCTTGTCTTCTGAATGCTCTTCTCAGGGACAGCTGGTTACCTATTTCTCACTTATCTTTTCAGAGTGATTTATGTGTACACATGCAAACATATTCTCTTTTTTTCCTTTCCACAGGTAGGAGCAAATTATATACTATAATTCTTTATCTTGCTTTTGTCACTTATCATAGAAAACACTCCACGTGAATGTGTTTATATCCCTCTCATGTTGTTATGGTCTGTATAGTAGTGTTCTAGGCTATGGATGTTATTATTTACTTAATTACTCTCCTAATGATAGGCATAGATTGTTTGCAGAATCTAAAGGCAGAAAACTGTGTTGTAAATATTCCCATTTGTGTTCAGACACACACGAATAAATCTCTACATGTGTACTTTTAATGTTTTGGTCATAACATGCATACTGTTTAGAAATGTAGCTTTTCAGTTAAGAGATTACACATTTCCCCTTTTAAACTTAAAGTTTAATTCTGGGGAGAAGTCTAGCTACTTCATTAAATGAAACCCCAGCATGTGTGTCACTTGGGCGGATAGGAATTATTGCAACTCCCCCAACCCAATTTTTTTTTTTTTATTAAGCTTGCTGTTCATATATCTCTGTGCCAGGGACCATCTTGCCTTGATTTCAACCACTCCATTCCTAAAACACAACAAACTGTTTTGTTTAAGCCCCATTGCTCCTTTGGCAAGTGGAGCAGGGGTTGTTTTTGATATTTTGTATTGTTCCCAGGGATGAGTTGCTCACTGATGCTTTTGCTGGAGTTGTTTATAGCAGCAATTCTCAGAGTATTGTCCAGCAGACCCTTAGGGGCTCCTGAGAATCTTTGTGGGGCGGTGGGGGTGGGGGGTGGGGGGAGTGTCTTTGAGGTCAGAACTACTTTCATAATATTATTTGTGTTTTTACTTAGTGGCCTTTTCACTTATACTTTTAGTGACTGTATTCAGTGCACTCAGAAAAAAAAATGATTTCACTAAATGTCCATGCTGAACCGGTAAACAGTATTAATTTCATTATCTCAACTCTTGAGGATGCTTCCTTTTGGTAATCTTTATTGAAATGGGGGCCCTACATAAAGTACTTCTGCTGCATACAGAAGTGTGGTGGTTGTCTCAGGAAGAAGCACTGTGGAATTGTTTGAACTGCTATCTTGGGCTAGCTGCTTTTTTCATGGGACACTATTTTTACTTGAAAGAATGACTGCCAGGCCTACCAGGGTACTGGTAACAAATGTGATTTTTTTGATAATGTATAATGAAATGTATCAACATTTGGGAGGTCTGCATGTGCCTGAAATAGTGTTTTCTAAGCGATTAGTGCATGATATTTCAAAACTATGCATGGAAAAAAGCAAGATAGACTAATGGATCTTAATGTAACTGAGTATTAAAAGTTCATTGATATGGTTTCAGATTCCACACTGCCTTTAACCTTTGAGACACTATCAAATGTCAAGCTTTGGTGTGGTATCAAAGAAGAATAACGAAAATTACCCGAAAAGGCTATTAAGCTACTCTCCTCCCTTTTCCAACTGCTGTGAGGCCCAATTTTCTTCATATACTTCAACCTAAACAACATACAGCAACAGAGTGATTGCAAAAGCATATATGAGAATACAGCTGGCTGTGTTCTAGGAAGCCAGACATTAGAGACATTTTAAAAACTTTAACAATGATACTCTTCATTTTTTGGAAAATATAGATTTTTTCCATAGAAATGTTATTTATGTTAACATGTTATAGGTTTATTATTTTTAAATGGATTTTTATTTTTTAAATGTCTCAGTTTTAATTTCTAATACAAATACTAATAGATATAACTGTATAAACAAAACTTCTTGCCGTCCTCAGTTTTTACAGTTGTAAGTCCTGAGAGTAAAAAGTTTGAGAACTGCTGGTGTAAAATCCTTTGACATAAGAATCCCTGGGGTGTTTGTTTAAAAAGAAAAGATTCTGTGGCTCTGCCCCAGAGAGTCTGATTTAGTAGATCTATGGTCATTTTGGCAGGCAGCCAGATATTCTGGTGCAGGTGGTCCTTGGTTTGAGAACTGCTGCTCTTAAGGACCCTAAATTATGAAATCTTCAGGTCTGTGAAGTTACATCCAAAGGGTTTAGGAATTGTTGTTGTTTTGGAGGTAAAGATAAATGGTAGAGTAGACATGTAGTCTACTAAGGGAAAATGCTTTGGAGAGTTATTTTTATTCTGTTTACTCTTCTTGGTATCATTGAATCTGAGTATTAATCAAGGATAGATTATGCCTATCAAAGCAATCACGATCTTACTGAATTAATGTTCGGTCTGCTTATTTTTTAATAATACTTACGAACTTGTTAAGACAGTTTCTGACTGCTTGGATTCCTTTCTAAAGACAATTTAAGAATTGTCTAGCCCTGGCCAAGCTGCTCAGTCGGTTAGAGTGTCATACAGATACGCCAAGGTTGCACGTTCCATCCCGGTCAGGGCACATAACAAACATCAACCAATGAATGCATAAATAAGTGGAACAACAAATCAATGTCTCTCTTCTCTCAAATCAATAAATAAAAGCTTTAAAAAAGAATTATCTTTAAATTCTCTTAAGTGTTACTCTATTTAGACATGTCTTTATAATAATGTTAACTTTAATTTATAACATGTAAAATAAATAAAGCTCTCCTTTTCCTTTTTTTCTTTTAATTGTATAACAAATTCAAAGATAACTTTACTTGTCAGAGATCTTACAGCAGAGAAAAGGCTTTAAGACAGATAATTTGACCCTATTAGCTTGGGAGTTTGAAGACTCCAAGTTTGTTTTCTAGCTCTACCCTTATCTGCATGGTTACTTAACATTTGTGTTCTTATCTGTGAAGTGGGAATAACCACCTACTTGATAGGATTATTACATTATCTTAGCCAATTCAGCATTGATTGACCTGCAAAATCCAATGTCAATTCATGCTTTGGGCTAGGTTCTGCATGGGTGTGATTTTTAGAATATAGATCATAAGCTACTCCCAGTGCAGACTGGAATAGTGTTTCTTCACTATTTTCTAGGTATTCATTCTTTTTTTCTTATGTTATTTCTAAGTATTCATTCTTTTTCTTTCTAACGAACCTTTTCTTAACCTCTGTGTGGATGCTAATGGATAAGATCAGCTGTTCTCTGAAGAGTGCTTATGTCATTTAGAACTATGATGTACATCAAGGTCACATGTTTTTCAAGTATATTCATTCTGATAAGACTTTCATAGAAATGCTTGCCTAATAGGGGAGATAGCTCATCTTTCATTTTGAATATAATTTAAACTTTATGGGTCAGATGTACCCTTTAAAATATTTTTCATAGAGCTCAATTCACATATTTAAAAATTGATAAGCTATGTATTTTTAGAGCAGTTTTAGGTATATAGAAAATGTGAGCAGAAAGTACAGAATTTCCTTATACCTTCGTTCTCTTCCCCACAGTTTCTGCATTATTAACATGTTGCATTAGTATGGTACATTTGTTACAATTGATGAGCCAATATTGATACATTATTATTAATTAAAGTTCATAGTTTACATTAGCATTCTATTATACATTTTGACAGATGTACAGTGACATGTATCTGCCATTACAGTATCACACAGTGTAGTTTTACTGCCCTAAAGATCCCCTGTGCTCTACTTACTCATCCTTCCCCCAATCCATGGCAACCACTGGTCTTTTTTTACTATCTCCATAGTTTTATCTTCTTCAGAATATCATATAGTAGGGATCAAATAGTATGTAGCTGTTTTAGACTGCTCTCTTTCACTGAGCAACATTCATTTAGATTCCTCCATGTCTTTTCAGGGCTTGATAGCTCATTTCTTCCTATTGCTGAATGATATTCAATTGTCTATGTGTATCATAGTTTTTTATCCATTTACCTATTGAAGGACATCTTGATTGCTTCTAAGTTTTGGCATTTATGAAGAAAGCTGCTATAAATATTTGTGTACAGGTTTGTGTGTGTGTGTGTGTGTGTGTGTGTGTGTGTGTGTAGACATAAATTTTCAATTCATTTGAGTAAATACCAAGGAGAGTGATTGCTAGATTATATGTTAGGAGTATATTTAGTTTTCTAAGACACTGTCAAGCTGTCTTCCAAAGTAGCTGTACCATTTTGCATTCTCATGAGAAATGAATGAGAGTTCCTGTTGCTCCACATCCTCACCATCACTTGGTACTGTCGGTATTTTGGGTTTTGGCCCTTCTAATACATGGTTAGTGGTGTCTCGTTTTAATTTGCAATTTCCTGTTAACATATGATGTCAAGCATCCTTTCATATGTTTTTTTGGTTTTTTGGTTTTTTTGCCATCTGTATACTTTTTTGATGATGTGCCTGTTCAGATTATTTTTTAAATTGGATTGTTTTCTTATTTTTGAGAGAGTTTTAAGAGTTCTTTGTCTATTTTAGATAAATTTAATTTTTCTTCCTTAAACCTTTTAAAAACTATTAGAATTCAAGCTCACGCCAAAACAAACTTCAGGCTGCTTGTAGTTACTGTGCCAGGGACAATGAAATGGAGTACTTGCCTCTCCCTCCCCTAAATTAATCTTCAAACTCTCCTGGGTCTCAATAAGGCTGGCCAAGGGCCATAGTCCAGAGTACTGGTCTTTATGTTTAATCTGTCTGCCTTTATATATAATGTGCTGGATGGTGTAGTGATTCCTTCTTAAGACCTGTACGTTGCTGAGCCTAGTTGGATTAGAATAGTGGAGAAATACTGAAGAATTAAAAATCTTTTGAGGGAGGAATATCACTATTTCTAGAGGCCATTCTTCTCAGGCCCTTTTTAATCATTTTTTGGGGGGTCAGATTAAGGGACAAGAGCGAGAAGACAGTGTTCCTGGGGGTCCTGAGAGCCTCTAAGTCAGTGAATCCTAGGAAGAAAAGGAGCAAGAGTGGCTTGAGTGCCTTTTGACTTCTTGGTGGCTTTATCTTGGGGTTCAGCAACACTAACCTAATTGAAGGAAGGAGTGCCACCAGTGAATAGATGCTACTACTCCATGACCATTTTGTTCAGCCTTTACTCTGATATTGGACACAGTTGAACATCTCTGTTCTTTTGGCTTCTGTGA
This sequence comes from Furipterus horrens, assembly GCF_987537825.1. Lineage (NCBI taxonomy): Eukaryota > Metazoa > Chordata > Mammalia > Chiroptera > Furipteridae > Furipterus > Furipterus horrens. The sequence goes on along the minus strand of NW_028327181.1, from coordinate 80,069,156 downwards.
CCCCTGGTTTTTCTTCAGTCTTATTGGTTTTTCTATTGGATCTTTCCTGGTTCATCCTTTTCCTAAACACTAACGTTGAAATGCCTCAGGCCTCTGTCTTGGGCTCTCTTTTCTTTTTTTCTGTATTCCTACCTATGTTATCTTACCTTTACTTTGGCTGTATCGATCCTCTCTAGCCTGATGACTGTCAAAGGTGTACCTCCCAACACAGGTATCTCTAGGCTCCCAATACCTGTACGCTGCTACTTACTTGACGTTTCCCCTTGGACAGTCTGTAGTTGTCTCCTGTGTATCTCGTCTAAAACATAGCTCTTAAACTTCCTCACCACAAGTTTGGGCCATTCTCCCCAGCTTTCCCCATCTAAGTAAATGGCATCACCCCAGTTGTGCAAGTAAAAAGATTTAGGAATGTCCTTTTACACTACCCTTTTGGTCTTGGAAACTCCAAGCTGAGATTTTAACATAAAAAGGTCTGTTTTCCAGAACAAATAGTTACAAATAGTTACTTCCTCTAAGATGACTTCCCTGATTATCTAAAAGTATGCTACTCAGACCTGAGTCACTCACTATTCGGTCACCTTTACTGTTCTTATCTCCAGAGTTAATTATCTTCCTGGTGTGCTTGTCTGTCTTCCTCCATTTCAAGGAAGGCAGAGACCTGTCTGTCCTGTTTACAGTTCTATATACCCTGCCCTTGGTTCCAAATTGGGGTTTTTTTTAGCATATAAATGGGTGAATGAGTCCAGTAAGGAGATTCCTTTTGAGAGAATATAACATGATGTTACCTTTTCTTTTTTTTTAATTTTGGTACTAAGCATTTCACTTTAAAACATAGTTTTAATTTTTATCCAAGTAATGCATACAGATAATTTAGAAATGGAAGAATACTGAAAGGCATATTGGTAAGTCTTTTGTCTCATCCCTCCTCACTTCTGCCTGTTGCTTCCCAGAGATGGCCACTTGCAAAGTATTTAGCTTTTTTTTCTGGTATTATGTCCATACTTCTAAGTAATAATTTTATACTACTATTTTTGATATATCAAATTTTAGATACTTTTTAAGTTCCTGTCATTATTGGTGAAGATATTTTTCAAAAGATTTTATTTATTTGTTTTGAGAGAAAGGGGACGGGAGGGGAAAAGAGAGGGAGAGAAACATCGATGCGAGAGAGACATAGATCGTTTGCTTCTCACATGCTCCCTGACCGGGGACCTTGGTATGTGCCCTGGCCAGGAACTGAACCTGTGAACTTTCGCTTTGCAGACAACGCCCAACTGACTGAGCCACACCAGCCAGGGCAGCATCATAATTTTAAACCACTTTTGTTAAACCACTAATCATACATTTTATTTCAACTAAATAAATATTGTTCACTGATAAGCCAGTAGTATACTCTGATTATGTTTCCTTTGACATACAAATATTTGTTTTTCTCTGGACTTAATATTTTTCTTAAAAATTTTTTTCCTTACACTTCCCCAAATGTTCCAGCAGGTCTCTGAAACACCTGACAGTTTACTTCAAATACGTAAACACATTGACAATCTATTCATTATTTTCTTGGCACTCCTTCCCCCACCCTCCCCCTGCTGCAATCTGAGTCTCCTTTTACCACCCTCCTACATTGGATTTCCCGTTTTTTGGATCCCATGTCTTCCTTTTTCTGGTTTTACAGCTTCATTTGTTGAAGCTCATGTTCTGGTAACACACTGTCAAGAAAAGGTGTGTGGGAAGCACATTTTTTGAGTTGTCTCGTACCTGAAATGTTTTTATTCTCTTCATGCTTGAATGATCATTTGGGTGGGCATTGGATCATTTGCTCATTGCTTTGAAAGAATTTTTGGCTCAGTTGCCTTAGAATCTGTTAATGTTTGTGTCCAAAGTCTGATGCTGTTCTGATTTGCATTTCTCTCCAGGAGACCCGCTTCTTTTCTCTGAAAGCTTGTATAACTTCGTTGTTCCACTGTTCTGAAATTGCATGGGATGTGCCTTAGTGTGGGTTTATTTTATTTTGTTTTATTTTTATTATTGATTTGAGAGAGAGAGAGAGAAAGAGACTGGAAGACTGAGAGAGAGAGAAAGAAAGAAATTGACTTGTTACTCTTGTATGTGCCCTGACTGGAGATCAAATCTGCAATCTTGTCGTATGGGGATGATGCTCTAACCAACTGAGCTACCTATCTGTTTGGTCAGATATGGATCTTCTGCACAGATCATCTGAATTTTATTTTATTTTGTTTTTGCTCCCCCCCGTCCCCCGCCCTGCTTCTATTTTCTATCTTTTTTTTTGTTGTGCATTATGTTCTCGGAGGTTCCCTTCATTCTGTCTTTCAACTCAGCTATTTAATTTAAACTTTTTAAAAGATTTATTGATTTTAGCGAGAAAGAGGGAGGGAGAGAGAGGCCAGAAACATCGATTTGTTGTTCCACTTACTTATGCATTTATTGGTTGATTCTTGTATGTGCCCTGATTGGGGATCAAACCCACACACAACCTTGTTGTAGCAGGATAATACTCTAATCAACTGAGCTACCCAGCCAGGGCCATCTATTTAATTTTTAATTCTGGCCATCATTGTCAATTTCAGGAATTCCTTATTTCAGTTGCCATTTCCATCTTCATCTTCACTTGTATCCTATTTCTGTTTAATGTGTATAATTTGTCTCTCCAAAGATATTATTTATAGTTTTGTGAAATTTTTGTCAGCTCCTAATACTCAGAATACTGGGTTTGATCCTTTAGTCTGTGTTCATCTCTCTCATCTTGGAGGTTTTCTTCAAAAGCATAGTAGTTCTTAGTTCTTAAAGCTGAGTGGTCTTATGTGCTTATTGGGTTTGTTGTATGTTGGGCTTTTCTGTGGAGTTGGGAGAGGCTCTGGCTGCCAGGGTTCTGGGAGCTGATGTGTGTAGCTTCCTTCCTAATCTCTTGCTCACAGCTGTGTCTGGTGTCTCTAAGTCCAGACTTAGCTTTCTCCAGACAATAAGAATTCTGTTTCCTGTTGGGTTTGGAGAGAGGTAGGTACCTGGGGAATTTAAGTGCTCTTAATACAGATTTTTCAACCAATTCTATTTTCAGCTAAACCTTTTAGCCCCTGCCTTCAGTCATACCTACTGCCTCCAACTTGGAGCTTTGAGGGGTCATACAGCATGCTTCTGGTTGGAAATCCCTTCTTCAGGCACTTTCTATTTAGTTTTATCAGCTGTGCGAGGTCAGTTACCATCTCTCCACTTTCTGGGTTTGAGAAGTTTATTCACATCTTTTGCCCACTGTCATCTTGTTTCCTTTTTGTTTGTCCTTGTGGGTTTGTACCCATTGCTCTTGCTTTACTGTCACTTTAATAGATTTTTGATCATGTTTAACCAGTAGATCTATGTCATGTTCTTTTGAGTACTCCTGTTTTACATATGCTATTCCTTCTACTTGGACTGGTTACCCCTTCTCTTAGCATTACCATATCTCCTATAGATCCATATGTATATGAAATTATTAAGAGCTTATATAACAACAACAAATGCTTTTTGTTATTGAGTTGGACCTCAAGTCTCTTGAGGGTAAGGCATTGAAAACGAAGCAATAGATTTATTGTGTTTATTGTGTCAAGAGATTTGTTAATGACCTTAGGTTGGGTCTTAGACCTTTCACTTTGGGAATATCTCAAAATAAACTTAGTCATCCACGTAGTTTTAATGTTTTATAAGATGCCTCATTTAGTGTTCACATGTCAGTATTTACTTATGGTATAATTTCTAAATTCTAAAATTCTACCAGTAGCACATGTCATGAAATGTCCTCTTTTAGATGACAACAGGTCTCATTATTACAATTTAAGGAGAAACAACTACTATATAAAAGTTAAGCTTTATGGGCCAAGCCTTATATTTTTAAAAAGTCTTTTGAGGCTTACTTTTAATATAAATTCTATTGGGAAACTGTATATTTGCTTTGTCACTTACAGTAAATTTGCATGAATTATTGAACCTATTTAGCTCATTCTTAAGGAATATCAGCTTATGCCCTTATGTGAAGTTAATTAGTTTCTTAAGGTATTTCAGTCTTCTTTATGCTACAGGTATGTTACAGATATTTTTTAAAATGTATTTCATTTTTATTCATTTATTCAACAAATATTTGAGCATCTGCTAGGTGCTGGGAAAAGGAGCAGTGAACAGAAGAAAGTCTTTGTTCTTAAGGAGCTTACATCCCTAGCAGGTGGTGGTGAAAGGAGATAAAACAATATATAATGTATTGGAGGGTGATAACAATGTGAAGAAAAATTCAGCAGAGGTAGATGTACTGTTTTAGATAGATTGTTATCAAGGGACATTCGTGCAGAGGCCTGAATGAGTGAGGGAGTGAGCAGTGTAATTATCTAGAGGAAGATCTTCCTATGTGGGAAAAGAGCTTTCTAGGCCATGGAAGAAAGTACAAAAGGCCTAGGGCAGGAATGTCCATGGTGTGTTTCAGGAGCAGAAAGGAGGCAAGTGTGAGCAAAGGGGACAACAATGGGAGAGGAGGTAGGAGAGGCATCCATGGGCAAAATGGATTGTCTGGTGGGCCATGGTCGGAGTCTGGGTATTTTCTAAGTGGGTTTTAAGCAGAGGAATAAAAATGGTCTTACTTATGTTTTGAAAGGATTTGTGATGTGGAGAATAGATTGTAGAGAGACAAGGATGAGAGCATGAAGACTAGTTGGAAGTTGAAGGCAGTAATCTAGGTAAGAGATGATGGTGGCTTGGATTAAGATTGTAGAACAATAGCCGTGGAGGTGGTGAGAAGTACTCACATTCTCGATATATTTTGAAGACAGAACCAACAGAATTTATTCATGGATTGGATGTTGTGAGGGGAAGAGGAGGAAGGAGGAAGAAGAGGAGGAAGTGGAAGAGAGAGATTGGAGTCAAGTCTGATTTTCAAGGTTTTCAGTTTGAGCGCATGCAAGGATGGAGTTGTCATTTCCTAAAATGGGGAAGATTAGAGGAGAAGTTGGCTGGGAAAGGTTTTTAACTAAGGGGTTAGTTTGGGATACATTAGGTCTGAGATGCTTGTTAGATATCCAAGTGCAGATATTGAGTAGGCAGTTAGATATAGGCCACTGGAGTTCATGAGAAAGGACAGGGCTGGGGATGTAAATTTGGGGATTGTCAGTGTATAGTTATTTTGAAAGAGTGGGACTGGATGAGTTATTTACAAAGTGAGACCATAGAGGAATAAAGAAATTAACTGTTACAATACTTTTAACAGCACAACGTTTTCTTTGAAATTGCAAATTCTTTTCTCATGGAGTTGGACTCCCAAAAATGTTATCTATCAATATGTTAGTAAAAGTGTTGTTCTAGTCACCAAATGCAATAAACCACCTCACAGTTAGGGCATACAGCAGCAACCATTTTGTGATGCATACGAATTCTGGGGCTGGAATTTAGACAGGCCCAGTAGAGATGTCTTGTCTTTGCTCCACAGTATGTGGGGCCTCAGCTGGGAAGACTTGGAACATCTGGGGGCAATCACTGCTGCTTCACTCACATAGGTGCCTGAGCTGGGATGAGTCAAAGGTCATCTCAGCTGGAACAGTAGACCAGGTGCTTCCATGTGGCCTCTCCCTCTTTCTGCCTTGGGCTTTTCACAGGATGTCTGCTGGTTTCTGGAGAAGGAGCCTTCCAAGAGAAATAGGTGATGCAGCATGGCCTTGGAAGTTGCATGTGGATACTTCTGTCATTGGCTTAGCCAGGTTCAAGAGCAGGGGACAAAGATCCCTTCTTTCAGTGGGAAAAGTATCAAAGAATTTGGGGCTTGTCTCCCAGCCTCCAAAACTGCTATTTGAATTTGAGGTTCTTCCCCCCTTTCCATAGTTACTTTGAAGGAAGGAGTTCTAAGACAGGATCCATGGATGTGGACTTTCAGTCCCAGTTATAAATCGCTTCCTGCTAAGTGACCAGGATTACCTTAACATCTCTTATAGGGAAAGGGACCTGTGTAAATTTGCAAAAAGGTTCTTCCTTCTATTCAAAAAGTATTGGATCTCTACTGTGGGTTTGGGATGTTGAGATTCAGAGTTTAAGTTTTCTTTCTCTGCTTTATTTCAATTACCTGTCTTAGAAGAATATCAATAACTTACCTGGCATTCTGGATCAGTGGATCCTTTTATGACTCTTTTATTTGGGCTTTGGCTAAAGATAACAAACTCACAGGCTTTTCCCAGCAGCTTGCTCTTCGCCCTTCAGTTGTCTTCAGGCCTGGAAATTTTGGCATGACAATGTGCTTGCCCAACCGACAATTGTTTCTCAAAGGCTGTATGCCTTCTGTTTAAAAAACTTGGCAGTCTGCCTCTGATTCCTGTGAAGATGAGTCTGTCAGCATTCACAGCTCATTGGAAGGATGCTTTGCTTCTCTCCGGAAAACCTTCCAAATTCTAGGCAGCCAATCATACAGAGCAGAGCTCATCCTGCTTTCCCAGATGTGGAAGCCGCTGGCTGCCTGCTTTTCAGTCTCGTGGCCATCAGTGGCTGCTCAGTAGAAACCGTTGCGTGTGTGCATATGTAAAGGTGAGGAAAGGAGCCCATAAAGGAAGTGTTCATTTGGTGTCTTAAATCTGATAGCCTGTTGGAAGCCCTAAATCTGAACGATACCTGAGGGTTATGAGCAGAGAGCGGAGATTCTCCTCAAATGGAGACAATGGAATTAAAACAAGAAAAAACCTCAGCTGTGTGTATAAGTACTGCAGGCATTCAGAGTTAAAGCAGTGACCGGACCAGAGGTGGGTTAGGGAAAGCCTGTCTAGCCCTAGCAGGAAGGGGACGTACACCAAGGGGGAGAGCATTACAGGCGAGAATATCTGTGAGAAAGGAACAAGTCTGTGAGGGGCGGGGGTGAGGGGAAACTAAGTTGACTTGATGCAAGATGGGACAGTTTTGAAAGTCATTTGAGGCTGGAGAGCGGAGCTGGAGTTTGCCTAGTTTGGCTGAGGAGTTGGAGAGACTTAAGCAGCGATGAAGATTTTATGGTGCACATTGAGAAGTTAGTTATGTTTTTCAGCTGGGGGAATGTTGTGATTTTATTCTTACTGAAAGGTCAATGCAGGATCATCTTTGAATTTTTCAAAAAGCGAAATGGGAAGCCTTGTTCTGCTTCTCAGAATACAGTGTCTTCGCCTGGAGAATCTGGCTTATCAATGTAGTTGTAATTCGCATCTGTGATTTATACATTCAAGACGTATTTTTTGAAAACCTGTTTTAAGCCAGGCACTAAGCTGGGTGCTGGGGGGGTTGGGCCACGGGGGAGGACAATAGTGAGCAAAAGCCAAGTTTCTGCCTGTCGTCATGGAGCCGTCCCAGCATAGTGGTTGTAAGTACAAGTTAGGGGATTGCAGTGCTCAGGTCCAAGCAGCGGTGGTGGTGGTGGAAGGAAGGCATGCAGAGCACGCGTGGAGGGAGGTGTTGGTGTTTTCAAGCAGCTGGGAGAAGAGCAGGATGAGTGCCACAAGCTCAGCCAGCAGGCTGGTGCCCGCTGACACAGGAAAGGCAGGGCTGGCCAGGCTGTCTGTCACGTTACGGACACTTACAAACACTTTCTACTGTGTGCCAGCTGTGTCCTAAGTGCCCTGTGTGTATTAACCCGTTAGTTCTAACAATGACCCTGTGAGGTAAGTCCTGTTTTCTCCCTCTTTCTACAGATGAGGAAACTGAGGCACGAACAGGCAAAATAACTGGCACTCACATACATCTAAGTGGTGGAGCCAGAATTCACTGTGGCTCCAGGATCCATGCTCTAAGCACATCACTCTTCTGGCTTAATATTATGTATTTTATTTCTGCCTAAGAATGATGCAGAGTTATCAGTCTTTTTTATTTATCTACCTACTTGTTGATTTATTTATTCATTCATTTTAGAGTAAGTGAGAGAGAGAAATCATTTTTTTGTTGTTCCACTTATTTATACAGTCAGTGGTTGATTCCTGTATGTGCCCTGACCGGGGATCAAATCTGCAACCTTAGCATATCAGGACAGTGCTCTAACCAACTGAGCTACCCCGTAAAGGCAAGTCTGTGTCTTGAAAAGGTCTCTCTACACTATGGAAATGGACTGGAGGGAGGCAAGCATATGTGGGGAGACAGTTCAAAGCTCTTGTTGTGGCCCAGCCACATTGCGGCTCCGAGATTTCTGGCCGATTTTCTTTTGACTCCTTTTGTTGAGGGAAGGGTGAAGTTTATCAGTCAGCGGTAGTACAAACCCTGGACATTTTTTTATTAAATAGCAATTTACTACTTATACTGCAGCATTTACTTTAGATTGCAGTAACTTTATGTCTTGAGGGACTAGAACTTGATCATAATTTATAGACTGAATAGTCTTTAGAGCCCATCCAGCCCAGTTGCTTTCCCAGTATCAGAATTACTGGTGTGATATTTCTCAGGGCAAGCATTTAACCTCCATTTGAATACCAAATGCAATAAGAACCTGGGAGGTTGTCCCTTATTTCTTACTTTCTCTGAGTTACCTTTGCTTTTCAACTAGTCACCAAGCTCTATGACATCTTCCTTGTTAATGTCTCTGGAAGATGTCTACTTGAAAACATTTCTGAGGCCACTACCCAAGTTTGGGCCACCACCGTCTCTCACCTTGATTATTTCATGCTGAGGGATCTTTCTGAAATATAAATCAAATTATCATTTGTCTGCTTAAAATTTTGCAGACCTCACCATTGCCCTATTCATGTGGCTTCCACGAGAGCCTTCTCCAACTCATTTCACACCACAGTCTCCTTAGGCAGTCTCTACAGTGTTCTGTTTCATGACAACTGCCTGGACCCCACCCTGGGGATTATTATTCAGTCCATCTGGAGTAAGGACCAGTGTCTGGCTTCTGAGAGCCCCTTAGGTGGTTCTGATGTGTGCATCCAGAGTTGAGCTCTGACTTCTGCTCGTTCTCCCAGGTCCTCAATCTGGCCACACATTAGCAGTATCTGAGGAACTTACAAATATCAAATCTGGTTCCCACCCTCAGCAATTCCAAGTTGGCATCTGATTTGGTTTCCAGGCATCTCTATGTATTTATTTATTTAAAAAAGTATCTGCCCTTATAATTCTAATCTGCAGCCAGAGGACAGAATTTGGGAATAGATATGGGGAAACAGACTTCAGTTCTGGAGCGATTTACCCTTTCATGTACTGATCTCCAAGTATTTGAGAGCCTCTCCTGAAATTTAGTTTTTTCTCTGCTCACCCCACTTCCTGTTCTCCAAGCCTTCTTACTGGACAAAACATTCGAGTTTTTTTGGCTCCTTGCACCCTGACCGTCCCTTCCTGAATGTGTTTGTTTTTTAGTGTGCCATTTAAAATGTGATACAATTAGAATATCATTCTAGATGTGGGCCAGTTTCAGCAGAACTGATAGATCCTTTAGTTGTAATACTACATTTGTCTGTTAAAATACCATAAGGTCACATTGACTTGGTATCATGGTTGACTCATGGGCTGCTTAAAGATCAATGAAGACACCCACACTAGCATAGTGGTTAAAGCAGGGACTCTGACAACAGACTATGGTATTTGGGTTAGGCTTCCAGCTCCATACCTTTACTACCTGTATGACCTTGGATGACCCACTAAAAATTCTGTGCCTTGGTTTCCTCCTCTGTAAAAGGGAGAAAAATAACATCTATCTTAGAGGATTGTTGTGAGATGAAATGTGTAAATAAATATGTGTCAAGTGCTTAAAACAGTGTCTGGCACATAGTAAGTACTATATAAATATTAGCCATAATCATTAGTTATTTTTATCTTAAACCAAGGTAATTTTTTATCTTTTTTGTTTATTTGGATATCACTTAGTGTTTTTACCTTAGTCTTCTTAGGACCTGGAGCTGTCCTCAGGTGGACTAAGAATGGAAGTATCTGATTAGGGCACCACCTAATTCTTTTGTTCCCCCCTTGTCCCCTTACCTACATATACCAGATCCCAGTATTACTAACTTCCTCCCTTGGGATATGATACAAAGGCCCATTAAAATGCATGTGTTTTACAGAGCAGGGAAAGCTGACTCTGTCATTTAATTTGCCTAATTTAAGGAATTAATCTGTTTCCCAGGGCATTGAGGAAATTTACTTAGCATAAGAAATGTTGATGCAGTGGGTGCCATGGGGGAAGGAACAATCCTGCAGTAAGGTGCACCCAGCACCCTACTTTATAGGAGGGACTCTGTACATCCATTATATATATAATTTTTACTTTAACAACAATCCTTCAAAGAGGCGTGCTTTCCCATCTTACCGAAGAACAAGCCTGTTCAGTGGTCAAGTAATGTTTCCCAAACAACGAGATGGTAAATGACCGTCAGGGTTTGCACCCCGGCCCAGCCGGTGTCACGTCACTTGTTTCCTTGACCTCACACCCCACTGCTTTGGAGCAGAGTGTCTGGTTGGGGGAATGGACGAGTCACAACGTGGGGAGGCCATGTGACACACAAATTTGGTCTGTTTTGTGGTTTTTATGTAGAGTCAGACCAGTTCTCAGGCATCTTTAACCATAAACTGCACACTTAGTAATTGACGAAGCATGTCTAGCTGTGTTACTTTCAATTTAGAGAAAATTATGTTTGTTAGGCTCTTGCTTCTTTAATCTGAAGAATTTATGATCAGATATAGTGCCTATCCCAAAGGCAGTATGGAGAATACATCAGTTTGTCTTTTTAAATGTCTTAACACTACTTTTTTTATATATTTTATTGATTATGTTGTTACAATAGTTCCAATATTTTCCCCCTTTGCTCCCCTGTGCCCAGTACCCCACTTCCCCAAGCAATCCCAGCCCCCTTAGTTCATGTCCATGGGTCATGCATACAAGTTCTTTGGCTTCACCCTTTCCTATATTCTTCTTTTTAAAAAAAATTTAATTAATTTTTTATAACAATAAAAAATAACAATTTCCCCCTCTTAGACTTAAGACCCTTTATAATCTTATAAAAGACAATGGCCGAAGGTCTCATGCTACTCTAGCTGCTTCAAGCTGGACATGGTAGTTGTCCTACCTACCCTTGAGTCCAGAAATTCCTAATAAGAGTGGGGGTGTGGAGGGGAGGGTGGCCTTCCCACATGGGGTGTCTTAACACTATTAGATTTGAAATAATAAGAGGTCTTTGTAATTCATAGTTCTTAGATGTTTTTCCCAAAGACAGTTGGGTGAGCACTAGATTTGGGGGTAATTCTTCTGGTTTGGTTTTTAGAACCCTGGCTGTCTGTAATTCCAGGATCGGAGCACTAGGTTTCCTTTCCTTTTTGCTGTTCACGTTCCTGGTAGTCTTCGCCTCTTAAAAGTTAAACCTGATACATTTTATTCTCTGTTTCTGGATATACATTAGATAACTATGCAAAGGTAGTGCTAATGATAAGATCAGGAATGGCAAAAATGATGTGCTTGACACAAGTTGCTTTCTTTAACTCTTCCTAGAAGAATTAAAGTGAAATAAGAAGAATGAGGGAAATAGACTTTGTTGGGTTTAGATTGCTCCAGAGTGTCATTAAAAACTGTTCTTTTCCTTATTTTTCCAAGTTCTACTCCTCAGTAATTTAGTACTCCTTTCATATATTCAATTTTGGCACATTAGTGGAGAGTTCTATTCAAGTTCACTTATATCGCAATGTCCATTTTTGCAAGGAAGAGTTGGTTTCTGACTTTAAAGCAAATCCTATTATTTGTAATTTTAAATACTTGAATATTACAATAAGTATAGTTCAGATTGGGCACTCAAGTGTTAACATTTGGTCTTTCTAGGAAGTCAATATTAGATTTATATATAAACTTGTTGTAAAGGCAAATATCTAGCTTTAAACCTTATAAAGGTACTATTTGAATTTGTAAGCAATGAAATTATATGTGTATTATACAAGAGTACTTATTTTTAATTTTTATTTATTGAGTTTTAGAGAGAGAGAAGAGGGGAAGAGAGAGAGAAGCATCAGTTTGCTATTCCACTTATTTATGCATTCATTGGTTGATTCTTGTATGTGCCGTGATTGGGATTGAACCCCCAACCTTGGTGTATTGGGGTGATGCTCTAACTGACCAGTTGAGCTACCTGGCTAGGGATCAAGTGTACTTATTTTCAATTATCTTTTTTAAATTTGAAATTTTAGTCTTACTCTCTAGGGTAATTATGAATTGTTAACAATGGTTAAAAACAACGTTAATATTTAAATGTGGGCTCTCTGTCATTCACTATACCTTTAATCCTACAGTGAAAGTTTCATAAAGGTTGAGTGTCTTTTTTGAGCATTAATTGCCTCTTTATTTTTTCTCTTCCCTAATTTTCTTTAAGGAGTTTGCAGCTACTTCATATTATTTTTTGGAATGTGATGTGAGAATAAATAAATTAGAATTTGCAAATATAAGTAAATTCAGTGGCTCTCAATGGGTTTAGTAGGATTATATTGAAAACACTAATAGAAATCAAATAGTTGTTTTATGGGCTTTAAACAAAAATTTCTTTGTATAGAAAATGTTAACTATATAATAAGGTTTAAAGGAGAATACAAAGCTGTAAAAATACTATGAACCCAACTTTTAAAAAGAAATTAAGTGTATATACATACTCTTGAGATAGATTAAAAGGAATTAGACCAACATGGTACATCAAGTGTAGTTCTAGATAGTGGGATCCCCCCCCCCTCAGTTTCTACAATGAAAATTATTACTTTTATAATCCTTTAAGAATATCTTCTTTATGAGGCTAGCATCTATAGAAATTAGTGCAAGTGTATTTCTCTGTTACTTTATACTTTGCCTTAGCCACTGAGCCCTTCCTGACAGCAAAGAGGTTCTTTGTGTAGGCAACAGATAAAAGACTACAAGTATGCTCTCTTTAAGATAGAGGTATTTCTAATACAGAATATGGCCAACACCCAAAGAAAAATCACATGACACATTACAAAGTGGAAAAGAAATTATCTTTAGATCACTTTCTGTTCTCGATGTACCTGGTTTTCCTCCCTCTCCTCACTATCTCCCCTCCTGCCCTTTGCCCTCTTGTAAACCCACTGGTGTGTGAACGTAAGTACAAGTCTTATTTTAAAAGAAGTTTTATGAAATGATGTAACGGAACTCTTTGGTAAGTGGTCCTGACTTGTGTTTCTTGGCTTGCCCTTGGTTACTTTAGATTGAAGTATATAAATGAGAACTGTGTTTTTGGACAAACTTTTGTAGTGATCTTTACAGTAATAAGTTCCCCATTAGACAATAGTTGTTTGCTTTATGACTTGTTGGTGAAGTTATCCCCAAGGGACTGAGAAATTCCTGTTTTGAAAAGTTCATTAAGTCTTTGGTGACTTACTGTTTCATTTTTCTTTTTCTTTTTTCTTCAGTTGTAGAAACCATATCACATTTTCCTTCATATGCTAACATTTACTGTCTTCTAACCTAAATTTAGTAAACACCTTGAGAGAATTAAGCTAGCCCTAAGCTAGCCACTGTATGGAATGAATTAACTTCTCTCCTAAGCACTCCTAATGGTACTTGGCACTTAAATTGTTGTGCAAATCACTCTTCGTGTTCTGAGGTTTAGTGAAAGTGGTTATTAAATCACAGACTTGGAATTATTCCGTAGATAAGAAGTACTTTAATTAGAATTTAGTAAGGTTCTTCAGATTAACTTGTAATTTGAAAAACCAGAAATGAGATTGTGAAATGAAGTGGGCTCTTTAAAATTTTTTCCAGTAAAACCATTATCACAAAGCTAGTTGACACTGGTTTTCCTAGACAACCTGGCTAGTGATCTCTCAGGGATATGCTTTTCTTGTGAAGAATATTTGGTCTGATTGCTCTGGGGCCCCTGTTGGTTAAATATGGTTTGTAGCAAAGCAGCCAGTAAAGAGGTCACTATCTGACTCTGCCCATGTCCTCCTTGAAAACGCTATCTGCTCTTTGGCTTTAATTTATAATCATATATATATAAATAAAATAAGTATTACAATAGTACCTACAGTGATTAGACTAAGAAGTAGAACATAACATGAGTTATTTTTGGTGCTTTAATTTTTATGGAAACATCTGGTTTCTGGTTTAAGAAATAGCACAATTACTGTGCAATTTACTAAAATCCCAACTAAAACTGAAACAACAACAAAAACCCATTGAGTTATGGACTATAAATGAATTGGACAATTTTCAACAACTTTTAATTTGTTAATGGTATATTAGTTTGGAAATGCAAATATTCATGAATGACCTCAATGTTAATCTATAACTGATCAGGTATAATGGAATGTTGCTTTATGGTTTTACATTAGAATTTCAGGGAGCAGGCTGCAATGGCTCTAATTTGTATCCAAGATAAGCAATTTATAACACTGGAGTATATTTTGAAAAGTAGGTGTCTGTTTCTTTGGATCATTTGTTAGAAGAGCCACAGCTTTCTGTTTTCATAATAGCAGTGGTGTTCAGTAAAAGCAGAATGCAAGTCACATATGTAATGTTAAAGTTGCTAGTAGCTATAGTAAAAGAAGTGAAAAGGAATGGGTGAAATTCATTTTAATGATACATCTTTGTTTACCTAATATATCCAAAACATCATTTCAATATTAATGAGATATTTTACCTTTTTTTATTTTACTAAATCTTCAAAATCCAGTGTATATTTTACACGTAAAGCTTATCTCAGTTTGAACCAGCCACATTTCAAGTGTCCAATAGCCACATGTGGGTAGTGGCTACCATATGGCAGGTTTAGTTTCAGTACATTTGAATTGCAGTAGAATCAACATAAATTGGCATAATATACACTTTTCTATGCAGATCAGATCCTGAGAAACATAAGGCAGATCCTGATGCTTTTAGCCTGAGGCAGATTTTAACTTGGCTCTAATACAAATATTGTGAGAGTTCTAGTGACCTTTGATTTCTTGGTGAAGGTAATACACACCATGGTTACCGTGCCTTAGCATGTAGTATGTAGCCTGCTCTGAGAAATAAATAAATCGAGAAGTCCAGTTAAGTGTATGTGTTTGTATGCATTCGGTCTTTCATGAAAAGTTCTCACTGTCCTGGAGAACCATCTCAATATACTTTGATGTGTACATACCTTAGTCTTTGGTTATTACTCACAGTTATTTTTACAACTTCTTAAGGCTACTTGGTTGGTGTTGCTATTCAGAAAGAGAACTAAAGGTGGTTAGCTGGGTTATTTTCTCATACCTGAACATTTCCCTGGCGTATTCATTAACTTGAGGATAACATGTATACCTGGTATTTAGCTTCTCTTCTCTCTCTTCTCAGACAGAGAAATTTGTAGGACAAAATTACTTTTTGTTGAGTGGGAGGATCCTAGGCAGAACCTTGCTTATATTCTTAAACCTGTAGTTTTAGAGTTAGCTCTCTGTCTTCCCTGAACCTCCACACCCTACGTTTTGGTCTTAGTTCCAGTTTACTCTCTGTACTTCCCAGTACACTTAGAAGGGGTGTATGGTGGAAAGAAAGGAACTGACACCTGTTGAGCATCTGTTGTAAGCTAGGCACTGAGCTGGGGCTTTAGAAATATTATCTCAGCAGCACTAGGGTGTCGGAATTAATGATCTCTATTTTATAGATGAGGAAATGGAATTCTGGAAGTAACTTTTCAACTTCACATACCTCTGGTAGATAATTATAGAACTTGGCATTGTGCCCATATTGTCATCTAGTTTAGAAGTAGCTGTGATGTGGTTCCAGAAGTAGAGATTGTGAATGTGTGTGTGTTCTTCTAAACCAGGAGAGACATGCAGGATCCTTTCCAAAGTATCTTTTATCCCTAATCACAGACCTGACGCCTGTGTTGGGTAGATAGGGTATTTCTAGATTGTTTACCCTACTGGGGCTTGTAGTGACCATATGAACCCTTTGGTTTACAGTTGGGACCTCTGATTGCAGCAGGATGGCCCAATGGAATCAGCTACAGCAGCTCGACACACGGTACCTGGAGCAGCTCCATCAGCTGTACAGTGACAGCTTCCCGATGGAGCTGCGACAGTTTCTGGCCCCTTGGATTGAGAGTCAAGATTGGTAAGTCCTTCTTGAGAAACTCCAAATTGTTGGGTTTTGGACTGTTGCATCAAGAAGCATGATCTGCTCTAGCTTAACTCTGTGCTATTTCATTGAAAAACGTATGCATACAGGTGACGGGGTAAAAGAGATCAGGAGATAAAGAGGCAGTCTTCGTCCTGTATAAACATTTTCTGTGTTAGAAGCACACACTGGCAACTGACTTTTGGCACATCAGACAGCCTGCTTGCTAGTAGATGTTTCCAGGTCTGATTTGGATCTCACTAACTTGGTGAGATCTTCTTTGTGTGCCACAGATATATTTTTATCTGAATGAGAATCCTGTCATGGGTAGAAGTTTGGGTCCTTGCTTCTGATTCCCCTTTAATTAAAGGAAAGAGACACAGAGTGAGAGAACTAGACTGGTGCATAGAGGAGATGATGGCACAAAATTCCAGCAACTATTTCCTTCACTTTAACGAGTTCAGATTCAACTATTAATTTTGGTTTAATTCAGGCCTGTGACCTAGCTTTTCCAGAATTTGGAGAAGGTGCAGAGAGTTGATTCAGAGCTGCTGGAGATAGGCCATCCTACTCTGGGATTGCTCCTTTGCTACTAGTAATCTGACCACAGACTTGACTGAGAATTTAAAGCAAAACAGCATATCAGTCCATGCAAATATTTTTTAAGTATAGACTATGACAGAGGCTAATAGTATCTAGAATAATATTTATAATTATTAAGTTGCTGATAGTTATTGTTGCTGAGCAAGTTAAATCTAAAATGATGAGTGGGTGAAAGTATTGGGCTTGCCTGTGTTTTTTTCCCCTCCTTTGCCTGGGTTTTTCCCCCATTGATGGTGATGTGTGTAGGTTTCAGAACCCCTCTTTATTATTCTTCCTTCTCCTAGGGCATATGCGGCCAGCAAAGAATCACATGCCACTTTGGTGTTTCATAATCTCTTGGGTGAGATTGACCAGCAGTATAGCCGCTTCCTACAAGAATCAAATGTTCTCTATCAGCACAATCTACGGAGAATCAAGCAGTTCCTTCAGGTGTGATGAGAAACTGAACCAGCAGAAGGGTTTTAATTTTCTTTCCTGGAAGTATTTCTTTTCTCATTTGGCTAAATAATGAGAACCTATCAAAGAAGTCATAATTAGCCTTTTTTCAAATCTTTGTATGCTCACCCATGAACATGATTACCTGATTGTGGCCAGGTGCCCTCAGAGGAAGATGATGCACACTTTTATGTTAAAGGTTTGGCCATAATTGAATTCTCTGGATCATAGTGCGTCACTTCCCTATAAGACCAGGGTAGCAGACTGTCTGAACAATCAGAGGATATGCTTCTCTCACCGTAGTACCGTTCACCATGACTGCCTTTCTTCTCTTCCGCCCCTCGGCTCCCGCTGATTGCAGCCAGGCTTTGAGGCCCGTGTCTTGTTGTTTCATGTAGTAAATGTTATGCTCAATTGAGGAATTTAGCTCTAAGTCAGCAAAGTTCGGTCCACATCTCCTTAGACTACCACTGCTTATCATTTTCCTTCTTTCCTACTTATAGAGCAGGTATCTTGAGAAGCCGATGGAGATTGCCCGAATTGTGGCCCGGTGCCTGTGGGAAGAGTCCCGCCTTCTCCAGACCGCAGCCACTGCAGCCCAGGTGAGACCTGGGGAGAAGCTCCATGCTGTTGGAGATGTGCTTCCCTTCCTGTATACAAAGATGTGCTTGCTCTTACATGGTCATTAGGGTGTACACAGCCCTCCAGGGTAAAAGTGGGTGTTTAGCGGGTGTTTTGGATTTTTAAATTTTGTACGTTGAAAATGACTCTTATTTCTTCCTGAGTATATAGTGCATTCTTCCCCTTAAAAAATTCAAAACATTACAGAAAAGTATAAGTAAAGTTTTTTTTAAATTTTGAAATTCACTCCCCCCCTCTATTGTTTCTTCCTAAGAAACCAACATTAAGAGACTGGTATATATGCCTTCATAGCATTCTCAAGGCTCATATATAAACTATATAAAACACACACACATTATATTTAAATGGATTTACTTTCCTTCATCTTGCTTTTTTCATTTAATACTATATAATGTAAATCCTTCTAAGTCAAGTAATATAAAGCTAACTCACTTTTTTTATCTGCTGCATTACAGTCTGTGCTATAGAGCTGCTGCAATTTACTCAGTTGTTCCCCCTTCAATAGACATTCACTTCATTCTGTTATTTTCCATTATGAATACTGCTGCAATGTCCCTCTTTATATATCTTTATATAGTCATGCTTTGAGTTCTCTGTGATAGATTTCTAGGCTGTCTGTTTTTATAAATTGTCATTTATTTTTTAAAAAAGATTTCATTTATTTATTTCTAGAGAGAGGAGAAGGATGGGAGAAAAAGAGGGAGAGAAACATCAATGTGAGAGGAAAACATCTATTGGTTCCTCTCGTAAGCACCCTGGCTGGGACTGATCCCACAACCTAGGCTTGCACCCTGACCGGGAATCAAACCGGCGACCTTTCGCTTCACAGAACGATACCCAACCCACTGAGCCACACTGGTCAGGGCTAAATGAAGTTTTTTTAGAACACAGCACACACTTTCATATGTGCATTGTCTGTGGCTGCTTTTGTACTACAGTGGCAGGAATGAGACACATAGTGTGACAGAGACTACATGACCCACGAAACCAACGCTATTTGCCACCTTGCCCTTAGAAAGTTTGCAGCCCCCAACATAGAGCTACCAGTTGGATATGAGAGGCCTCAACCCAGGCCTCACTGTTATTTTCTCTGTTTACATCACCTGGCATTTCTTAGGTGTCTTTTATGTGTAAAGCACAAGGAGATAGGGAGACGAGCAGACATGATCCCTGCTATCAGGACTCTCAGTCTAGCTGGGATATAGGTACACAAACACTCAATGTGAGAAGAACGTACAGGAGGATGTGAGTCATTTTGCCTAGGGAAGTTGAATAATGTTACCCGGGAGAACAAAAAACTGCACTGAGTTTGAAGGTGAATGAGTTCAGGTGTGCTTGGGCAGAAACACATGCCTGGCTGAGTGGACAGCGTGTGGGGAAGTAGAGTGTGAAAACGTCTGTGTGCGGGAAAGAGTGGGTGGTTTGGGGTGACTGAAGCACAGGGAGGGGGGGTTTAAGTTGTTTAATGAGATTGTGTGAGACATCTGTTTGTGCTGAGCTGAGATGTTTATACCTGGAAGAGGTGGTAGACAATAGTTCGCAAAGGAATTAGAGGCAGGTTTCTGTAGGTGACAATTAAGTGCAATACCAATCGAGAAATAGAATGGGAGTCAAATACAGACTAAAATATCTGCTGTATTGTTGGTAAAACAAGGCTGGCAAATGTGGCTTGGGTGGGTAACCATAGGCTTTCTGATGCCTGCCCCCTGAGTCAGATCCTGAGATGGAGAGAAAGGGTTTATAGAGCAGGTTTCCCCAACCATCCATAGGGACCTTCAGAGACCATAGACTCACACCTGCTGGACACAGAGGGATCGGCCTCCAGAACTACTTCTAGAGCCCAGGCCCTCACTCTGCCCTGGGTGCGCCTTAGGAAGGCACAGAGTGGAAGGAGGCACTGGCTTGAGTGCTGGCTTCTTTGAAGACCTGGGTGTAGTCGTTCTCTCAATCTCACCAATCAAATGAGTCACCCCTATGACGAGAACAAGTAGGGATGGAAGTAGCCTGCTCAAAACTTCTAAAGGAAGTTTGCATTCTGTGCACTTGGGTAGGGCCCGTGGGAAAGGGAGAGAACGGCCCCCTCTAAAACTGGCCATGTTTAGATCTATTTTGGAGACTTCTGTTAGTGTACAGAGCTCAGAGGCAAAAATATCAGCAGTTGGGGTTGAAACTGAGCCAGGAGCACTAGAGCAACCTGAGATTATGGATACAGAGCCAGGAGCATTTGTTGACTGAAATCAAAGACAACTGGGAAATTTCTAACTTGGAGCACTGGGTGTACAATGTGTTTCCTGGGCTCTCACTTCTGTTCCACTGGCTGATATCTCTGTCCTATCCTAGTACCACACTGTCTTGATCACCACAGCTTTTATGTGTGTGTGTTTTTGTTTTTTTTTTTAAATCAGACAATATCCTATTACTTTGACAAAACTTATAATTTTCAAGTTTCATGTGGTATTTGACCTTTTTAAGGTACCAGCTTTCTATCCCAAGATACAGTCTCTTGCTATGGCATTTCACCATGGGATAGAATAGTTTTTTATTATCCCACAGAAGTGTATTGGACACTACATACATTTAACTAGGCATCCAGAGAGTAATGGGGGAAAAAATGGGACAACTGTAATAGAACAACAATTTTAAAAAATGGAAATAAATAAATAGGCATCCCAAATCTGCTGTGGTAAAATGTTCTGGAATTTTTTGCATACATACCTAGAATGAGCTTTTAGAAGGTAGGGACCATGTCTTAGCTCAACATGTGGTTTCCCAGTGCAATACACAGAGTAGGTTTATAGTATGACCTGGGGATAAAAAGCCGAGGACACAGATAAAACCATGTGGGAGCTCCTTGACGTCACACCGACGGCACCTGGAGAGTGCCAGCTGCTGCAGAACTGCCCGCTACAACCCCTGGCGCACCGCTTCTGTTTCCGTTTGTCTCACAACGGCAGCAGCATCTCAGGCCAAACGGGAAGGGGAGTGGGGTGGGATGGAGACTGGACAGAGGTATTTTTCTCCCTGTTTTTCTTGCATTCACATGTGTCAACTCCCTTTTTTGGTAGCAAGGGGGCCAGGCCAACCACCCCACAGCTGCCGTGGTGACAGAGAAGCAGCAGATGCTGGAGCAGCACCTACAGGATGTTCGGAAGCGAGTACAGGTAAAGTACGGCAGGGAAAGTGTCCCTTGGGGACCTTGCCTGTGGGTTCTGCCCGTATCTTTTTTGGAGTTTTGGCTTTGTTTTCATTCTTCTCAAAGACTTTCTTTTCCATTTCCCCAGGGAACTATTTTCTACTTTTGTTTATGTTTGTTTTAACAGGATCTAGAACAGAAAATGAAAGTGGTAGAGAACCTCCAGGATGACTTTGATTTCAACTATAAAACCCTCAAGAGTCAAGGAGGCAAGTGAATATTAGGGGTAGTAAAAATCTCCTGTGGAAAGTGAGTTTGTGTTACTTGAGTTTCAGGAATTATTTGTCTCGACCCTGTTCAGACTTTGCGGGGGTGTGTTCTTAGGGACTACTGTTGCTTAAGAGAGCCTAGGTACTAAGGATTGGAATGTTCCCTCAGGTCAAGAAGTTTTTCCTCCTTCCTTTACAGACATGCAAGATCTGAATGGAAATAACCAGTCAGTGACCAGGCAGAAGATGCAGCAGCTAGAACAGATGCTAACGGCGCTGGACCAGATGCGGCGAGTAAGAGCATGGGACTATGCCCCCTGCGTGTCTCCTCACCCGTGGTATCTCTGCATCTCCTGGCAGAACCTGCCTGGTTTCTAAGTTCCTTCTCTGGAACTGACTACAGCATGTGGTTAGAGACAGTCTGAGGAAATGTTTTCTGACTTTGTTTTGGTTTCCAACCAGAGCATTGTGAGTGAGTTGGCGGGGCTTTTGTCAGCTATGGAGTATGTGCAGAAAACTCTCACGGATGAAGAGCTAGCTGACTGGAAGAGGCGGCAACAGATTGCTTGCATTGGAGGCCCTCCCAACATCTGCCTGGATCGTCTAGAAAACTGGTAAGAGATGAAAGAGAAGTTTTTCCTTTCTTTTTAGAAAGCTGTGCTAAATTATGGTTATAATTGCAGGCCCAAAGAGTTGGTATTGTATCTCAAAGGTGGGGACTTTTACATAGTCAAATATGGTTCTAAGAGTTAAAGCTTTCAGTTTATTTGGATAGTTTTTTAAAAATAAAAATATATTTATATTAGTATATTTTAAATCTGTTTTACAACTTAAATTTTTTGGTTTAACTGTATTTATCAGACTAAATATTAAATTTTAGTTACTTTAATCATCTAAAATGACACATGCTCTTTATAAGGGAAAAAAGTTCAAATCCAGAAAATTAATAAAGAGAAGAAAAGTCTTAAAATTGAATTATTCAGAAGTACCTACAGTTAAGATTTTGGAGACCATCACTCTAGAAAGCTGTTATTGTATGTATACATATAAATATAGAAATCTGAACATTTTCACATTAGTGGAATTGTTCTTTATAAGCTCTTCTGTAATCTGCTCTTTTACACATTCATCCAGCCAGCACATCTTATGAGCGCCCTTGATATGCAAAGCCCAATAAGGAATGGGTGGCACCAGCTTAAATAAACTAGGAGAAACTTGACATGATGAGAAACCCAGATACACAGAGCATGAAATTAGAAATTTGAGGCACCTCTATGTGAGAATGCCTATTTGTTCCTCTTCCTACTAACCCTGAGTTTTGTTAATTTACTGAAAGCGATTTTAAGTGCTTTCTGATCAGGGAACAAAAAAGCTTAACTTCTGGGAATGGGAGAATGTAAGTGCCAGAAAGGAGTTGGGGAGCTCAGAAGTCTCGTCAGCTGCCCTGTCCCATCCCTGGCCATGCCCCCTGCATCTTTTCTCTTCTGAGGTCTTTTAGTCTTTATTAAACTAGCGGTAGGCCATCAAGGAGAGACACTAATATTTTCTATTCTTGGGGACAGACTTAATCAGCCTTTGTCTCCCTGTCCACTTTTTCTATGTGCATGCTATCAATATTTTGAAACATAATGTCATATCCTTTGATCCTTTGAAAGCTGATGGGGAAAGGCCTTCTCTCATGCAAGGGGACATTAAGCCCCACAATGGTGAAGGGACTTGGCCAGTGTTGTACAGAGAGTGAATGGCAGAGCTAACTCGAACCCATCTTTTTGGGTTGTCTTACCTCCTCTTTTTCCAGTCCTCACATTTTGGTACAAGGATAAGTTAGAATTAAAATGTGAGTACCAAATTCCATATTTCACATTCTCCATATATGGGTTCTATTGCTTTTCACTTTCCAATGATAACTCTTAAATATAGTAGCATAAGTTTTGACACTTCTTCTCCGATGCCTAACTCCCTCTTTGAAATGTAAAATACTAGGGACTTTTAAAAAGGCAAAATAAAGTCCCCTTTTCTTATTTAATGCAGAACAAATTCCCCCTTTTCTTATTTAATGCTGCTTAATTGTATGCCTACAAATGGTAAATTTTATATAATGTGTATTTTACCACAATAAAAAAAGTCCCCCTTTCTTATTTTAGAGGACTACATAGCAGTGTTTACATCTATGGTAGTCCCTTCCCCTCTCATTTACCCCTGTACCCGCCCTTAGGTTACTGGTAACTTCTTTATTTAATGGCAGGATAACCTCATTAGCAGAATCTCAACTTCAGACCCGCCAACAAATTAAGAAACTGGAGGAGTTACAGCAGAAAGTATCCTACAAAGGGGACCCTATTGTACAGCATCGGCCAATGCTGGAGGAGAGAATTGTGGAGCTCTTTAGAAACTTAATGAAAAGGTAACTTAGAATCCTTGTCCCTTCCCCCCATCACCATCCCCCTGCAACCGATCGCATCTTTAAATGAGAGGCTGGCTCACTCCTGAGGCACGGGGTGGAGGCCGGCCCGCTGCATGTTGTGTGAGCTGCTGCCTGCCCTCTCTCCCTTTCAGTGCCTTTGTGGTGGAGCGGCAGCCCTGCATGCCCATGCACCCTGACCGGCCCTTAGTCATCAAGACCGGCGTCCAGTTTACTACTAAAGTCAGGTGGGCCATCACTTCTACTTTTGGTAGCTATTTTATGGAGGCATGTTCTCATGACAAGAGCACCAGTGGTGGCCAGGGTTTTTCTTCACAGGCATCTCAGGCAGCACTGTGGCGGGTATGGAATTTGTTGGCGTAATGTCTACTTCCTCTTTGTTTCTTCTGACAAAAGCAAAGGGACAGTCATCTTTTTGAGGTTACCGGGGCATATTCCTATGATTCCAGTCCTGCAGGCTGAGAACACAGTGTTTCCCTCTGCCCTGCCGAAGGCGCAGAATAATACTGGTTGCTTTCTGTTCTTTGAGCGTCCTTTTCCCTGAGGGTTTTAAGGGAAAGGGGAAGGCTTGGTGATGTAGAAGCTAAGGGGGGCCACAGGGCAAGTGGGTGGTGGGCCTGCAGGGTGGAGTGTTACTTTCACACTCAAGTCAGACAGGTATGCTGGGGTTTGCCCTTCTGCAGTGAAATTTCCCACTTAGAAACTTGGTTTGGTGTTAGGTTTCAGGTTTAATAGAAAGAAAACCAGCTGCAGAGCACGTATTCCTGTAATGGCTTTTATTATCCTTTGGTGAATCTTCCACAACTTTGTCCAAGTTCTTACTTCTTGGGCTTTTTTTTTCAGTACCTTTGGCCTAAAGGGGTGATGCTTAACTTAATATCAAAGAAAGTACCGGCAGGAAGAGGAATTTGGGATTGTCATTTATTAACCTCTTTAAATGAAGAGTTATGCATTCCATATTTCTTTAGCTAGAACTTGCTGGGGGAGCCTTCTGATGTTTTTTGTTTTTAATTGGATTTTTTTCTTTGCTCATAAACTTTTTTTTCTTCTTTTTTTGTAATAGATTGCTGGTCAAATTCCCTGAGTTAAATTATCAGCTTAAAATTAAAGTGTGCATTGACAAGTAAGTACTTCTTAGCTTGCTTTCTTTTTCTCAAATGACAGAAATGAAAACTTCGACAAACATCATATGAACTTAAGAGACTTTATCTCTATTCAGAGATCTTTGTTTTTTTTTGAACAAAAATCTTCATAAGACTTGCAGTACGTTGTCATTTACGTGCCTGAATAAAACCACAAAGCTAGTGGTACAGATTTGAGTTGTGATTGCTATTGTGATTTTGAGCCCCTCTTTTTCTTTAATTTTTTACTTGTAAATGTAATTTATGCATATTATATAAAATTGAGACTATATGAGGAAAATGGATATTTTTAGTTGTTCTACACTTCACCGTGATAGGATAATTTTCGATATTTGACAATACCTTTCCAATGTTAAAATGCACATAGCTTTTAAAGAGATTAGAAAATAGAAAATGGCCCTGGCTAGGTATCTCAGTTGGTTAGAGCATTGTCCTGATATGCCAAGGTTGCGTGTTCGATTCTTTGGTTGGCACATGCAAGAATCAACCATTGAGTGCGTGAATAAGTAGAACAACAAATCGATGTATTTTTCTCTCTTTTTTCCTTTCTCCCTCTCAAATCAATTAAAAAATATAAAAGAGAAAATGTATTAAATTTATTTTTATTTTTAGGTAATATAATTATTTAGAAATTTCATTAGGATAAACTGGAAAATAATTACTAATGAAATAAGGGACTTGAGGAAGGTGGTAGGTTTAATAATTTAAAAAGTAAGTAAGCAAAAATTAATAATGTCAACCATATGTTAGCATTAACCTGTTAGAAATTATAATAGAAAAATGATCTCACCATAAAGCAACAAAAAAAGTAAAAATATATTGTGATCAGTTTAACAAATGTTTAAAATTTATTTAAAGAAGACATTTCAGTGAGAAAGGGATATTGTAAAAAGTGATGAGACAATTTGTATTTCTGGATTGTAGACTTCTAATTTTATTATAAGGGTGTTGATTCTTTTCAGCTAAGACAGCACCAACCAAAATGCAAATAAGATTTTACCTATGATATTTTGTAAACTCTTGACTCGCTTTTCAAGTTTTATCTTAGATGGAAAAAAATAAGCACAAATAGCTTTTATAAAAAATGAATTTATTTATTTTAAATTATGATTTTTAAAAATTTAACATAAAATTTACCAGCCTAAGTATTTTTAAGTGTATACAGTTCAGTAGTTTTCACATTGTTCTGCAACAGATCTCCAGAACCTTTTCATCTTGAAAAATCAAAACTATATTCATTGATCAACAAATCCCTATTTCCCTCTCATCCCAACCCCTGGCAACCACCATTCTACTTTCAAAAACATTTTAAAAAAATAAAGTAATGGGGGATGGTATGAAATTTCCCTAGCAGATAATAAAATGTATTGCAAAGTTTCAGTTACTAAATGAGTATGTTACTAGGACAGGAATAGACTGATCATTGCAACAAAATGCTAAGTCCAGAAATAGATCTCAGGTTTATGTAAGGAAATAATGATATCTCACAACTTGATATTGGAGGATCTGAGTGAGAAGTTA
This sequence comes from Furipterus horrens, assembly GCF_987537825.1. NCBI lineage: Eukaryota > Metazoa > Chordata > Mammalia > Chiroptera > Furipteridae > Furipterus > Furipterus horrens. Next base: position 80,042,962 of record NW_028327181.1, on the reverse strand, counting down.
GTTTTACTGTCCATGAGAATAAATTACAGATTTATTTATGTGTTTAAACAAAAGTATCTTAAAAGCATAAGTGATTGTATATTATAATGGTGGTAAAATGGCAAAATGGTAAAACCATTTTAGAAAACAGTTTGTCAGTTTCCTAAAAATTAAACATATGCCTACCCCATGACCCAAACTTTCCATTCCTAGGTATTAACCCAAGAAAAATGAAAGCATGTAACCACACAAAGGGTTGTACACAAATGTCCATTCATAGATAAATGTCTATTAACAGGTGAATGAATAAATCAATTTGTGGTATATCTATAGAGTAGAATATCACTAACCAACAAAAAGGAAATGAATAAATCTCAAAATAATTATGCCGAGTGAAAGAATCTAGATTAAAACAAAAGTACATACTCTATGTTTCCATTTATGTGAAATTCTAGAAATGCAATTATCTATAGTGACTGAAAACAGATCAGTGGTGCCTAGGGATAGGGGTGGGGTAGAGTGTGGGATTGGGAAATGGAGTGCAAATAGGTATGGGGAAACTTTGGAAATGAAAGACATGTTCATTGTCTCGATTGAGCTGATGTCTTGACAAGTGTATATAGTGTATACACTTACATCCATATCAAACTGTACATTTTAAATAGTACAGTTTATTGTTCATCCATTGTACATCAAAGCTGTTATACAAAAAGATTGTTTTTTTAAAAAAGATAGATTAGAAATAGGGAGACTTTCCTGATAATGCAAACTCTAAAGTTCTAAAATGTGATATATACTTCTGAATGGTTTAAAAATTGATCCCTTTTAATCTATAAACCCACTTGGAATGCACTATTTAATAAATAGTAACTATTATTCTAAAAATGTAAGTGAATATGTAGCAATGGAGAAAGACTTTCAAAATGGTATAAAATGATAAAAAGGAAAAGACCAAGAAATGTGACTATATAAGAAGGCCTTATATTAAAAACATAGGGTTAAAGGACAGTGGACACACTGGAATAGTATGTCAAATGGGACGCTCCCAGTTACAGGTAATAGTAAATCCTTACAGAAAATCCATGTGACTTAAATAATAAGGAAGTTTGCGACACAGTATAACTGGAAATACAGAGTTAGGTTAAGTTCCTGATGGTGAGATTAGTGACTCATTTATGACATCAAGGACCCAGAATCTCCTGTCTCTTCTCTGTTATCATAAGCATCACCCACATTCCAAGGTTCCCTTCTGGGTTGCAACATAGTTGCTTGTAGTAAAGACCATATGCTTCCTTGCTCATGTTCAGCTGAAGCTCTAGAATGTATTAATAAATCCAGCCCTGGATATAATTCCTTTCTCGTCTGATTGAGACGATGTAGGTCATGTCCTCACCCCTGGACCTCGGCACTGGGCATGCTGTGTTCCGATGGATGTAATGATCAGGATCCAAGTTTAGTTAGAAGGGTGCAGTAGGTGTTGGGTAGGGAACGAGCTGTGTCTACTACTGAAGCATATACAGGCTTGTTATATTTCACATATAAAATGTGACTAACTTATAGAAATTCCCAGCAGCGCAGCAGTTTTTCTATCAGAGTAAATTACAGGTGTTCAAAGTAGATTTTTTTAAAGAAACACAGGGCCTGTTTTATTAACACTGGTTTGTGTTCTTAACAGAGACTCTGGGGATGTAGCAGCTCTCAGAGGGTGAGTTCAGCCTAGAGGCTTCCTTTTGTCCTGTTTAGTCTAACTTTGCCCTCTGGCCACTCAGTCCACTTACGTTGTTGGTTTTTCTCCTGTGATACAGATCCCGGAAATTTAACATTCTGGGCACAAACACGAAAGTCATGAACATGGAAGAATCCAACAACGGCAGCCTCTCTGCAGAATTCAAACACTTGGTATGCAGGAGAAACCTGGGCTCCCCTTCTCCAAGGGCCTCTGGCAGAGAGAGAGGGTGAGGGGACAGCCTCACGTGACAGAGGTGCTCTTTGCTTTTCTTACAGACCCTGAGAGAGCAAAGATGTGGTAACGGGGGCCGAGCCAATTGTGACGTAAGTTTTATTGGGGATGAAAGCCAGCTGGGAGGGTTTTCTTTGAGGAGGAGAGAAAAAGGGCCTAGAATTATAGGCACCAACCTGCAGTTTTAACCAGAGTCATTCAGAGAAGTCACTATGGCCAAAATGACATGATCAGAAGTCATATGTGCCACGAGTTCTCTGGCTTGGAGCATTTCCTTGATTGTCCCAGGACTTAGCTCTCCATTAGTAGGAGTGGAAAGTCCCCTGCTGCGGTACCCACACCCATTCAGTAGAAAAGAAGCCTGCCACCTGGCCTGGGGCTTTCCAGATTCCTCTTCCAGCTCCTGCCAGCTGGCGCTGCTTGGCTCCTTTTTTTTATGACATTTTTCTCACTGATGTGGGATAGAAGATTGTAACAAAGCTGAGTTAAACAGTTTTAAAAAGGAAAAGAGCAAAACCTATCTGTTGTTTATCTCCCTTATTTTTTCTCTGCCTCCCATTGATTCAGAGTATTGGATTCTTAGTGTCAAGAATAAACTTTAAGAAAAATAGGTAAATGTGACCAAATCTAGTTTTTATTATTTTTTAAGAATTGTGACACACTGTTCTTTCTCTAATATTTGTCCCTGAGCCATTTTTCCCTCCTCTCTAAAATGTAGCAGGTCTTAAAAAAAAAAAAAAAGGATTTATAATGCTTGACAATAAAGAGTGAAGTAGTTTATTTGTAATGATATTGAAAAATGTTTGTTTATAAAAAAGCAAGATGCAAAATAATCCAAGTAGTGTATTGGTATATTCATTTAAAAATATACTACATTGTTTTTTGCATGTTCATGTATGCATTAAACAATTCTAGAGGACTGTCCACCAGGTAGTGCTTATGTATTTGTGCTGCTATTAGTATCTGAGGCTACTCTATACTGTCTCTCTATTATTTGCATTTTAAACTGAACACATTACTTTTATAATCAGAAAAAGAATATTTTAAAATGAATTGAAATTCTGTTTCTTAGAATTCATTGGTAACTCTTGTTCAAATAAGGTTGCTGCTGCTGGTGGGAGTGTAAATTGTTGGAGTCGCGTTGGAGAACAATTTGGCATCATAAAATGAATATACCTTATAAGTCAGCAGTGCTACTCCTGGGATTTAATAATAGAGAAATCTTTGCACATGTGTCCCAGGAGACATGTACAAAATGTAACAGCAGCCTGATGATAAGCCCTAAATGCAAGTCACATAAATACCCATCTACACAAGAATGAGTAAATGATTTGTGGTGTAGCCATATGATGGAATACTATGCAGCAGTGAAGATGAATAAATTGCTAATGCATACAACCACAAGGATGCAAAAAGTGAGTCACCAAAGAATGCATAGCATATGATTCCATGTATAAGGTTCACAACATCTAAGATAATAATATATATACTGTTTAGAGATATAATTATGGTAAAACCATAATTATAAAGCTAGGAAATGATAAACCCAAAAGAAAATAGCAGTTACACCTGAGCAGGGAGGGACAGGGTGGATTTGGGGAGGGACACCCAGAGAATCTCAGTGGTAATGGTCTTTTCCTTAAACTGGGTGGTGGGTACACAGGCATTCATTATTTTGTTATTCTTTGTGTCTTACCCATCTTATAAATGACCTATTGGCTGTCTGTAACATTATGAAACTCAGTAAAAGATCAGGGTGAGGGTTGTAGCATTGGAGAGTCTTAGTGTGGAAGAAACATGTGTAGAATTGTGGCCCTGGCAGTTTGTTCGTGGCCATCTGGTGGATTACCCTTCTAAGTGCACTGTGGCTCTGGCATGTCATGCTCCTCTTTGGCTGTTAGTACTAAATGTCCTTCTTGATATTGTAGGCCTCCCTGATTGTGACCGAGGAGCTGCACCTGATCACCTTTGAGACTGAGGTGTATCACCAAGGGCTCAAGATTGACCTAGAGGTGAGTACTGCCACAGAATGGGGATAGCACTGCATGCAAAGGTCAGGACAAGAACTTCTCGATGGGATTTTTACTACAGAAGATAGAATGATGACTCTTTGTTAGGCACTGTGTTTATTTTTCTTCAAAAAAAATCTTTAATATCCAAGAGGATAGTATTGTTTGGCTGCTTAGAAGATACATGTATACTCAGTTTTAAGCAAACTTGATGTGAAAATCTGTATTTAGCAATTGATGATAGCTAATTTCTAAAGTTTGGGCAAAACACTATTTAAATAGCTGATGTTTTAGTATACAGAAAATCCTGGCCTTTGCATTCTCTTTTCCCAACCTTCTTGATCTTTAAATAAAAGATACACCTGAAAAAGCAGGAGTCCTAGTCTTTGATTTCTGGGACCTGCCTGTTTACTGGGCAGATACAGCTTCTGTTCTTGAAACATCTGTGACTGTGAGTCCAGCTTTAAGCAAGTCAGATTTTACAAATGCCTAGTTATAGTCGGACAACAACCTGAGTCTCCTGTAGCCTGTGTTCAGCATTCTTTTTTTAAAGTATGTTTTATTGATTATGCTATTACAGTTGTCCCATTTTTTTTCCCTTTGCCCCTCTTTGCCCAGCACCCCGCCCCTCCAGCCAGCATTCCCCCCTCTTAGTTCTACTCCGGTGGCAGTGGGGTGTGGTTTACAGCATGGCCTTTTGTTCCGAATCCCAGAGATACGGATGAAGAGATTTTTGAAGCCAAGAAGGCCTTCTAGCTCCCCAACTCATGTTCCACTTATTCCACAGACCCACTCCTTGCCAGTGGTGGTGATTTCCAACATCTGTCAGATGCCAAATGCCTGGGCGTCCATCCTGTGGTACAACATGCTGACCAACAACCCCAAGGTCAGTGCCTTGTCCTCCAGAAGGAAACCTGCCTTCTCTCCTAACGCCTTGCTGTCCAGAGATTGTTGCGGTGCCTTGCGCAGGTCCTCAGGCACTGCCCTCTCATCTAAATGATCCACTGTGTTACTTTCAACAGAATGTGAACTTTTTCACGAAGCCCCCAATTGGAACCTGGGATCAAGTGGCTGAGGTGCTAAGCTGGCAGTTCTCTTCCACCACGAAGCGAGGGTTGAGCATCGAGCAGTTGACCACACTGGCAGAGAAACTCCTAGGTTGGTGTTTTCCCTCTTTTCCCTCCCGCACTCCTCAGAAAACGAACCTGTCTTATGGCGCTCTTTGTTTAAGAAAGTTTACTGAGCGAGGCTCTGTGTTGGGGCCAGAAAATGCATGCTCCTGCAGGTGGGGAAGTTTGCCTCCCGGTACCCATTCTTATGAGGCGGGAGGCAGATTTCTCTTCTCTTGGTGGTATCTCCATTACTCTCCCAGGGTACTACTCCGTCGAATCTTAGGATGATATATTAAGTGCATGTTAGAAAGTAGAGCTATAGACTTGACATCCCTGTCCATTTCTTCAATAAACTGGAGGTTTGTTTTTAATTTTTTTCCCTGGAAAAAAATTTTAGTAGAATATTTTATGTGCTACCTGGGCTATGAGTAGCTTTGTCCTGTGCTGTCACTAAATGTGACCCTTCAATACCAGCTGTCAGCTTGTTAGTGTGTGCTGCTGGTCCCCGTGCCACCACACAAGGCTCGGGAAAAGCGGGGAGGGGGGGTTCTTAATACATTATCTACTACCTCTGCTGGGCTAAGCAACAGCCTGCGGACTAAGGGGATCAAATGATGGGGCTGAGTGTGTGGGTGTGGGAAGGGGGTGTGTGGGCATGTATGCTCATGGTGCCAGCCTTCCAATACACGAGAACCAGTGTTTTCATAGCCCGTTGTAGACGAATGCATATGAATGTGTGTTCTGTTTTAACAAATAAGATCTTCATTCAAAGCTGGAAATTACATTACTTTATTCTTTTTTTCTTCAGGACCTGGTGTGAACTATTCTGGGTGTCAGATCACATGGGCTAAATTTTGCAAAGTAAGCAATCTTGTTAACTCCTTGCCATCACCTTTAAGGGGTAGGTGTAGGAGGTGATGCTCACCGGTACGGTTGGCATGGAGGGCACTCTTAGTCCAGCAGCCAATAGGACCTGCCTGATGGCAGAAAGGCCTGGGGATGTTGGTGGCACTGAGCCTGTAGGAAGGGAAAAACTAGGGTGGTGGTAGACTTGGCTTTCCCATTATTCTTTTCTCCAGGAAAACATGGCTGGCAAGGGCTTTTCCTTCTGGGTCTGGCTGGACAATATCATTGACCTGGTGAAAAAGTACATTCTGGCCCTTTGGAATGAAGGGTAGGTTGACACTCTTGTGTCTGGCAGAGTACAGAGGTGTAACAAGTCACTGCCCTGTCAGCAGGCCAGTGGCTGGGACCCCTCCAATCCAAACCTTCTTGCTGTTCCTCTTTGGCTCCAGGTACATAATGGGCTTTATCAGCAAGGAACGGGAGAGGGCCATCTTGAGCACTAAGCCCCCAGGCACCTTCCTGCTAAGATTCAGTGAAAGCAGCAAAGAAGGAGGCGTCACCTTCACGTGGGTAGAGAAAGACATCAGCGGTAAGCTTGGCTGCTCCCCCAACTCCATTGCCGCTGTTGCCATGGCTGCTGCTAGTTTCCCACTGCCCCCTAGTGGGAAGAGATGGCCTTGCACCTCCTGCCTGCGTCTTGGAAAACACACTTGGGTGACTTCTTTTTTCTAAATTCTTTCAGCTGAAGGATTAGTTTGCCAATTTTGTTTTGCTTGCTCCAGGGGCTAATATTGGCCAAGAAATTTGCAATTTAAGTTTTAGTCTTCATCTTCTTTCTTACCTACCCTGTTAATATATCTTATGCAAATAGTTATTTAAGAGTATTACCTGTGACCCAGCTGGGTAGCCTGTTGAACGTATCTGCAGTGCCAGGAGACTGGGCAGGATGTCCAGGGTCTCAAATGCTAGGTTGGGCTAAGTCTTTCCGTCACAAGGAACACTAAATCAGGTAGTTTTCTCAGAGGTTACCTCACCATAGTACTATTATCTTCCCTTCCTATATCCCATGACAGGTAAGACGCAGATCCAGTCGGTGGAACCATATACGAAGCAGCAGCTGAACAACATGTCGTTTGCAGAAATCATCATGGGCTATAAGATCATGGATGCCACCAATATCCTGGTGTCTCCATTGGTCTATCTCTACCCCGACATTCCTAAAGAGGAGGCGTTTGGGAAATACTGTCGGCCAGAGAGCCAGGAGCATCCTGAGGCTGACCCAGGTAGTTGTTGATTTTCCACGTCAGGCATTCCTGGGGAAAAGTGGGAAATGGTAGGGTCCTTGGAGAACAGACAGGTGATTGCCTGAAGAACCAGTGATCTTTCTTCCTCTTTATGGGAGAGAACTTTGTAGTGAGTGCTTTAGGGGTGCCTGATGGGTTAGAGAGAGGAGAGCGCTCAGAGCCACTAGTCTCTGCCCCGCAGGGGTCATGTGCACCCCCCAGACATACCCAAATCACTGTGGAGCGAAAGCGAGGACAGAATTCTTCAGTAGAGGATGCCCAGGCAGCCGAGTGCTTCTCACAGAGTAGATCCTGGAAGGTGTGTGACCCAGGCTTCAGTCTGGCTTATTTCCTTTCCCCATTGCTGAACAATGTTGGCAGCCTCAAGTGGGATGAAGGAAGGCTCTCTGGGGGGAAATGAGTGTTAGCAGCCCTGGAGCCGGGTTTGAAAGCAAAGTCGGGGAGAGCGGTGATGGAAAGGCTAGATGGTAACTGGTAGGAAAGGTGTGGCATTTGGTATTTAGAATGTGTAGCTATTGAAAATAAGATGTTTGTAAGTGTGTTCATGTAAGTAATACGCAAATTATTGGACATCAAAACTGTCATCCGTGTGGAGGGACGGAGCCCTTCTAGTCTGTTCCCATCAGCATTTCAGCTTTCGACTCTCTGGGTTCCCTGTTCAGATCCTGATGAGGAATCTATGATTTGCCATTTTTGTTTTCATTTAACTTTTCTTAATCACGGAGTCAATAGTGGCTTAACTCACATAATCCTTTGAGGTTAGCTGCCCTGCCCCAGTTGATTTAGAAAAGATGGTTTTTGTACAAATAGCTCACACACAAACTCACCAGCTTCCCTCCCACTTCTTCATAGGAATTCCCTCTGAAGAATTTCTTGGGGTGGAAAGAGGAGGAATTGGAGGAGAGAATTTGAGCTAGTTGACAATTGACTTTCCTTTTCTCCTTGTTCTGGTTTTGAGCTTTGTTCATATTCTAGAAGAGTTTAACTCTCACTTCCTGTCTGCTACTTATCTCTCTTTCCATGTTGTGTTTCAGTTGGGAGATCTGTTTATCAGCCCCAGTCATACTGCTCTTTGTTCCCTCTGCAGAGGACAATTAGGTCCATGTGCTGGTCCTTCGACTCATTATGCTTTCAAGATCCACGTTCCCAATCGGAGGCTGTGCCCTCCATGACCATCTAGCCCTCCTGTGTGACAGGGAGGCAAGGTCCTTTCCTGCCTGGAGATATCTGTGTTTCCTGAGGGGCAAAATGCCAGTCACAAAAAAGGAACGGATCACTTGAGTGTTTTGCCTGCCTTGTGGGGAGGCAAGTGTGAACAGTGTGCAGGGAGGGGCTCTGTCTGGTGAGCCTGGAGGTGGGGTCACGAGGGCATGTGGGGTGGGCAGAGTGTATGGCACCCTCTGGTAACATGGGTGTCTTCAGGGAGATGGGTCTCTGACCATTTCCTTTCTACTCCAGTCACGAAGGTGGTATTATCTCTCAGACATAGATTGTCTTTCCAGGACTCTCCCTTCCTCCCTGCTTCTCCGTAAGTCCACACAGTATTTCCTTATGGTTTTGGGAGAGAGACCCCTCTTAGAAATGACAAGTCCCTTACCTTACAAATTGGATAAAGTATATTTACAACCTTGTTGGGAGCCATAAATCAGCTTTTAGTCTTAGCTCTCCTGTGCTTCTACCGTTTCATCCCAGGCTGAAGCTGTTTTTCTCAGCTGCCTTGATCACTGGGGAATGAAACCCTTTTCTGTCGTGGGCGTCAGCTCCCCTCAGGTCTGGCCAAATGGAGTTCTAAGGCACCAGAACCCTGCCTCCGTAGCTTCTTTGGATTCTGCACTGAATGAATCTATTTCTTGGCCAAAATTAAACTTAGATGGCAGGGATTTAAGGACCCCTTGGCAATGCCTTTTCTCAGATTGTCATCATACTTCTTGATTCCTCAGTTTCTGTATAAGGCCCTAGCTTTATAAATGTACTTCTGTCAACCCACCTCACTGTACCCAGGCCTCCTACATGATCTGTTCACCTGAACCCCCAGATTTCATGCCAATACCTCCAGGGTTCCTTGGCCTCTTAGTGTGAGCATTTACCACCTAAAATTCATTTATTTCAATTCTCACATGTCTATAGGACAAGAATTATAAATGACAGAAGTGGGCACCTTCTTCTTCCCCCTCCCATTTATTTTATACACGAGAGATTAAGTGTCTTGCCCCAGGCTCTTGGCTATTGAATATACCCAGGCCTCCTGTTTTCCAGTCCAGAGTCCATTGTACTGCACCGCGAACATTTTCCTTTTATAGAAAGGCTGCTTTTTGTGTGATGTAGTTCTCCAGCTGGAAAGTTTCTAATACTCTCACCTAAAAATGTAATAGAGGCAGATTAGTGCCAATAGGAATAAAAGGTGTAACCCTTGGCTTTGGAACCACAAGCATTAGAGGCTTCATGTTCTCTTAAAGACTTGGTGGCATTGGCATCTGAACAGGATGCCCAGACTACAAAGCTCTGCTCCTGCTTGTAGAGAAGTCATCTGAGAGATACGACCCGGCCAGCGCACTACCTCAGACCACATCCCGGCAGTTAAGTGTTTACACAATCCAGGGAAATATGAACACAAGGCTGGCATTACTCTGGGCTCAGGATGGACAAGGGTATGCTGAAAAGTCTCTGTAGTTAAGGAAAGCTTTATGGAAAGAATTGAACTTCCTTCTAAGCTGCAAGCACCTAAAACATCCTAGTGTACAGCGAGGATGGGCAGCCTCAAAACAGTCTCTGCTCAAGGGTGGAGTGAGTTTCAGGTCAGCCTGGTGAGGCAGCTGGCTTCCCCCTGCCAGGTACCAGAATGGGGTCACCATCAGTAAGCCCCGTTTTCCTCTTCCCAGGTGCCGCCCCCTACCTGAAGACCAAGTTTATCTGTGTGACACCGTAAGTGACTTCCTTTCCCAATTTTGCCTTCATTTCTAATGTCCTCGGTCCCCCTGGGGATGGGACACCGGGTGAGAGTTGTCCTGTGAAGGGTTGGAAGGCCCTGGACTCTGTTTAGAACTCAGAGTGACCTTGTGTCTTTAAAAAGCTTGAGTTTTTATTTTTCTGTTGGAGACCAGAGTTTGATGGCTTGTGTGTGTGTGTTTTGTTCTTTTTTTTTTTTTTTTTTATCCATTGTGTCTTGTCAACCCGGCCCTTTGCCCTCCTGCTGCTCCCCATTTCCTACAGAACGACCTGCAGCAATACCATTGACCTGCCGATGTCCCCCCGCACTTTAGATTCATTGATGCAGTTTGGAAATAATGGTGAAGGTGCTGAACCCTCAGCAGGAGGGCAGTTTGGTGAGTATTCAGTTGGCAGGCTGTCCCTGAGAGGGAAGTTGGTCCTCCTGTGTGACTTCCTGTGTCACACGGATTGTAAAAGGGGCCCTTGACCGGCACTCTCCACCAGACATGGGCTGCGCCACACGTGTAAGTGTAAACTTTCCAGTAGCCACATTAAAAACAGTGAAAGGAAACGGGTGAGGTTAATTTTAATATTTTTTATTTGACCCAATAAATCCAAATTACTATCCCTTCAGTGACTAAGAAAAATGAATGTGGTTTTCTTGCATTGGGCCTTTGAAATCTGCTGGGGGTTTGTAGCTACAGCGCCTCTCGCTTCGGACTAGTTGCCTCTGGCTCCAGGCTGCGGCCTTCAACTGGGCAGCCCTGGGTCTTCTTTAAACTCCCAGAGCTGGGAATGACTTACGGCCGGAGGGGGCTGCACCCTTCCAGAGGGCAAGACCGGTCTTGGCCGTAGGGGCAGGACACTTGATAGCAGAGGTGGCCAAGCCTCTGTCCCCCAAAAGGGCTAGGGGTGTGTGCCCTGCCAGCCGAAGGGCTCAGGCAACCGAACCAGCTCTCCCTGTCTGTCCCTCCAGAGTCCCTCACATTCGACATGGAGCTGACCTCAGAGTGCGCTACCTCCCCCATGTGAGGCGCCGAGGACCGAAGCTGCAGAGAGATGACAGAGGCACCTATCTGGGCTCCACCCCTTAGACAGCCGAGCCCCAGAGCATCTGAACTCCTAACTCTGTGGTTCCAGACTTGTTTTAATCTCCTACTTCTGCTATCTTTGAGCAATCTGGGCACTTTTTTCAAATAGAGAAATGAATGAATGTGGGTGATATGCTTTTATCTAAATGCAAATAAGAAAGCGTTTTTCTGAGACTGTGATCAGGGGATGTGGAAGGGGTGGCAAGAAGGAGAAAAAGGAAATGTTTTGTTTTGGGTTTATTTTTTGCTCCCCTGCCCTCCTTTCTCAGCAGCTTGTTGTTAGACAAGTGCCTCCTGGCGCCAGCGGCATCCCTCTGCCCGTTTCTGTACGCTAATGCCACAGGCTGCCTCTAGCTGCAAATCCTGGCATTGCACTTTTGAACTTGCTACTGTCCACATAAAAGAGAGAACTTTCAAAGCTCCTAGGTTTCTTTTTAAATTAAAAAATAATAATTAAAGGGCAAAAAACACTGTATCAGCATAGCCTTTTCTGTATTTAAGAAAACTCAGTTAATAGCCTTCTTGGTGCTTTAGGCATTCAGCTCTCTTTAGGCTGATACTTTATATAAACCCTGAAACAGGCTTCAGAGCCAACCTTTCAAAGACATCTGGAGCTGTGGCTTGGCCTTTGGTTTTGCAATAGGAAGGTTGGAGGAGCACCTAAACATTCTAGACTTTTTATTTTTTAAACAGAGTTTTTATTTTCCCTTTTATGTTTGGCCTATTAGTAGGTAAGCCTGGGCAGTGGGGTGCTTATAACCTGTCCCATTCCTCCTGGACTTGTGCCCCTGTTCCAGAGCCCAGGGGTTCTGTGGATGCCTTATAAGAAACGAGAAGGCTCTCTTTCCTTCCCCTGGTCCACCGAGCCCTCTGTGGCGTGGCTCCTGGCCATGTCCAAAGGTCCCTTGCCCTGTTTGCTTTAGGAATCCTGGTCTCAGGACTTCCTGGAATAAGGGGAAAAGTTACAGGCTGAGCATGACTCAGACTGTGGGGCCCCAACCAAGGGTCTGGTTGAGCTCAGGGAATGTGGTTCTTATCCCAGTTTCTTGGTGATTGCCCACAGCACCTGTAAATTACTTCTTCACTTGGCTAACGCAGAGGCAAAGGCTTACTGGTAGACTCCGTCTGTCCCTGTGTGAGGGAGTGTGCACCCAGCTTGCTCCCAACACTGGGGACTATCTCCTGTCCATTGGGGCCCCACAGATGAGGCAAAACAAGGTCAGATTTACTGTACGCTTCAGAACACTTAGGAGCTTGAGAGTGGTCTTTGATATTGGGGCCTTCTCTGGCCCAGAGGCATGGCTGTAGTGGGTGATCCAAAACCACTTTGTATTATTTGATCAGTTGCTGTAGAATGCTATTTGTTATATCCAAATTAGCCAGTTTCTGAAGTATGGGGATAAGGACCTTCTCTCCAAGACAAACAAGGGTTGCCCTTGGCCATCCTGTCCTCCTACCTAGAAATGATTGACAGGTAGTACAGAGCTCTGCCCTCTCCAGCCACACTCTTGTTCATAATAAGCTTGACTCATAAAACGAGAAGAGATTTAGATCAGAGGGGCCTGGGGCAAGGATCTGGGCTTCTCTGGAGCAGATACTGTAAAGTTCAGGGCTTTGAGGTAGCATTCGTATCTGGGTTTAACTCTGATTGTAGCAAAGTTCTGAGAGGAGCTGAGACTTGGTTTGGCCGCTCCCTTCAAGAACCAAGTCATCCAGAACCCGCCCATTTTCTCCCCATTGTCTGCCCCGCCCGACCCCTGCCCACCCGAGGGGTTCCCATCAACTGCTTAACCTACTTCCACAGTGGTTTGTAAGCTGCTGCCCTGGCCACTGCATCAAATTCCAATGTATACTTCATAGTGTAAAAATTTATATTATTGTTGGGTATTTTTTTGTTTTTTGTTTTTGTTTTTGTATATTGCTGTATCTACTTCAACTCCCAGAAATAAAAATATATAGGACCTATCTAATAGCGTGGTAGCTCTGTCTCTGGCTGGTGGAGGTTCCTTATACACAGGACAAGCCTGAGTCTGGAGAGGAGGTGGTGGCCCTGCTTCTGGGCTGGTTACTGGAGTGTGTCATTCCTGACTTCTGGGGCACTGAGCTACCCTCCCCAACTCATGTTAGTCACCAGATTCCAGGTAAGGGGTCACTCAAAGAGCCAGGGGTCATATTCCTTGGAACAAAGGTGTCAGGGTGGAGGCCTCCCCTCCCTCTCTTCCTTCCTGCCTCCTCCCTCCAGGGGCCTTTGCAAGCTGGGCCTCCTGTCTGGGGTCTGATAAGCTACCTAAGGCCACCCCCAAGGCCTCCCCTTCCACAGTTGGTCCATTATCACTTACTCTTCAGTCACTCAGGGGGGACAAGCTCAATAATCCACAGACATAGGCACCCACTCGGCTCTCCCACCCCCTCCCCTGTGCCGAGTCCCACGGAGCTGATCTGAGCAGGAGTATAAGATACGAGCCGCCTTCCCCTGCAGAGATGGAAGCGAGATTAGTTATGCTCAGGCGAGGCTGGTGGCTGCTTCCCTCCCCGCCCACCCCCAGCACCCCGCTCTGGGCCCCTGCGCCTCCTGGGGCGAGCTGCCAGCCCTTCTTCCCTCACTTTGAGCTCTGAAGAAACCTCATTGGCAGCTCCTCGCTCTCTCCTTCCCCCAAGGGGGCCCCAGTGACAGCCCCTGGACCTTGGTGCCAGAGGGGTCCAAGTGGGGACACCATCCTCGGCTGCTCTCTGGCTGACCCTTTCAGGACACAGTGGCAGCAGGACAGTGCCCCCTGCTGGTGTGTGGGAAGAGAGACTTGTGAGGCCCTCCTGTGACGCTGGCCCCAGGAGGGTTGAGGCCTCTTGGCCCTGGCCTGCAGCTGCCAGCTTCGAGATTGCTCACGGCAGCAGCCACAGTTCTTTCTGCTCCTTGTGTGCCCTTTTCCCCAGGGATTCCTGCCCCATCTTTTCCCAAGACCTCGAGTCCTAGCTATTTAGTCTTCTGAGAAGCGTGGACAGTGTTCCAGGGGGGTCAGCTCCCTTAAAACACAGACAAGGAGCAGAGTTGTAGCTTCAGGCTACACATGACAGCATTAGGACGGAAGGAACGAAACGCCGCCAGGGCTCCCCAACCAGGAGCCAGCCACACAAGCAGTTTTCTGAAAAAAATATTTTATTCAAAAACACTTTTCACAAATGAGTGGCCTATGTACAAAGTACAAAAGACTCCCTTTTCTCATCCCCACCTGCCTTCAGAGAGGTTTAAACCTGGAGCTCCCGCTCTCCTGCTGCCAGCTGCCCCTGGCTGCACGCCGATAGCCTCAGAGGGCGGAGCGAGTGAGGTTGGGAGCCAGGCCCTCTCAGACCACAGCCAGTTATGCAACTGTGAGGAGGCCTCTTCCAGGTTCCGCCTCTTCCAGGTTCCACCTCCCAGCAGAGTGGAAGCAGAGATCAGCTTTCACCCCTTACTCCAGATCCCACAGGCATGCAGCAAGAGGCTAATTTGCTGCTCTCTCGCTGCAGTTTTTCTTCTGGGATTGGAGGGGATTGACCTTGCAAGTCCTGGGTTCCCTCTTCACCCACGATGTCCTAGGTCTCTCTTCTCTTCTACCTCTCCGGTAAGAGAGGCAAGGAGAGAAGGCCGGGGCCGAGTGGAGGGGAGGGGACATGAGGTGGGACGTAGCAGACTATGGGCAACAGCATCACGCTGCAGACGGAAGGCCAAGAGGCCCTGAAATTACATACTTAGAGCAGCTTTGACAGGTCCGATTCACATGACCCATTTCTGCTGTGTTAGGGACATGGCCATGACCTAGATAAGCTCTCCGTTCACAAAAAGTCTGGAGTCCATATTCATTAGATAAAGTGTAAAATATTACTCAAAATTGAACCCCAACCTCCCTCCTGAGGGAAGAAGCAATAGACCAACACGTGCACAAGAATGAATGCACATACACATGCGTGTGCACGCGCGCACACATGCACGCACGCGCACACACGCACACACACACACACACACACACACACTTGGGAGGCAAAGCTTCTAAGTTAGGAGTAAAGCTTTGAGACATTACTTGCCTCTTTTCCCCTTCTTGAATAATTGCATTCAAATAGCTGCTGAACAGATAAAGGCCCTGGCAGGAACAGGTGTGCCTGCTCTGAGTACCCGACATGACAGAAGCAGCTCAGTCTCTTCCACAACAGAGACAGGCCCAGGGGGCTCTTGGGATACCTCTATCTGAAGCAAAAGGTGGCAGCCACACACCCAGGACAGCGAGGCAAGGCAGGCACACCTCTCACACAAATACACGCATGCACGCGTACATGTGCTGTCTGCAAAGGCACCAATATGCACAGCAACACTAAAATCACAATTAATATGAAGCCTTCCCATGAGTATTGTTTCCAAAGAGAAGTGTGGGATTCAAACATTCAGGAGAGCGAGCCTCTGGCAGGGGTGAAGAGCCCAGTAGGCGGGGACAGGCGGGGGTCCAGACTGTCCATTGGGCGGCGTAGGAGTTCCTCCACATGCCGGGCTACATCCATGGTCTCATCTAAGTCGAATTCTCCGTCCTGGTCAAGGACCGGGTCAGGACTGGTAGAGAGAAGGGGATGTCAGGGGGAGCTGGCCTGCTTCACAGCCACAGGCTCCCAGGAGCAGTCTCTGGCCTGTTCCCCCTGAAGACTAGAGTCTCATGGGAACAAGACCAGCTCTGGCCAGATCTCTGCACCCCAAGTTGAATTAGTCAGTCACTGGCTCTTGGAGAGGCGTCCCAGGAATTCATTTTCCTCTCCCTGTCCTCATCTGTGAAACGGTGGTTGGGCTGGTGGGCTCTGCCTGCCTGCGGCGCTATTCCATTAAATCCTAGGCACTTCTCACTGAGCACCTACGATGACCTGGGCCTTGTAACCACCTTACTCCAATCCTTCCAGCCACTTACTCCACTTCACAGAGGAGGTACTATGGCTTGACCATGTTCAGAATCTTGCTCGGGGCCACCCGGCTAGTGGGTGGAGTCAGAATGGAAATTCCTGTCTCTGTCGCCCCCTCAAGCCTACAGTGGTCCCACCACAACTTGAGCCTCCCAGGCACCTGAACATCCATTCCAGGCCACCCACAGTTCTGAAGAGAATTAATTCTCTACCTTGGGAACTCCAAAGAGGAGCAATTAATACTGTGTTCCACCTGGCCTGGGTTGGGTGGTCTCAGAGCTAGAGGAGCTCTGGACTCCCTGGCCCACCAGCCCTGCTGAGGTCCAGTCTGAGGCCAGCTGCCCAGTCCCCCCCACCCCGCAGGAAGCCCCATAAGAACACAACCTACTTCTGTGGGTACATGTTATAATGCGTCTGGGGGCATACAGTAGGAGAGGGAGCCTGGTCCATGTAGGTGGCACTGCCCCCAGCAGAGTCTGCAGATGTCACAAACCTGTAGGAGGAAGAACAGAGCCTCGGTGGGCTCGAGGCAGCAGCTGACCTGGGGAGGGGCTCAGCGGACATCTTTATGTCTTTTTCAGGTGTAGAAGGACCATGTGCCCACTGGGCCGGGACTCCAGCTGCAGGAGTGGGGCCCTGGGTACTGGCCTGATGGGGGCCAAGCCCAGTTCCCTCCCCAGGGCTGAGCCAGGTTTTAGGGGGAAGTGAATGCTGGGCCTTGAATGGGAGGAGGTGGTGGTGAGGGGTGAGGACAGTGAGGGGAGAACAGAGGCAGCAGGAGACCAGAGCTGGACCCTGGACACTTACTCAGGGACCACTTGCTTGATCTGTGGCTTCACATATCCGTCCACTGCTTTAGCTGCCGAGGGAGGAACGGTGATGAGAACCAAAGTTTCTGGGATCTTTCCAGGGGGTGGAAGCCCACCCCATGGAGTCTCCCTCCTACCCAAGTTGCTGAGGGCCACAGCAAGGATGAGATTTCCCGTGGACCCTGAATGAACACCTGCTGATTAGACCAGCCAGAGTGCTACCCGGATTCTCATCCCTTCTCCAGCTTCCTTGTCTGGCCATTTGCTTTTTCTTCCCACCCCCAACACCTGCCAAGGATACAGAATCAACACCAAGAAGCAAACCCAACCAATGGATTGAGGACAGGTTGAAGAAGAAAAACCTGTCCACTGTGCTTCCTACACTCAACCTGGGGGTGGATGGAGAAGGGAGTTGTGTGTTATCTGTGGGTTTGAATTATCCTGGCTCCTCCCCCAGCACTGCAACCTCTTCTTCCAAGGGTGCAGAAGTGAGAGTCCACTCAGCTTTTCTTTTTGCAGAGAAGAAAGTAGACTCAGAGGTTTCACTTTCTCTCTCCTTATTTGTGAGCCCTGAAATCCTCTCCACACGCTTTGCACCATCCCATGACCAAAGCTCAGGGGGGACTGGCCGCTGCCTAGCCTGAGGGTGTGTCTTGGACTGAGGAGGGTTTGGGGGACCAGGGCAGGACACACCAAGCACCGGAGTGTAGTACTTGGAGAAGACCTCATCCTTGGGCCGGTCGGGAAACACGTAGATGAGATAGCTCAGGTCCCCCAGCCGGTCGGCCAGGGACCGGATGGAGAAATCCCGTGTGGTGAATGGCTTCAGGTTCCACAGGTTGCGGTCAGCTGTGAAAAGGACAAGCTTGTTCCCACAACCCACCACCGCCAGGAGGAGGATCGGGGTTGTGGGGTTTTAGGGCTGGCTTGCGGAGACATCCTGGCTCTTACTAGCCTGCCCTGCAAACCCATCCCTTATGCTCCCTGGCACAGGGCAAGGAAACAGCCACAGGAACATTCTACCTGGCAAACCAGGCGAGTAGATACAACATGGCTGTGTCAGGGTAGAGAAGGGAGAGCAGGGAACTGCTCAAGGATTCCCGCAGTGATTCTGGAGTCTAGGGGGCGATGATTTTGGGCTCTCCAAAATGGAAAATGATAGAAAGGGAACGGGGTTCCCCCCAAACTGAGCTCAGTTCCTATCTTTCCCACAGGGTAACTTCTAAAGATGCAGGCCTGATAGAGAATGGGGAGCAGAAAAATGGGGGTTGGAGTGTGGACAAAATAGGGTACTCACGAGAGTCAAACTTCCAAGCAATGGTGATGCCCCCGATCTCTGAGTCGCTAAAGCGCAGTAAGAAAGTCCCATCGGGCTTGTTGATGAGCAGGTCATGGGCCTGTTGCTTATTCACAAACCCTAAGATAGCCCTGGGGGCACGGAGCATAGAGCATCACTGCTGGGCCAGCAGCCACTGTCCCCTGAGCCCGTGCCCTCCCAAACCCCAAGTCCCCCATCCCTTACCCATCATTCCAATGGGGCTTGTGATGCTTCTTCAGCACCTCCATGACCCCATCAAACCACTGCCAGAAGGTATAGTTCCAGCCCGGCAAGTTCTCCTGAGAACCAGGAAACCACAAGTCAGGGCTGGTGGCCCACAAACCAGTCAGTGCCCTCTTGTCCTCACCCAGCCCCTCTCCCAATTCCTTACCCTACCTGTCCCACACTCTGGCAGCCCATAAACCAACACAGTCTCCAACCCCCACCTATCCTAGGGAACTGGAGGTCAACTCGCCTTTGGCCTCTCAGACACAGAGGTCCAAGACAGTCCCATGGGGTGAGGGTAGGAGGTGCAAAGAATTGTGGGAGCTGGACAAGACCTCCACAGTCATTCCTGCCCAACTCCTTCGTTTCACAGATGGGTAAACTGTGGCACGGAGAAAGGGAGGGACCTGGCAAATTAGGTAACAGGGCTAGGATGTGCAGCCAAGGATCCTGACTCTCGGCTCCGACTTCCTTTTTGTGGTCCTGCATTGACTATTACAACTGCCTGCATTCCTTGGGGTACTAGCCCCCTCTATCTCTCCTGCTTGTAAGAAAGAGTAAGGCGCTGACCTGGGGCAGTAACCTGTCTATGAGGTGGGGGAGGGGTGGCAGGGCACAGGTGGTCCCAGGCAGACAGCTAGCAGCAGGTCCCTCACCCTGTTGAACTGGGACCAGGACACGGACATGCTGCTGTAGTCCTCGAGGTGGCTGCTGCTGCTGTTGAACAGTTTCTGCGCCAGGAACACCAGGTTCTCCTTGGTGAGGCCCCGGTTGCTCTGCACCTCGGCCTTGAATTTCATGTTGAGCGCCTCACACAGCTGCGGCCACAGCACTTTGTCAGGCACAGCAAATGGCACCCTGCCCTGAGAGGGAGAGAAGAAAAGGGGAAAAAAGGAGATTGAGGGAGCAGGAAATATTTACACACTAATATAGACACACAGATAGGCAGTACCTGGGGACAGAGAGGGCTGAGAGAGATCCAGAAAAGGAAACAAACACAAGAGAGAGAAGGGTGGGGGTGCAGGATAGAGACCCAGAACAGGGGAGTGAGGACAAAGATCAGGGGCCCAAACCACCAGCTGAAGGAAGATCAGGGGCCAGATCTCAAAGGCCAAGTTCACAGACCTGGGAGGGACCCTGGGAAATTCTAGGGTCTGGACATGAGGGTCCCCTGGGGCCTCACCGGTTCAGCAAAAGCGTTGTCCCACAGCACGGTGGCAGTAGCATTGTGGTCCTGGCTGCCATGAACAATGACAACCACGGGAAGGGACAGGGTCTAGGGGAGTCAAAAGAATGAGAATTGAGGGCATATGACCACCATCTTGCCCTTGGCTTAGGCAAGACTCCCAACCCTCATTGCTTACCCACTGTCCCAACCACAAGCCCCTCCCAACAAAACCAAAGCAAAAACAAACACAAAAAACACATCTCTCTTCTTGGCCCATTGCCTAAGTTCTGCGGGCTGGTGCCAGATTATAATACAACCTCACAAACAGGCACCGGCGGGGTGAAAGTAGGTTTTCTGATAGCATCACGGGGTAACTTGTCCAAGACTGTGTAAGGGAAGACTCAGAGCTCTCTGGCTTTCCTGAACCAGACAGGTGGCCTCAGGCAGGTCCCTTCGCTTTTCTGGGTAACCTGTCGGGGGTGGGAGTGTGGGACCTCACCTTCACCTGGAACACAAGCTCATTGCTGCCTACACTGAATTGAGACTCAAACAGGACTGTGAACTTCTCCTCCGTCACAGACTCTGCGCCTCGCCGGTCAGCACGCTTAATCCTCTTTAGCGACTGTAGGGTAGGGTGAGGGGGGGACAGGGAGACAAGAGCTGGTTACAAGGACTGAGCTCGGGGCAGACCTTCCCTCTGAGAGCCAGGCCCTGTCCTCACCATGTTTCTGAAGTGGGCGCTGAGGGTGCCCGTGGCTTGGTGATACTCCATCACACAGCAGTTGTTCAAGATCTCTCCACTGCACTCGCTGCGGAAGAGAGGGGAGCCCCATCTCCACACAGGCCCTGGGCCAGGAACTTGGTCCTGTCTGCTGACCGGGGCCCGCAGCCTCTGCCCCAGTCCCTAACAACATCCCTCGGTGTGGCTCTGGCCTTACTTTCACATCAATCTGAGAATACCCAAGCCAAGTCCTCAAGGGTGGGGTCTGGGTCTCTATCATTAGATTAAAAACAACCTGGGCATCAAGATACATGTGAAAGTCTTCAGGAGCCTCCAGCAGCTCTAGTGCACTTAAAATAAAAATCATGACCACAGCCTACAAGGATTCACCCACTGCCTACCCGCCCTGGCCTCACTGGGTTCCCCGCTCCTCAACCAGGACAAGTAAGCCACGCTGCCTTGTCTGCTGAACATGTGGGCTTGGTGCCAACCTCAGGACTTTTGCACCCATTGTTTCTGTTGCCCCAAACAGTCTTGACTATCTCATTCAGGTCTCAACTCAAATAGCTTCTCAGAAAGGCCTTCTTCAACCACCTATGTGGTGATGAAACGTCTATCCAGATGCTGCGATATCTGTTTGATTCTCTCTCTACAGTTTACCACTTTTGACACTGCCTTATTTTCAAAAGTATATAGGACTGTTTCCCTCCCCAGCTAAAACATTAAGGTCTGAGAAAGTGAGGACCTCTTTGCCTTCTTCATCATGACATCCCCAGGTCACATGGTAGCACTCAGTACACATGACCAAGTCTCTCACTTCACACATTCACCCCCTTATTCATTCATTCTCTGTCCCCTTTCCAGGTGGCCTGCCCTGACCCCAGGACCCCAGCCCTGGGTTCTCTATCCACACATGCACGTTCAGGACAAGGCAAGTCCTCAATGCCGGGAAGCCTTCTCTCTCTGTGCTCTTTCACTGGCAACCTGCCATTCATCCTGCAGCCTGAAACTGTCCTTCTGCTCCACCCATATCATGACCCACGTCCACAGTGCCCTACATGTCTCCCTTGTCCCACACCAGCAATCATGTCTCCTGTCTGCTGCCTGTTCTGCTAGTCAAGAGATTGCACAGGACAGGGCCAAGTTCAGTTTGGATTACACTGTGTCCCAGTACTTAGCACAAATCATACAACACCCCAGCAGTGCAATCCTTGTTGACCTATAATGACCTGGGAACAGCAGAACAGACAGAATGAACTGGCGAGATACTAGACCACATCTGCAATGCCAGGACAGAAGACTGCAAGGAAGGAGACCATGCGATCCCTTACTAGAACTCCAAGTGTAGGACAGAGATGGGCCCCCAGACTGAGCTCAGAGCTTAGAGAGAGGGGCAGGCATGAGAAAGGACACACGTACTTGCGCGTGTTCTCGTTCTTGAGCAGCGACTTGGCCTGCTGCTCACTGATGATGGTGGCCTTCACCTGCGGGGGGTTCATGTGCACGTTCAGCTTCCCACCCACTAGCAGCCGCACTGTGGCCGCAAACTTGGTCTGGGTCTTCAGGACCTGAGGGGGCTGCTTCTCAATGATGAACGTGCTGCAGGGATACAAGTGATGAGACGCTGCCGCAGGGGACGGGGCTCTGGTCCCTCCACGTGGGCAGGATGCCTCGCACACGCTTAGCAGGCAAAGGAAGCACATGTGGCAGAGACCCTGTCCCCAGGGAGGCCCCTGAGAGTTGGGGGGATGGTGGGAGGGGAGGCAGTGGAATGAACCTGGCAGCTGGCACAGGCCGCAGGAAACAAGGGCAGCCCCTGTGGCATTCACAAGAGAAACTGGGGAAGGTCTACAGCAAGCAGTCATAGCAACCGGGGACAGGGGAGACAGGGCGTGAAGTGGAGGGGACAAGGATTCAAGCAAGAGCCTGCCACCTGCAGAAGCGCCCCATGCCTCCCCAGTGCCAACCACAGGCGGGGCTGGGCGAGTCGAGGGGCAGCAGTCACCTGGTCACCAGGGCTGAGATGATGTCAGTGATGGTGGCGTTGACCTCAGCCAGCATGTCCTCCACTGGGCCGGGGATGGGCAGCTGCTGGCAGAGGTGCTCAGCTCTGCGGATCTGCTGCCGGTTCTGCCAGATGATCTCAGCTAACTTCTCACACCTGCCCACGGCCCGAGGCCAAAGGGAAGGACAATGGCTTCACCCTCTCCCCCATGACAGAAGTGGAAAGGCTCCAGGCCTGGGTGAGCGCCCCAAGCCCCCAGCTGCACCCCTACCCAGGAAGGCTCGACACCTTAGCCGCCACCCTGTGCACCGAGCAGAGCAGAGATGCCCTGCCTTCCAGAAACGCAGACACGCAGAGGCGCAACCGAGTTAGACCCAACCAGCCCGAGCATCATTCCGCACAACCGGCCCCGCTCCACTCCTCCAAACACTGACTCCCCTCCCAGGGAGGGGGCAAGACTGGGGGTGGGGGGCACCAAGGCCTGTGTTAGGAACCAAAACCCCTGGTGAAACAAGACCTGCCACAGGACCGAGAGAGCTGCCTGCACATGGAGACACCAGGGCAGACCAAGCAGCTGGAAGCTCCGTCCTGAGCCCCTGCCGACCCCACTCTGCTGGTGCCCTGCCTGCGACCCCACACCCATTACCAGGACTGCAGCACGTCCAGGCTGCCCTCAGGGGGCCCCCCGTTCCCGGCCAGCTGCTGCCGCCGCTTCCACTGGATCAGTTCGTCGTCCAGAATGATGGTCTGCTGCTTCCGCAGCAGCTGCAGGGTCTTCTGGTGCTTCTCGGCCAGCTCCTGAGAGGGGACAGCAGGCCCTTCTGGGCTCCTGGAGGACAACCCTGCAGGGCCTCACGCAGGAGGCGGTGCCACCCCTCTCCCTGGCCTGCGCTGCCTCACAGGCCCCCACGGGCCTCCTGCTCCCCAGGATCCCACTCTCTTCCTGGCTCTATCCCTCTCTCAGGCCCCCCCGACAGCTCAGGATGTGGACCCCATGCCTGGAGGAGAGGGACGAGGACCCCACTCACTCACCACACGGTATTGCTGCAGCGTCTGGGCTTCTCGCTGCAGCCAGGCCTCCAGGGACACCTGCTTCTGCTGTAGGGCTGTCTCCCGGCTCAGACGCTCCTGGGGGTTCAGCTGGGCCAGCTGGGCAAACTGAGCTAGAGGAGGGGACAGGACACCCACGACCGTGATCTCCAGCTTCCAGCACGCAAGACCCTCAAGGGGACATGTCTGACCAATGGCAAGTCAGGGTTCTGGTGGCCAAGGGCATCGGAGATGAGCCAGCTCCTCTCCCTGGCCCCCAGCTTTGAGCTCCTGGAGACAGAAACCTGGGGGTACAGCCGAGGTGGATCCCACCAGCCTGGCCCACACAGCTGGGTGCCCAGCCTTCCTCACGCCACACTGGGGTTCAGCTTGGTGCCACACTGCCTAGTTTGAAGTCGGCTCTGGCCATTTACTACCTGGGGAGACTTGGGCAAATCACTTCTCTGTCCTGTGCCTTGGTCTCCCCGTGTGCAAAACAGGAGACTCTAGCTCCCGGCCTCAGGGGTTGCTGCAGGGATTACAAAGTGATGCTACAGAAAATGCTCACGAGGCTGCCTGGCCCGTGGCAGCTCTCTGCGACAGTTAGTCCTTGCTGGTTAGGGGTTGCAGGACAGGATTACAGGGTGACAGACACAGGCATCTCTCAGCCCCGACCTCACGTGCAAGAGCCTCACCAGGGAAGGCCCTGCTCCACGGCTCTGCCGCCTCCCCTCCGGAGCACAGGAGCCTGTCCTCGGGGAGGAAGGAATTTCTCCATGTGCTGAAGGTGCCTAACAAGTTTGTCCAGGTTGGGTCCCTGTGAGCTCAGCTGACCAACAGGAAGAAAAAAGAGAAGAAAGAAAAGAAAGGAGACAGAGAGAAAAACTCACACACACACACACACAGTCAGAGGGAGAATGAATCCAGGGCCCACACAAACCCATCAAGATTGCCCCAGGAGCTGGAGGCAGCTCTCTTCATGCTGGCTTTAGGAAGCTCCTCAATGGCAGGAATGGGGGCTCAGTGAGGCCTAATTACCCTCATGTAAAAAATCAGTTATGAGCCCTGACCTGTGAGATTCAGTAGGTTGGCCATCGCCCTGCAAACCGTAAGGTCACTGGCTCGATTCCCTATCAGGGCACATGCCTGGGTTGGGGGCCAAGTCCCCTCTTGGGGACATGGGAGAGGCTACCCATCAATGTTTCTCTCCCCTCTATCTCCCTCCCTCCCTTCCTCTCTCTCTAAAAGTAAATGAAACCTTTCAATAATAAGTTATGAAATGCTTAAGACATAAGGTAGAAAGAATGATACAAAAAAACACCTGTGAATCCATAACCCAGCTTGAGAAATCAAACATTTCACAGTTAAAGCCACCTGGGCACACTCTCCAGCCTGCAAACCCAAACCTCCCCACCACAAAGGGAACCATTATCCTAAAAACTGGGATAACTATTTCCTCCCATAGCCTTTTTGAACACCCCAGTGTTCTTACTCGGGCTGGGTCAAGATGTGAGCCCAGCATGGAGCAGTCATTTTCCTCGCAGACCTCTGAGGGGCACGTGTCACTGACCCAGGCCCTGCCCCACGGCTGCACAAGCTGGGACAGGCTGAGACGACTCTAGACAGCCAGCAAGAGCACAGGACAGGACTAGAGGAGAACTGAGAAATATGGCTCCAATCTCCCTGCGGGGGGCCTGAGCAGGAGGAGCACTGTCCCGCAGGGAGCACAGCAGGGTAGCCTGATGGCCACCTCAGAAGTCCTGCTACCCACAGGGAGGTGGCAGGGTCCCCAGTACCTGTATCCAGCCTCCCTATGCAAGTGACCCAGTTAGGTTTCCCCCGGCAAGCTGCAGAAACTTCTGGGAAGGACGCCAGGATATATGGGGCAATTGTCTGCTTCACTGGAGGGAGCTGAGCCTTCCCTCGTACAAACAGATCAATAGTCTGTGTTTCTGATGGTGAAATCGATAGATGAGACTGAATGACATCGCACGATGGGTACAAACCCAAACTGGAATCCAAACTCAAGTGCATCAATAGGAAACAGAAAACCCAAGAACAGGATCATAAGGACTGTCCACCAGTCCAAGGCCTTGGGAAGAACTAATAGCGTGAATCTCCTGTTCCTTAATCTAGGAAGTGGGATGTCCTCTGGGGCCAGTCTGGATGGAATCAGACGGGAGGAAGACGTGATGGAATCATCTGGCCAACATTTACTCACCACCCACTGTGATTGAGGCCACATGTGGCCTTGGGGCACAGAAAACACTGATGGGGCAGGGTTAGGAGGAAAGCTCAAAGTAGCAAATTAAAAGAGACTCCTAAAAAAAATAAATTAAATATTAAAAAAGCAGAAAGAAACAAATCTGATATGGGACAAAATAAAAATAAATACTGAAGTATAGACCTCAATACCACTGCATTAAATATTACACTAAATATTAATGGACTGAATACCTGAATTAAAAGCAAAGATTGTCAGAATGAGTATGAAAATAAGACAACTACATGCTGTCTACATTTTAAACTAAGCATGGATACAGGTGTGCTGAGCCAATGTAGAACAAGAAGGCTAGAGAAGTTATATTAATATCTGACAAAGCAGACTTCAAGACAAAGAATATTACCAGAGTTCAGGAAATATATTTCATAATTATTAAAGCATCAGTCAATCAGAAAAACAATTATCACAAATGTATATGAATCTACCAACAAAGCTTCAAAATGCATAAAGGAACTATTTGCAGAAACACTTGGGGAAGTACACAAGTCCACAATATAACAGGAGATTTTGATGTCTCTTTTTCAGCATCTGAAAGAACCATCGGGCCAAAAATAAATAAGTAAATAAAGACAGAGACCAGAGGTTCTCCAACTGTGGACCAGTGGTGCCTAGAGGGCTCCCAAGATACTCATGGGAGGGCCACAAAGTCAAAGTGTTTTCAAAAGTCCCAAGACTTTGCCTTTTCCTTTTTCAGTCTCTCATAATTATACACTGGAATCTTCTATAGACTGTAAGACATGTGATAATACAACAACTTATAGCAAGATCGGGCTGCCTCCTACTCACCCTAACACTAAAGAGATTTGTAAAAATGTAAGGCAGTGCCACTGTACTCACAAATTTTGTTTTGGCAAATACAGATGTTGCTAGTTTTTCATTTTTACCTTTTTTGGTAAAACTTTATTATGTTAACACAAATAAATATGTAAATATTTATAATAAGTTTTATAGCACATGTAAGTATGTTATACATAATTATGGTCATAGTATATACATCATGCATAATGTATAATCTACAAATATTTGGAACATATATTTAAATATATTAGCCCTATTTTAAATATATATTTAAAAATAAGTATTATTGTTATATTTGTTAGCATCATTGAATTTATTATTGCTGTCTTTTTTAAACACTTTAAGATTTCATTTAGTTACTTTTTAAGAGAGAGGGGAAGAGAGGGAAAAAGAGAGGTAGGGAAACATCAATGTGCGAGAGATGTATCCATCAGTTGCCTCTTGCATGCCACCAGCTGGGGACCTGGCCTACAACCCAGGCATGTGCCCTGACTAGGAATTGAACCAGCGACCTTTCGGTTCACAGGCCGGCAGTCAAACCACCAAGCCACACCAGCCAGGGCTATTGCTTTTTAATGAAATATTATAAAAATACATTCTTTTCAAGTTCACCAGATACACTCACCAAGATTGAACATATGCTGGGCCACAAAGCAAGTCTCAATACATTTAAAAGAACTGAGATCATACAGAGCATGTTCTCTGACAACAATGAAATTCAATAATGAAATGAAAAAATCAATAATGATGACAGTTAGAAAAAAACAAATATTTGGAAATTAACAATATGCTTCTAAATGCATGGTTAAAAGTGTGAGAAGAGAAATTAGAAAATACTTCAAATTGAATGAAAATGAATATACAGCATATCCAAATCGTGAGATGCAGCTAAAACATTGCTTAGTGGGATCCTTATGGCTCTGAACATATATATCAGAAAAGAAGAAAGGTCTAAAATCAGTGACCTAAGATTCTACTCGAAGCAAGAGAGAGCAAAGAAAAAGGCAGCTGGGCACATCCTGTTCTCACTGGGCTGGGTTGGTAAAGCCCTGGGGTCAGTCTGAAGTGGGAGGAAGACGGGCCATGTTTCTAGACTCCTCAGACTGTGCCCAGGGTCATTCCCTTCAGTTGGTTTTTCTTTCCCCTCACCCTTACCATGGCAGTCATGGCAGACTACGACCTAGGAGACAGGAGAATTTCCACTGTCACCTCCTCCTCCCAGCTCCAGCTCCTGGAAGGGAGGCTAAGGCAAGCGCATTCCAGGAGTTCCACCTCTCCCCCCCCAGGTCAGCCTCAGGCCTCCCAACCTCAGTTCCCTCTTTGATGGGGGACACTTTGCCCATATTCATTCATTTATTCACTCACTAAAATATTCACTTGAAAACCTACAATCAGGGAGAGAATATTGGTTAAAGAAATACTGGGATTTGATGACACATCTCTGCAACTTACAAGCAACCCAGGCCAAGTCACTTGTTCTCTGGAACCTCAGTGTCACCATTTGCAAAATACAGATAATACAACTGTGTACATCCTGGAACTGGTGGACAGGTTGAATTGAATCATGCGTGCAAAGGATGATGGCCAGGCGTCAGGGAAGATTCCCTGGGAACACACATCGACCAAGTCCCAACCCTGCAGGAGCTCACAAGGTGGCCCCCACTCCCATCCCCAGGACACACACCGCCCGCGCCGCAGCAGCCTCACCCTGGATCCTCAGACTCTCTTGATACTGGATGATGAAAAACTCTTGGGCCTGCTGCAGCTTCTTCAGCTCATTCTCAGTGTCCTGAGTGACCAGTCTCAGCTCCTCAAATGTCTGGTTGATCTGAAGGTGTTTCTGGGACATGGCGTCAACCAGGCTCCCAGCAGGGGAGGTACCCTGGAGACACATCAGAAGTGCACAGCAGTGAGCTGGGCAGCCAGGAGGATGAAAACCTCAGGCCCGGGCAACGTCAATACTGCAGGCCCCAAACTCCTAATCTACAGTAAGAAGGAAGACCTATTTGACTCAAAGGAGAGTCATGGTCACAACTGGGGTGGAGACGGCAAGGGAGGAGGGGAAAGAAACGTGGGAGCTGACAGACTATGGCATCGTCATAGGCACCGCAGAAACTTCTATTGCTGTTGGCCTCCACAGAGCATCCCAAACACGGTCCATCTAAATTCTCCTGGAAGAGACTAGAACTCAACACATCCCAGGAGTGACCTGGGTTTTCTTGCTAATGATGATGATCTCATTCCGCATTCTTTCACTGACCCAACGCCACAGCTGTGCAGGGTGCTGGGGACAGAGTGGGGAACAAGGCTAGGTGAACACACAGCATCTCCGTCCTCTCTCAAGACCTGCTTGTGACTGAGGGAAGAGGGAGTAAGGTGAAGCTCTCCGGGTGGTGTCCTGAAGACCCCAAAGTGAAGTTATGAGTTCCAGGGGAGGCTCAATCAGGGCTTGTGGATCCAGACCTGTCAGGGACCTGGTCTGATCTTGTTCCCAGCCAAGCCCTCAGGGCCTTTCCCATGGACTCTTCCCAGAATGAATTCCAAACTCCTCCCCGCAGCCCCCACTGCGCTCGCTGGGGGCCTCCACCTGCCTCCGCCCCAGCTTCACTGCTGCCCAGGCCCCAGTTCCTCTGTTCCTTCAACACACAGCACAGTCCTGCCTCAGGGCCTTTGCAGCTGTTGGTCCATCCCTCTGGAACATTCTGGCACCAAGTCTTCCCGGTGCTGGAACTTCAACTGGCACCTCTTCGGAGTGGCCTTCCCTGAAGGCCCAACTTAAAACAGCAACGCCCTTATCTGAGAGTGTCCAGTTCTTGCGTTTACCTCTTTCTCATCTGCTTCCCTGCACGAGGACCTGAGCCTTCTAGGCGCTAGGACCTCGCCTGTCTTGTGGCCCCAAAATCCCCCAGGCCTAGGACATCAGAGGCTGGGGGAAGGAATGATCCCCACCCCCCACCCTCCGACCATGACAACACCTCACCATGGACACCTGTTTCTTAACTGGAGCCAAATTCCTTTGTACAGTTACAAACAGCTCTGTGTCACACAACCCGTCAGGGACACAAGGGTGGCCCTTTGTGACCTGCCTTCTGCTTCCTCTCTGGCTGTATCTATCGGAGCTCGCCACTTGGCTCCCTTCTCTCCTGGTGCACTGACTACGTGCAAGTCTTCAAAGGTGCTGAGATGGCTCCTGCCTTCCTGCCCTCACATAACTGCTGCCCCTTTTGACTAAGATCTCCTGCCTCCTGCCTTCCCCACTATAGTGCAGACCTCCCCTTCTTCAGAACAGCACCCCCGCCTGCCAGCCTGTCCCAATCTGAGCAGGGTACCTTTCCCACTATGTCCCCTTAGCACTCAGCTCTCCGCTAGAGAACCTATCATCACTCAAATTCTTTTCGGGTGGGGACCAGGTCTTTGTGTGTTTTCCAGTCTTAGCCCAGGGTCAGACACACCGCAGCGACTCTATAAATGGTTACTGAATGAACTGCCAAACTCTCAATCAGTGTTCCCAGCAACAAATAAGTAATGATTAGGACTCGTGCTCCAGGCACTGTGCTGAGGTCTTTACCTGTGTGATGTCATTTTATAAAATTCGTTTTGCTTTTTCGCAGACAGGATGAGGTGTGTACCACTGTCCATGCCTTTGTGGTTCCAGACCCTGTCCCGCCTCTCTGGACCTCACTTCTCTGAGCTTGCCTGTGTTTGTTTTTCACTCCACTTCTCCTCACAGACCGCACCAGACAGTATTTCTTATTTGGCCCCAACCTCATTTATTGAATGACAATCCTTTCCCACGGTGACCTGCAATGTCACCTGGGACTTAGGTGTGTTTGTGACTATGTGTGTTTAGGACTTCCTATTCTGTTTCATTGGTCTGTTTGTCTATCCCTGGCCCACACGGTATCTCATTTAATTTTCACAATAATCCTGCAGGGTAGGTACTATTACCATCCCTACTTATAACTGAAAGAACACAGGCTCAGAGAAGTTAAGTAACGTGCTCAAGTTACGTAGTTAGTAAGTGGTAGAGCCTGGGACTGAAGCCAGGGGGTCACTCTATACCTGCAAATAATACTGCCCCTCACACTGGGTCACGTCTCTCATTTCTTTGGTGCTTTCTCACACCAGCTTCTATAAATCACAGTGGTGTCTGGAGAGAAGGGACTTCCCAACTCCTCTCTCCATACCCATGGGACACTCACATTGTTGGCTTCTCGGACCAGCCTCTGCTCATTGTACAGAATGTGCCGGATGCAGCGGACCAGATCCATGGGGCAGCGGTCGT
Source organism: Furipterus horrens (assembly GCF_987537825.1). Lineage (NCBI taxonomy): Eukaryota > Metazoa > Chordata > Mammalia > Chiroptera > Furipteridae > Furipterus > Furipterus horrens. The sequence continues at coordinate 80,012,177 of NW_028327181.1, read as the reverse complement.
ACGTGTTCTGAAAGAATCCGAGAGCAGCTCCCAGAGGCCATCCTCTGTGCCCCCCTGCCGGTCGCAGTGCTGTGCCCGCACCGCCCTCTCCTCCAGCCCTTGCCTCCGCTCTCCCTGGCCGCCGTGGGGACTCTCACCAGACACCTCTGGCTCTCCCTGACTTGATTTCCCCTCCCAGATCTTCATTCGGTTTGCAGTGCATTAGAAACCCACAGTTTACAAAGCACTTCCAATCGACCATCTCCTGTGACGTGGAAATCCTATGACGTGGTGGAAGCGATGACCCCACCCCCACCCCCTGTTTCAAAGATGAGAAAGCTGACGCTCAGAGAGGCCAAGTGCTCATCCAGAGACAGACAGTGAGTGAGCAGATGACTCAGGACTCTGAGCACCTAATGCCAGGGCCAAGGTACTTTCCCCTCTATTCTGGGTTCCTATTCTGCTTCCCTCTTCACCCCAGGTTTCTCCTGTCTCCCCCCTTTCTGGGATGGACTTTTTATTTCCCTCGCACCTGCTGCTTCTATTGAAGAATGGTTCTCTAAGAAACACTAGTGAGTTCAATAAATGCTCGACTGTGGTCATCTCCCACACCCCTTTCCTGCTTCTACAAAAACCTCTCTCTCCCCTGTACTCCACCCTCCACCCCCATGGCAAGAAGAAGCTACATCTTACATCCAAACCCCAATTCAAGGCCCTTTTATCCAGTTCCTGCCTCCAAGGCAACTCTGCCCCTCTCCTGCCCCACTTCAAGAGCTCTCCCACCTTTGAAGGAGCCCCAAGAGGGACGTCTGGTTGCCTCACTCACTCCCTCATTTCTAGAACCTGTCAGTCTTCCTCCACTCGGTCTCCCTCCATCCCTTCCACTTGACCAGTCCAGAAGGCCGTTCCAGCCATCCCCTTCTCTTGGGAACAAACCTATCCCCCACTAGCTTTGTAATATGCTAAAGGAATCCAACGGGTCTGATTTAGAAAGAGGGGGTGGGGGAAATCGAAGCACTGAAAGTTGCCCATAAGCTCAGGGTCACACGGTGAGTCAGTGGCCAGGCCAGGAAAAACCCAGGGGTTCTGCTGCTGGAAAGAGAAGGCGGCCGCTGCTCCCCTGCAGATGACCCAGACCTCACACCCACCTGGAGCTGCGTGGCATAGTGCCCCAGCTTGATCTTCAGTAAGAAGCCATCTTCCCCCACTTGGTGCTCGGCCTTCTTCTGCAGCTCCTGCACCAGGCCCTCCAGGAGCTGAGTGGCCTGGGCTTGGTCCTGGGGATTTTCTGGATCAATGGCATCCCTGGGGCAGGACAGGGGAGAAGCCTGCTGTGGTACCTCCTTGGCCAGGAAGTCAGGCACCAGGAGGGACGTGGAAATCCCAAGGCTCCAGGCTAAGGGCACTCCAGAGCCCACAAGACTTGTTCCTGGCAACTCCCCAGGCATCAGAGTCTAGAAACATCCCCTCTCCCTTTCCCTGTTCCCCTTTCCCAAGAATATAGCTCCTTCTTCACAGAAAGGAACAAACAGGGCCAGAATCACACCAAACCACACAAGAAGAGACCTAAAGGCCAGGGGCTGGCTGGCAGAGACCCGCAGAGAAAGACAGGGACACCTACCACGGCTGGCTTTCGATCCACTGCGCCAAGTAGTGCCGGACCTCGATGGGGAAGTGCTGCCCGTACAGCCCCTGCATCTGGCGCAGTGCATCGCCCTGCAGCTGCTGGGCCTGGATCCAGACCGCCATGTCCGTTCACCTAGGGCGAGCAGAGGGCTGAGGAGGCGCCTCCGCAGCCGAGGCGAGCGCTGGGCCTGTCCCTGGCCCTACCGTGCCCACCCATGCCTGGACCGCGGTCAGGCCAGGCCCCTCCCCTCCCACAGACACGCTTTCCTGTGCGGGAAGAAAGATGGTGAGGAGGGGAAGGCGCACCCTGCCTCCAACAAGGAACCCGCTGAGGTTGGGGAGGGGCTCTCGAAAGTCAGGTGCCCTCCTCCTCTTCCTCTCCCCTCGCCCCATCGGGGCTTCCCCAGCGGGGGGACAGCTAAAAACTGAAAGAGAAACTTGACGGCGGAGGCCCACGGCCCTCTGCGGAGGGTTGCAAGAATCCCCCTACCCTGCCTCGAACCCTGAGTACCAACTTCTGGGAAGGGAGGATATTCCAGTCCGAAGTTACGCCGCCGACAGCGTCCACTGGACGGCTGCTCTCTGCGGGCACGTGGCTAGTGTTGTTAAAAGAGGGCTGGGGAGACGGGCTGTCTTTCGGGAGCGCCCAGCAGCTGTGCCCCATGGGCTCCCACTGTCCAGCCCGACAGCGCCCCCTGCCCGCTGCGGCCGAGGACGGCGCCCATCAGCGGCGCCTTCCTTCCATCGCGTCCCTCGTCCCTCGTCCCTCGTCCGCGCTGAGCCTCAACTCCCTCTTGGTCGCGGGGACCCTTCCCTGCACCCCGCCCGGCCGTCGGGTTTTGGGTCCCGAGGCGCGGGGCCGGGACTGGAGTCGAGTGTCCCCCCTCTCCGCGCGCGCCGCCCGGGACGCGCTGCCCGGCCACCCACCTGGTGGCACCGAGCCGTCCGGCGGCGGGGCCGGCTCTGCGCCCGTGGCTCTCGCTCCGGGCCCGGGCTCCTGGCGGCTGCGGCGGCGGCTGTTACTACAGGAAGGAGCAGAGAGCAGCGATTTCCTCCTCAAAGGTCAGCTGCCTCCGATAGGCCATACACAGCGCGCGAGCTCTCGCCAACACCCCTCCCAGCTTCTGTCGCTCCCTCCCCGCCTCCGCCCTCGGTCGCTAGCTCCCCAGCGAGTGCGCAGCGGCGGCCTCGGCCCGGGCCCCGTGCGGTGAGGCTGGGCGGCGCCGGGCGTGGGGACTGCCCCGACGGCGGGGTCCCCCGGGAGTCCCAGCCGGCCCTCTCCTGCGGCCACGGCCCGTGGCGAGCAAGAGGCCCAGGGGTGGTGGGGAAAGGGGGAGAGAGGACCGGGAAATCCCGGGCTCTGGAAATCCCAAAACCGGGTCTCAGTTTTCTCATCTGTAAAAAAGGAGGAAGGAAGGGTTGGACCAGCTGGAGATGCCTTCGAGCTCTGGCGTTTGTCATCTTTCAAGTCTCTCGACTAAAAAAGTAAATGAGTGTGCGTATATTTATGTGCGTTGGGGGCACAGCTTTTGTGACTTCAGAGGCAAAGCCCTAGGAAGGGGAAAGACTGGGGATTCCAGAGAAGCCAGCTCACGCCAGGGCCCCACCTCACCTCCTTCCATCACTCCCACCACCCCCGCGCTCATCCTCTGCAGCTGAAACAGGAAAGAACCTTGGCAGTCATATGCTCGGAACCCCCCGAGATTCTGTAGATAAGAAATGGAAGTCCAGAGAGGGGAAGGGGCTTGCCCAGTGTGATATAACGAGCACATGGCCTAGTTGGCAAATGACGAGCCATAAATGATTCTTCCCCTCCCCTCACCCCAACCCAGTCAAATCTGAGGCTGATCCTACCTTCAGAAAGGTCCAGAGAGGGCTGCCTTGAGTCCTCACAAGCTCATGACTGCCTATAGGCCTTGCCAGAGCAGGGAACACCCTCCCTGAGCCTTGCCTGGGTCACAGCCCCTCCCTGAGAGCCCCTTTGGGGGTCTGAAGAGTTGGGCAAGGCTGGGCTGGAAGTCTTCCATCCCCTTTGCCCAGCTTCCCTCTCCTCTGGGCCTCCTTCTGTCTGGCGGCTGGTATTGGCAGCACCAAGGGAGGGGCCAGGCTGGCTGCCCTCTTACAGCCCAGCTGGGCCAAGACATCTGTCCTGGGGGGATCATTCTGTCCCACCATCCCTCCCTAATGCCTTTGTAGACCTGCCCTTTTCCCTCCACTCCCTTTCCCCCTCCACTTCCCTACTTTCTTGCCCCTCACTACCTCCCCACTTTCATTCTTTTTACCTCAGAGGAACACTGAAGTTTAAAGGTGCAGAAGCTGGAATGTCTGGATCCCGTACACACTTCCACGTGTGGTCACAGTCTTGGTTGACAGGATCACAAGGAAAGAAAATGAGAACTGTGAGGGGGTGGGTGAAGGATTGAGGAAACCTTGCTCTTTAGGTGCTCCACAGGGGAGCCCTGGGAAGGAGGAAGCACAAGGCCTCTCCCTCCCTTCTTCCCCCACTCTGTGCAATGGGTTTGGCAGGGGAGGCTCAGACGCCCAGAGCTGGAGGGCACCTGCAAGGAGAGTCAAGTGTCAGAGCTGGAAACAACTGTAAAGAGGATTTTTACAAATGGGGAAACAGAGGCTGGAGAAGGGAAGTGTCTTGGCCAGTGTCATGCAGCCTGTCAATGGTAGATCCAAACCCATTGCCACACGGAGGGTAGGCCCGACTTGGCACCTGTGCCCACCAGCCTCTCACTTTGAGTAGGTGGGTAGCTCAGTCGGTGGGAGCAGATGCCTTGGATTTCCAAGTCCTCTGAGTCGCATCTGGAGGGCAGAGGACCACCCTTTCCATGCAGGGCCCCCATCTGGGCATCTGGAGAGGATAATATGAGGGTGCCAGCTCCAGAGTGGGAGCCCTGCCTGCCTATTTTCAGGCAGCCACTTCTCCAGCCTCCTCCCAGGGCCTTCAGGGGCCTGCTGCTCTCTTTAGCTGGCAACCTCACCCACAGAACATCTGGCTGGGTTGGGCTGAGCTGGGTTAGGGGGTGGGTAGTCCTGGGTCCTAAAAAGTTATCATTGAGGTGCCAGTGAACAAGACTGGGGAGGCTGGGCTAAAAGGATGTGCCCCAGTGCCTTCAGAGTCCTCCTGTGTCCCCTTCCCCACTTTGTGTTCAGCTGTTTCCCTGGCCAAACGCTGGCTGTCCCTATATGGCCTCTCAGATTGGGAGGTTCTGAATCACAGTGTTCTTCATTATGTGTTTCCTCCTCTTGCTTTTTGATTCTTCTTCTCCTTTTGAGATTCTGTCTCTCTAGGTCTCTGTCTTGTTCTCTGTTTGATTCTCTCTGGGTTTCTCTCCATTTCTTTCTGCTTCTGTTCTCCTAACTTAGAGACAAAGGGGGAAAGGGAGGAGCTTTGGAGCTTTCCTGGGATGGGCAAAGGCTACCCAAGGGAGTGGCAGAGGGAAGAGTGTCAGAGTTGGGTTGGGGGCAGAGGTGACTGTGGTCACAGCTCTGGACAACACATCTACCCAGAAACGTCAAATTTGGTGTTTCTTTTTGCTTCAGTCCCCCGGTTTGGATCTCTGCTATTTCTCACTACAAAGCACCCTGGTGGTTTTAGGGACCCAGACTATAGAGGAGAAAAACCGAGATCTAGAGGATGGTGTTCAGGAAGATCAGAAACTGCCTGGGATCTGCACTGAGCTGGGGTCCCAGAATGGCCTCCTCTAATTGCCCCTCATCCCCAATTCCAGGTCACAGCATTACATGGGGTATGAGGAAGGATTTTAAAAAATCTTCCAGAAAAAAATAAAATAAAATAGTGTTTAAAAATCTTATGGGACTACATTCCCTCAAAGAAGATTGACCATATTTTACCAGGAATAATAATGATTCCTGGCCTAGTCTGTAGTTAGCACAGTATGCACATATCCTGAATGGGATCATGGCACATTTGTGTACAAACATGTTTGTACTCTTCAACTCAACTCATCCCTGTAATAACCTTGAAGGTAGGCAGGACCAGAATCATCCCCTTTAATTGGTTCAGGAAAGAGAACTTGTCTACAGCTGTCTGGCCAGTAAGTGCACAGCTGGCTCCAGGATCCAAGTTGCCCGGCCCTTTGGGAAGGGTTCTCAGTACAACCTTCCTTATCTTCCCCCAACCCCAGCACACATGTGCAGAGTGAAGATGTCTCCTTTGACTGGGCTAGCCCATGACTGTTCTGTGTCTCTTCATGTGGCACTTCCATCATCAAGTCAGTCCATGCCCCTGCTTTGTGGAATGAGGCAGTATGACCTGGGTGTTGTTTTGAGTTTATGAAGGAAGGGAAGAATTTTCCCAAGTCCCATTTCTGCCCTGCCCTTGAAGAGCAGCAGAGAAGGCCCTGCTGCCCTGGGAAGAACAGACGGAGGTCACCTTGACCTAACCACCCCTGGGGAGGGCAGGGGGAAGAGTACAGAGACGCCTTTGTTTCCTCTGCTGCAGGTCCCTTCTTTAAGGAGAGTTCCTGTTGTGCAGGAGCCAGACGGGAGGTGGGGTGGAGGTGAAGAGCCTTCCCAAGAAAGCTGGAGGTGTTCCAGGAAGGATCTCTGTGTCCAGCAGAGAGGGGAGAGCCGAAGCCCTTGGGCTCTGAAACGTCCTGTTCCCCCCCTGCCCTGCCATCTCGCCTCTGCTGACACTGTCCACCTCCACTCCAGCCCCCATCCTCCATGTCTGCCACATCCCCAAGACCGATGTCCCTGCCTCTCCTGCCTCTCCCTGGGTCTCCTCACCCTGGTGCCTCCTGGTAGAAATGCTGCCCCCATTCTTGTTCATTAAGACAGGGCAGGACCAAGGACAAGTGTGTGTGGGCACATGGTGAGGAATTTTGTGTTAATTTCGGGGCAGGGGAAGGAGCTGCTGGGTCCTGGGTGAAGCCTGTTCCCCCTACCTGCCTCTGTCACCTTTCCTCTACCACTCTTCAAGGAAGTCAATTTACAGTGAAGTCACCAAGAGAACACATGGCCATCCTGCCTGAGGCAGAGCAACTGTCCTCTGTTTCTGGGAATAGAGTGAGAGGAGGGGTGTGGGACTGACGGGTGGGTGGGAGGGGCAAACCCTGCCTTCTTTTGCCCAGTGGCCCTGACCACCTGCCTTGAGAGACATGCTGGCAGGACCTGGGGGGGGGAGGCGGGGGCGGTGTGCAGCATCTGGACTGAGCACACCTTCGCCACCAGTCAGGAGCTCAGGGAGGAGCCTTGCTGTCTGGAGGAGGCCTGGGTCTGATCTTACCCCCATCCTCACCCACAATGACTACCAGGACTCTGGCTAGTTTCTCCTTCCAGCCTAACAGGAAAGCTTTTGTGGCTCTGCCAGCCCAGTGTCCGACCTCAAGCCCTCCAGGGGTTGTGTGGGACAGGGCTGTGCACCTCATTTGCTGCCATCCCCCACCACTCTGCACTTTCCTTTGTTATGACTGGAGGGGATTCCTTTCTCCCAGCCTGTTTCTCATTGTTCCCTGGTTTCTTACTGCAAAAACCCACCCACATCTTCCTTCCCCTCTCCCCTACTCTAAGCCTCAAAAATAGGCTCCCTAGCCCCAGGAGCAAGTGAAGAATATGAAGCCAAAATGAAGAATAGGCCAATGCCCAATCCCCTCCTCGCTGGCTACTGGGCTGGTCTTCATTTGCTGCTGCATCACCCCCAAACATGGGCCTTCCGGGCACTCTGGACCTCAGCTATGCAGTTCCCCCAATGCACTGGCTTCTCTCAACTCCAAGCCTTTGCCCCCTCCACTCCACCTACCTGGAATGCCATTCCTCCCTTAGCCACCTGGTGACATGCTCCTTACCTTTCATAGGGCCAGTGTGGCAGAAAGAACAACACACAGGCTCTGAAGTCCTAAGGACCTGTGCAAACCCTGGCTCTGCTGTGTGACCCTGGGCACATAAATCTGCCTCTTTGAGCTGAGTGAGCTCGTTTATAAAAGAAGAGCAAGACCAATACAGTTCCAGGATTGCTGGGAAGACTCAATTCAGAGCCTAGCACATAGTAGGTGCTCAGAAACTTCGGCCAGTAGAGCTTAAGCGTTTTCTTCTCCACCTTCCTGTAACCTCTCGATTTGACCCCTGTTGGGGGCCTCTTTGCATGGCTCTAAGTAGTAGCCTAAAGGGGTGTGTCCCAATGCTTGCTTCAAATTAGTGGCTTCATAGATATTTGTTGGATTAATGAATATCTCTAAAACAGCACAGGGCTACTTCAAACTCTGACAGTTCAGAGATTCCCTTGCACTATGCAGACCTCTGTTTCCCTCTCATACATCATGACCCACAGCACTCAGAAGGTTCTTTCCTCTGCCGCCGTGGCCTCTGCCTGCTCTAGTCCTACTGACCTGCTTTTCTGCTCACGGCAAAAGCACCAGCAGTCTCATCTTTGCCTGGTGCTGGGCTGACTTTAGAGTTCTTAAAACCACTGGGCAAACCAGCAAGATAGTGGCTGGGGTGATACTTGGCTGCCTCCTCAGTGTCAGCCCCACCCTTGCTGGATAATGCAGCATTGCCCCAGGGCTCTGGGAGAAGAGGGCACAGTGACCCTGTCCCAAGAGGTGGGGAGTCAGTGCTGGGGGGTGGGGTAGGGGCCGTGGCTTCCCAGAGAGCCACCCCTTGGCTCTGGCTGGAAGGGAGCCCAGAGGTCGGGCATACAAGGATAAGCAGGAGAGCAATGTGTGAGAATTTCCAGGTGGCAAATCCTACAGGAACCAGCACATTCAGCACTGGAATCCCATCCCCCCACTCTACCCCCAGGTCCACTCCCTCCTGGCCTAACAAACTGCCTGGGGTTGGGCTGAGGTTAAAAAGAGAAGAAAAAAGAAATTCGTTTATCAAGTACCTTCTGCAAACCACGCATGATGCTTAGTTACTTTCATAATCACTCTCTCCACTTTTCCTTTTGAAAAGTGACCATTTTCTTAATGTTTTAATAGGTAGTACAGTATATGATCCAAAAGTCAAAAGAGTCAGAAGCCTGTATGGTGAAAAGTTAGTTTCTCTTCTTTCCTGTCCCTTCTGCAGGGGCAACCACTGTTACCAGGAGTCTTGTGTGTACTCCCAGAAAGATTCTAGGCATTTAACAAACACATCCTAGACTTTAGCTCCTATGACTTACCATGAAGGAAGCTGAGGCCCTCTGAGGAGTGAAGTACTTTGACTAAGGTCACACACCTGGTAAGTTGGCAGAACTGGGATTTGGAACCAGATCTAACTATAAAATTCAGCTATTTTCCCCACCCACCCTCTGGCAGAAATAAGCCCTGGCACCAGTGGAGCAGCTTCAGAACCGCTGGTGCTGACAAACCTCTAGTCTTGAGGCCCCGAGGATCTGGGGTCTCCGCCTTCCTGTCTGTTAAGTATCCAACGCGTCCTCCTTGTGGCTCCAGGGGCCTGGACCAATTTAATAGGGAAGAATCATATCCTATGGAAGAAAGGAAGTTCCTAGGTGTCCTTCCTTGGCGACTGTGTGGCCCGAGGTCCCCCAGGGCCAGCCTGATTCCTGGGGTCGAGAGAGGTCTGGAGAGGGAAGCTAAATGAGTGTGGGTCTCTGGCTAGAGAGGATTGCGGCTGTGGTTTCTATTACATTTCCAGAAAATGGCTTCATGACCTCCCTGTGGTCAGGCAGGGCTGGGGAAGAATGTGAAGTGGGGGGCTTGTTCTCTGTGGCAGCCGCATGATGGTCCATGAGAGCAAGGGAGGGAGGTTAGAGTCAAGCCCTGGTTAAGAGTAAGTCAGAGTTATGGACAAGGCTGCCCACTGGGCTTTCAGGCTCTCCCTCAGGCGTCTTGCTCTTTCTTCTGGGTCAGGCTAGCACGGGCTCGGAGGTGACGTCAGCTCTCTCCTGAGGACATCTCTGCACCTGCAGGTGTGCCTCTGGAACCTTTTTTATTTTAAAAAAACAAGTTTATTTATTATATATGTATATATATATATATTTAAAGATTTTGCTTATTATTATTTTTAGAGACAGGGGAAGGGAGGGAGAAAGAGAGGGACAGGAACATCAATTGGTTGCCTCTCGCAAGCCCCCAACCTGTGACCTGGCCCAAAACCCAGGCATATGCCCTGACCAGGAATTGAACTAATGACCTTTCGCTTTGCTGGATGACACTTAACCAGTTGAGCCACACTGATCAGGGCGCCTCTAGGACCTTTCCATGTGGGCTCGCTGTAGGATCTTTCTGGATTCTAGCTTCCTGTTTAATTTCTTTCTTTCTAGGGATCCTTTTGTGTCATGTCTCAGTCTGGTGGCTCCTTATTTTACGGGACTGTATCCCTGAGGCCCAGGAGAAGAGAGTCACACTGCATCTGAATTGTCAGGTAGGTAGAGATAAGTATGGGACTTTCTTTCCTGTCTCAGGTTGACAATATTTTTGTTTTGCTGAGGTAGTGACCCAGAACATTCTGTCCTTCATGTCTGTGTACACAGCCAGTCAGCTCTAGCTTGGACCTAGTGGTCAGTCAGATATGTGCCAGGAGATGAAGAATAAAGAGTCTTCCCTGTCCCACCCTCCAAGGCATTCAAACTAGCACCTTGCGGCACAGCAGCTGAAGCAACTGGACTGAGTCCTAACCCTGACCAGTCCTAGGAAGAGGGGTGCCAATCTTAGCAGTTACTAAAAGCAGTTATAGTGGTTAACAGCTCTATAGTGCTTTACAGCACTGGAAGCACTTTATATGCATTAACTCACCAGAATGAGAGGAGGTGGGTCCTACTACTATAACCATATTACAGTGAGGACATCAAGGCAGAAAACTTGCTCAAAGTCACACAACTCAAGGAGTTCACAGCCCCCTAGTTTCCATTTCTATTCCTAGAGCACAGAGTTTGTTCCTCAATATTTATTGGGTGTCTGCTCTAGGCTGGGCATGGGGTAGGAGTCTTAGTGGGAACAGAATATTGTGTCTGCTGTTGGGGGTAGAGAACATGTAGACAAATTGTCTTTCAATATGAGAGGTGCCATAATAGAGGCATGAATGGGTGGTGGGGAACAGGAAGGGTGAGATTCTTACTGCCTAGAGCAAGTGTCACCAAAGGTCAGACATCAAGAGGACAGACATCAAGTGGGCAGGAGGACATTCCACACAGAGGGAACAGCATGTGCGCAGGGATGAAAGCTTACAAGAAAGAGAAATGTGGTGTGCCTTGGTGTCGAAACATTACAGACAGTGACTGTCAGAGGGATTGCCAGAGAGCTCAGGGCTGGAGCTTCCGTCCAGCTTCCTGCTCAGGCCTGTCCTGCTCCAGCCTCCAAGCTCCCTGAACCTACTCTGTTCAAAGCAATTGTGCCAGGTGTTGGCCCAGAGTGTGGGATAGAAGCAAGAGCCTGCCTGGGTCAGGGAGAAGGACTTTGTGATCAGCTACAAACACAAGGATCTTTGTGGCTGGTGTTATTCTGGAGGTGAAGGGGAGGCTGTTGGGAAGAGCTGCCAAAGGAGGATTGATTATAGGAGGACTTGGGGACATGCTGGTCTGGGTCATCCCTGGACATGAAGATTTTCAGACTGTAGAGAAGGAACCTCTGCTTGTATGTGTGGGGTCCTTCTCCTTCTGCCCCTGCAGCTGGGGCTCTGGAGATCTGACATGCCTTGCTTTGGTGCTGGCCCTTGGAGGGTTGCCAGGGAAACCGTTGGCCAGCTCTGGAGATGTACCCAGAGGAGAGTGGGTGACTCAGGCTGCCTTCTCAGATACTGCACCCCCTCCCCATTACATGGAAAAGGGTCTCAGAGACCTCTTTCCTCTGGATCCTACAGCAGTGATGCAGCTTATTCTTCCTTTTTTGGATAGAGCAGTCAGCCCCCTCCCGCAGCTCTGACTGGCGGGGGAAGCTAGCAAGATTCCCCAGGGAGCGAAATGGTCTCATACGCCCCTGTCCCCCATAGATTCACTCTGGAACAGTGGACAGATCCAGTTGGCCTTGGTGAATGTATAGTGCTGCGTCCATCCAGGCTTTCCGCCATCTGAGTGGTAAGCGGCAGGAGCCCTGGCTGAAACGCCCTCCTGGGAGCAAACCCGGGATAATTATTGATGGGACAGCGGCGGACTTCTGACCTCAGCCTGGGAGGGATAGGACCCAGAATGCGGGCCTCAGCCAGGGGGAAGGGAGGTGGGCGGGCGGTGGAGGGGGGCCAATCCACGCCACACATAGTAACCACACCAGTCTGGCCAGAGCCCTGCTAGCAGTGGTCGACACTAAGCAAAGCAACATGTGCTCGTGGGCCGTGGGACCTGGTTGGGGAGCCGAATGGGGAAGCCACCCCCGCTCGGCTACACGGGACTGCGCGCGGCGCCGGCCCCCCGGAGCGTGCAGCCACCCAGGGTGCGCGGAGCGGGATCCCGATCCCTCCAGGGCGGCCGCGGAAGGGGTGCGAGAGACCGCAGGGCTCGTGAGCGCGCTCCAAGCGGAACCAGGAAGCGGTGCGCGCCGGCGCGGGGCGCGCTCGGGATGGCGGGCGGCGCGCGCGGCCGGTCTCCGCGCGAGAGCGGCGCGCGCGCCCCCGTGGGCCCCGGCGCTAGGACAGTCGGCGCCCGGAGCCGTCACCCGGGCGAGGATCTTGCGCAGGCGACTCCGTGCGGCGGCCCGGCCGAGAGAGGGAGCGAGCGAGAAGCGGGCGGGAGACAGCCGCTGGCGCCCGAGGGGCCGTGCGAGGTAGGAGCTGCGGGACCAGTCCTGGGGTCGGGGCCCGGGGAAGAGACCCGGGAGTATTCCCGGGAGGGGCCCCGCGCTCCAGCCGCCGAGACGCCCGGCAGGGCCGCGCGCCGCCATCGCTCCGGGGCAGGGAGGCGGCCGAGGTGGCTGCGCGCTGGGTGAGGGGCGGTAGGGGCCGTGGGGGCGAGGGACCCGGGAGCGCGAGGGGTGTCGTGCAGAGGCCGCGGTGGGCGGAAGGTGTAGAGCAGAAGCGGTGCATGCGCGCGTGTCTGGGGAGGGGGGTGTGAGGGACCCCGGCGCCCACCCCTGAAAGCCAAGGGGGCTGCTGTCGGCCACTCACACTTTCGTGGTGCAGTTCCGAATAGCCCCCACCGTCTTCTTGCTTTTCCTCCTTTCAGAAGCGGTATCTGCGACTCCCGGGGGTGGGGTGAGCCCGGGGGTGCCCGGTGGGGTGGGGGTTATTAGTAAAGCTTCTGGGAACAGTGCCTTATAAGGAGTCAAAGCAACAAATGCGAACATTTCGATAAGGCTCTGGGTGCGAGACCCCAACTCAGGACCCGCCAGGCCTGGGCTCGTGCGTGTGGCAGTGGGATGCAGCGTGTTCTTTTTTTCTAGCCCAGGTTAAAGAGTAAAAAAGTGCTTCTAGTGTCGGGATAGATATAGAGACGGAGGAAGGGGAGTCGTGTGTCCCAAAAGCTGGTCCGAGGCTAAAGGAATCTGGCAAGATGGTAAGGCTGATCAAAGAGGAAAGAACTTGTGTGGAGCAAGAGGCGATTTCAAACCCTTGTAGCCAGCCAGCAGTGATGGAAAATGCAAAGAAGAAAAACAAGTACCAGCCTTCAGGAAGATGAAATTAATGAAAACCTCAAGAATTTTAAAGGCAAAAAGAGATAGCAATCCTTTTTCCCAAAGAGCCATGCCCAGGTGTTTTTCTTCTTGTCCTCTGTGACCCCGGCATAGCTTTCAATCAAATAAAACAGTGCTAAGAGCCGGTGGTAGAATGCTAGCTCTGGAAACGACCCTGAGATTATGCTACATTCTTTGATTGTACAGAAGAGGAAACTGAGGCCCAGATAGGTGCAGTAAGTGGCCGGCTCAGTTCACAGCTGTGTGGTAGTTGCCGGACCGAAATGTCCGTCTGAGGACTCTCAGATAAGTGCTCCTCCCAAGCACAGTGAAGTAGTAGACCTTTGCCTAAATACAGTTTCATAAATTGTCAGGAATGTTTTGGGGGAATGCCCTTTGAAAGGCTAGTGTGTCACCAAATTATTAAACTGATCTTATGTAATTTTTTTCAGTCTTCTGATGGTGTTTATCATCTGCTTGTATCTTAGGTTTCCAAAGTGATTGGATAGCCTCCTAGGCCATAATAAGCTTTTAGCTGTTGAATATATTATCTCAAATAAATTTGTTATCATTCGATTAAGATAATAGAACTTTGCCTCTTTTCACAAGGTTCTTCTGTTCTTGTACATTTGTTTATATTGTTTATAGTCATTTGCTATAGTTTTTAGAAGAGAATATATTTTAATGTGCCTTTCATGGCTTTAAAATTTTATTTTGTAATACGATGAACATTGGATTGGTTCTGATCATTTCAAATGGATTCCACCATTTGAAGGTTCATTTTAAGGTTTCGATGTTTTTGTTTGTTTTGGTACCAATTTCCATCTCATGGAAGATCACAGCTGTTAGACTTGCTAGCGTAAGTGGGAAAGGGGCTGCTGATTTTCAGAAAAAGATTTACTCTGTGACAATTTGTAATGTCTCTCATGTTTAATTAAAAGAGCACCACACCTTTGGTCAGGTAAGTGTCGTGTAGTAGATTACTTGTTTTCTGTAGCCTTTGGAAAATGAAAATTTCAAGCACCTGGTTGAGACATAGAGGAAAGAATGAAGAGATCTTTCTTTAAAAACATCAGGAAAAAAAGCGTTGATTTCTATCACCAGCAGTTTAGTTATTGCATAACTTGGAGCTAAAGTCTACATAAACTCTTTGCTGTATATCCAGCTAAATAACTTATCCCACCTTCTCACTTGCTTTTGCCTTTTCAATATTCACATTTTTGCTAACAGGATATTAATATAGATTGTGTTAAAAATTTTAAGGTGGACGTGTTTCTTAAATGGATACTTCATGATATATGCGGTGGAAGGGGAAAACAGTACTATCATTGTTTGGACTGTTACAACATAAATATTTTGGTCAGCACTTCCTATTGTGGCCCAACTTCTCATTTCATCTTCATTTTCTTGCTCTCAATTGACTTTTTAAAATATTTATTATATGTGTAAAAAACCACATCAAGTCTAGTAAAAGATGTCATTATCGCTATTTGGGTACTTGTGTCAATTTTTTTAAAGTTATATTAAAATTATTTCAAGTTATATTCAAATTATGTGTGACTTGTGTTAGGTTTATATTTATGAATGTTTTTATGACGGTTCATTTGGCTTATTTTTGTGTAGGTAGGTAATACAAGTAGTCTTATAAAAGGAAGATGTTATAAGTAGGTAAATTATATGCTCAAGATTTGATTGCAGGTTGAAGGTAGAATCAAAAATAGGTTAACTGTTCTAGTGCTCTATACGAACATGTATGTACTCACAGATTTCTGGACCTTCTAATTACCAGTGACACATTTTTCCTTTGTATTAGAGTACAGATTACCACATTATTCCTACAAAAGAAAGCACAAACCTCCCATTTTTATTAATTGGTTTTGAGCATTTGAAACTTACTCTTTTAAAAAGTTATCTGATAATTCTAGGTTACTGAGCTCTTCAGAAAAATACCCTTTTACTACATAATAAAGTATCAAAATAGTTTGACTCTGGAACTTCTTAATAAAAATAATGTTTTAAGAGTTAGCTGTAAAGTATCACTGTCCCCAATTTTGTGTGGTATTTAAAGGAAAAAACTTTTCTTTAAATCTGAGCTTTGTTAATAGAACTGTTCTAAAATCGGAAGTATTTTTTCCCTTGCAATGTTGAAAACACAACTTATATGCTTATTTGTGGGAATAGAAAGTCAGATTGAACAATCTAGTTTCCAATGATCAGACAGTTTTTCTGTACATTTAAATTGTGAGCATCGTAGTGATACAAAGGTTTTTGTTAGTTGTATTCTCTCTTAATTAGCATGTCCTTATTTTAAGTAGAGTATTGATGTTGAAATTTGTAAAAAATTAATGGTGATTCTTTACTACTGAAAAACCTAAGCCAGTTTGGAGAAGATTTTATATATCTAAGTCTATGCTATTTTCACTAATCAAAGAAAGGAGTAATTTGCAGGTGGTAGGTTTTTAGTTGGTTGAATGAGACCCTCGCTTTTGGTGGTTTCAGAGTTTTAGATGACGTTTTATTACTTTTGCTAGTTTTGGTCACACCCATGACTTCCTTGGAAGGTATCTTTGAGGTTTGGTTTCCTTTTTTTTTTAATGGTAATATTGGGGTGGGGGTGCTTCCTGTTTGTATTTTCAAAATTAGGTCCACATATTAACCTTCTCACAGTGTCACATTTTAATTTTAAACAAAGACAAGCATCAGATGCCCTGTGGTTGTCTCCCACCTTCTTCACAACAGTTTTACTAAAGACCCAGTCGGGAAGACAAGACATTCCTCAGTCTTTCCGTGGTTCTCTTCAAGGTTTAGCAGCCTTGGAAGAAATCTTAATAACAAGAATGCAATTAACACACACACAAAAAATGGGGGCTGCTGCCGTCTGTTTCCTCCCAGGTACCTAGAAAATGCACAACACTAAGACAGTGGCTACGTGTTATGTGATGCCTTGGATGTCAGCCTTTAAAGAAAGATTGCCCCAGCTTTATATGATATAGAACCCCATGGATTAAGCAGTGACAATAGCAGTTTTTCTGACTTCACCTGAAAGCCATACAGAATGTCATGGAGGAGTTAAATATTAGAATGAAGAGAAATTTAGGGTATGGTGGTAGAATTTTGGAAGAATCACCCTGAGCCATAAAAATCTCCTTGACCCTCCTGAGTAATTTTCATGTGGTAGGTTACTGTTTATAGAAACGTTGGAGTATGAGTTGAGGAGAAGTACATTCTTGAAAAGAGTGTGTAATAATACTGTTTCAATGATGGAAGCAAGAGGTCTTTTCTGGGCCTTCAACTAACTTTATTCTAAGAAGTGTAATAACTAAATAGACTCTTAATTAAATTGGCATTCAAATCTGTTTGCAGTTTAGGGGCTGCTTATCTCTTCTAAATTTTCTTTTGGATCACATTAGTAAAAGCAGTACTGCATTAGTATGTTGTACAATTATGCATTGTGCACCTTGCAAATAAGTTTAATACATAGAGTATCTTAACCTCCCATTTCCCCCCCAATATTCAAGAAAGGAGAAGTTATAATTTGTCATATACTGGATATTTACTTCTTTGGGTTTATTCATACTAATTACATCCATTCCCATATATTATAATGCTATTAAGATGAAAAATACACATATTGATTAATAATGAACATTTATTTATCTTTTGGAAGCTAGCTTGCAAAATCTATTCCAGCACTCAGTGTCCATTTATTCTTACCTTGCCTTTGGCACTCTAAGTCCTTTTTTATTTTCCCAGATTTCTATTATGAAGAGAAATATTTCCATATTCTATGCACTGCTAGTTTTTTGAAGTGCTTGTGCTGACTCATTTTTTTAATTGTACTAAGATACAGAGTATGGTTTGAGAGCAGTAATGAGATTCTCAGAAAATATGAAAACTTTCCTTTCTGACTCGTTAGAGAAAGGTTGGGGAAGACAAGGGGAAATACATCAGTGAGCCAATCAGTTATTGTTATTTGTTGGGATTAATTTGGTGACTAGTATTGTCAGTGCCCATCAGGCTAGTAAAAGTGAATTTGGGTTTACTCTTCAATGATAACAGAACATACTGAAGGGTTTTCTAATATTGTTTGTTTTCCCCTGGTAGGGGAAATTTTTGTATATGGGAAATCAAGCCGAAGTTAACAGTAACAGCCACATCCATGAATTGTAGTAAAAACAATGATTTATCACTCTAGGCTATAGCTCATCTGGGAAGATATACTAATTATCTATATAATCATTGTTATGCCGTCTTTCAAAAAGTGATCCGAAAATTCATTAAAAAATAACTCCGATTATGTCCAAAGCCTAAAAAGTACAAAGATAATAAAAATAATACCTAACACTGTCCTCATACAGTGCCAAGGAGACACTGTTGTAAGCCCTTGCCATGTTTCAACTCATGATCCTCAGAGGGGTGGGTATTATCCTCAGCTGAGAGATGAAGAAATGACCACAAAGTAGTTAAGTAACTCGTCCAAGGTCACATTGCTAGTAATGACAGGGCTGGATTCGGATCCAGGCCACGGTGACTTGAGGCTGCGTTCCTAACCCTTGCACTGCTAAGGAGTGCGGGCAGCTGCAGCCTTGCAGTAAGACAGTGGCTTCTGAAAGGCTTGTGGTTCTTTCTTTGTGTTCCAAAGTGGGCTCTTGTTTTTTTTTTTTTATAGTAGAAAAAAATTTATGTATATTAGGAATTTCTCTAAGGACTGAAGATGGTAAGTACTGAAACAGAGAGAGGGTCTTAATTTTAACTGTAAGTTGTCTTGTGTTATTCCACTGGCATTACCATATACATCATAGGAGAAGAGCTGTAAGCTGTATTGTTAGCCTGTTTACAAACAAAAGGATCTTCTGTGCCAGTGTGGCATGTGACACAGTGTTTGTTGACTGAGGATATGACTCTCCAGCTCATTTTATTTACAGCCTTACTTTGAAAGGATTATGATCCTAATGTTGCTTTATTAAGGCTTCTGAGAGCTACTAATTGGGATTTCTGAGATGGAAGGACTTAAGAATTTTAATTTTGGTGAGGGGGAAAGGCAACTGAGTGAATTACTATGTTTAGAGCTATACAAAAGGTCACTAGAAACTAGTATCAGAAATGTATTCCTTTTCCTCTCTGCTGCTTATTTTCTCTTAGCACTTTTCCTTGGAGGTGGATTGTGAAGTTAAATCTTGGAGATATAGTTCACAGCCTTAACATGTAGTGATTTGAATTTGAGAGATAAAGTCAGGGACAAGAAAAACTTCAATTCCCTGAGCAGAGAGTATAAACTAGTTCAAATAAACAGAGGATGTCAGCTTCCAGGATTGTCAAACTATCACCTTTGACCAGGGTTGAATTTTCTTTGAATGTTGACAAAAGTTACAGTGTCAGTGGAAAAAGCTTATTGTGAAGTATCTATAACTCAGAATTTCCTTATGTTTGTGTCAGTGAGATCCTACAATTAAAGCTTTTTTTTTTTTTTTTTTTTTAATGTCTGTTGAGTTTTAAAAGCCTTCAGTGGGGTTTTCCAGCCTTTAGGTGAGAGTAAATTAGAAAGTTTGTGAAAAACTAGTTTGTGTTGTCTAAAATTCAGAGCCTGTAGCTGGTGGCAAATCTTTGTAAAGAATGGGATTTAAAAATACAACCTGGGGGAAATGTTTTAACTGAGCTAAATTCACAGATGTCGTTGTAGTATTTATAGAAAGAAACTGTTGAGCATTTAATCTGTTGAAGTACTAAAAATTAGAATTTATCAGCTTTATTACATAGCATTCTTCAAGATATTATCCACAGTTTAGGTAAAATGATCCCTCAGAAATAATGCTAATTGTATTTTTTCATTTTGTTTCACATTTCTAAAAATCTCTTGTTCATCTTATTAGGCTTGAGACAAGTAGCAAACTGGAGGTCTACAGAAATATACAGCTCTTTACAAAATGTGGTAGTTGGTTTACCCCGTGGGCTTGTTTTTAGGATTTGTGATCTGCTCCTGGTAGAAAGTGAGGGAGAATTATAGTGAGAATTGGACATTATAGAGCCTCATTCCAAAGGTATGGAAGGTCTAATATAGAGAGACATGATGCAAATATTCCTTTTTTATGCTGTTATTGTTTCAATTATGTAATGACAAATGGAAACCCTGAAGCTTATCCTGAGCATATTTTAAAGATGAGTTTATCTTGCAGTGAGTTTAAATATCAAATAAAAATACTAAATTCATTGTAATGTGAATAGAGCTTGGCCTTCCTCTTTAACTGTTGAAGGTATCAAAACAAAATGGAAAACATTTGGCTTCCTGAATGACATGACCACAGTTAACATGCTGAGCTGGTGATGAAGCCTGAGCCCTTGATTTTGCAACACAGAGCACAGCACGTAAGTGTAAAGGAATGAGCCCTTAAGGAAGATAACTTATTACCTAAAGCACACATTTAAAATTTTGTGCTAGAAATGTGACATCGCGTTAAAATTGATGGTTTTGAATTTCTGTTATCCAAATGTGAACAGCCTAGCTTGGACAGAACTTAGCATTATGTTCCTGTTATGTTGGTAAATTTGAATAGAACAAACTTATAACAGTGGCTTTTATGGAATAGTTTATAAAAGAATGTATTGAGATACACACACACAAATATTAAAAACTTCTTTATGCTCAGTGTCAGAAACCAAAGGTAAGTGACAAAATGAGAAAAATATTTTTCACATATATGACAAAATGTTATGAGTTAATATTCTTAATATGTAAAGAATATATACAAATAAGAAAAAGATGTTTCTCTCAGTGGGAAAAAGGAACAAAAGAAGAAATACAAATGGCCAATAATTACACAGAATTATGTTCAGCTGCACTAGAAATCGAGAAATGCAAATAAAAACAATGACATAATTTTTCCAGTTAACAGAGTTACAAAAACTAACAATATTGAAAAAATAAGAAGTGTTGCTTAGGAATGTGAGGGAAACTAACAGCTTCATTACTCATTGTTTGAAATGTAAATTGGTGCTTTTTTGAAGTTTGATATATGTATTGAGAGCCTTAAAACTGTGCATTCCCTTTGAGCTAACAGTTCTATTTAGATGACATAATCTGAAATATATTCAGAGATTTATATAGTACAGGGATATTCCTCATAGTGTTATTTAAAATAGCAATAAATTGGAAACAACTTGGTGTGTTCAGCATTAGAGGAATTGAGGAATTTCCATGCAATGGATTACTATTTAGCCATTTCAAATCATGTTATAAATATTTAATGACGTAGGTAAGATTTATAACATATCACTAAATTTAAAAAATCACATACAGTTGTGCTTGGAAAAAAAGAATAGACATTGAAGAAAGATTCTTCTGGGCTGTAAGAGTCTGGATGTGTGTGTGTGTGAATGCTCTTCCTAGTATTTCCTGTTCATTATTACCTGTTTAATGAACAGGAAGTACTTCTGTAATCAAGAAAAAAGTTATTTTTAATGAATGAATGAAGAAAACGTGATATGTATATTCCTTCTTTATATTATATATATAATGGAGTATTATTCAGCCATAAAAAAGAACTAAATCCTGCCGTTTGTGACTACATGGATTAACCTTGAGGGCATTGTGCTGAGTGAAATAAGTCACACAGAGAAAGACAAATATTGTATGATCTCACTTAAATGTAAATCTAAAACCACCACCACAACAACAACAACTCAGAAACAGAGCAGATTTGTGTTTGCCATGGGCTGGGTTGAAATGGGTGAAGGTGGTCAAATGGTACAAACTCCTGTTGTAAGTTCTGGGGATGTGATATACAACATGGTGACTATAGTTAACAATACTGTGTTGTATATTTTAAAGTTGCTGAGAGTGTAGATCTTAAAAGTTCTACACACACACACACACACACACACAATTTGTAACTATGTGATGGATGTATTAACTAACGTTAATGTGGTAACTATTTTGCAATATATAAATATATCAGATCATCACATTGTATATCTTAAACTCACACAATGTTATGTTGATTATATCTTGATAAAGCTGGGAGGAAATGTAATTTTTAAAGTAACATTTGTGTATTGATTTATCTTAGAAACCTGTTTTTGTCTTGAGTTAGTGATTCCTTTTTAGGAGCAGAAAAATTAGTAGTTTATGATGTTTGTGTTAAATATTTGGCCTGATATACTAATTTGATATGGTTATATGACATTTTGTTGAAGAACTAACTATATTAAAATTATCATTGTAGTCAACATTTGCAGAGTTAAATAATTTGAACTTGAGCACTGAGTTAGTTCCTATATTTCGTGGAATGCTCCATAAGCTGATGGAGAATTATATTGTTTTCTAAATACGATAAAGAAATTACATTGTTTTACTTGTGTATATGCTCAGTTAAGCTACCATTCTTTTCAGGTTGAAGGTGTGTTTTTTTTCAACTTTTGAAAAAAATTGGCTTAGTTTATTTTAACTTTTTACTACTCTGAACATCGTATTGTTTCAAAATATTTTCTGTGTTTACTTTTATACTGCTTTCTCTTTCATGATGATACCTACAAAGGTTGCTAGGTTTCCTTTTCTTGTAATTCCATTAGTTACATTTAATGACTTCTCTAAATGTTTATTATGATATTCATTTGGGAATATCTGGTGAAAGATACTTTTTCTTGGGTATATGTCATTGTTGATACAAAAGACTTGTGTTCTGATTTAATTAAATTTACATTAAGTAGTTTCTTTGTAACCAGATTTAGTGTTTAAAAGCATTTAAACATTTTAAGGAGTTTAAAGAAGAAAAATAAAACATTATAAGCTGATGTTTTAGGAGAATTCTGGAGCACAGAATTCTTATCACTTTGCAGCAAATAAAATTACAATCTTAAAAAATATGTATTTTTGAGTCCAGCAGAAGACCTACTTATTTTATGTTAAATTTATCTTAGTAAAATCTACTTTAATTTAGATTATCCCTTGTAAATTATTGTAATGAAATTTACTGTAACAGAATTTTAAGTTAGTTTTGAGACTACTAAAACATAAAATCGATCATATAGTATCTTTTAATGTTAAACCTGAATCCATAAGTAGTTAATTCAAAATTATGAAGATGAGTATTTTCACGTATTGAAAATAAAACTATAAATACATATTGCCCAATATGCCTTAATTAATAAATCCTGTTGATTTCATGGTTCTTTTGCTTATCACTTCTTACCTCCTCTGCCACCTGAAAATGTGATAATCTCATTTAATTAAAAAATATGTGTATCTTTGGTTTCAGTTTATTTGTTGCTGATTTCTCTGTAATCTCTTTTATCACCATGATATTATTGTGACCAGTTAGACCAGTTTCTTCTCTTATACCTGAGTCATTTTCACCAAACCATGAGATGTTATATAAATCATGTACATTTGGGGCTTCAAATTTAGCATCATATATATTATAATATGACATCAGTCAATTATACAACATATTTTTAAGTTAATATATAAAATGATGTATTGCTTTCCTCACTAAAACTAGTTACTTGTTTGTGGTACTTTATCCGATTTTGAGAACTTGCCTATCCTCTCAAAGATAAGTCTTTTTCCAGTCCATAAACCTGAAGGTTAGCTCTTTAAAGAGTTTGAATGTATATAGGGTTCAAAAGATGCAAAAGACACATATGCAAAATTTTGTTTGAAACTCTTTAATCTGCTTTTTGTCTCTTAGCTCTTGGAGGACTTTTTGAAGTTTTGTGGGGTGGTGGTGGTGGGGAGATGTTTAAAATACTTCCAAAGTGAGTAAAGAAATGTATTCCAAAATTTTATGGTAATTTGGCTACCAATTAAGGTAAGACTTAGTAAGTACTAAGTAAATATTTGTTGACTAGTGAAGGAATGAAATGAGCTGTACAATTACATTTGCTTTTTAAGACAAAGTTAGACAACACCTTGACCCATTAAACTGTATATGCCTGTAGTTAACTATTAGAGGATTAGGGGACGTTTTGAGACCCCAATTAAACCATTGACTCTCTTTCCAGTAAAATATATATACACATAAACTTTTCCTTACACCTCGAGAGGTTCATGGACTCTGGTTGCCAGCCCCTAATATAAACAACCAGCTCCCCATTACCACAGTTATTGGAAGTAGAAAATATGGAGAAGAGATAAATAATCCAAATATATGGTTAAAGCAAACCTCTAGTCTGATCTTGTTGTTCAGGGGCTCAGGAGGGACTTGTTTCCTCAGAAACTTAATAAATATCAATCGACTTTAACTTTTTAAGGTATTCCATTGTATAACACTACCATGATTTAGTTAATCTATTAATAGATATTTAGGTTGTTCCTAGGTTTTCACTTTTATAGACAACACCATGGTGCATATTCTTGGACTGAGTAGACTTTTTAATGTTTACCAGACCATCTCCTTAATGTAAGTTCTAGAAGTGGAGTTGCTGAGTCATTTACATAGATAGTGCCAACTGCCCTCCAAAAAGACTATCCCAGCTGATATGCCCACCAATAATGAGTGCATGAAACAAAATTACAAAGGCTGATTAGGTTTTATAAGATTGTAGCTCAACTGAGGTTTTTGGGTTTACCTAGGGATTTTTCATCTCTTTATAACTGTGTTTCTATGAGAAAATATTCTATGTTTCAAACAACAAACATACAGATGGATTTGGGAATATAATTTTATTTGTAAGGCCACAGGGAAGAGGTGAGGAGTTGCCTGTTGTTTATTTACAGAAGGATGCAAGGGCTTGAGCATTGAACTTCGATGTATCAGTCTAAATTGTCTTGTCACCTGTATGACCTTGCTTACAACTCTAAAACTAAAACAACCCATTCTGTTTTAGATATTACTCAACTATCAAATTACTTTTAGAGGTTTTATTTTGTTTTGCTTTGGGGGGAGGTGTGAGTTTGAAACAGAGTTTGCCTAGAAAATAATCATATTCTTTTGGTCTTAGCTACTATTCATTTTTATGGTACATATACTTAAAAGTTGAAACTTGAAATCTGGGATCTTCTCATTACAGATGAAACTCCCTTTCAAAAGAGATTTTGTCCCTTCTAATGTTAGTGTAGTCTGAGGAGGTACCGAAGAGAAGGCAGTAACTTTTAATTCTCTATGAATGAGGTAATGATAACTCTGTGTGTAACTCTGAATACACAGGGTTTTAGAAGTCCATCTCTGTAAAGAGATTCTTGAACCTCCGGTAATGTCTACGCCCCAGTGCTCTGAGTTCTTCAGGCCTTCTCAATGGTCTTTAGGTCTCTGATTCTAGAAGGAACCTTTGAAGAAATGACTAGAACTTCTATGTTACTTTAGAGATTGGCTGATATCTAAGCCAAATTAGTTGGCTTTTTAGTGTTAAATAAAAAATTCAATATCTTTCAGTAAGGTGGGCTTTTAGGAACCCCTTTAATTTAGTATGGTGCCAAAAGCAAATTAATTATAACACTTAAAACATTCTGATATACTTACTGTCGTTAATGTCTCAATAAAATTGAGGATTATTTCCATAAAGGAAAAATATTTTTCTCAATATAATATGGCAGCTTATTTTAGAATATTTAAAATATTTTCTTAGATGAAAACTTAAGAGCATGCACAGAAGTTGTTATACTCCAAGGAGTCTGATTCTTTTGTTTAAAAGTTCATTATATTGACTAAAAGATTGTTGTGTTGACTTGAGAAACAGGTGACACATTTTTAGATATTTCAAAATGTTTTTGTTATACCCAGGTTTTCACTGATGGTATTTTTTCTTTTAGTATGATTTGATCTATATTTTATTCCATGGGGAAAGAAGAAACTAAATGTTTGCTAGCCACCTACCACCTTGTGCTTCTGTGCTTTGGTGGGTAGAAACTTCAGTCTCATTGTGAATTTTTAACTCCATGCTCTGTATTTTTAGTACTTCGTAGAGATTGAATCTACAAATCATTTTGAAAGATAAGGGATTTGATTGTGGCCAGCATGAAACTTATCCTCTAAATAAAACTGTGTATGCTGGGGAAAAAGCTGGACTAATACCACATTGAAATGATCTTAACTGTGGAATCCTTGATAAGACCCAGTTTGTTTTGCACGTACTATAGCTCCATAAAGATGATCAACTTCCAGCAGGGATGAACAGATGTCCTGGGTTCATAAGAAATTGCTTTCCTGTTGTCAAGCCTTTCACAAAAGCTAGTCATCACCCTTATTCTGATTTTGTTGGGATTCTTTGAAAACTTTTTTTTTCCATATAATTGGTTTGAATGCACAGACTTCATTGTTTACCTGTAAGGTTCTATGATAGTCAAGTGATATCCTTTTCCCCCCAACAGAAATAAAAAGAACATTAAAAACATAAATGAGAAAGTATAGTATAGACTGTATTTATTTAAACTTTCAAGTATTTAATAGTAGATACGAGAGTCTAAATTCCATAAAATATAAGTCCATTTTGTTCCCTGCTATATCTTCAGTACCTGAAATAGAGCCTGACATGTAACAGGTGCTCAGTTAAGTGTTCGTTAAATAAATACTTATTTATGAGAGGGTTGATCACATACATTAGTTTATGGTAGGCAGACTCTCATCCCTGGTAATAAGCATTGGCTGGTGTTACAGATACCTTAATTCCATTTTTTCCCCTTTAATCTCAATAGAGAGGATGTATTGAGAGACTGCTTCAACCCTCAGAAGGGCTGAGAGCTTGCCTTTTACTGTGGAAGAAAGAAAAGAGAAGGGAAAGCCAATTCTCTGTTCCCTTTGGATTTCAGAGTTAAGAACTGGTTTTTTTCCCCATTAAAATTTTTTTTTTTTTTTTTTTACCATTTTAACCATTTTTAAGTGGCATTAAGTATATTCTGTGGCATTAAGAATATTCACATTGTCATGCAGTCATCACCCCCATCCGTCTCCAGAACTTTATCATTCCAAACTGAAACTGTACCTATTAAACACTAACTCCCATTCCCCTCTGCCAGTCCTTGAGAACTAATACTTTCTCTCTTTATATATATATATATAAATTTGACTACCCAAGGTACCTCATATAATTGGAATCATATAATACTTGTCCCTTTATGTCTGGCTTTTTTTTTTTTTTTTAATATGCTCTTTTGCTTGGAGGCTTGACAGTTTTTGTTTTGTATCTAGACCTAGCCAGTGATGCATATGCAATAAGGATCCAAAAGCAGGTCAATTCAGCAGCTCGTTGCATACCGCTAGGGGGTTATTAAAGCTTTGACAATGTGATTCCTAATCTGTATGTCCGTAGGCTTATCTCCTGCAAGTCTTGCTGATAAACCTGCACTGACAGCAATACCAAAGATTAGTCTTTCTCCATGTTTCATAAAGCAAATTGTTCTCGTTGTTATAGCCTGATTATGAACTGGAAAACTACCAGTATGTTACTGTAATTGTTTATACAGACATTAAGACAAACTCTTCATAAAGTACAGCAGCTACAGAAGAGGTTTTGATTGCAGCTTCATTAAGACATTATATGCTCGTACTGATTTTTTTCTCCAGTTTTTCTATTTTCATTGTATTTCCCTCTTCCCTCCCTCCCTCTCCTCCTACCTCCTTCCCTCCCTCCCTCTCCCCCTTCTCGTTCCTTCCCTTCCAGTCGGTCCCTCCCTGCCTGCCTTTCCTTCACCGTCCTCTTTTTCATTCTCATTTTTCTGAATAGTTGCTACAGAGACAACCTGACCCTGTTATCCAAATTGAATAACATAGTAATAATGGCTCTCTATCAGTCTGCCTGGAGAGAAAAGGAAAAAGAGAGTAAGAGAACTAAAACTAAGGAGGAAATATCCTTATTTAAAAAAAAACTAGTTGAGGAAAACGAAATATACTGGGAAATCTGGTAAAGAAACAGAGAGAGAGCAAGCACACCTTGGAGAATGATTTGAAAAGCAGCCTGTGCAATATAGATTTCAAGCAGGATCTTAATCTACAGGCGACTTCAGAGCCTTGTACGCTGAACGTTGAACAGAGGGCTAGTAGTGATCTTCTGCGACTGCATCCGCTGCTCACTTGCCCTGGGCAGGTCACTTCTGCTTTCCTTGACTCCATTTTCTCAACCTGTAAAGTGGAGGGTCAATAACTAGGTTCAAGCTTAAGAGTTTGCGCTGAAGCCATGAGAATATGAAAGGTATTTTTTAATTCAATTTTTTGATGTCTACCACTGCAGGTGTTAGTATGCCAGAGACAGAAGTATTGACGATGAAAAATTACCCTGTATCAAATCTAACTCCCATTGGAGAGGTGGAAATGGTTGTGATGGAATTCAGTAAGCTCAGTACCCTGGGATTTCTGACTTTTCGGGGTGCTAGGAGACTCTTCCAGTCCTTCCTGCTTCAATATGAATTGACATCTATTGGCATTGTTGCCCTGCTCCCAGGTCTCCCACATTTAGATTGCCAGCATTTTGAGAATTTACTAATCACAAATAGATCCTTGCATTTTCCATTCCTTGTCATAGGGCCAGTTCAGTATGCTTTCATTGGCACTGAATTTGGTTTTCTTTACAGCAGCAGCTGCTAATTAGTGACAGCTTTTGAGCAAGCAACTTGTCATTTTTGGCAGAGGTAGGGAACATCCATAGCAATTCAAGGCTATATTTTCATTTGCTAAATTTACTTTGCTACATGGAACTACGTCTTGATTAAAAAATAGTCTGTAGTCAAACATGGCTGTATTTACTGAAATACCTTCATGAGTTGGCATTCGATCTGTAGTTGAACTCTTAGGAGATAAATAACAAGTCTAATCAGACCCATGCCATTGGTCCCGGGTCATCCTTCCAACGTTAATTAATCTATATTCTTGATGGAGAACTTTATCTTCTTGTCTTGGCACAATAATGCATCTTTCTGGATTGCATTTGGTAGTGTACATGGTAACCGAAGGCGTGAATTGTTGATAAACACTGCGCTTTTCATTTATACTCAGCTTTTTTGAGACATAATTGGAAGAAAGAAGCAGTTCAGTTTGCATAAGAAAAAGCTTTCTTTGGCCTTTCTGCTCACATTAGCATCGTCACATTTCATGTAATTCTCTCTCTTGAAATTGCCACAATGAGGTGTCAGCTCTTATTTTACAAACTTGTCACGATATTTATGGAATGGTACAACTTGCAATTATATTTACCTTGATTAGCACCAATGATGAGTCAAAACCTCCGTCACAATTTCTATAAAGTGTGATTCAGACCCATTATTCCTGTAATAAGGACTCAAGTTAATGACCTCCACAGTGCTAAAAATAACATCTTGAAGGAAATAACAGACCTACCAGCCATTTCCCCCAAGTTAGGTTATTTTTGTGACTCGGAGGTCTACCAAAATTGTATTTGACACACAAAAATTTTTGACCATCTACCCTGTACTGAGTACTATGTTGAAGGAATCAGAATCAATGAGAAATGGTTCCCACCCTGGGATAACTTACAGGGTAGTTAAGCAACAGGTAAGTCAAATTCACTTTAGTTCTTATGCCCAGAGTGTAGGGCACATTCTCATTCTAGAGAAGTAAAGCATTTCATCTTTTAAAATTGGGATGATCAAAATGATCAAAGGCATAGGATACAAGTATTGTGTTGATTCTTATTTAAGCTAAAGGTGTTAAAAGTTTAGGCACCTTTCATAGATGTATAGAATTTCCAGGTTCCTTGTTCCAAATTTCTCCTTGACATGTTCCTCCACACTGTTAAATTCAGAAGTCTAGTGGCGTGGCTTGGTGAACCCAGATGATCTTCTAACTTTCAGCCAATTATTTGATGTACACTGTACACAATAACATGGTTATTTCTACATTTGTCATATTAGTGTTTATCATTTATATCTGGTCTATAACTTCATATGCACATCAGCGTTAAGTTGACATTGAATCATTGGTATAATGTGAAGTTATCCAGCTGACAACTGACTTCAGTATTCTTTACTGTCCTATCTTACCCACTAGAGTATCTCACAAGCTGTTTTCTCATTTGTACAAACGATGAGAAAACCAGAGGTTAGGGTGTTCCCTGGTAAGTATTGGGAATGGATAATAACGTATTTAGTGGAAAGTCAATAAGGAATTTTGGAACAAATATAACAAGTATAACCAACCACTCTGCTTCTTATAGGAAATGTCACAATGTTCATTCTGACCACAAGTGGTCAAGATCTAGGTTTTGGCCTCATTGGAAAGTTACCTACCCACAGAACTGTTCTCCATTATTCTTCTCCCACTGCCTTTTACAATCGAACACTTTTAGCTGATTTCCGATT
The DNA here is from genome assembly GCF_987537825.1 of Furipterus horrens. Taxonomy (NCBI): domain Eukaryota; kingdom Metazoa; phylum Chordata; class Mammalia; order Chiroptera; family Furipteridae; genus Furipterus; species Furipterus horrens. Next base: position 79,982,819 of record NW_028327181.1, on the reverse strand, counting down.
GATGTAGAGGAATGAAGGTGACCCACCACACCCCTTGTGTGGCTTCCTTTAGCTGTCTGAAGATTTGCCATCTAGATGTTCTCTGACCTTTAGGAAAGGGAATCCCATATAAAGCATTTTTGGAGTGTTAAATAATCTTTTGTATCTGTCTGTGAGTTGTACTTGCGTTAAGTGACTTTGTAGCTTTTATCATAAAGTAGTCCTAAACCACAGTATCATTGCCAGGAAAACCTCATTTGGATGGGTGAGGGTTTTTTTTTAAGTAAAGTACTGGGGTTGATAGCAGGTACCCTGCAAGTGGACAGCCCAGGTGCTGATCCCAGCTCCTTCCCTTTCTTGCTGCATGACCTTGGGCAAATTTCTCAGCTCTTAAACCTGTTTTCTCATCTGTAGAATGAGAATTAATCACACTGCCTTGTAGTTTTTTCATGAGGATTAAGTGAGGGTGTGTATAAAGGGCCTATAGCATGAGTTCATGACATAGTAGGAGCTCCTCAAATGTTTATTATTAGAGCCGTTACTGTTATTACAATTACTACTTGTGCTTCCTTTGTTGTTATTTACAGTTTGGTGATTAAGTATAGGAAAGGCTTGGAAATGTAATAGTTTTATTTTCAACATGAAACAGTGTCTAGTATTTGTAGCAGTAGTTAATTTAGCATATCTAACAAACTAACACGTTTTTCCTTGAATCCTAAACTGTTCCTTTCAAAGGAGGTAGTCTCAGAATGGGTTACATACTCTCCATCATCAAAGCCTAGAATCTTTAGAACACGAGCACGTCTCACAAAGAGTCTGGTGTCTGTTGCCATCACAACCTGAAACTAGGGAGTTAGAAACCGCATAGAGCCCTATGACATGCTGTAGAGGCCCCTCCCAGGGACCCGTCACATTTTCTTTTAAGTTGTATGTAGACAGCCTAGCCAGGAACCAATCTGGTTGAGGAAACTTAAAAAGTCTTCATTTTTCCTTCCTTCTACACCTTTATACTCAAAAGGATCTAATTTGTTGCCTCTAAGAAGATTGAATGCGTGGTTGCTGTCTTAATTTTAAAGAGCCTACACAAGAATGTGTTGTTGGTTTGGGAGTGGGTGCGTTTTTATTATTATCTCATAACTATTTGGGGTTACTACCCAAAGGAGATTTAAAATCATATTTTCTGTCCTCTTCCCCTTTTTGTTTGTAGTTGAACAGTCTTTTCTCCATGTCTAATCTAAGAATTGTATATGTGCTTCTACTGATTGCCTTAGTGTGTTGGATGACAATTTGACTTTAGTTTGAGAAGAGGAAAGCTAAATATTTATTTTTATATCAATGAACTGGGGACCTTACGTGTTCTCACATTGATTATAGCCCAAATACCATTTTATTTTTAGGTAGCGACTTCTGGAGCATAAGCATCAACTCCAGGATGGTTCCAGTCCTATCCTTCCCCTCCTGTTTAAGGCCACACTAAATCTGGTAGTTTTTCAGTCCCACTGCTGTTTAAAAGTGTAGCTCCATGTGACTGTAGTGTCTTTAATTTAGTCAAGCGAGACACTTTAGGGTTGTGGGTCTTACATTGGCTTTGTTTTTCTTTGGAGCTTTACTGGAAGCCAAACGCTATTGCGTACAAGCTGCAGAAGCAGGAGGGGAAGTTGGCAAGAATTAACTGCTTTCTGTTTGGTCTGTCTGAGGCAGCTGACCTTTTGGAAGGAAATCGCTGCTCTTTGCTTCTTCCTGTAACAGTGCAGCCTGTGAAAGAACAGAGACACAGAAGCCGTTATCCTGGCTGATGTCTTGGGGCACAAGCTGTTAGTTAGGAGGTGGGAGTTTTTCAGTGCACCTGTTGTGTGTTGTAACAACATTCAGTCAAGTTCCCCGGTGCTAGGTTGTGTGTGGATATCCCAGTAGATACATAGTGAGAGAGAATCTGTTTCCAGAAAAGCCAGTTTGTTTTAGCAAAATGTAATTGTATTTTATCACAAAGTGCCAGTGTTAGTGCTCTGGTAGATGTTACATTGTGCACCATTTTAATTCATCTTACTGTTCAATGTCCTGATATTATTATTACTTCTTATACTGGATAACCTTTTTTCACCGAGAGGCCAAACATTTTGACTTTCCTAAGACATGGTGAGCCCTTATTTGAATGTCATTTCATCTGAAAATTAGAATTAACTTCTTAACACCTGCGGCCCATCATTGGAGCCACCTTTTCTGCAGGTATTACACCCCACATGTTGGCATTATCCTCCGAAAGCTGCCGTCAGCTGGGCTTCACAGATGGAACATCATCCAGCGAGCAAACAAAGGAACTAGCTGATGAGGCATTTCTCTATTAAAAGACAAGATTTTAGTTTTCCACTAATTTTAACAAAAACATACTTAGGTTCATTTTCTATTTTTTTCGAAAGGACTTAACATTCAAGTAGCTGTCTGTTAGCAAAAGTGAAGTAGATTATGATTATGGTAAATGCAGAGAATGCAGCTACCTGAAAAGAAGGGGAAAACATGGGGAATACTGTATTCTTCTGCATTTAGTTTGGATTTGGTGGATAGGTGTGCTGTTTCCATTGTATCTAGGTCTCTTTCCCAGGTTTGCTGTTGATAGTAGGATTGTTGGGTGAGCACTGGTGTTGATGTGCATAAAAGTGTACAGAGTAACTTAGGGAGAATTATCTCAGGACTTTCGTAGCAAGATTGCCGTACAGTACTGCCTTTCTGTTCTTGGAAACTGGTCTGATCGGTTCAACCTTACTGAGATAGTGAGAAATCCAAGAGGGAATACAACCCTTGGTGTGGTTATAAATACAGGTTCTCATAAAATAAGTTGATGTCAACAAAACAGGAAGCTTTCCCCTCAGTTCTGTTGGCCTTGGTGTCGGGGCAAGTTTAGGAACCAATGGCTAAGACTTTCTGGGATCTGATCTTGTAACTGTAGCCTTCAAGAGGCCTTGAATCGTTATCCTTGAACTATCAAGGGCCTTCTCATAGGCCAGTTGTGTTCTGATGTGTCACTAGGGGTAAGGGGAACGTCGTTTTGAAAAAGGAATTTTGCACTGCTGTGAGTGGTTTTCTGTGTCCCTCGTTCTATTAACAGTTAGTACAAGTTTGCAGAGACAGGTGCTTAATCATATCAAAGATGAAGAAAGAACCAAACATAAACCTAAGTATATATTATTTCTTGTCTTGAAATATAACTTTCCCCAATTTTTTTTTTCCTTTTTTATTTTCTACGTTTCTTTCAGAAATCACAATTGGACCTAAATTCAAACTGCATTACCTCTGAGATCACGCATCTCCAACCTGGTTTCACTTCCAGCTCACCTTTTATTCCTCTTGGTATTCTGAATGTTGGTATGAATATTTTCGAACACACACAAAATAAGAATAATGTATAACGCTTTTCTATAGATTCATCACTCAAGTTCAAAATTACCAAATTTTGTTAATCTTTTTTCATCTACTTTCCATATATATACTTTTTTGTTTCTTCTGGACTTCAAAAAATATTTCAAAATATATTTTGTGCCATTTACTTTTACACTATTTCTAGAAGAAGGGTTTACTAAACAAAAAATAATATGAACAATATTGAGTAGAAGGCATTTTAAAGGCTTTAAATAAAATATTATATAGATGTCAAAGTTACAAGTTAATCTTAGCTATTAATAGTCTTGAACCACTACTTGAAAACACAGTAAGTTGCTATATATTTGAAAATGATAGACTTGCATTTTTTAAAAATTTTTATAATTCTGAATTTTTACTACTTAATGCCCTACTTAAATCAAGATAACTTCATTTTTAAGAAAATGTCATAACCTGGATACTGTCATGTTGGGAAATATTTTTTCCTATGTCTTTTGCTTGTCCCTTATGGTTGCTTCCTATGGGACAATGAGTTGTACCAATTGCCAATGATTATTAAATTTATATTTCAAGTTTTACATTCTAAACAAAATTTAATATGTAAAAACTGAACAAAAAATTGTACCAAAACTCTTTCACCTAAATGTAATAAGTCGCCTAAATATTGAAAAAAGTTAACCTAAATGTAGTGTTAAGTTTACTTTGACCCTTCTCTGCTATTTGTCTTCCAGTAGATATACTGTGTACACTTTTCATTTAACATTCTTTTATTTATACTTGTAAAAAGTTGCCTATGTGGCCTTATATTTCAACATAGCCTTTCTGTTTTATTTTTTATTATATTTTTCTATTACCATTTATCCCCCTTACATCCTCTTCCACCTCCCTCCTCCAACAATCACCACGCTGTTGTCCATGTCCATGAGTCCTTTTTTTTAGTATATTTTATTAATTATGTTGTTATAGTAGTCTCAATTTTTTCCCCCTTTGCTCCCCTCTGCCCAGGACCCCACTTCCCTCCAGTAATCTCACCCCCCTTTGTTCATGTCCATGGGTCATGCATGTAAGTTCTTTGGCTTCACCCTTTCCCATATTATTCTTAACTTCCCCATCTATTTTGTACCAACCAATTATGCTTCTTAGTCCCTGCACCATTTCCCCATTTCTCCCCCTTCCCCCTCCCAGCTGATAACCCTCCAAATGATCCCCTTACCTATGATTCTGTTCCTATTCTGGTTTGCTTAGTTAGATTTTGTTTTTAGTTTATAGGTTCAGTTGTTGATAGTTATGAGTTTGTTGTCATTTTAATGTTCATAATTTTGATCTTCTTTTTCTTAAGTAAGTCCCTTTGACATTTCATATAAGAAAGGCTTGGTGATGATGGACTCCTTTAGCTTTACCTTGTCTAGGAAGCACTTCATCTGTCCTTCCATTTTAAATGATAGCTTTGCTGGATAGAGTAATCTTTTCAACACATTGAATACTTCTTGCCATTCCCTTCTTGCCTGCAAAGTTTCTTTTGAGAAATCAGCTGATAGTCTTCTAGGCACTCCTTTGTAGGTAACTCTCTGCTTTTCTCTTCCTGCTTTTAAGATTTTCTCTTTATCTTGAACCTTTGGCATTTTAATTATCATGTGTCTTGGTGTGGTCCTCTTTGCATCTAGCTTGTTTGGGACTTTCTGTGCTTCCTGGACTTGTATGTCTATTTCCTTCATTATTTTTTCACATAGCTTTAAATTTTTTGCTCTTCCTCTTCTCCTTCTGGCACCCCTGTGGTTCGGATGTTGGCACGTTTAACGTTGTCTCAGAGGTTCCTAAGCCTTTCCTCGTTTTTTTTTTTTTTAATTCTTGTTTCCTCATTCTGTACTGGTTGACTGTTTTTTTCTTCCTTATGTTCCAAATCATTGATTTGAACCCCAGTTTCCTTCTTTTTACCATTGGTTTTGTGTGGATTTTCCTTTGTTTCATTTAGCATAGCCTTCACTTCCTCCCTTATGCGTTTGCTGTACTTAAGCTTATCTGTCAAGCCTGTGAGCATCTTTATCACCAGTGTTTTGAACTCTACATCTGTTAGGTTGGCTATCTCCTCGTTTGCTAGGTTGACTGTCTCGTCGCTTAGTTGTCCCACTGGAACCTTGATCCATTACCTCTTATGGGCCATACTTCTCCATTTCCTCATCTTGACAGGCTCCTATGTTTGTTTGCCTGTGTCTTAAGTAGAGCTGTTGTACCTGTTACATTGTAAGGGGCGGAGCCTTAGGTATTCGTCAGTACAGGTGACCCGTTTTACCACGTTGTGGCACTGTATGTGGGGGAGGGGTCTGAGAGGGAACAATGCCACTTGCTCAGCACTCACCCCTTTTCCAGGCACCTCTCCTACTTCCGTATGGGACCAGTGCCTCTCTACCTGTTGCCCTGGCTGTCATTCCCAGAGTGGGTGGGTCTGTAGACATTCTAGGTCCGTGGGGGCCCTTTAAACAAGCAGACTCTACTGAGAGACTGGCAATTTCTTCCTCCTCCCCAACGCCCACTGGTTTGCACAGTCAGAAGCAATGAGGCTTTATTTTCTCCAGCGCTGGAACCATGAGCTGTGCAGTCTGGTCTGGTGCTGGGAGCACTCCCCAGTTGTCCCTCCCTACTTTTTAAAACATGTGACTGTACTTTCCACCAGCCTGCCACTGCTGCCACCACCACACCGCATCCTCTCCGCTCCAGTTCCACCCCTCCTACCTGTCTGGATGAGTATTTCTTCTTTATAGCTTTGTTTGTTGGACTTCCATGCAGTTCAGTTTTTCTGGAACTTCTGGTTGCTTCTAGTTTTGCGGTAGTTGTATTCCTTCTTAGTTGTGGAGGGAGATGCAGCATGTCTGTCTAGGCCTACATCTTGGACGAAGTTCCCATGTCCATGAGTTCTTTTTGTTATTGTTACATGAGATGTCATCAGATTAAAATGTTATTGTTTAAACAGTCTCATATTTTGGCCATTTAGGTTATTTATAGTTTCTCACTATTGTGTATTATACTGTCTGAGACTGTCCCTGGGAGTTGACCTAGTGTAAGGTGCTCTTCAAAGCAAATTTTGCTAGGTGAAAACTTAATACTGTAATTCTCAATGGTAACAATAGGGAAGGGATTCTCCTTAATCTAAATGGAACAGAAACCCAATATATATAGTAGTGGCTGAGAAATTTTTATTTCCCAAACTAAAGGATTCCTGCTGTACAAGAGACACATTGGAAGATGAGTTGGTCTTAATGATTAACAGTATAAAAATTGGTAGAGTTACAGACCTTCACTAGAAATTCTGAGGCCTGAAATAATTTCTTTCTTTTCCATAATGCACATAGCCATTACTCGTGGGCTATAGCAAATGTTTTTAGTTATCTGGAAAATGGTGGTGATGTAGCTCCTTCCCAAATGGGTTGTTCATGTTGCTAAACGAATTTCAACATTGAGAGAATGAAAACTCATGTGCATTCAAGCTACAGGCCACTCTGGCAGGAGAAAACCTGACTTGTATGATAGCATCCTACCAGTTTCTGCACAGAGTCTAAGTCCAGATTTTTATATATTGCCATGGACAATTTTAATTATGCTCTAGGTAGTTATGTATTTTTAGTCTTTAATCTAGAATAGCTCCACATTTTTCTGTCTTTCATAAGAGTCTCACAGTTTGTATTTGTCTGATTGTTTCTTCATGAGTAGAGGTAAGACATTCAGCTTAGTGTTCTTTCCGGTGCCTCGCAGCTGGAGGCACACAGTATCAGTTTGTCCCGTGATTGGGGCTGTTTGATTACTTGGTTAAAGTGTTATCTGCCAGCTTCTTCCACCGAAAATATACCTTTTCCCCCCTTTGTGAATAATTAATATATGAGGTAATACTTTGACACTGTGTAAATATCCTGTTCTCCAACAAGTATCACCTAATGGTTTTAGCAGCTGTTTTGATCCTTATCTGAGTCTACTCTCTCTATTTTTGAGATTATGTGTGGCGGGCCAAGGTGTATTTAGGTGAGCATTTTAGATATAACCCACTGATTAAGACTTCATCTTTATATTTAGCAAATAGCTGCCCTTCCTCTTCCCTCATGCCCCACCAGCTTCCCTCCCTCACTTTTTCTTCCCTTCCCAAAATAATATGCAGTGATTTGGCTGTGACGTAAAGATTTATGACTGATTGTCTTCCCAGAATATTATCATCTCTGTGTTGCCTGGGCAAATTTTTCCTTGTTTATTTCTTTGTGAGCCAAATACTTTTATTCTTTCTGTTCTCATCCCATCTGTTTAATAATCTGATTTTGTCAGAGAATTGTCTTCCTGATTGCTTATAAAGTAGTGTTTAGAAAATTTTTTGTTGTTGTTGAAAGAGCAGATGGCTCTGGTATTGACCTACTTCTAAATGGGAAAGTTTTACTCTAACCTCTAACCTTCTTATTTGATGTTAGGCCAATTTTAATATGAACAAAAGTCTTAATCATTTATTACTACTCAGTATTTTTCTGTCTTTCCAAATCCCTACTTCTGGGTAACCACCAACACTGAATATATGTAATCATATTGATATTGACACAGCCAGGGAACTTGCTGTTTGTATTTTCTCCAAAGTCCTTTAGTCTTGAAGTGGCGCTAATGTGGTTAATAGTTTTGAATCCTCGTTCCTTGCCTTATGCTTTCCAGATTGGAAGCAATGTTTATACACTTTCTGTTTCATCTGCCAACTAGCTCAAGCCTTTGCCCAAATCAGAGCCTCGCAATATTAGGTTTCTTCTGATCTCTTATTCTTTTTCTTTCTTTAAATTATGAAATACAGCAAACATACAGAAAAGTACAAAAAATAATAGGACCAACCACCACAAGTCCTCAAGACAAAGGAAGCATGGGAGAGGGGGTAGAAGCACAGGCTCTGGAGCCAGACTACTCATATCTACCCAGATGCTGCTCCTCAGTAGTGGGGGACCTGAAGCAAATATGTCACCTCCAAAAGAAACCTGTATCCATTAAAAGTCACTCCCTGTTACCCCAGCTCTTGGCAACCACAGGTCTACTCTGTCCCTGTGGGTTTACCTGCTCTGGACATTTCATGTAAATGGAATTTACAATATGGACCTTTTATGTTGGGCTTCTTTTGCTTAGCATAATGTTTTCAAGGTTCATCCATGTTATCGCATGTATCAGTACCTTATTCCTTTTTATATCTGAATAATATTCAATTTTATCCATTTTATTCTTGCATTTATATTCATATTACTCATTCGTCCATGATGTATATTTGGGCTGTTTCACCTTTTTGGCTGTTACGAATAACACTGCTGTGAACACCTGTGGACACGTGTTTTCTATTCTCTTAGGCATGTATCTGGGAGTGGTGCTGCTGGGTCATATGGAAATTCCATGTTTAACCTTTTGAAGAATTGCCAGATTGCTTTCCAAAGATGTTACACCATCTTACAATCCTGTTTAATTTGCCAAGTCTCAAGTCTCTCATCTGTAAAATGGGGATGATAATAATAATAATGCCTGCCTCCTAGGGTTTTATGGGAATTAAGTGAGTACATCCATAGAAGCACTTATGGTAATAAATAATACAGTAAATGTTTAGTAAATGATAGATCTGATGGTGGATAATAATTATTACATGTTATTTTAATTCATTTTTCAATCTTATTTCTGAAATTATTTTTATTAGATGAATCAAAATATTGCTAATAACTCATACTTCAATTAACAGACTCAGATTGTTCTGGAAGGAATAGGATTTTTTTTTTTTAGATTAGTATATAGGAGGTCACTTCGTTCAACATTGTTTCATTATAACATTGATGAGAGGTTCCATAGGAGCTTAATTCTTGTTTATAGCAATTAGCCTATGGTGAAATTTGTTTCATTATACATCATTTTGCTTACCGTTGAGGAGCCTGTCGGTGATGTTCAATGAGGACTTAGTGTACTTGAGACGGCCTTGCTCCTATTACACCACCCTTCACAATTCCTAATTCTCTCATCCAAAGATAAGAAGAGAACAGCCCTCCCAGTGCCTTTCTGTCACCCTCCACCACCTCTCATTGAGAGAAGTCTTTGTGCCAGTGGAATTTATTAAAAATAGGGATACAGTACCATCTTTTAAAAGGAAGGCGAAGTTTGTACTACAGGATATTGGTTAAGGAAAAGGAGAGTAGAGCTCTTTGTGGAGGATTGACTTTGGAAAAGTATAATTTATCGAAGTAGGTTAAGGAAGCCACCTTTGCAAGTTTAATATTGTAAAAGTTAGAATAATATTGAACACTTACTGTGAGCTAGGCTCAGGGAGAGAAGTTTTATTATTCTAATTTTACAAATAAGGAAACTGAGGCAGAGAGGCTTAAGAGGTTAAATCTGTCCTAGCCAGTGTGGCTCAGTTGGTTGGGCATCATCCCACAGATCAAAAGTTTGGCAGTTTGATTCCTGGTCAGGGCATGTGCCTGGGTTGCAGGTTCAGCCCCCAGTCGGGGCCCATACAGAAGGCAGCCAGTCGATGTCTCTCTCTCACATCAGTGTTTCCCTTTCTTTCTCCCTCCCTTCCCCTCTCTCTAAATTCAAAAATATTTTTAAAAAATAAGAGATTAAGTCTTTTTCAGAACTCTATTTAGGTAAGTTTCCAATCACATCCAGAGCTTTAACACTCATTTAGAGACTAGGATGGGATGGGATAGTATGGGATGGGATAGGCTGGGATGGGATAGGCTGGGATGAAGTGTTGGTGGTGGTGGGATGAAGGATAGGAATTATAAAATGATTCAAATTTTACGCATGAGTCCAGTAAACCAAATCCTTGCACACATTTTAAACTCCCACTCCCACCAGAAGCTAGAATTCATTCACTCAGTTGTCCCATTTGCATTGGGATCCTTCTAGTTTCATGTACCCGATACTTCTCTTTCCCCGTAGTTTAGCTATGGCATGCCTTTGGCCACTGTCTTCTAGAAGTCTTCAGAGAAAGTGATATTTTTCTTTACAAAGGTTTATATTTTACTTTTAAAAGGAAAAGCACCTAATAAAAAGGTATTGTTGAAAAACATTATCCCTAAATTCCAGCCACTCTTATAATTTAATTATGTTAGTGGACATTTATTTTATGGTTTTTAGTAAGCCTGTAACATTATGAGCTATTAGACTTTGAAACATTTTTTAACAAGTGCCTGAGGGTCCATTTTATTTGGGACTCCTAGGATACATCAAGATATTTAACATTTCAGAAAGTACAATATTCTGCATCCAAAGCTGTTTGGGGTTGTTTGAACACTGATGAACACTGATGAACACTAAGTGCAACTAAGTAATGGTCAAATAGTGCTCATCTTTGACTAAAAATAAGATTGTGAATCCATTTCCCAGTCTTTAGAGAAGGCCCCGTGATGATTTACCAAAGATGCAAACCACTTCCCTTGTCAGAACATCACACATTGAGGAGGGAGCTGCCCATAAGTAAGCAGAAGAGAGCTTGTGTTGCGGTCCCGGGGTGCAGTCACTGAATATGTGGAGTAGCAATCGAGGGCAGCGGGAAGACTGGTGAGAAAGGGGTGGGACTCTGCTTACACCAGGTGTAGGCGTAGCCTAATAATGGGCGTGAAGAGCTTTGACACATACCAAGAAAAGCACTGCTTAGAGTCTAGGTTTTATAGATACAGTGTGGGGGAAGTGGTTTTTGTTGTTGTTGTTGTTTTGTTTTGTTTTTCGGCTCACTGGATTTGAGCGCTGGCCTGCAAACTGAAGTTTGGTTGTTCGATTCCCAGTCAGGTCACATGCCTGGGTTGGGGGATGACGGGGGGCAACCCATGTGAGAGGCAACTGATCGATGTTTTTCTCCCTCTCTTTCTCCCTCCCTTCCCCTCTCTCTAAAAATAAATAAATAAAATCTTTTCTAAAAAATTAAAAATGATTATGTATTATTTAGTATACCTTTATTTTACATTTTTGACTACTCATAGGCAAAATCCACTTTCTAGCTCTACCAAACCATTTTTATGTAGTGGAATTAAAGTATATTGTTTTATCAAAATAAGGTGGTTACCACTGTATATTTACCAGCTATTATTCTTCAAATAGCATTTTAGAAAATAACTTTTATGACATGTTCATATTTAAAGCCACAAAAAATATTCTGACAAATGCTAAGAGGTCAGCATTCCAGTCTTTGATAAAAACTAAGAACTAACATAAAACACAAGACAAAATAAATAGTGTGACATTTATATAGTACCCCTACATATGTGGCATATTACCATAATCTTTCTTAAAACAATAATAGACTCCTGAAATATGCTCAGCCAGCAGGACATGTGAAATATTTACCAAATATTTGGTATGTATTTCGTCACTCAGCAAATGTTTATTGACTACTTACCATGGCAAGCCACTGTGCTAGGCACTGGGGACATAGTAGTGATTAAATGTGTTCTCTTCACTTACTGTTCTTAGGAGTTCAGTGGGGAAGATAGACAAAAACAAATTAACTAAAACTAAAAGGAAAAATTACAAATTGTGGTATATGTTATTAAGGAGCAAATAGACCATTGTAAATATAGACTTAGCCAAATTATAAAATCCCAGTTTCAATTTCTTGCCTGGGTATTTTATACTTTTATCTTGTTCCATAATAACTTTGAAAAGAGCTTAGAGGTTTGACCAAATTGTGTGTCTACATTTTTTATGCAACAAAAAAAATCACTGGTTGCTTATGTGCCAGGCACTCTTCTGGACCCAGGTAAAGGAGCCGTGAACAAAGCAAAGTCAGCGTGTTTGTGATGACTTCACCCTAGTGAGCAGACAGTAAACAAACACGTGACAAATGTCAGGAAGTCATCAATGATATGAAGAAAAATAAAGTAGACTGAGGATAGTGACCAGAATGCTATTTTATTTGGGTGGATTGAGAAGGAGTCTCTGAGGAGAGAAGTTTTCCTGCAGTTTTCCTTCTTTTGTGTCTTGGGTCAATTCCGTTAATGAATGCAGGATGCAAGGTACTTTTTCTGTCTGTTGGCACCGTTCACATATTCACTAAGAGATCTGTGGGAGGTCTTCCTTCTTTCCAGTTCCTACCACTATAAGAGATTAATACCTGCTTTCTTTTCTTCATTCATGCGTACATGTAAATACCTAAGCACCTTCATCCATCCCTTTACCTTTTATCCAAAAAACTTGCTTTGGTATCTGTTCCAAGTTTCCAGAATCTTGGGATATGATTTATTTGATTAAAAATTACATTATACAATTAAATGTCTTCCAGATGTTTTATTATAACGTGGAGAGAGCTCTTCTATCCAAGTCTTTCTCCCAGTAAACTCTCAGCCATGTCTTGGGTGATCTTAGTGATCCCAGCCTTCATGCCCCAAAGCCCTAAATAAAATTGTGCACCACTCACGTGTTCTATAGCATTGCACAAGCCTAAAATAGGTAGCTGGCACCCGCCCCACACCTCACTGTTGGCTAGCTGACTGGTCCCATAAATAGCTCAGTGTTACGCGATTGGACAACAACTAACAGAAATGGGACTTTTGTTTCCTAACACACGCGCGTAGTTCCTGGTATTCCACAGATCAAGGTCTAATTCACTGCACCCTAACTGTAACATAGCTTATGGGAGAACTGTGCAAATCAAGAGCCAGATTGTTTTTGGAGGGATTCAAGATAGCCCTTTCTCATACCAAATTCTACATTATGGATCGGAGTGGGAGAGCGAGATTCACTGTTAGTCCCTTCTGTGTACAAGAAGTAATATTGCCACTGCAGTCATGTTGAGCCCAGACAGTTTCTGCCAGATGAATTAAAAATTCTCCGGTGGGTCTGAGAAGACATCTTGGTAGTTTTATAAAACTTTTTCTGAAATCAAGAGGGTGTTTTAAAAACATACCCACTATTAAAATATAATGGTTCTTGTTTCTGACTCTTAGCTGGAATGTATTGTTTTTATGTCAGAAAGATTTTTAAAGCCTATAATATAACAGAACATTATAAATTCCTTAGCAATAACTCAGAAGGTGAGCCTTGGGGTATTTTTCCAGATAAATCTGTGCCCTTTTTGTGCAAAGCATTGTTGCTTACGTAACTAGTGATAATACATAGAGTTCAATTCATGCTTTAGATATTTTCACTTTTACTGGGTCTTCTCCAAAATGGCAGTAAGTTTATTGTATTTCTTAAAAGTCAGATTATCAAATGTAAGTGTTAAGCTAAGCTAGGTAAGGTTTACTCTAAGATGTGAGATCTCAATTTAATTTTCTTTATGAAAGATAACGTATGGATTTGACTTTTCAAGTAGTTGATCCATTGTGTTATATCTACAATTGGCATGAGGTTAAAAAAAAGTAAGCAATATACTTCTTGATATTTGAGACTTGATATTTTTTAATTTGTCAAACAGATAGTAAAAGTGAAATGGTTTTCAGTAAATAGCTAAGAAATTTCAGTCTTCAGATCCTGTATTTTCAGTGAGGTTACTTAAAATACTTAAAAAATTCTTTGTACACATCAAATGTCCTAAGATTAAAAATTGTGCAGTTTGTTTAAAAATGAAAGCAGTTTAAAAAAAAGTCAAATTTCCAAATCTAAAACAAGTGATATATATTTTTTAAATGTTTTATTGATTATGCTATTGCAGTTGTCCCAGTTTCTTTTGCCTTTGTTCCCCTCCACCCAGTGACCCTCCTCCCTTCAGTTGTCCCCCCTCCTTAGTCCATGCCCCTTGGTTGTGCATATAGTTCCTCTCAACATCTTCCTGTCTCCTCCACTCTCTCCTACTATGCTTCTTAATTCCTGCATCATCTCCCTCCCTTTCCCTCCTACCCCCTCCCCGCTGACCTCCCTCCAAAATGTTCCCCTTACCTATAATTCTTTTTCCATTCTTGTTGCCTACTTAGTTTGCCTTTGTTTCGGTTTCCTAGCTTCTGTTGTTGGTTATTGTGATACAGTTTTCATTTTAATGTTCATAGTTTTGATCCTCCTGCTTCTAAACAAGTCCCTTTAACATCTCATATTAACAGTGGTTTGGATCCGATGAACTCCTTCAGTTTTACTTTGTCCTGGAAGCACCTTCTCTGCCCTTCTATTCTGAATGACAGCTTCACTGGATAGAGTAATCGTGGCTGTAGGTTTTTGCTTTTCATTACTTTGAATATTTCTTGCCAGTCCCTTCTTGCCTGCAGAGTCTCCTTTGAGAAATCAGCTGATAGTCTAATTGGGACCCCTTTGTACATAATTCTTTTCTTCTCTCTTGCTGCTTTTACAGTTCTCTCTTTATCTTTAATTTTTGGCATTTTGATTATAATGTGTCTTGGTGTGGTGGTTCTCCCTGGGTCCAGTTTTTCTGGAACTCTCTGTGCTTCCTGGACCTGTAAGTCTTATTTCCTTCCCCAAGTTAGGGAAGTTCTGTTTCATTATTTTTTCACATAATTTTACAATTTCTAGTTCTTCTTCTTCACCTTCTGGCAACCCTATAATTCGGACGTTTGTTCACTTATAGTTGTCCCAGAGGTTTCTGAGCCTCTCCTCATATCCCTCACTTTTCGTTTCCTCTTTCTGCACTGGTTGACTGTTTGTTCCTTCCCTATGTTCTGATTTGTTGATTTGATCCCTGGTTTTCCTTCCCTCACCACTAGTTTCATATGTGTTTTTGTTCATTTCAGCAGGATTAGCCTTCATTCCTTCCCTGTCTTATTCAATGTCTTTTGTTAATTCTGTAAGCTGCCTTATGACTATAGTTCTGAACTGAGCCTCAGAAAGATTATCTATTTGTTCATCAGTTAAGTCACGTATTTGCTTTTTGGTCAGCTGTGTGATTGGTATTTCAATCATGATTCCTGCCATCCTTACTGTTTTCGTTTATCTTTCCTTCTTGGGCGGGGCTGTCACCCCTCCTATGCTATTGGGGGTTGAGCCCCGTGCACTCATCACTACTGGGCGACCCTTCTCGCCACACTGTGGTGCTTTGTGTGGGGGTAGGGGTCCAAGATGGATTCCTGCCATTCTCTCTCTGCTGAGAAACCAAGAGTCGCCTCCTCCGTCCCCGCCCTCTGGGCATCACAGTCCAAGGCAATGGGGGTCTGCCGTCCCCGGCGCTGGAATTGCGAGCTGACGGGTCTGGTCTGCAGCCAGGGGTGCTCCCAGGTGCTTCTCACCTCCCCTTAAATATGGGTGTCTGTACTGCAGTCCCGCTGCCTGTTGCTGCCGCCGCCGCCGCCGCCAGCACAGCTTGACCTCTCCACCCTGGCTTCGCCCCTCCTACCTGACCAGACGAGCACCACTTGTTTATAACTTCATATGTTGGACTTCCATGTAGCTTTATCTTCTGGAACTTCTTGTTATTTCTGGTTTTGCAGTAGTTGTAGTCCTTCTTAGTTGTGGAAGGAGATGGAGCGTGTCAGTCTAAGCCTCCAAGTGATATTTTAAAAATCCCCATGTTAATTATGTATCATTACTGTTCAGATGCTGCTTACTGTTGCTTTAAGTCTGGAACAAAAATAAAGAAAATGTCAATGATATCACAGTTATTGGCAGTTCTTCCCCTAATGCTAGTTTTGTACTTTTGCTTATAGGACTTCAGTACATTTTATAGTCAGAGCTTTATAGGCCCAGTTATACAGCTTTCCATGGCCACACTGAAGATCTACATTTTAAAAACATTTTAAAGCCCAAATTCAGTTCAAAAATTCTGATCTTAAGTCTGCCAAAAAGGGGTTAAAGAGCATTTATCTTTAGCTTTTATATCTGCATGAATATTTGCTCTCATGGATTTAAAAGGGAAAGGAAAAAAACCACCCAAACCATTGATTGTTTGTTTAGCAGATTGTAAACATGGCTGTGTGGATCCAGGCCCAGCAGCTGCAAGGAGATGCCCTCCATCAGATGCAAGCACTGTATGGCCAGCATTTCCCCATTGAGGTGCGCCATTACTTATCCCAGTGGATTGAAAGCCAAGCGTGGTAAGTGAACAAAGTTTTCTCCATCGTATGTTGTGAAGCATAAGCATATTGAAGTTTGGGAAGATAATATGATGGCAGCTCCAAGACTTGTACGTTTAAAAGAAATCGTGACCACAAAAAGGTATTTAACCTCATCTGGGATTTTTGGAAGATGGAATAACTCTTGGGATTTTTAAAATAGGATCTCTTCCCTTTAATAGTAAATTCTGGTTAAAAACATTTGAGTATTACAGCTAATAAAAAGCAATTAATAAATATGTTTTGAGTGCCTATAGGGTGCCTGGCAGAATCGTAGGTAGTAGAGTATGAAAAAAATTAAAACATTTGTCCACATAGAATTTAGTGCTGAATGGAGAAGATCAGGGATGTCTAGTCACATAATTTAATAAAATGTATTCTTAACAAATTTAACAATGGAGACATTGGTGTTTTTAAATTTATATGTAATTTATATATACACATAAAGACTAAAAATTGATACACCCAAATATTAACAATAATTATATTTGGTGGCAGATTTAACTAGCATGTTTATTTTTCTTATTTTCCAAATTACCTTTATATATTCAGGGGAAGAAATGTTTTAAAACTCTTTAAGGGTTAGTACAATGCAGTATGGTGATAACAAAGCTTTTTAATTGACAGCATTGCACCCCAGGCAGCAGGCTGCCCGCTGCTGTGCTCAGGGCCTGGAGCCTGCTGTTTGGTTACCAGTCTGTCAGTCTGATCTGATGTATTTATCCTGTTCTTCAGTCCTCCATCTCTGTGGGCGCTGTGACCTCTCTGACTAAGCCTGGGAGGAGATGGCCTTTATGCTGCCGTTTGCGGAGGGCTGTATACCCACAGTGATGTTGTCTTGGAATAAATGCAATTGTGTGTTAGTAGCAGATTTCTCTCTCCAGAAACTAGAGAGCAACAGGAAGGCAATTTTCTAGGCAATTAAAAAAAAAATCTCAGCCTTGTGTAATTAGTGAGAAGAAAGAGAGCTAAATGTGAGGACGTCAGTTGCACCTTGCTTAGTGCTCCTCCATCTCCTTTTCTGTCTTAACACTTTGGAGAGTTCAGAAGCGCATTAATAGAACGTTTCTGTTGATTTAAAATTTCACTTTGTAGACTTCCCGTGTCGTCGTCTTTTATTTTATTTTATTTTTTAAAAGACTTTATTTATTTTTAGAAAGAAAGGAAGGGAGGGAGAAAGAGAGGGAGGGAAACATTGATGTGAGGGAGAAACAGAGATCGGTTGCCTGTCCAAAGCAGTGACCTTTCACTTTGCACAACAACGCCCAACCAACTGAGCCCCACCAGTCAGGGCAAGAATATAAATGTTTTAATAAAATTCTTCACTTCTTCATGTTTATGCTAAGAAAAAAAAGGTTTTGGCTGAGAATTAAGTACAACCAGTACTTGGTTTCCAAAAGTTTTGCTCTGAGACTGGACCTTCTCAAGAATGGCTTCTTCAGACAAGGAGCATTATTGCCAGTCAAAACGGGGACATGCTGGCCATCATGCATTCCTTCCAGGCTTTTATTTAATATATACTTTATTTAGTTCATAGAGCATACACATGTAGAATTTGGCTTTCTCTACTGCCTTCACCAAGTGCAGGTTTGAGCATGTTATTTGATGAAGTCCATTATCAATGTTGGGGTACACCTGTTTGTGCCTCTATTTGAAATTGGTTGCTGTTTCCCTGGTGTTAGAGGTAACAGCAATTAAAAAAAAAAATCCTCACCCAAGGATATGTTTATTGATTTTAGAGAAGAGGGTAGGGAGAGAGAAACAGAAACAAAAACATCAATGTGAGAGAGAAACATTGATCATTGCCTCCCGTTCACACCCTAACTGGGAATCAAACTTGCAGCCTAGGTATGTGCCCTGACTGGAAATTGAACCCACAACTTTTTGGTGTATGGGACGGTGCTCCAACCAGCAGAGCCACCTGCCAGGGCAGGATGATAGCACTTTTTAGCCACCACCAGATCTCTTTTTGGCTTCAGACCTGGGCAGCAGTAATTGAATGTTATTTCAGTCTGATCGCTGTTCTGGGTAATTTAGTACTTCCAAATAGCCAATTGTTGCCTAAGTTGTTTTTAAAAAAAGAGTCAGTGAGGGGGGTTGAGAATGGGGGAGAGTGGGAGGGAGGGAAGAAGGAAGGAAGGAAGGACCATTGTCCAAACCATGTCACCGGTGAAATGGCTCTGAATTAACACAAGGCCCATAGAATGGTTTCTCTGTTGCCTACAGGTCCCAAATTGGCATCTTATGTAAATACTTACGAGATTATTTTGTCTTAATATCTCATTTCCAAGGCTTCTTAGAAACAGCAATAAGTGTTGTTTCACCTGTCTTAAGAAATACTCCATGAAATTACCAACATTGTTGAGGGTGGGAAAAGAACGTATAACGTTCTTAACCTTGTGCCCCTGACACCCTTGAAGGGGTAACTATAAATAGGAAATTATCAGAGTCCTTATTTCCTTCAGTGTACACAAAGCACTTTCCCTTTCCCTTCTTTCCTAGCAGATAGCGTAAGCACCAGAGCAAGTCAGTAGGAGGAAGGCGGAAGGACAGCGCATTGTAAAAATGACAGTAAACTACTATACAGTTCACTGAAGTAGGTCGTGGGTTAGGAGTGGGTTAATATAGGCATCTAGTCAACTTCAGTTGAACTGTCCTAAAATTTGCAGAATATTCTGTAGAAATCGCTAGGCCAAAGAAAAGGTGTGATGTGTTGAGGATGCATTTATATAGGCTCATGTGCATGTATGTATACATATGTATGTAATTTTTTTCCCCTAGGGACTCAATAGATATTGATAATCCACAGGAGAACATTAAGGCCACTCAGCTCCTGGAGGGCCTGGTGCAGGAGCTGCAGAAGAAGGCCGAGCACCAAGTGGGGGAAGATGGCTTCTTACTGAAGATCAAGCTGGGGCACTATGCCACGCAGCTCCAGGTGGGTTTGAGGTCTGGGTCATCTGCAGGGGAGCAGCGGCCGCCTTCTCTTTCCAGCAGCAGAACCCCTGGGTTTTTCCTGGCCTGGCCACTGACTCACCGTGTGACCCTGAGCTTATGGGCAACTTTCTGTGCTTCGATTTCCCCCACCCCCTCTTTCTAAATCAGACCCGTTGGATTCCTTTAGCATATTACAAAGCTAGTGGGGGATAGGTTTGTTCCCAAGAGAAGGGGATGGCTGGAACGGCCTTCTGGACTGGTCAAGCGGAAGGGATGGAGGGAGATCGAGTGGAGGAAGACTGACAGGTTCTAGAAATGAGGGAGTGAGTGAGGCAACCAGACGTCCCTCTTGGGGCTCCTTCAAAGGTGGGAGAGCTCTTGAAGTGGGGCAGGAGAGGGGCAGAGTTGCCTTGGAGGCAGGAACTGGATAAAAGGGCCTTGAATTGGGGTTTGGATGTAAGATGTAGCTTCTTCTTGCCATTGGGGGTGGAGGGTGGAGTACAGGGGAGAGAGAGGTTTTTGTAGAAGCAGGAAAGGGGTGTGGGAGATGACCACAGTCGAGCATTTATTGAACTCACTAGTGTTTCTTAGAGAACTATTCTTCAATAGAAGCAGCAGGTGCGAGGGAAATAAAAAGTCCATCCCAGAAAGGGGGGAGACAGGAGAAACCTGGGGTGAAGAGGGAAGCAGAATAGGAACCCAGAATAGAGGGGAAAGTACCTTGGCCCTGGCATTAGGTGCTCAGAGTCCTGAGTCATCTGCTCACTCACTGTCTGTCTCTGGATGAGCACTTGGCCTCTCTGAGCGTCAGCTTTCTCATCTTTGAAACGGGGTGGGGGTGGGGTCATCGCTTCCACCACGTCATAGGATTTCCACGTCACAGGAGATGGTCGATTGGAAGTGCTTTGTAAACTGTGGGTTTCTAATGCACTGCAAACCGAATGAAGATCTGGGAGGGGAAATCAAGTCAGGGAGAGCCAGAGGTGTCTGGTGAGAGTCCCCACGGCGGCCAGGGAGAGCGGAGGCAAGGGCTGGAGGAGAGGGTGGTGCGGGCACAGCACTGCGACCGGCAGGGGGGCACAGAGGATGGCCTCTGGGAGCTGCTCTCGGATTCTTTCAGAACACGTACGACCGCTGCCCCATGGATCTGGTCCGCTGCATCCGGCACATTCTGTACAATGAGCAGAGGCTGGTCCGAGAAGCCAACAATGTGAGTGTCCCATGGGTATGGAGAGAGGAGTTGGGAAGTCCCTTCTCTCCAGACACCACTGTGATTTATAGAAGCTGGTGTGAGAAAGCACCAAAGAAATGAGAGACGTGACCCAGTGTGAGGGGCAGTATTATTTGCAGGTATAGAGTGACCCCCTGGCTTCAGTCCCAGGCTCTACCACTTACTAACTACGTAACTTGAGCACGTTACTTAACTTCTCTGAGCCTGTGTTCTTTCAGTTATAAGTAGGGATGGTAATAGTACCTACCCTGCAGGATTATTGTGAAAATTAAATGAGATACCGTGTGGGCCAGGGATAGACAAACAGACCAATGAAACAGAAGAGGAAGTCCTAAACACACATAGTCACAAACACACCTAAGTCCCAGGTGACATTGCAGGTCACCGTGGGAAAGGATTGTCATTCAATAAATGGGGTTGGGGCCAAATAAGAAATACTGTCTGGTGCAGTCTGTGAGGAGAAGTGGAGCGAAAAACAAACACAGGCAAGCTCAGAGAAGTGAGGTCCAGAGAGGCGGGACAGGGTCTGGAACCACAAAGGCATGGACAGTGGTACACACCTCATCCTGTCTGCGAAAAAGCAAAACGAATTTTATAAAATGACATCACACAGGTAAAGACCTCAGCACAGTGCCTGGAGCACGGGTCCTAATCATTACTTATTTGTTGCTGGGAACACTGATTGAGAGTTTGGCAGTTCATTCAGTAACCATTTATAGAGTCGCTGCGGTGTGTCTGACCCTGGGCTAAGACTGGAAAACACACAAAGACCTGGTCCCCACCCGAAAAGAATTTAAGTGATGATAGGTTCTCTAGCGGAGAGCTGAGTGCTAAGGGGACATAGTGGGAAAGGTACCCTGCTCAGATTGGGACAGGCTGGTGGGCAGGGGTGCTGTTCTGAAGAAGGGGAGGTCTGCACTATAGTGGGGAAGGCAGGAGGCAGGAGATCTTAGTCAAAAGGGGCAGCAGTTATGTGAGGGCAGGAAGGCAGGAGCCATCTCAGCACCTTTGAAGACTTGCACGTAGTCAGTGCACCAGGGGAGAAGGGAGCCAAGTGGCGAGCTCCGATAGGTACAGCCAGAGAGGAAGCAGAAGCCAGGTCACAGAGGGCCACCCTTGTGTCCCTGACGGGTTGTGTGACACAGAGCTGTTTGTAACTGTACAAAGGAATTTGGCTCCAGTTAAGAAACAGGTGTCCATGGTGAGGTGTTGTCATGGTCGGAGGGTGGGGGGTGGGGATCATTCCTTCCCCCAGCCTCTGATGTCCTAGGCCTGGGGGATTTTGGGGGGCACAAGACAGGCGAGGTCCTAGCGCCTAGAAGGCTCAGGTCCTCGTGCAGGGAAGCAGACGAGAAAGAAGTAAACGCAAGAACTGGACACTCTCAGATAAGGGCGTTGCTGTTTTAAGTTGGGCCTTTAGGGAAGGCCACTGCGAAGAGGTGCCAGTTGAAGTTCCAGCATTGGAAAGACTTGGTGCCAGAATGTTCCAGAGGGATGGACCAACAGCTGCAAAGGCCCTGAGGCAGGACTGTGCTGTGTGTTGAAGGAACAGAGAGGAACCGGGGCCTGGGCAGCAGTGAAGCTGGGGCGGAGGCAGGTGGAGGCCCCTAGCGAGCGCAGTGGGGGCTGCGGGGAGGAGTTTGGAATTCATTCTGGGAAGAGTCCATGGGAAAGGCCCTGAGGGTTTGGCTGGGAACAAGATCAGACCAGGTCCCTGACAGGTCTGGATCCACAAGCCCTGATTGAGCCTCCCCTGGAACTCATAACTTCACTTTGGGGTCTTCAGGACACCACCCGGAGAGCTTCACCTTACTCCCTCTTCCCTCAGTCACAAGTAGGTCTTGAGAGAGGACGGAGATGCTGTGTGTTCACCTAGCCTTGTTCCCCACTCTGTCCCCAGCACCCTGCACAGCTGTGGCGTTGGGTCAGTGAAAGAATGCGGAATGAGATCATCATCATTAGCAAGAAAACCCAGGTCACTCCTGGGATGTGTTGAGTTCTAGTCTCTTCCAGGAGAATTTAGATGGACCGTGTTTGGGATGCTCTGTGGAGGCCAACAGCAATAGAAGTTTCTGCGGTGCCTATGAAGATGCCATAGTCTGTCAGCTCCCACGTTTCTTTCCCCTCCTCCCTTGCCGTCTCCACCCCAGTTGTGACCATGACTCTCCTTTGAGTCAAATAGATCTTCCTTCTTACTGTAGATTAGGAGTTTGGGGCCTGCAGTATTGACGTTGCCCGGGCCTGAGGTTTTCATCCTCCTGGCTGCCCAGCTCACTGCTGTGCACTTCTGATGTGTCTCCAGGGTACCTCCCCTGCTGGGAGCCTGGTTGACGCCATGTCCCAGAAACACCTTCAGATCAACCAGACATTTGAGGAGCTGAGACTGGTCACTCAGGACACTGAGAATGAGCTGAAGAAGCTGCAGCAGGCCCAAGAGTTTTTCATCATCCAGTATCAAGAGAGTCTGAGGATCCAGGGTGAGGCTGCTGCGGCGCGGGCGGTGTGTGTCCTGGGGATGGGAGTGGGGACCACCTTGTGAGCTCCTGCAGGGTTGGGACTTGGTCGATGTGTGTTCCCAGGGAATCTTCCCTGAAGCCTGGCCATCACCCTTTGCACGCATGATTCAATTCAACCTGTCCACCAGTTCCAGGATGTACACAGTTGTATTATCTGTATTTTGCAAATGGTGACACTGAGGTTCCAGAGAACAAGTGACTTGGCCTGGGTTGCTTGTAAGTTGCAGAGATGTGTCATCAAATCCCAGTATTTCTTTAACCAATATTCTCTCCCTGATTGTAGGTTTTCAAGTGAATATTTTAGTGAGTGAATAAATGAATGAATATGGGCAAAGTGTCCCCCATCAAAGAGGGAACTGAGGTTGGGAGGCCTGAGGCTGACCCCGGAGGGGCAAGGTGGAACTCCTGAAATGCGCTTGCCTTAGCCTCCCTTCCAGGAGCTGGAGCTGGGAGGAGGAGGTGACAGTGGAAATTCTCCTGTCTCCTAGGTCGTAGTCTGCCATGACTGCCATGGTAAGGGTGAGGGGAAAGAAAAACCAACTGAAGGGAATGACCCTGGGCACAGTCTGAGGAGTCTAGAAACATGGCCCGTCTTCCTCCCACTTCAGACTGACCCCAGGGCTTTACCAACCCAGCCCAGTGAGAACAGGATGTGCCCGGCTGCCTTTTTCTTTGCTCTCTCTTGCTTCGAGTAGAATCTTAGGTCACTGATTTTAGACCTTTCTTCTTTTCTGATATATATGTTCAGAGCCATAAGGATCCCACTAAGCAATGTTTTAGCTGCATCTCACGATTTGGATATGCTGTATATTCATTTTCATTCAATTTGAAGTATTTTCTAATTTCTCTTCTCACACTTTTAACCATGCATTTAGAAGCATATTGTTAATTTCCAAATATTTGTTTTTTTCTGTCATCATTATTGATTTTATTTTCATTTCATTATTGAATTTCATTGTTGTCAGAGAACATGCTCTGTATGATCTCAGTTCTTTTAAATGTATTGAGACTTGCTTTGTGGCCCAGCATATGTTCAATCTTGGTGAGTGTATCTGGTGAACTTGAAAAGAATGTATTTTTATAATATTTCATTAAAAAGCAATAGCCCTGACTGGTGTGGCTTGGTGGTTTGACTGCCGGCCTGTGAACTGAAAGGTCGCTGGTTCAATTCCTAGTCAGGGCACATGCCTGGGTTGTAGGCCAGGTCCCCAGCTGGTGGCATGCAAGAGGCAACTGATGGATACATCTCTCGCACATTGATGTTTCCCTCTCTTCCCCTCTCTCTTAAAAAGTAACTAAATGAAATCTTAAAGTGTTTAAAAAAGACAGCAATAATAAATTCAGTGATGCTAACAAATATAACAATAATACTTATTTTTAAATATATATTTAAAATAGGGCTAATATATTTAAATATATGTTCCAAATATTTGTAGATTATACATTATGCATGATGTATATACTATGACCATAATTATGTATAACATACTTACATGTGCTATAAAACTTATTATAAATATTTACATATTTATTTGTGTTAACATAATAAAGTTTTACCAAAAAAGGTAAAAATGAAAAACTAGCAACATCTGTATTTGCCAAAACAAAATTTGTGAGTACAGTGGCACTGCTTTACATTTTTACAAATCTCTTTAGTGTTAGGGTGAGTAGGAGGCAGCCCGATCTTGCTATCAGTTGTTGTATTATCACATGTCTTACAGTCTATAGAAGATTCCAGTGTATAATTATGAGAGACTAAAAAAGGAAAAGGCAACGTCTTGGGACTTCTGAAAACACTTTGACTTTGTGGCCCTCCCATGAGTATCTTGGGAGCCCTCCAGGCACCACTGGTCCACAGTTGGAGAACCTCTGGTCTGTCTTTATTTACTTATTTATTTTTGGCCCGATGGTTCTTTCAGATGCTGAAAAAGAGACATCAAAATCTCCTATTATATTGTGGACTTGTGTACTTCCCCAAGTGTTTCTGCAAATACTTCCTTTATGCATTTTGAAGCTTTGTTGGTAGATTCATATACATTTATAATAATTGTCTTTCTGATTGACTGAAACTTTAATAATTATGAAATATATTTCTTTTTTTTAAGTATATTTTATTGATTATGTTTTACAGTTGTCCCAATTTTTCCCCCCTTTGCTTCCCTCTGTCCAGTACACCCCTTCCCTCCAGCAATCCCACCCCCCTTAGTTCGTGTCCATGGGTCATGCCTATAAGTTCTTTGGCTTCTCCTTTTTCTATATTATTTACTTCCCTCTGTCTATTTTGTACCAACCAATTATGCTTCTTAATTCCTGCACCATTTTTCCATTTCTCCCCCTTCCCCCTCCCAGCTGATAACCTTCCAAATGATCCCTATACCTATGATTCTGTTCCTATTCTGGTTTGCTTAGTTGGATTTTGTTTTTAGTTTTTAGATTCAGTTATTGATAATTGTGAGTTTGTTGTCTTTTTTTTTTTTTAATTTTTGCTTCCACTTAAGCTAAAAGCCTAAGCCTTCCACTTTATTTTAAAATACTTTATTTTATTTATTTTTAGAGAGAGGGATAAAGAGAGGGAGAGAAACATCAATGTATGGTTGTTTCTTGCATGCTCCCAACCGGGGACTCGGCCTGCAACCCAGGCATGTCCCCTGACTGGGAATTGAACCAGCAACCCTTTGGTTCGCAGGCCAGTGTACAATCCATTGAGCCACACCAGCCTGGGTTTGTTGTCATTTTAATGTTCATAATTTTGATCTTTTTCTTAAGTAAGTCCCTTTGACATTTCATGTAATAAAGGCTTGGTGATGATGAACTCCTTTAGCTTTACCTTGTCTGGGAAGCACTTTATCTGCCTTTCCATTCTAAATGATAGCTTTGCTGGATAGAGTAATCTTGGTTGTAAGTCCTTGCTTTTCATCACCTTGAATACTTCGTCCCAGCCCCTTCTTGCCTGCAAGTTTCTTTTGAGAAATCAGCTGTTAGTCTTTTAGGCACCCCTTTGTAAGAAACTCTGCTTTTCTCTTGCTGGTTTTAAGGTTCTCTCTTTATCTTTAATGTTTGGCATTTTAATTATGATGTGTCTTGTGGTCCTTTTTGGGTCTAGCTTCTTTGGGACTCTGTTCTTCCTGTACTTGTATGTCCATTTCCTTCACCAAGTTTGGAGAGTTTTCCTTCATTATTTTCTCACATAAGCTTTCCATTTCTTGCTTTTCCTCTTCTCCTTCTGGTATACCTAGGTTCGGATATTGGCACGTTTAAGGTTGTCCCAGAGGTTCCTAAGCCTCTCCTCATGTTTTTCAATTCTTGTTTCCTCATTTTCTACTAGTTTACTGTTTTTTTCTTCCTTATGTTCCAAATCATTGATTTGAATCCTGGTTTCCTTCCCTTCACTATTTTGTGTGAATTTTCCTTTGTTTCATTTAGCATAGCCTTCACTTCTTCCCTTATGCATTTGCCATATTTAAGCATATCTGTTAAGCCTGTGAGCATCTTTATCACCAGTGTTTTGAATTCTGCATCTGTTAGGTTAGGTATCTCCTCGTTGCTTAGTTCTCCCACTGGAACCTTGATCTGTTCCCCCTTTTGGGTCTTACTTCTCTGTCTCCTCATCTTGACAGGCTCCTGTGTTTGTTTGCCTCTGTGTCTTAGGTAGAGCTGTCACACCTATTACGTTGTAAGGGGCAGAGCTATAGGTATTCTTCAGTACGGGTGACCCGTTTCACCACATTGTGGTACTCTATGTTGGGGAAGTGTCTTAGAGGTAACAAATGCCGCTTGCTCAGCTCTTGCCCCTTTTTTATACACTTCTCCCACTTATGTATGGGACTGGTGCCTCTCTAGCTGTTGCCCTGGCTGTCATTCCAGAGTGGGTGTGTCTGTGGACATTTTAGGACTGTGGGAGTCCTTTAAACAAGCAGACTATACTGAGAGACTGCCAGTTTCCTCCTCCTCCCGAACCGCCACTGGTTTGCACAGTCAGAAGCAATGAGGCTTTATTTTCCCCAGCCCTGGGACCATGAGCTGCACAGTTTGGTCTGGTGCTGTGAGCGCTCCTCAGGTGTCCCTTCTGACTTTTTTAAATGTGTGACTGCATTTTCCACCAGCCTACCACTGCTGCTGCCACCACACCACATCCTCTCCGCCTTGGCTCCGCTTCTCCTACCTGTCTAGATGAGTATTTCTTCTTTATATCTTTGTTAGATTTCCATGCACCTCAGTTTTCTGGAACTTCTGGTTGCCTCTAGTTTTGATGTAGTTGTATTCCTTCTTAGTAGGGGAGGGAGACACAGTGTGTCTATCTAGCTACCATCTTGGCTAGAAGTCTCTGAAATATATTTCTTGAACTCTGGTAATACTCTTTGTTTTTAAGTCTACTTTATCAGATATTAATATAACTTCTCTAGCCTTCTTGTTTTACATTGGCTCAGCACACCTGTATTCATGCTTTTTTAGTTTAAAATGTAGACAGCATGTAGTTGTCTTATTTTTATATTCATTCTGACAATCTTTGCTTTTAATTCAGGTGTTCAGTCCATTAATATTTGTGTAATATTTAATGCAGTGGTATTGCGGTCTATACTTCAGTATTTATTTTTATTTTGTCTTGTATCAGATTTGTTTCTTTCTGCTTTTTTAATATTTAATTTATTTTTTTAGGAGTCTCTTTTAATTTGCTACTTTGAACTCTCCTCCTAACCCTGCTCCATCAGTGTTTTCTGTGCCCCAAGGCCACATGTGGCCTCAGTCACAGTGGGTGGTGAGTAAATGTTGGCGGGGTGATTCCATCATGTCTTCCTCCCGTCTGATTCCATCCAGACTGGCCCCGGAGGACATCCCACGTCCTAGATTAGGGAACAAGAGATTCACACTATTAGTTCTTCCCAAGGCCTTGGACTGGTGGACGGTCCTTATGATCCTGTTCTTGAGTTTTCTGTTTCCTATTGATGCGCTTGCATTTGGATTCCAGTTTGGGTTTGTACCCATCGTGCGATGTCATTCAGTCTCGTCTATCGATTTCACCATCAGAAACACAGACTATTGATCTGTTTGTATGAGAGAAGGCTCAGCTCCCTCCAGTGAAGCAGACAATTGCCCCATGTATCCTGACGTCCTTCCCAGAAGTTTCTGCAGCTTGCCGGGGGAAACCTAACTGGGTTACTTGCAAAGGGAGGCTGGGCACAGGTACTGGGGACCCTGCCACCTCCCTGTGGGTGGCAGGACTCCTGAGGTGGCCATCAGGCTACCCTGCTGTGCTCCCTGTGGGACAGTGCTCCTCCTGCTCAGGCCCCCCGCAGGGAGATTGGAGCCATATTTCTCAATTCTCCTCTAGTCCTGTCCTGTGCTCTTGCTGGCTGTCTAGAGTCGTCTCAGCCTGTCCCAGCTTGTGCAGCCGTGGGGAAGGGCCTGGGTCAGTGACACGTGCCCCTCAGAGGCCTGCGAGGAAAATGACTGCTCTATGCTGGGCTCACATCTTCTTGACCCAGCCCGAGTAAGAACACTGGGGTGTTCAAAAAGGCTATGGGAGAAAATAGTTATCCCAGTTTTTAGGATAATGGTTCCCTTTGTGGTGGGGAGGTTTGGGTTTGCAGGCTGGAGAGTGTGCCCAGGTGGCTTTAACTGTGAAATGTTTGATTTCTCAAGCTGGGTTATAGATTCACAGGTGTTTTTTTGTATCATTCTTTCTACCTTATGTCTTAAGCATTTCATAACTTATTATTGAAAGGTTTCATTTACTTTTAGAGAGAGAGGAAGGGAGGGAGGGAGATAGAGGGGAGAGAAACATCGATGGGTAGCCTCTCCCATGTCCCCAACAGGGGACTTGGCCCCCAACCCAGGCATGTGCCCTGATAGGGAATCGAGCCAGTGACCTTACGGTTTGCAGGGCGATGGCCAACCTACTGAACCCCACAGGTCAGGGCTCATAACTGATTTTTTACATGAGGGTAATTAGGCCTCACTGAGCCCCCATTCCTGCCATTGAGGAGCTTCCTAAAGCCAGCATGACGAGAGCTGCCTCCAGCTCCTGAGGCAATCTTGATGGGTTTGTGTGGGCCCTGGATTCATTCTCCCTCTGACTGTGTGTGTGTGTGTGTGTGTGTGAGTTTTTCTCTCTGTCTCCTTTCTTTTCTTTCTTCTCTTTTTTCTTCCTGTTGGTCAGCTGAGCTCACAGGGACCCAACCTGGACAAACTTGTTAGGCACCTTCAGCACATGGAGAAATTCCTTCCTCCCCGAGGACAGGCTCCTGTGCTCCGGAGGGGAGGCGGCAGAGCCGTGGAGCAGGGCCTTCCCTGGTGAGGCTCTTGCACGTGAGGTCGGGGCTGAGAGATGCCTGTGTCTGTCACCCTGTAATCCTGTCCTGCAACCCCTAACCAGCAAGGACTAACTGTCGCAGAGAGCTGCCACGGGCCAGGCAGCCTCGTGAGCATTTTCTGTAGCATCACTTTGTAATCTCTGCGGCAACCCCTGAGGCCGGGAGCTAGAGTCTCCTGTTTTGCACACGGGGAAACCAAGGCACAGGACAGAGAAGTGATTTGCCCAAGTCTCCCCAGGTAGTAAATGGCCAGAGCCGACTTCAAACTAGGCAGTGTGGCACCAAGCTGGACCCCAGTGTGGCGTGAGGAAGGCTGGGCACCCAGCTGTGTGGGCCAGGCTGGTGGGATCCACCTCGGCTGTACCCCCAGGTTTCTGTCTCCAGGAGCTCAAAGCTGGGGGCCAGGGAGAGGAGCTGGCTCATCTCCGATGCCCTTGGCCACCAGAACCCTGACTTGCCATTGGTCAGACATGTCCCCTTGAGGGTCTTGCGTGCTGGAAGCTGGAGATCACGGTCGTGGGTGTCCTGTCCCCTCCTCTAGCTCAGTTTGCCCAGCTGGCCCAGCTGAACCCCCAGGAGCGTCTGAGCCGGGAGACAGCCCTACAGCAGAAGCAGGTGTCCCTGGAGGCCTGGCTGCAGCGAGAAGCCCAGACGCTGCAGCAATACCGTGTGGTGAGTGAGTGGGGTCCTCGTCCCTCTCCTCCAGGCATGGGGTCCACATCCTGAGCTGTCGGGGGGGCCTGAGAGAGGGATAGAGCCAGGAAGAGAGTGGGATCCTGGGGAGCAGGAGGCCCGTGGGGGCCTGTGAGGCAGCGCAGGCCGGGGAGAGGGGCGGCACCGCCTCCTGCGTGAGGCCCTGCAGGGTTGTCCTCCAGGAGCCCAGAAGGGCCTGCTGTCCCCTCTCAGGAGCTGGCCGAGAAGCACCAGAAGACCCTGCAGCTGCTGCGGAAGCAGCAGACCATCATTCTGGACGACGAACTGATCCAGTGGAAGCGGCGGCAGCAGCTGGCCGGGAACGGGGGGCCCCCTGAGGGCATCCTGGACGTGCTGCAGTCCTGGTAATGGGTGTGGGGTCGTGGGCAGGGCACCAGCAGAGTGGGGTCTGCAGGGGCTCAGGACGGAGCTTCCAGCTGCTTGGTCTGCCCTGGTGTCTCCATGTGCAGGCAGCTCTCTCGGTCCTGTGGCAGGTCTTGTTTCACCAGGGGTTTTGGTTCCTAACACAGGCCTTGGTGCCCCCCTCCCCGTCATGCCCCCTCCCTGGGAAGGGAGCCAGTGTTTGGGGGAATGGAGCGGGGCCGGTTGTGCAGAGTGATGCTCGGGCTGGTTGGGTCTAACTCGGTTGCGCCTCTGCGTGTCTGCGTTTCTGGAAGGCAGGGCATCTCTGCTCTGCTCGGTGCACAGGGTGGCGGCTAAGGTGTCGAGCCTTCCTGGGTAGGGGTGCAGCTGGGGGCTTGGGGCGCTCACCCAGGCCTGGAGCCTTTCCACTTCTGTCATGGGGGAGAGGGTGAAGCCATTGTCCTTCCCTTTGGCCTCGGGCCGTGGGCAGGTGTGAGAAGTTAGCTGAGATCATCTGGCAGAACCGGCAGCAGATCCGCAGAGCTGAGCACCTCTGCCAGCAGCTGCCCATCCCCGGCCCAGTGGAGGACATGCTGGCTGAGGTCAACGCCACCATCACTGACATCATCTCAGCCCTGGTGACCAGGTGACTGCTGCCCCTCGACTCGCCCAGCCCCGCCTGTGGTTGGCACCGGGGAGGCAGGGGGCGCTTCTGCAGGTGGCAGGCTCTTGCTTGAATCCTTGTCCCCTCCACTTCACGCCCTGTCTCCCCTGTCCCCGGTTGCTATGACTGCTTGCTGTAGACCTTCCCCAGTTTCTCTTGTGAATGCCACAGGGGCTGCCCTTGTTTCCTGCGGCCTGTGCCAGCTGCCAGGTTCATTCCACTGCCTCCCCTCCCACCATCCCCCCAACTCTCAGGGGCCTCCCTGGGGACAGGGTCTCTGCCACATGTGCTTCCTTTGCCTGCTGAGCGTGTGCGAGGCATCCTGCCCACGTGGAGGGACCAGAGCCCCGTCCCCTGCGGCAGCATCTCATCACTTTTATCCCTGCAGCACGTTCATCATTGAGAAGCAGCCCCCTCAGGTCCTGAAGACCCAGACCAAGTTTGCGGCCACGGTGCGGCTGCTGGTGGGTGGGAAGCTGAACGTGCACATGAACCCCCCGCAGGTGAAAGCCACCATCATCAGTGAGCAGCAGGCCAAGTCACTGCTCAAGAACGAGAACACGCGCAAGTACGTGTGTCCTTTCTCATGCCTGCCCCTTTCCTTGATTCCTCGAAGTAGGTAGAACTCATCCTCATAGGAAGCTTTCTGGGCTCAGCCATTCTGTGTCAGAGTCCTGTTAGCCCTTCTGGCTCTCAGAGAAAAAATAGAAGCAGGACTTTCTGTTACGATAATAAGATTTTGTTTCACTCTATAGGAATACGTTCAAGAAAATTTTTGTATATTTGGTGTATATTTTTTGTATATAGAGCTAATGTTTCTTCTAAATGACATAATTTTTTGTTTAATTTTTAAATTTATTTATTTATTTTTAGAGGGGAAGGGAGGGAGAAAGAGAGGGAGAGATACATCAATGTGTGTCTGCCTCTTGCACGCCCCCAACCTGGGACCTGCCCCACAACCCAGGCATGTGGCCTGATTGAGAATCGAACCAGCAACTCTTTGGTTCATAGTCCTACGGTCAGTCCACTGAGCCACACCAGCCAGGGATGACATATGTTTTTAAATGCCTTCTGAATTTCCTCCTGCCACAAGCATATTTCTATCCCACGTGAGCCAAGAGCCATGTGGACTTAGAGCTGCCTCTCTCTGCTTTGCAGCGATTACAGTGGAGAGATCTTGAACAACTGCTGTGTGATGGAGTATCACCAAGCCACGTGCACCCTCAGCGCCCACTTCAGAAACATGGTGAGGATGGAAGAAGAGGAAGACAGATTGTCCCTAGTTTTCCGAAGGCTTTGTCACCTTTATTTTCTCCTTTGCAGTCCCTGAAACGAATTAAGAGGTCGGATCGTCGTGGAGCAGAGTCGGTGACAGAAGAAAAATTTACAATCCTGTTTGAATCTCAGTTCAGTGTTGGTGGAAATGAGCTGGTCTTTCAAGTCAAGGTAAAGTCCTCAGCAGCGTGCATGTACAGGTGTGTGTGTGAGTACTTTATATCACAGAAGAATTGTCTTGATCACATAGTATCCTCTTTTTGTAATTGATGAACAAAGTGAGAAGACCTCATCCTTAGAACTGTGTCTTTTAGATTCTCTTAAGAGGGACAAACAATAATGAACTGAAATAGCTGGAAATACAGGTAGAAAATGAATGAAGAGAAACATCACTCAGGGTGAATCTAAGTAACAGTCCTAATAAGTTTAAGACATTTGTTACTCTTTATTTTTCTTCCTGGAAATGTTTCCATACTCTCTTTCCTCTCTCTTGTTCTCCATGTAGCTTAGAGAACTTCCTCCATCCTTTAGAAATACTTAATAAAATCTCTTTTGTTATATCTAAAATGTCTAAGATTGTGCCAATGTGGGAAAGTCATCTTATTCCTGGAGCCATTCACATTGTGTGTCGGAGAGTGACATTTTCTGGAACTTGAAGAAAGAATGAGCATGTGATCGAAAAAGAGAAGAGAAGGGGAAGAACATGCAGCTTATGGGTGCTCAGTCCTCCCTTGTCCTGTGTCTCTGTAGACCCTGTCGCTCCCAGTGGTGGTGATTGTCCACGGCAGCCAGGACAACAACGCGACGGCCACTGTGCTCTGGGACAATGCTTTTGCAGAACCTGTGAGTCGATTCCTTGGGCCTGTGGGCTCCAGATCTTGATACTGGTGGCATGCCTCTCTTTCAAGTGTTATCCCCTAAAAGAGCATAGAAAAAATGCTGTGTCTCTCGGTGGGAGACAGAATAGAGTGTCTGTAGAAAATGGAAAGAGGATGGGCTTGAAGGCAGGCCAAGGTTTCAACCCAGGCTCCAACATTTTCTTCTCTGGGACTATGGGAAATTCACTTTGTCTCTCTGAGATTTAGTATCCCCTGAGTGTCTCCCGAGCGGGGATAATAATGACGCATAGTGTTGGTAGGAAGATTAAATTAGCTAACATACAACATGCTTGTCACATGTTCAATAATCAGTGAATATTGTTTTGAATCCTTGGGTGAAACCATAAATGGAAATTGGGACTCCCAGTTTCCTTCCCAGGGGTCCCCAACCTGTCTCCTCCCTGACCATGGATGCTGCTCTAATTACCACCTGAATTCTGTTTCCTGTCTCCCCGGTCCGTGGAAAAATTATCTTCCACAAAACCGGTCTCTGGTGCGAAAAAGGTTAGGGACCACTGTTCTAGACAGTAAACCTCTCAGGAGGTTACTTCAGCTTAGAAGTTGCTTCCTGTCATCTTCCTTCTAATAAATGAAGGTGACATTTAATGTCTTTTCCAAATTTTAGAGTCTGTGATCCCAGAACCCCAGGTCTCTCATGAAAAATGAGATGTGCTTTGTCTAAGGGTGAAAATATGATTTTCTGGATTTATGCACACAGGTGCTATCTGCTCACCACTGGTGGGTTGCTTGATGTGCATTTTCAAACATTTCAGCAGCACAGTTCTGTGTGTTGCGTATTTCCAGTAGAGATTAGTCCGTAAAGTATGATTAAAGGGGTATAGTTGTTATTTGTGACATAACAGTATGTTGTTCTCTAACGTGAACAGTCTTACATTCTCAACAGTTTTCTTCAGAGAGCATTTTTGCTGCAGAGGTGAGATTTTTATCAGAAATTCTACTATGCTTCTGCTGCAAACCCCTCATTTGAGGCTTCTTTTAAAAACTGTCTGTCTATAGCATGTCCTGATGAGCCTCCTGGATAGGGTGCCACATCTCTCACTTCCTTCCCTGACTGTCCACAGAGCTCTCTCCTCCGGCAGCATTGGCATCTCCTGCAACATGTCGTTGCTAAAGCATCTTATCTAAATAAATAAGCATTTTTAACATTTTCAGTATGTTAATAACTAGTGTCCGTCTTATGCTATTTTAAAATAGATACATACTTGTGGGAATTTATAGATACATTTGTATATGTCATGATATAACCGCATTGCAACACTGTGTAGCTAAAAAGATAGGCACATAGGTGTCCATCTGCGGAGGTCTGGTTAAATAGAAAGGAAAAATTATATATACTTGTGGCCTGCTGGAATAACTATGGAGGTATAAACAAACTAGATTATACCCCTTTGGGGAGTGGAACTGGGTTGCTAGGGGACAGGTTGCCTCTTGCACGAATCCTGACTGAGGACTGAACCCGCAACCCAGGCATGTGCCCTGACCGGGAATGGAACCGTTGGCCTCTCGCCTGGAGGAACGATGCCCAACCAACTGGGCCACACTGGTCCGGGCAAACCTTCGGTGCTTTTAACTTTTTGTATCATGTGAAGGATTCACCTATTCAAAAAAACTTTTTTCAAAAATAGTTTTTATAATAATTAAAATGAAGTACTACAGCTGAATGGGATGAAAAGCAATTTCTTTAAAATTTGTTGTCTAACCTGTTTTTACTAAAGCTGTCTAACTCACAGTTACTCTTCCTTACGTTGTTTCACTCCGAGCCGGAGTTCTTTCCTGGCAGAAGGTGTCAAAGGCCAGGATTACACTTGTGTGCACACGTGTATGAACACGCGCACACGTGTGCACACACACACTCTCTGTACCTAGAGAACCAGTGTTTTAGATTTCTGTTCCCACTGAGTTTACAATATAAGAGGCAGACCTTGGTAACATTTTGTTGTTGTGGCTGTGAGAACATAGGCTTGGACCATACATTCATCGGCTCATTTGCAGAGCACCGTAGATTGCATGAAGTTATACTCTACGTTGTGTGCAAAGAAGGTAAAATGAACCTTCTGAGTTTCCAGAACTGCCCACCCCAGGAAAGTTTGAATTTATCCTTAGGCTCGGTAAGACAAACGTTTGTAACTACGTCCAGCCACCATTTGGGGAGGGGGGTGCAGGTTGAGGGAATAAATCATGCAACTGTTTTCTCATAAGGTTCTGGCTTCTCTCCCTCTCAGGGCAGGGTGCCATTTGCTGTGCCTGACAAAGTGCTGTGGCCGCAGCTGTGTGAGGCGCTCAACATGAAATTCAAGGCCGAGGTGCAGAGCAACCGGGGCCTCACCAAGGAGAACCTCGTGTTCCTGGCGCAGAAACTGTTCAACAGCAGCAGCAGCCACCTCGAGGACTATAGCAGCATGTCCGTGTCCTGGTCCCAGTTCAACAGGGTGAGGGACTGCCATGAGTTCAGACCCTCCAAACTGGATGCCTTCAGGAGTCCCCCCTCCCAGGCCCCTGTGCTTTCTGTCCCTCATAAATGCGCCGAAAGTAATAGGAAGCTACTGAATAGACAGACAACCACATATTTTTATGTAGAAAATTACATCTTTGAATAGTTAAGTAAATTAGTACATTTTATAAAGGAAACAGAGCAAAGCAAACGTTAATATAACTCATGAGAAGTAAGGCTTTGGTGATGATCAGAGCGTCATGGCTCTGTCTCATTGACTGATGTTCCCTGGTGTGTGATGCAAAGTCAGGCTCCCGTGGGACTCTCAACCCACCCAAGGGGGTGCTGATAAAGGAAATTTTTCCTCCAGCATCTGCTAATTCAGATGTCACCGTCACATCTTTGATTTTAAACTTAACTTTTGTTCCTTTCTTATAACTCCCCACATACACACCCAACCAGTGTTTTGAATGCCCTAATTCAGAGATCTCATTGTCTCTGAGTCTAACTCTCTGAAATGGCTGTGTGTTAACCAGCTGGCCAATGTGTTTGCTGGCAGTCAGAGGAGTTTTGATAGGAGACACAGAAATTTCACTAGAATCCGATAACTGCATTTTTCTGATGATTGGTAACTGCTGTGTGAGGGGGCTATCTCTGTGGCCTACCAGTGTGATCTAATCCAGTTCAAATTTACAACCCCCGCCCCCCAGGGGCATCTTGTTAGGATGCAGGCTCTGACTCAGTAGGTCTGAGATGAGGCCTGTAATTTTGCATTTCTCAGAAGCTCCACTGCTGGTCAGAGACCCCACACCCAAGACAGCAGAGGACCAGTCAGCCCAGGGGGAAGGTGCTTGTAGCGGGGTCCACGGGTGTTGGTAATTGCTCTGTGCTGTTTTCCTCTGCTTCCTTCTCCTCCTCTCTTTGTTTTTTAGTTGCAGGATTCATTTGGGAAAACTCAGGCAGGTCTTTATATTTGTGTGATCCGGACAGTGTAGGTGTTTGTTTTCTCTCTGATGTTTTCAGTTAAAGTATATACAGGTACTATGCTTTAGTATATTTAATGTTGTTTTTGCTTCTCATGTTCATTGTTGTATCTCCAACCAGGAGAATTTACCAGGACGGAATTACACTTTCTGGCAGTGGTTTGATGGTGTGATGGAAGTGTTAAAAAAACATCTCAAGCCTCATTGGAATGATGGGTGAGAATTTTCATTTCTTAAGAGTAAGGAGGTTGTCTTTCTGGTGTTAAAAAAAATCACACTCTGCTTCTGCTCCTTTGACCTTTGTGATCCAGGGCTATTTTGGGTTTCGTGAATAAGCAACAGGCCCATGACCTACTCATTAACAAGCCTGATGGGACCTTCCTGCTGAGATTCAGTGACTCTGAAATTGGCGGTATCACCATTGCTTGGAAGTTTGATTCTCGTGAGTGCTCCTCCCTTTTTAAGAATAAAGCCAAGATGGCTCCAGTAACTGCTTTTGTTGCAAAATTACTTTAACATACAATTTATTGAGTACTTAGTATTCGTGGGGGCCAGTACCAATTATGGAACACAAAAGTATAAGCATGACAAAGCTGCAGGTAATATGGGAGGCTGTGTAAAATCCTATTATGGAAAACACAAGTACTAATTTGGAGAAACACAAATGTATAACCCTGACATAGAAACCTGTAATACAGTGTCCTGTCCACAATCTCAGCTGCTTCCCTTTTGAAATGTTTACCTTCTTATTACTCAACCTCGAGCTTATTTCAGTGAAGAGTTACTTTGATAAATTGGAGTTATTAGCATAGAAATAACATGCTATTTTAATTATTCCTTTATACTAACACAAGGATGTTGTCGTTGATCATTTTCATCCAAGAATGTTAGTTCTTTCCTCTGACCCTCACAATAAGAGTAGCTTTCGAGTTTTGTTTTTGTGACTTAAAGATTTAATAGTGTTTAATAATGCTCACATGTCCTCTGGCTGTGGACATTCTTTCTCTCTCCTACATACATTTGTACAGGAAATTGAGGAGTCAGTAAAGCGTTTCTTCTGTAAAGAGACAGAACACCATTTGAACTTGAAGCTACCTAAGGGAGATCATTGGGTCTCTAGGGAAGTGGTGTATGCATTACCAGCTATCTACCCATGACTTTTAAAAACAACTTCTTGATCTATAAACAGTGGTTATTTTAAAATGGAGATTTGTATTGGTACAATTTTAATGGAGAGCTTTAATTTGTAGTCTATTTGGGTGTTAAGAGTTCTGTTCAGAAATCATGCTTAGAATATAACTGTTCTATTTATTGATCTAGAGGAAAGAATGTTTTGGAATCTGATGCCTTTTACCACCAGAGACTTCTCCATCCGGTCTCTGGCCGACCGCCTGGGGGACCTGAATTACCTCATCTATGTGTTCCCTGATCGGCCGAAAGATGAAGTGTACTCCAAATATTACACACCAGTTCCATGCGAGCCTGCCACTGGTAACAATGTTCGCATTTTCATTTGGTTTTGTTGTGTTTTGGTTATGTTTTAGTTTGTGTGTGTGTGTTTGTGTGTGTGTATCTGTCTTACATGAGAATCTGCCCAGTTAGCACATAGTTACTGCTGTTTGAACATTATCTAGGACAGATGTAAATCCCAGATGTATTCTTCAGTCATACAGAAAACACATCTGCCACTAACCCCAAATATCAAATTGAAGGGAACAAATGGCTGTCAACATGGGCTTAGGTCAAACAAAATGAGGAAGATAAAATTTTGCTTTTCAAAAAAGAGATGGTTTTGTTTTCTGAGCATGAACGTATTACGGATTTATTGTAAAATTTCCAGAAGAATACATATCACCCAATATCTCTCAAGTACAGATTAACCACTGTAAATAATTTAGTCAGTATTTTTCCAGTCTGTGTAGATATGTATTCTTCGTTCAATCAGTCAGTCACCAGACGCTTATGAAGTACTTCTAATAGCAGAAGGAAGACAATAAACAAGTAAAGAAATAAATGTATTTATGTAGTGATGGATGCTGTGAAGACAAATAAGCAAGGTTAAAGAAACAGAGAAGTGACAGGAGGGAACTGGGGGGAAGCATCCCACTGCTGCTCTGCCCCGTCCTTGCCCACCTTTTCCCTGCTCATCCAGCTCTGGCCCCAGGGCCCTTTTGAGGGTTTTCAGACACACCAACCACATTTCCATCTCAGGGTTTCTAGAGTGGTCAGGGTAGGCTTCCCTAAGGAGGTGACATCAGAATAGGCCTGAATGAAGTAAGGAAGCTCTCTCTATCTAAAGATCTGGAGAGAGAACACTCTAGGCTGAGAGAACAAGTGCGGGAACTCTGAGATGGGAATGTGGTTGGCGTGTCTGAAAACCCTCAAGGGGGCCTGGGAGGCCAGAGCTAGATGAGCTGGGAAACAGTGGTGGAAGCTGAGGGCAGAGCAGTGGAAGGGGCTGGATCATGTCAGATCGTGCCATACATCAGCTGTTGTGATCTGATTTTTTTGTTTACTTAAAAATATATCATAGGCAGAGCTACAGGTCAGTAAACATAATCTTACAACATCATTTTAATGACTGCATAGAATTCCATTGTATGGTGGTTCCACATGATGTAGTCCATGTTGGTTATTTAAAGTACTTACAATTTAAGTTATTCATACTTATTTGCTATGATTAATATTAAGATAACCTGGTACGTGCATCTGGTTCAATTTCCTTAGGATAAATTCCTAAAGTAGAATTTGTGTTAAAGGGCATATACTTTTTAAGCCTTTAGACACATCTTGGCAGAATTACCCTCCAGAAAGCAGAATCCATTTTCACTTCTATAGATGTCTGTTGGAGCCTCTGCTTCTTCATCCTCCTGCCAATAGGTTCTGTTCATCCCTTTCATGTTTAGCAGTCTTGATTGGCATAAAATGATGTCTCAGTTCTTATTTTCATTTCTTTGGTTCTAGATAAGGCCAAAACACCTTCTCATATAATGATAATAATAATGGTAATAATAAATAGAATAATAATAGCAGCTAACATCTGTTGAATGCTTACTCTGTGCCAGGTCCTTTTCTGAGTGTATTTTTATGTAGTTTCTCACTTACTGCTCAAAATAGGTCTGCGAAGTAGGGACTATTACTGTCTCCCTTTTACATATGAGGAACTGAGGCACAGAGAAGTAAATAATTTGCCAAAGGTCCCACAGATAGGAAAAGTTCAAGCCAGGATTTGAGCTCATAGAGTCTAGCACCAGACCTGTATTTCTTAACCTCTACATTATTGGCCATTTGTATTTTTTCCTATGAAGTGCATTCATGTTCCTTGTTTCTCTTTCTTTTGGAGTTTCTTTTTTCCTTAATGATGTGTAAATAGTTTTCTGTAGTAAATAAACCCTTTGTTACATACAGCAAATATTTTTCTCAGTGTGTCATTGTTCTTTTAATATGTACATTTTATTTTGCTGAAGTTTTATTGTATAAAGACTTGTAATTGGGCTGTATAAGCCAATCTGTCAGCCTCTTTCCTGTATATCACACCTTCCTGCCCTAATGTGACGGTTGTACTCCTAGGTGGGAAAATAAGCCAAAATATTTTTAGGTTTATATGAAATTTGGGATTAACTCTACCACTGCTTCTTTTTTTTAGCACAGCTACTCTGGATTTTCAAATCCTGTTTTTTACAGCATTTCTTTGGTTTTTATCTTTTCTGTCAGTCTGTAAAATTCTCTGTAGACTTGGAAGCACGAAAAACCCGAGATAGTATGAAAAGGTAGCCCCTGATATTTGAGGCCTAAAAGAAGCAGGGTCGCTACCAAGCAATTTGTGAACCACGTAGCGTCACTGTCTTGGGCTGTTCCATCCTGTTGGTCACTGTGTAGTCTTCATAAATCTAATATAGTCAGGATTATACTTATTCCCAGGAAACGAGGCTTATTCGCTAACTTCAGACTACCACATTCCTACCACCTACTTAACTGGATTTCTGCAGTCAGCCTTTGAAAAAGTTGTAACTATGGCTGACCAGATCGCTCTCAGGTTTCTCCCCTAGCCTGCCACATCCCAGTGGGATGCTGTGGGAATGCAAGAGACACAGGGCATAGACCACGCTCACTGGAATGAGTGACCATCAGATCACCCCCAAATTCAGAAACCGTAGGAGCCTGAGAGCTTGCAGGTGCCTGAGTCACAGTCCCTTTCCTAAGGGTAGATACTCGGAGTCACTTCTGGGATCATCAGGTCAAATTAATTTCTCTCTAATGCTGAGATTTTTCTGTGCAATCCCTGACAATGGTTTATACACCTTCTGCTTGAAAACCTCCAGTGATATGGAAACCAGCTCTTCCCAAGACAGCTCAGTTCTTTTGGAGGGCAGTTTTAATTATGATAACGTTCTTCCATATATGACTGAGAATTTGTCCTCTTCTGATATCCTCCTGGTGTTCGTAATCTTGCCCCATAGGACAGAGAGCAAGTCCAGTTCCTCTGCTGTATCTGTGACTTTAACTTTTTAAAGATACTTTTTTTCATTTCATTGTTAGTATGTTATTAGTGCTTGGTTTCGATTTGTATTAAAGTATATATTTTCTGTGGTTTGAAGAATTTTTAAGCACATCCAAGCCAATTGGAATATCTCTTTACTTGCTGTTTTAGTATTGAGACTGTTCTATGCCTGGTCATCCTAACAGATAGAAATGTTAAGAGCTTGTATGAGATCCTAAGCTAAAATTAGGTGGTTGTGTCCTATCCTAAGAAAAGATGTGATTCGTAAGGGAATTTTCATTATTTCATCTGAGAATTTTGGTTCTCATCGCCGTTCCTCCCTCGGCAGCTAAAGCAGTGGACGGATACGTGAAGCCACAGATCAAGCAAGTGGTCCCTGAGTAAGTGTCCAGGGTCCAGCTCTGGTCTCCTGCTGCCTCTGTTCTCCCCTCACTGTCCTCACCCCTCACCACCACCTCCTCCCATTCAAGGCCCAGCATTCACTTCCCCCTAAAACCTGGCTCAGCCCTGGGGAGGGAACTGGGCTTGGCCCCCATCAGGCCAGTAACCAGGGCCCCACTCCTGCAGCTGGAGTCCCGGCCCAGTGGGCACATGGTCCTTCTACACCTGAAAAAGACATAAAGATGTCCGCTGAGCCCCTCCCCAGGTCAGCTGCTGCCTCGAGCCCACTGAGGCTCTGTTCTTCCTCCTACAGGTTTGTGACATCTGCAGACTCTGCTGGGGGCAGTGCCACCTACATGGACCAGGCTCCCTCCCCCGCTGTATGCCCCCAGACGCATTATAACATGTACCCACAGAAGTAGGTTGTGTTCTTACGGGGCTTCCTGGGGGGTGGGGGGGACTGGGCAGCTGGCCTCAGACTGGACCTCAGCAGGGCTGGTGGGCCAGGGAATCCAGAGCTCCTCTAGCTCTGAGACCACCCAACCCAGGCTGGGCTTTGGCATGTGCCCAGGTGGGAGGGAGAGATCTGACCAGGAGATGTTGGTAGTTTAGAGTGGGGTTGGGAAAATTTCTGCCCCCAAAATGGAGATTTTTCTCTCTCCATATAAGGACCAGATGGGGTTTAATGTGTCTGGACAGCTGGTGTTAGGGCCAGCTGTGCCAGGGGGTGGGTGTGGGGGCTTAAATTTTTTATTTTTTTCAATGACAGTTTACATTCAATATTATTTCTTATTAGTTTCAGGTGTACAGCGTAGTGGTTAGTGGAGGGTGGGTATTTTAGTCTGAGTCCCTCTGTCCAGCTAGCAAAGAACTCTACTCCCGAGTGTTGAGATCAGAAGCGCTTCTTCTCCCGTGAAGCCTAGGCTGAGGCTACAGGCAGTCTTGGGCTGCTCACCTGCTGGGGGGGGCTCGGGCCGCTCTCTGCTCCCCGTCCTTGGCCTCTGACAACCGTTGCCTTCCCCTTCATCTTTTTTTTCCCTCCCAAGCCCTGACCCTGTCCTTGACACCGACGGGGACTTTGATCTGGACGACACAATGGACGTGGCGCGCCGTGTGGAGGAACTCTTAGGCCGTCCTATGGACACTCAGTGGATCCCTCACGCTCAGTCGTGACCTTTCGTGTCCGCCTTCAGCTTCTTCGTCCTCGCCAAAGGAGTTGCTCTTGTGGATGTTTTAATTCCATGAATCTCTTCTCTTTGGAAACAATACTCATAATGTGAAGTGTTTAATACTAGTTGTGACTTTAGTGTTTCTGTGCATGGTGGCACCAGTGAAGGGAGTGTGTATGTGTGTATTTGTGTCCGTGTGTGTGAGTTTGTACATTGTGTTTCTCCCCCTTGCTGTCCAGCGTTTAGCTGCAGCACTGGGGCCACAGACAGAGGCTGTGGTGGCTTTAACCTTGTACGAAAAGGCAGTTAGTGTCATGAACCCTGGAACTTGGCCATGTGTCTTGAGGGTGGCTGAACTTTTACATGTGGCTGTTCAAGTGAGAGAAAGACAAAGGGAGGAGAAAGCCCCTCCTGTCTGATGAGCCTTTGTCACTGTTTGCCAAGCAATTGTTATATAACTACGATCGTCTCTGCTTTTCTTCTGAAATGTAGACACTGACTTTTGACAATGAAATACAGTCCTCCCTCCCATTTTCCCCAACCCCTT
Organism: Furipterus horrens; assembly: GCF_987537825.1. NCBI lineage: Eukaryota > Metazoa > Chordata > Mammalia > Chiroptera > Furipteridae > Furipterus > Furipterus horrens. Next base: position 79,939,593 of record NW_028327181.1, on the reverse strand, counting down.
TTTCCTGGATAGGGATAGGAAAGGGGGCAACATAGAAGGATTGTTGGGGCAAGGGGAGTCAGAGGTCTTCGGATGGGTAGTGGCTTTTTACATAGCACTTAACCCATCTTAATGTTCTCTCTGTCCCTGCCTCCCTCCCTAGCTGTCTGCCTCCGTCCTCTAACTCGGCTCCTCTGTGTGTACACACATGCAGACACGCCTGATGAACTAGAGGAAAGAAGAGAGGGTCACATAACCGAAGCTTACGGTGTTGATGTCCTTTGTGTTGGGGCCAGAGTGGATGCCCAGCCCTGACTTGCAGGCACCGAGAACGTTCCCTCGTGGCCCAGGAAAGCTGCCATCCAGTCTGCCCATCCTTCCTCCGCGTTGGAAGGCTTATATTGATAACAGCTTTTTGCAGATGTTGAATGGTGTTTTTGTTGTTTAAATCGGGACTTCTTGTTTTCCCCTTCCCACCCTAATCTGACATCAAAACTCTTCCTGTGTTACGTCCTGTGCCGCTCATACCCAGGTCACCTCATGTCCCTTCACTGTTCATACACGATGTCTTGGGGAGTGGGTGGCAGGGGTGTGGTCTGAACCAGGGCCAGAATGATCAGCAGGTGTCATTGCTCACCTGGTGCAAGGTGCTGGGTGTCAGGCATTGGTGATTTGGGGAAACGCAGTCAGCAGGTTTCCTAGATGTTTGGTAAGCTGCAAGAAGAAAACAGAAAGCCACAGCATAATTTTGTCTGTTGTTTTTTTCTATGGCTTTATACCAGAAGGAAGGGATGGGCTGTGGCAGGCAGGTGGGAAGAGAGGGGAACAGGTATAGTTTTTAGGTTAGGCCTACAAGGTCAGCCCTAGCCCCCTCTCCAAAAGAAGGACATGACCACACCCAGGAGAGAATAGCCCTAAAAACCTTATTTTTATACAAGTGAGTAAATAAACATATTTTTTTTACAAATATAACTTCTGAACTTAACAGTGTTTTGATGTTAAAGGAGACTATTCCTCTGTAGTAAATTATTTATTGGAAGATAACTTTTTAAAAGCTGCTGTTTGCCCTGGCTTGGTTTCATACACTGATTTATTTTTCTATGCCAGGCGGTAGAATCTCTCTGCCTCTAGGGAGGAGGCTGACCCCTCCATGGACACCAGCATTGTTGTAGGATGCTGCTAAGCCCCTTACGTACCCCTCAACGTTAGGTTAAAAAGGTGGGAAGGAAGCCTGACTGTGCTCAGACCCAGGCTTAAAGGGCCCTCACCTGCCCTGTCACTCAGGCTGCCCAACACCTGCCTCTGAGTGACGCCCTGGTTGTCTCAGCAGGGGCGGGGGCACGGGTGGCTGCACTTTCACATCAGTCACGGTGCCAGCCCTAGGGCACGCTGAGGGTAGAGCTCTCGCTTTACAGTTGGCAGTGGGGTTGTGGGGACAGGTGCTGCGTGTGGGGCTCCCATGCTTGTACAGTTGCTGATTTGTCCTCAATTTTCCTGAGGCTGTGCCTATTGATGGGAGAGATTTTTGACTGAAAGGTGTGCTCACTGTCTGCATTATACTTTCTTCTCCCTGTTCCTGCAAACCGGAAGAGGTCACGGGAAGTCTTGACGGCCTCCACCTCTCAGCCGCTCCCAGATACACGCGCGTCATCAGAGTGTTCTGACTCCATGTGTGCTACGTGCAGGGTTTTGTAGGGGGTGGGGGAGGGGGAGACAAAGTTAATATAACTTAAAATGGAAGTATACTTTTTATAATTTTTCTTTTTAAAACTTTGTGAAATTATTTCAGATACATATTTTAGTGTTGAGGCAGATTAGTATATAGCCACCAAAAAAGTATTGTGTACAGTTTTACTTGGGGCAATCACAAAATAGTGTATTTTATGTTACAATAAAGGTTTCCTCTGAAGGGACAACATTGAGTCCTGTTTTAATTTTTTGTTTCCATCAGGTGGTGAGGGAGGGTGGTTTGATAGGGAAAAGTTTGACATCAGTGGAGTCTGAAAGGGGAACTAGCTGGGAGTTGGCTGCTCAGGGAACGGGTCACCAGCTCTGATGGCAGATGGGGGCATTTCTTACCTTGCTGCTCATACAATATTTTGAAAATTGGAATGATAGTCTTTTATCTCTTGGCCTGCTAACTCCACACTCTTCCTGTTAGGAAGCTCATCTTTAAAATTCAACACGTTTAGAGTGCCTGCTCTGAGCATTGTGTATGGAATGAGAAAAAGTGTTCCTGCCCTCAAGAGGATTGCAGTCTGGAAAAGGCAGCTAACACAACCAGTTATGATAAGATACTGGTTCATGCTGCTGTTAATAAAGGTATCCCAAGGCCATTATCAAGTACAAAAGAACACAGAGGAAGGGCACTGAACAGCTTGAGCTGGCTCTTAAGAAAAAAACAGGAGTTGAGGGAGGACAAGGCACTCATCTTTTGAAGTGGGCACATCACTCAGAAGTGTACCCTTATCCCAGCCCCAACACCAGAGACCAGAGCCATGGCTCCAAGTTTTTGCCCCAGAGGGGAGAGACAGGCTATAGAACAGAAAGCTTTGGATATCTCCTCAAAGGAACTGTGCATTTGGGAGAGAAGTTCAAGCTTAAGGGTGTTCTCCCAAACAGTGGAGATTGTGGTGAGGACAGTTGGTAGGAGAATGACAGCTTCATTGGAAATACAGACTAAACTGGGATAGTTTGCTAGAGAGAAATGGGAAAGAGACTACTAGAAGGAGCTCTCTTGGGGTCAGAACAAGCCTCAAATGTTAACCTTGAAACTGTCCCTTCAAAGAAGCCTGAATTTGATTGGATCAGTTTGTGGAGCAATTTATTCCCCGGCACATGGTTGAAAGGGAAAAAAAAAGAAAAAAAAATGTATATATACACACACATATATGTATATGTGTGTGTGTGTGTATTTGTTTTCCAGCCAATAATTAGTGTCGTTTAAGACTTACCTGTAGTCAGGGGAAGAGACCTGTGAAAGTCACTATCATTCTAGGCATACTCAATCTGCACCATCCTGAAGAACAATAATAAAGGCTTCACAGTTAGTGTGGGATTGGCACTGGGGAATAGATAAAACTCACTAAAATAATCCACTTTAGTGAGTGCACTAAACAAATAATAACATGCCCTGGAAAATTAACAAACAGGTGGAAATAAAACAATATATTCAAATAGCCAATGTATCAATAAATCAAAAGGGAAATTAGAAAATACTTTGAGATAAATGAAAATGAATACACAACATAAAACTTATGGGTTTCATTAAAGCAGTGCTTAGAGAAAAATATATAGCTGGAAAGACCTATATTAAAAACGAAGGGAGAGGGTATAAGGGGAATTAATGGTAATGGAAAAAATACAATAAAAAATAAAAAATAACTCAACCTTCCACCTTAAGACACTGGAGTAAAGACAAAACACTAAACCTAGAGCAAGCAGAAGGAAAGGAATAATAAAACAATGGAGTAGAAAAACAATAAGAGAAAATCAATGAAACCAAAAATTAGTTCTTTGAAAAGATCAACATTGACAACCTTTCACTAGACTGACCAAGAAAGAGAATCAGAAACAAAAGTGGAGACATTACTACAGACCTTACATAAATAAAAGGATTACTATGAACAAATTATGCCTATATACATTTGGACAAATTCCTAGAAAGACAAACTACTGAAACTGACTCAAGAAGAAATAGATAATTGATAGATTTATAACAAAGTGATTTTCTTTGTAGGTACTATTAAAAACTTAAAGAGAAAAGTCCAGACCCAGGTGGCTTCACCACTGAATTCCACCAAACATTGAAAAAATACCAATTTTTCTTTTATGAAATACTTTTTTATTCTTCCACAATAATGGCACAGGACGTTCCTGTCCTTAAGGGTTTAGCATTTTCACAGAGAAAATTGCACTTGTGTCACCTGAAAGGAATGTTCTTACATAGATAAGAAGGCCCATCAAGTTGTTTAGGGATTTGAAATATACAGCTCTTAAGCATGTACCACTTGGCTACAAGCCACCTGTATTCCTGAAAGCTCTATATTTCAAGCTCCCATCCTCTTTTCAGGTGTAGAGATCCATCATCTGGCTACTGCCCAAGACTGCTTCTGTCAGTAAGTTCTCTTTGTGTAATTCTTTGTCAGCCTATTTCTTTGGTCTTTTGGCCCTGTCCCCCTTTGGAGGTCAGTTGCAGTACATCTTAGGAAATTTCCCCGACACAAAGGACACTATCAAGATAATGAAACGATAACTCACAGAATGGGAGAAAATATTTGCAAATCATAGGGGACTTGTTTGTAAAATATATAAAGAACTCTTACAGCTTAATTTAAAAAAACCCAATTAAAAATGTGTAAAGGATCTGAAAAGACATTTCTCCAAAGAAGATATACAAATGGCCACTAAACGCATAAAAAGATGCTTCACATCATTAGTCATCAGGAAAATTAAAAATAAAACAGACTCAAGTCACTTCACACCCCACTAGGATGGCTAAGTCAAAAAGTCAGATAATAATAAATGTTAGTAAGTATGTAGAGAAATCAGAACCCTCATATACTGCTAGTGGGGTTGTAAAATGATACAGCTACTTTGGGAGCCAGATTAGCCATTCCTTAAAGAGTTAAAGAGTTGCCGTGCAACCTAGCTAGTCCACTCCTGGGTCTCTACACAAGAAAAATTAAAATATATGTCCACAGTCAAATGTCTATGTAAATGCTCCTAATAGCATTATACATAATAGGCAAAGAGCAGAAATGAACCCTGATGGGTAAACAAATGTGGTGGTGTTTTATACATCACGTTTGGATGGTGTTACCTCCAATGGAATATTATTTGGCAATAAAAAGGAGTGAACTACTGATACATAGTACCACATAGAAGAACCTTGAAAAGTTCATGGTAAGTGGAAGAAGCCAGACACAAAGACCGTGTGTTCTATGACTCCATTTATGTGAAATGTCCAGAATAGGGAAATCTATAGAGATAGAAAGTAGATTTGTGGTTGCTTAGGACTAGGGGGTGGGGATGGGGGGAAGCTGGGAAAGGATTGAGGGATATAGCTAAAGGGCTTGGGGTTACTTTTGAGGATAAGAAAATGTTATAAATTGATTTTTGGTGTTGCATGTACCTGTGAATGAAGCCTGTCCAGAAAGTATCCAGTCATGCAATATGAAAAACAGAGATATTTATTGAAGGATACAGGAAACATTATACATAGGACAATGATGCCTCAGTTCCCTTCAAAGTAGGCACCTTGGCACCTCACACAGTTCTCCCAATCTCCATCAGCTGCCCGGTTGTATTTTCCTGAATCTCATCAAAGGTCTGAAATCTCCTCCTTTTCAAAGGTCATTTTAGTTTTTGGAAAAGCCAGAAGTCTCAGGGCACCAAATCCGGGCTGTAGCAGGAGCTGAATCACCTGGGTGATTTGATGTTTCGCAAAAAAACTCTGCAGAGACATGATGCGTGAGCAGGTGCATTGTCGTGATGAAGCTGCCAATCACCAGTTGCCAATAGCTGCGGCCTTCTGAATTATCCAAATAGTTTCTGTGGAGGAATGTTCAAGGCTAACATAAAATTTGATGCAGATTTGTTCCTCTATTGGCTCAGTCATTTTGAATGTGATGGCCACACAGTACACATGCTCCCTCAACGTCTACCGCCCCCACTGACTAATACAGTAAAGTCGTCATTGTTCACACATGCGCATTCCAGTCCACTCTCCTTGGCTGCCAGGTTACATCGATTTTGTGCAAACCATTCTCGTTATATTAGCAATGGCTGGGCTTTTTCCAGACAGACCTTGTACACTAGAAACCATTGAATCGTACACTTAAAATGGGTGATTTGTGCAATGTGGGAATTATATCTAAGAAAGCTGTTTTTGTTTTTTAGAGCAAGTGCAAGAGCTCAGCAAGAAATTAAAAGAAGTGAAAGCAAGGTCGGGTTGGGTAGCCTGAATGTGAAAGTAGACCTGTGCAAAGGAGCTCAGCTGTGAACAGAAGGGAGAGATGCTGCAAGATGAAGAGGCAGGAGCGGGGTTGAAGGAAGGGGTGCTAGTGTCTGAGAGCTGGTGTCAAGAGCGCAGGTGGAGGGAGGCAGGGCTGAACCGTGGACAGCAGAAGAACTTTGTACTAGAGCACAGCAGAAGAGTGAGAGCCTGACTTTGGTGGGTACCTTGTTCCAAGTTGTGAAACTACCTTGTGTCACATAGAAGTTTATTTTTCCCTGGGATAAAGCCAAAAAGCTAACACAGATGGTGGCCCCAATTACCAGGTAAAGTTATGATGAACTACATGTGACAAGTGGTGCTGTCAGGTCCTCTGACTTGAGGACTAGTCATCATTAATCTTGAGAAAACATATGCGGTATCAGCTTGGCTAGAAATGGGACTGAGATTCTTTTTTTGTATTTGCAATCTGCCAGCAGTTTGCCTATGATGCACATCACATTCTGGCTTAATATTTATTCAATAATAAGTGTTTTCTTTCTCTACCACCTTTGTGGAGAGGATTTCTGGATTGAGAGAAAATGTTGTTTTTAACAGTTTTCATGCTTGAATCTGCCCTGAGCTGAAGCTACTTCCTGGCACTCCTTTTCACAGTCAGCTTTCTTTTCCTTCACCTGCACAAGTGTGAGGACCACGCTATTCTAGCTCTAACTTCCCACTTCTGCCAGCTCAGGCCAGCACCCAGAATGTCCTCCTTCAGCAACCTGCTCCTTTAAGAGCACCCCCCATGTCAGCTCCGCCTTTGAGCCCAGTGGCCGGATTTCCCTGTTGTGAGGCCCAGCCCTTTAAAGCCATGGCTTCTTCATCTTTCTGGCGCGCCTGTATACTGAGACCAGAGTGCTGAGGGGCCCTGGATGCTGGGAGTAGGCACAAGTGGACTGTGACAGGTGCATGTGGGGCAGGAACAGGACTCAGGAGGGACACAGAGCTGGGATAGGGTGGGTCCTGGGACAAAGGAGAGCCACTTAGGAGAGGGCAGGATCTCATTCGACAAGTAGCCTCTCTGAGCCAGGCACTATGCCAAGCCCTTTCTGCACCTTCTGAGGTGGGTATTATATTCCCATTTGACAGATAGAGGGGCAGAGTTCAGAGTAGCTACCTGAATTGAATACAGATAGCAAGCGTCAGAGCCAGGATCCGAACTCAGATCAGCGTGACTCTAAGGCCTGCTGTTCTCTCTGCCTCATCTGCCTGACAGGGGTCCTGGCTTTTCCCCCAAAATTCCTTTGTTCTTGGTTTTCCTGCATGCGGTAGAATGGGGGGGGGGGGTAAGAAATGAGCTATCCCCTATGACCCCAATACCAACACTCTGGTCCCTCCCTCCACCCAGGAGCTGCCTAGAGATGCTGCTGCTGTTACTGCTGCTGTTCCTGCTGTTGCTGCTGCTGCTGCTGCCGCTGCCCCTGACCAGGCTCTGGCAGCAGCAGGCCCCGGGGCCCAGGCTGTCCCCACTCACCAGCCTCTGGCATCGTGCGGCATGGGGGTCCCTGCACTGGGTAGCTGCCTGGCAGTGGTGGAGACTGGAGCGGAGCACATTGCATGTGGGCCAGAGCCAGCAGCAGGCCCTGAGGTGGTGTCTGAAGGGAGCCCAGGGTCCCCGCTGCCACCTCAGGGGGAGCACAGGTGTGTTTTCCAGGGTCTGGGGAGGTAACCCACAGGGAAAGAAACGCCACAGGACAGTCAGATTCCAGAACTTGAAGTCCTCCCTTCCCTCCTTCTACTGCCAACACAGAGAGGCCTGACCCAGAGACCCTCCCCAGGATCAGGATTGTTCGGGATGAATTTTCCCATCCTGGACCATGAAGTCACCCCTCCCCCAGGCCTATTCCACGTCACTGCACATCCCTTCCTCAACAGTCTCACAACCTTTCCTGAAACTTCAGAAACTCTGTGGCTCCATGACGAGTTTATGTCTTTGGGGCTACAGATATGAGCACCTTCCGGATTCATTTCCCTCTGACCAAGGCCAGCCAGGCCCAGGAGAAAGAAAGTGGGGAGCAGCTCCTGCCCCCTACCTCAAAACAGCACCATGGGAAGGCCTCTCTGCAGGTAAACCGAGAAGGCTGGAGCCCAGCCCTGCCATAGACGCCCAACTTGCAGCCAGCCACTCCCTTCCATTGGGGTGGGCAGAGAATCCCCAAACTCAGGGCTCAGGGTGTGGTCAGGCTGGGCGCCAACACCCGCTCTTGTCTCCCTCCAGGCCACCTGGCTGGGTTTGGCAGCCCTAACCAAGGCCTACCCGGGAGTGCTGGCCCCTGGAAGTGCAGCCTGTTTGACTCCTACATCCCCCTGGCCCCGCCCCCTCCCCTGGCCTTGGCATGTCCTCAGCCGGGTTAGCCCCCCTGGAGCCAAGGACCCTGGGGCGCTGCTGCTGGAAGCACTGAGGTCCCCGGGGCTGCGGGCACTGGAAGCTGGGACAGCAGTCGAACTCCTGGACACCTTCTCAGGCCTGGGGGCCAATGGCGAAGAGCTGGCTGAGGCGATAGCTGCTGGGAACCCAGGAGCGCCTCTCCCGAGACGGGCAGCTGAGCTGCGGGAAGCCCTAGAGCACGGACCCCGAGGACTGGCCCTGCGGCTCTGGCCACAGCTGCAGGTGGTGGTGACTTTGGACGCAGGAGGCCAGGCTGAGGCTGTGGCTGCCCTGGGGGCCTTGTGGTGTCAAGGGCTGGCCTTCTTCTCACCTGCTTATGCTACCTCTGGAGGTCAGAAGGACTCAGGGGTGGTGGGCTAGGGGCAGAGGGCACACAGCCAGTTGTCATATAGGGAGCCCTCCATTTTTATCTCTTTGAATCCTCCCCAACACCTGCAGCTCCATTTTACAGGTGGAGAAACTGAGGCTCATAGAGGCTGCACATATTCACAGAGCACCTGCATTTACCCCTGGGTCTGCCACATCCAGAACCACTGCCTCTTCCCAATTAGACCCCTAGAGGCAGTGTGCTGAGCCTGGGGAAGCCATGCAGGAGGGGGTGGAAGGGCAGCAGTAGGATCAGGTGCTCAGAGAATTGAGGCCTGGGGTCCAGGGTGAGGGTCCAGCAGAAAGCAACGGCACCACTGATGAAGAGGCTGTGTGCTCCCCATAGGGGTGGTGGGCCTAAACCTGTGGCCAGAGCAGCCTGGTGGGCTCTACCTCCTGCATCCTGGTGCTCCTTTGATTGAGCTGCTCCAAATCAAGGAAGGAGGCCAGGAAGAGGCTGCCACCACCATCCTGTTGGCTGAGGCCCAGAAGGGCAAGGAGTATGAGCTGGTGCTGACTGACCACGCCAGCCTCACCAGGTGATCACCTGCCCACCCCCCAGCCACCTCTGGCCCTCCAGGACCCTGTTGAGGGCCAGGGGCATGAGTTAATGGGTTCTTGGGCCTGATCTCACCCCTACTCCCACCCTGTCAGGTGCCGCCTGGGTGATGTGGTACAGGTGGTTGGTGCCTACAATCAGTGCCCAGTCGTCAGGTTCACCCGCAGGTAGGTGACCTCCTGGGAATCTGAGGGGCTGTCCTTGTGCCCTGGGATCTTCTGCCTCCCCCTCCCTTCTTTCCAGGCTGAGTCAGACCCTGAGTGTGAGAGGAGAAGACATGGGCGAGGACATGTTTTCTGAGGCCCTGAGCCAGGCAGTGGGACAGTGGCCAGGGGCCAAGCTGTTGGACCATAGCTGTGTGGAAAGCAGCATTCTGGGTAAGCTTCTCCATCAGTTCATGCTCCCCATTCTTGGGATGGCTTCCCCTCAACCCATACCCATCCTGCTGAGAGACCTCTAGGAAGAAGGTAAGACCCAGGCTCCTTTCCTGCTCCTAATAAAAGTCCTTCCCATTGTCTAACACCCATCCATCCTGCAGCAGTCTCTCCCCATTTCCTTTCCAGACCTGTTTCATATTAGGACTATGCCAGGGTTCCTCTGCATTTACCCGCCTCTGCTCCAAGAAACCCTTGTTTTCCCATGAACCTCAGAGCAGGAAGAACAGGGTGGGGCAGTGGACCTTGGCTTTGGAAGCTGTCCCATTCACAGGAGTGAGTGCGTGTGTGTGTGGGATTTGTCTGCAGATTCCTCCAGGGGCTCTGCTCCGCATTATGAAGTGTTTGTGGCACTGAGGGGGCTGAGAAACCTGTCAGAGGAAAATCGAGACAAGGTAAATGAGACAGGAACAGGATCTGACTGCATGTCCCCTTCGCTCTGCTTACCCTCAGGTACAGTGGGCACAACAGAGTGATGAGGCGGTGGGGACAAGGAGGAAAACTTTTCCAAGGCTCTGGGAAGGGAGGGATGAGTCCCACAGACACACATGTGTACACATGAAGCTCCTACCCACACATACACTAGGCACAGTCATGCACACCTTAACCACACACCACACAGCTGCACACCAGCCTCACTCAGCCGTTCTGTCCTCAGCTTGACCACTGCCTTCAGGAAGCCTCGCCCTGCTACAAGTCCCTGCGGTTCCGGGGCAGCGTGGGCCCCGCCAGAGTCCATCTGGTGGGGCCAGAGGCCTTCAGAGCCCTCCGGGCAGCCTTGGCTGCCTCTCCCTCTTCTCCCTTCCCTCCTGAGATGCCCCGGGTCCTTAGGCACAGGCATCTCGCCCAGCTCCTGCAGAGGAGAGTGATGTCCTGAGTGGAAGCCTGCCCACTGCCTGCTTCACCCCAGAAGCTGCCCCTCTCTTTCCTCTGAGGTCTCTCTAGATGGAGGCCCTTGGCCAGGGTCTTTGACTCTGTGTCACCTATTAGTTGCTTATCAGGACTGCTGGGCCTTGGGGAGTTCCCACCTAGTCAGCCGGTTCTGAGGAGGTGACTTCAGGGGCGGAGCAGACACCAGCAGTGCCCTGCCCTGAGCCCCCTGGCCCACTCTGAAGGACACTGCTGGACAGTCCCCATACCTGCTGATGGCTCCTGTGCCTCTCAGCCCAGTGCGCTGGGCAGGCTGAAAGTGCCGGGAGTGAATGTTCCCTTCCCGGGAGCGACCCTCACTCAGTCAGCAAGGAACAGGAGTTGTGAAGACCAACCTCAGCTTCATTGTCCTGCAGTGGGACAATTCCGAAGTGTACTCTGCACCAGTTGCCCACGGGGGTAACACTCTCATTAACACAGTCCTTATGTCTTTCCTCCCATCCCTCCCATCCCCACTCCTTTATGTGTTTTCTAGGATCATCTCCCAAATAAACCTCTTGCACTCAGATTCTTGACTCAGGGCCTACTTTTGGGGAAACTGTAGTGCTCCCTTTTGCTCTGCTCCTGCGGCAGCCTGCCGCCTCCCTTCAGTTCTGATCACCAGGCTTCCGCCCCCCCCCTCCCCTGGGGCATGCCCTGAGAGTGTGTGCACTCAGGAGCCCTCGGGCACCCTGCCATAGCCTAGCTCAACCCAGAAGACACAGACCCCCCTCCTCCTATCTCCCTATCCCAAGCTTAACCTAAATGTGAAGGGGCTGCTCCCCAATGTCCATGACTCTGGCTCAGCACAGGTCCCTTTCCTGGCCCGGCACCCATGAATCACTTTCATGGGCAGGGGCTGTGCTGCAAATCATAAATCGTCATAGCAGGAAGCAACCACAGAGACCATGTGGGTTAACTGCCCGTCTTACCAGCGAGCACACAGGGCTTTGTGAGGTAGTGAGGCTTGCTCAGAGCCCAGCAGCGCCTCCTAAGTGATGTAGCACCTGTTTCTAACCCTCGGACTCTGCCCCTGAATTATTTCTGGATTCCGTGCCCTACATTCAGCCCCCTGTGGCCACCCATCCAGCCCCTACATCAGCGCATGACTCTTTCCTACTAAAATCCTCCGTAGCTCCCCAGAGCCCACAGGGTCAAGACTAACCATCTTAGCCTTAAAGACCCTTTGACCCATCCTGGGTCTTGCTTGCCACCTCTCTCCTCTGAGAGAAGCCATGACCATGAAGACCACACCCCACTATCCCACATGAGTTAAGCACTGTCACCTCCAGGTCTTTGCTCAAGTTGTCCTTTCAGCAGAATGCCTTCTCCCCTGAATTTACTGGGTAGAACTCTCCTTTTCATGGAAGGCCTTTTCAGAGTCCTTTCTCTCACCGAGCTACCATTATATGCCGGGTCACACCTCTACCTGGACTTTGGAGCTCCTTGAAAACGGCATGTCCTATGCATGCTGTAGTTCCAGAGCCCAGGGCAGGGCCCGACACAGACAGGTGCTCAGTAGACAGTGCCCTGAGTAAGAGAGACTCCAGCATGGTGGCTCCCTCACTGCTGACAGTGGGATGGAACCCCATCCGTGCCCTCCAGGAAGAAAGCTAGGGAGGTTGAAGGATAACACCAGGTGCTTTTTCCCCCACTGCCCAGGTTCAGTGTTCAAGGTTTTCCATCTTGGAGATTAGTGGAAGGAAGGGGCTGAGAGGATGGAAAGCCAGCTCAGAAGCCTTTTCTCATGGAGGAAGAAGGCCCTGGAGCCTGAGAGACCCCAGGGGCAGAGAGAAGGAGCAGAGGGAGAGAGGCCTGCTGCTTGGGTGCCCTCCCCCAACACACGCCCGGTGGGGAAATGGGTTTCATGACTGCCTGCTCTCCTGACCCTAATTAGCAGCTGCCCCTCCCCACATCTTCCCAGGCCAGCACCTCAACCAAGGCTTCTATTGTGCTCCCAGATTCCCGGGTGCAGTGTGGCCTCATTAGTACCTGGAGACCACCCCATCTCCAAGGAGCATGCAGACAGACAAGGCGGGGGGACCAGAGGCACAGCGATCCAGCTCCAGCCTCTGAGTGCCTTGGTGGCCATTCCTTGGACCCAGCCTAGAGACGGCCCCCCTCTGTGAGGCTAATCTTAGACTTGCCTTTGTCTAGCCCCAGAGTGGACGCGAGTGCCTGTCTCTCCCCCACCACCTCAGAGCTCTATAAACCCCAGGCCCCTGGGAGCAGATAACAGTCAACAGCCTCAAAGTTCCTATTTGGACCATTGGAGACAACACCATCCCCTGCTACTCTGCTCGGAGCGCCAGACACCATGAACCCTCCCTCCACAAAGGTAAAGACCCAGGGGTGGAGGGGATGCGTCACACCACGGGGCAATGAGAGGGCTCTCTCAGGGGCCGGAAGAAAGACTGGAGGTGTCTCCTCTCTTGGTCTTCTCCTACGTAGGCTCTGCGGTAGGGAGGGAACTGGGTGAACCCTTGGCTGAGAACCTGCCTTGGTTAACAAATTCGATTGTGCCCTGTTCTCCTAAGAGCTTACGTTTATTGGGCACTTACTATTCATCAGGTGCTGTTTGCACCTGTCATCTCATTTTACCCTTCCAGCAGCTCTGCACAGTAGGAATTAGTTAATACCCAATTAGGAAACTGGCCCAAAACCCAGTGCAGTGTCCCCCCCCCCGCAAAGGAGTAGGCAAACGAGACAAGTGGGATTCTGCTAGTCCTTGATGTCACGGGTTTGCCCCTGTGGGTAGGGGGAGCGGGACTAAATAGGGCTTGTTTCTGATGCAGACAGACTCAGACACACCTGTTTTCATTTGGAGTGGTAAGCACTCTAATGGGGATACAACGAATTAAGGATGCCCAGAGAAGACAGGGATTCATTCTGCCCAGGGGGTCTCAAAAGGCTTCCTGGAGGAGATGTTGCTCTGACAGTTGACGGATGAGCAGGTAGAAAAGTCAGATGAGCCCATCTCCAACCTTCACACAGCATTGCCAAGAGGCAAGAAAACGGAGGGACAGCAAGGGAGGGGCGCAGGCCAGGAGGGGACGCGCAACCATCAGGGCAGGGCCCGGGTGGAGAGACTGCAGGCAGGCGCGGCGGAAAGACCCACAGCGCCCGGTCTCCACCTCCCTAGGTCTCCTGGGTGGCCGTGACACTGCTGCTGCTGCTACTGCTGCCGCCTGCGCTGCTGTCGCCCGGGGCAGACGCGCAGCCCCTGCCTGACTGCTGCCGCCAGAAGACGTGCTCCTGCCGCCTCTATGAGTTGCTGCACGGCGCGGGCAATCACGCAGCCGGCATCCTCACGCTGGGCAAGCGGCGGCTCGGCCCCTCAGGCCTCCAGGGCCGGCTGCAGCGCCTCCTTCAGGCCAACGGCAACCATGCTGCCGGCATCCTGACCATGGGCCGCCGCGCAGGCGCAGAGCCAGCGCCGCACCCCTGCCCGGGGCGCAGTTGTCCCGCTGCGGCCGTCTCCTCTGTTCCTCCCGGGGGACTGTCCGGGGTCTGAGCCCGAGCCCAGGCTGTGACCTGGCCCTGCCCTCTCCCCTCTGCTCTTCCGGTGTCAACCCCCAGAAAAAAAGTGCAATAAAGACGAGTCCCCGTTAACGTGCTGGTCAATGTTCTGGTGTGGTAGAGTCCTGCCCTCCAGGGGGCGAAAGAGTCTTGCAAACTATAAAGAGCCGCAGAGCCTAGAAGCTCGGCTCTGGGACACCTCCGCTTCGGCGTCGGCATCGTTGAACACGCAACACTCCTGGAATGGGGAGCTTCCGGAGCAAGGATCCGCGCAAGGTCCTGGGGTGCGGAAAGAACCGCGGATGTGCATGCTTGGGTGGGAAGATGCGGGACACGTCCCTCGATGCTCTGCTGTGTCCGACCTTTACGGAGAGACAGAAGAGGGAGGGAGAACACGAAAGGCTGCCCAGAGCAGCGGGATCGGGCTGGGAATGGTTGTGAGTAAAGCCTGTGGAGAAGCCAAGGAAGATGAGGTTCAACATGAATCACCCGGAGTGGCTGCAGCATGGGGTAGACGGTGTGGGGCGAGGTGAGGCACTGGAGGGGAGGCGGGTAGGTCGTGCAGCCTGGATTGTGCAGGCCTTTACAAGTCATCAGACTTTGGATTTTATTCTGTAGGTAGTTGAGAGTCACGAGTTCTTAGATAGGGATGGGGCAAGATTTTCCTGCAACTTTAGTGGAACACACCAGTTACGGGTTGAATTGTGCCTCCTCCCCAAATTCATATGTTGATGTTCTAAACCTCAGCACTTCAGAATGTTACCTTATTTGGAAGGTCATTGCAGATATAATTAGTTAAAATGAGGTCACATTGCAGTGGAGCGAGCCTCTCCAACACCATCTTTCCATTCTCACTGGCTTTAACTCTTTTGTTCCGGGGTGGGGGTAGTCACCCTAAGACTAGGCTCAGCTGCCCCAGTAATTTTCTGCTTCTGTAGTGAAAAAGTCCTGTGTCTGGTTTCACCTGGGTCCTTCTTACTGATGTTCTTGGAGAAGATGGAGTTCAAGGTCCACCAGCGCACCAGAGATTTGCACACGGACTCTATCCACCTTGAAACTATCTTTCACTGCCCCAAACTTGCTTCCAGCCTCTCCTCCACTCGTATGGCAGCAGAGAAGGAGGGTTAAATCAAGATGATAGGAAGAGTGAGAATAGAGA
Organism: Furipterus horrens; assembly: GCF_987537825.1. Lineage (NCBI taxonomy): Eukaryota > Metazoa > Chordata > Mammalia > Chiroptera > Furipteridae > Furipterus > Furipterus horrens. The sequence continues at coordinate 79,924,281 of NW_028327181.1, read as the reverse complement.
GAAAATTACTCTCCAACACACTTATTTTGTGCCAACAATATGTATCATGCTATTAACTTCTCACAACCTCATGAGGTAAAAAATTATTAGCTCCATTTTACAGATGAAAAAAATGAGGCTCAGAGAGGCCAATTCACACATTTAGTAAATGGCAGAGCCAGGATTCTACCCGGTGGACTCCAAAGTTCTTTTCACCCACCCTGCTGGACTCAGAGGCAGAAATTGTCAGTGTGCCCTCTGCAAACTGAGATGGGGGGGGGGGGGTAAGCAGTGTATTCTAGAAGTTGAGTTACTAGCCTCCTCTATCCCTAACCAGCAAAACTAGCCTCTTTAACTCTTGCTGTCTCACATTGGAGTGCAGGGGCCTGGGGATGCTGTAAAACAGCCCAACTCCAGCAGGTAGGCAGCACCGTGAACCAGATACCATTCCCAGAGTGGGAGGAGAGTGGGGAAGCCGGTGGAACGGGGCCACGAGGAGCTCCAGGGAACCACGCGTGGGGGCATGGCAACCTGGGAAGAGGCGTATCTGACACTCAAGCCCCGCCCCACCTCTTCGAGCCTCTGCTCCCGGTAGGCGTGTCCCGAGTTCTCCCCGCAGGAGACTCGCGTGGGCCGCTCCCCTTGCGAAGGAGGGCCGCAGAGAGAGGTGCGGGTGTCGCTGGTGGCCCCTCCCCGTGCGGGGCCACGTGGCAGGCGCGGGCTGAGCCCGGGGGAAAGAATCTGGTCCGTGGAGAAAAGAACCACCAAGGCGGCGCTGAGCCGAGTAGAAAGCTGCTGAGTTCGGAGCAGAGAGGCGGCGGCGGTTAGAGCGAGGGTAGGAGGCCGGCGGGCGCATGGGGCGCCCCGGCCCCGCAGGCAGCGCGCCCCCTTGGGCCCAGCCGAGCTGAACGCCCCCCAGCACCAAGCCTTGAACTCGCGCCCCGAGGCCATGCCGGTCATGAAGGGGTTGCTGGCCCCGCAGAACACCTTTCTGGATACTATCTCCACCCGCTTCGACGGCACGCGTGAGTGGGGCCGAGGCTGAGGCTGGGGGTTCGAGCTGGGCGCCTAGAATGGGCCAGCTTGGGTCTTCGGGTGTGGTGAAACCCGAGGCGAGAAGGCGAGTGGAGTTGAGGGTCTAGGAACTTCCGAAGCCGCGGTGAAGGAACAGGACTGGAAGCGCGCTGGGGGCTGGGGGGAGCCAAAAGTGCTGGGGGCCAAGGTAATGGGTGTGACCGGAGGCAGGAAAGGCTCTTTGTGCACAAAACGGAGGAGAGGCCTTGGGAGAGTCCCACTCCGGGGCAGAGCTCTGCTGGCGGCATGTATGGCGGTAACCCAGCGCCCCGGTCGGACGTTGTAGTCAGGCGCTCTCAGCATCCCCTTCCCCCAGGAAAAGAGACACGGAGGGAAGGAGAGAGAAAAGATCGGACTTCGGCAGGACCTAGTTTAGATTCAGGTCATGCACCCCAAAATAGTGGTGCGTCTGCGTCTGAGGAAGGTGAGGCAGGAGGAGGGAGGTGGTCCGTGTGAGGAAGGGAACGCCCCCTCCTCGCCCACCAGCTTGGGTTCCAGGTTCAGCACCTTGGACAGCCACACTCCTCCTTCCACGCCTCTTCTCCCGCCTATCCTTTTTTCCTACTTTGCAGCCTAGAGATTGCTGCCTGCCGCACACGGGCACCCTCGCTAGGATCTGGAAGATGGGGGGACCGGTATCCGAGGGCGGAAACTGAGCTGCCCGGGGCCCTACCCTCCTCCCCACCCTTCCTCCACACCCGCCTCCCTTGTTTCCATAGCGCCCATCACCGGGGCAACAGGCTCTGGGACGGAAGAAGGAAGCTGGGGCTGCCCAGGACCCAGCACCTCCCAGGCACCTTCAGGGTCCCCATCAGCCAACCCACCCTCATACACTCGCCCTTCCTCGTGCCCTAAGACTGGGTGTGCCTCAGGCCCTATCCCTCAGCTGAGGCTCTGTCCCCGTATGACCCAGAGAGCACCCCTGGCCTCCCACCCATTGGAACTGGAGGGAGCTAACTTGGGTCCTGCTGCTGGGATTGCTAGAGCCACAACTTCACTGCGCAGTCCTATCAGACTTTGAACACTGGGGACAGGCCACCTGAAATTAGCTAAAGGGATGCTAAAAAGAGGACTTTTCTCAGAAGGCAAGGAATGGGGACACTACTCATTACTGTATCCCCCCTCCCACAAAGGAGATTTGTGAGTTTAGGTAATCTCTGCCTTTTAGTTTCCTATCAACAAAATGGGTGTGATGTCACCAGAATCTCTGCCCTGTCGACTCTCTAATAGGATGACAGGGTAGTGGCTATGGGTATGCTTTGAACGCTGTGCAAATGCAGGGGTCTTGTTTCCCCTTCTCAGTGTAGCACTGTGTCACCAGAGGTTCACCCCAGGTAACTCATGTAACGCTCACAACAACCATGTGAGGAAGATGTATTACCCCCCACTTTGCAGATAAGGAAGCTGACACATAGAGGAGTTAATTAATTTGCCCAAGGTTACACAGTCAGTAAGCAGCAAAGGTGGGGTGCTAAGCCCAGGCCCTCACACACCATGCTATGCTGCTTCCTACCCTAAGGGCTTACTAGCTTGAAGGCAGGGGGATGAACCACATAAATTCTTTGGGTTCCTTCTCTGATTCCCTAGTAGTCCCTGTCCCAGTCCCAGGCCACCCTTAAGTCATTGTCCTTTGCTCTATCTCTTCTTGCTCTCAGAATATCCCAAAGGGGCATCCAGGAATCACATGGAACCCTGGGAGGCTTTTGGCTCTGTCACCTCTCACCACACCTTGAGGGAGGAACATCCCACCTAGAAGCTGAGCTCCCCTCCTGGCCTTGACCTGATCTCGACCTCTTCTTCCCACAGACAGCAACTTCCTGCTGGCCAATGCACAGAGCCCAAGGGGCTTTCCCATCGTCTACTGCTCTGATGGCTTCTGTGAGCTCACAGGTTACGGCCGCACCGAGGTCATGCAGAAAATGTGCAGCTGCCGTTTCCTCTATGGTCCAGAGACCAGTGAGCCAGCCCTGCAGAGGCTTCACAAGGCCCTGGAGGGCCATCAGGAGCACAGGGCTGAAATTTGCTTCTACCGGAAGGATGGTGAGGGGCCTGGCCTGCCCTGCAGCCCTGCCCAGACCCCAGGCTTTACCCAGAGTCCACTTGGCACAGTGAAAGCCTGGGTGCTGGTCCTCACACTGCCACAAGCTGACTGTGTGACACTGAGTGCATCCCTGACCCTCTCTGGGCCTTGGTTCTCCTATCTGGAAGGCAAAGGAGTTGGCTGACATATCTGGGGTTCTTTCCAACTCTAAACTTTTGCCAAACCTTTTGAATATGCCCAGGAACCAAGGGGGGTTAGGGATGCAATGGACTGCTCACCCTCCCCCTCCATCTCTCCACACCTACAGGCTCGGCCTTTTGGTGTCTCCTGGACATGATGCCCATCAAGAATGAGATGGGGCAGGTTGTGCTTTTCTTCTTTTCCTTCAAGGACATCACTCATAATGGAGGTCCAGGTCTTGGCCCCTCAGGAAGCCATGGGGACAGTAATCATGGTAACTGCAAGTCTGGGGAGAAGGCAAGAATGGTCAGAGGTCCTTGCCCAAGGTCACACAAGACCTCTTCCTACCCAACCTCATGGGATGTGACCTCACTTATTGCCATACCCTTCTTCCCAATAGAAAACTCACTTGGCAGGAGGGGAGCCAGCTCAAGACTTCGAGTCGCCAAGAGACAGAGCCGTACTGTCCTACACAGACTGATGGGCCACTTTGGTCGCCGGGACCAGGGAGGCATGAAAACCAGTAATGTAAGTCCTGTCTCCACCCCCACATCTCCCAGCCCTGATGCTGAAGCACCCTGCTACTGTCTCCCGGTTTCCCTGCCTGTCTGGTCTCCCTCCTGTGACTTGTTTCTCTGTCCATCTCTCATGTCCAATGCTACTCTACCCCACTTCCCCCCACATCTCCTTCCATCCCCATATCCCTTGCTTCCTTGTGATTGACCTTACTCTGTTCAGGAGTTATCACAAGGCTTGGGCTCTAACAGCAATTACATCATCTACCTCTGGCTGATAAGGTTACCCTGTTGGATGGGGGATAAAATCACTAGCTGTCGTCCTAGGGAGAAAGCCTCCATTGGTGGCCTCATACCTAGCCCTGTGTACCACTCCAAGGATCCTGATGAAGTCACGGGATTGAGTCTCCAAGCCTCTTTGTAGCCTCTTGGGGCAATAGGGCATGGGGTGTTGTGTCAGCCTCCCCTCACTCCTAGATACACCAATCCTCTGCTGAGCCCCACAAACCCAAGAGGAACTTAAGGGAGAAGTTAGTGACCCCACAAGCTAGGGCATGTGCCTGATTTGTCATCATATCCTCAGGCAGGGTGAAGGTCACACCTTAAAATACTCCCCAGAAAATATGATTGATTCCAAAGGAGTCCTGAGCAGTAGCTTGGCAGAGGAAGTGTCCAGTGGTGAACCCTGAAACCCTCTCCTGCACCTTCTATCTCTTCTCGTGGCTGTGTTTGTGGTGCCTGCTCCCCCCTTCCCCCTTTCCCTGCCTCTCCCTCCCCCAGCCTTCGCTCCACTTCCCCCCAAGTGTCCCCAACCACAACCCCTCTCCCCTTAGAACGTGTTTGAGCCCAAGCCATCAGTGCCTGAGTACAAGGTGGCCTCCGTGGAGGGGTCCCGCTGCCTCCTCCTCCACTACGGCGTCCCCAAGGCCATCTGGGATGGTCTCATCCTCCTCGCCACTTTCTACGTTGCAGTCACCGTCCCCTACAATGTCTGCTTCTCGGGCGATGACGACACCCCCATCACTTCCCGACACACCCTTGTCAGTGACATCACCGTGGAGATGCTCTTCATCCTAGGTTAGACCCTCTGTCCCACATGCCCTGGTGGCTGGGCTGGAGGGACCCACTCAGTCAGGCCTCACCCTATTCTGGGCTGCAGGATTTCTGGGTTTTTACGTCCTCACGGTCCATGTGCCCTAATTCCTGACCCCTGCAACCTTCTGCCTCTAGGCCTCTCCTCCTTAAGGACCAGCCAACAGCCCAATCTGTCTCCCCCATTCCTGCCTCTAAAGTCCATCCTGGGTCTCTAAGGCTGGTTCCCAACTTACCCAGTTCCTTGGCCCCTTGGCCTGAGTTTCTAGGCCAAGATACCCTAGTAACAGTCTCTTGTACCCCTAGATATCATCCTGAACTTTCGCACCACCTATGTGTCCCAGTCTGGCCAGGTGGTCTCTGCTCCTCGTTCCATTGGCCTCCACTACCTGGCCACCTGGTTCTTTGTCGACCTTATTGCCGCTCTGCCTTTTGACCTGCTTTACGTCTTCAATGTCACCGTGGTGAGTGACCCCAGCCCCACCATGCAGCCTAACCTCCTGGCTTCAGCACAGTATCTCTCGTTAAGGGATTGACTCCAAACTCAGACTCGGCCCTTCCTGTAAATCCATCTGTGACTGTTTTTCAGGAATCTGCTATGGGCAGAGCCCTGAGTTAGGAGCAGAGGAGGATCAGAGAGGGTCTGTGCTCTTGGGGAGCTTAGCTCACAATCTCTGAGGGAAGCTGAGACAAATGAAAAGCTAAGTAGGGCTACCGAGGCAGCAGCGGCCTAATGCCAAATGAGTGGCACCTTTAAAATTTTTATTTAACAAACAACTGATGAGCATTTAGCTGTCTGCAAAGCACCGTGCGGGGCATGGTCACCCTGGGGAAAAGGAACAAGGATTCAGCCTCCAAGCAGCCAAGATGCTGAGGGGGCAGGGCTAGTGGAGGGGACAATAGGAACAAGAAGAGGTGAATGAAATGGAAAATTGGGCCCAGTTACTATGTGTGTGTGTGTGGGGGGGGGGGGTTGCTGGGCACGGAACTAGCTGACCTTGGAGTTCCAGACTGGAATGTGGGCATATATAGAAATGATCTAACATCTAGCTGGTGCTCGGGAGGCCAAAGCACCCGAGCTGGGCAGAGGCAAGGGTGGCCTGGGAATGATTCATGAGAGATGAGAGTAAAGCTAAACTCTAGGTAAAGAGCAGGATTTGGCTGGCAGGAGTTGAGGAGAGAGGGCATTGGGTGGGTGGGAAGGGGGAGCATAGCAAGCCCAGACAAGGAGGGAGAGGTTGTAGGTGGGTTTGGAGGTAGAGTGCTAAGACTGTGTCCTCTCAGATCCCTAGGGGTGGCATGGAAGTGCCCTTGAGTGGTCAACTCTGCACCCAGCCAGTAGATAGTAGGTCTTCTCAAGTCCAGGAGGAGGGAATCCCACCCTCGATCCTCAGACCCCCTTGGTTTTGGTTGGGGAAGTAGAGAGCGGTTTCCCTGTGTGCTCCTCTCTCTGCCACACTTAGCTATAGCAGGAAACCACCTACATTCAGCCAGATTTAACTAGCTGCCAACGAACTGTGGGCCTCTTCTCTTAGCTGTGGACATGTATGTGCATGCTCCCACACACATGCAAGTGCGTGTCTGCCCTGAGGCTCTGGTCATTCCAGGCAGAGCTCACAACCCTTCCCCATCCCCTGTGCCCACCAGGCTGTGTCAGCTGGGCAGACAGCTGTCCCTGGGGAGAGGGAGAATTGTCCCTCCTCCCAGGCAGTTCCCCCTTCTCTGTTACCTTTAGAAGCACTTTCCAGTTTACTAAGTTCTTTTACACACATGGTGACATAGGAGCCTCACAATAACCCTTCAGGGCAGATTCTATTATCCCTCTTCTTCAAAGATGTATACAGAGGTTCAGAGAGGTTAAGTGGCTTGCTGAAGGTCACACAGCTAACAGTGACAGGCAGGAGATTGGAACCAGGGTTCTGGACTTAGTCTAGTATTCTTTCCAACATAGTACCCTGCTTCCCAGGAAACCAGGGTACCTGAGTGGATGGTCTGGTATAATGGGAGGTGAGGAGCAGTGCTGGGGCTGGAGGGAGGCAGAGCAAAGAGGCAGGACAAGGAGGCACCAGCAGAGCCATGGAATTGAAGGAGCCAGGCCTGGGACAATCTGGTTCGAGGAGGGAGAGAGGAGGGCCCCAAGGGAGTGGAGCCAGGGACAGGTGACTGAGGGAAGCCCTGAAGGACTAAGGTCAGCAGCCCTGGGAGCTGGAAGCAGGCATTAAGCCTGGAGAGGGTCCATATGGGGGACACAGGGCCATCTCATTCACCCAAAATGAGATAAAAATGCATGAGGTGGCCTAGGAGCTGTGTGGGGCTGTGCTACCAGGGATGCTCCTGGAGGCCCCTGAACGGACAGTGAAGGGCCTTCATACCAGGTTATCCACTGTCCCAGAGCCCCCAGCCCTAGTAGTGAGAAGATAAACCCACACCTGCTCCTCACCTCCAAGACTGGAAGAGCCAACTGAGGCATTAATCACCGCAATGAAAACAGTTGTGGTAGTAATATTAGCTACCGTTTACAGGATCCTTGCTAGGTGCCACACTAGCTCCACCAAGCCCCATCTGGCCCCACGAGGGCTGACATCTCAAAGCCCAGGCTCCCTCAGTCCCCACTCTCCTTCCCTTAACATGTCTGCATGACCCTCTCATATGCAGCTGATGCACACGGGGGAAAGGTCCCTAAACCTTCCCCAGTTTTTGCCTGTCCCCACTCTACCTTGTGTCTCTCTGTCTCAAGGGTGACTACCACAACTGCTGTTGTCACTAACAACCAGCTCTTGTCCACAGCTGATTGCGCCTAGGACGCTAGGAGCTTTGTGCATGGGCCAGAGGTTGTGCTCTCTATCCCCCTGCCTTTGACCAGGACTTACTCTTTCACGGTCCATGGTGCTAAAAAGCAGTATGCCACAAAATGGCAGCTCTGTCATTTCCTTGGTCTGTGTCCTTGAGCAAGTCAGTAATCTCTCTCAGTTTACTCATCCGTAAATTGGGCACAATGATGATAACTGGACTGAAGGCATAACTTTTTTATGAGGATTACAAATACTTAGCCCAGTCCTGACACATAGTAAGTATGTTACTTACTGTCAGCCATTATTAGATTTAGTATTGTTCTCTCACCACCACCACCCCTCGCTGCATTTTCTGCTCACCTTCTTAGGACAACGGAGATGTTTTTCCTGCTGTAGCTTCCCCTCTCTCCAGGACATCTGATAGCAAGGTGCTGGGGAGGGTCATGAGGGTCCGTGGAGACTCTAAGGAGTGGTGCCTCTGACAGTCTCCCCCTGCCCCCCCCCCCTCGCTGCACTCCTGCAGACATCGCTGGTGCACCTGCTGAAGACAGTGCGGCTGCTGCGGCTGCTGCGGCTGCTGCCGAAGCTAGAGCGGTACTCGCAGTGCAGCGCAGTGGTGCTCACGCTGCTCATGTCCATCTTTGCACTCCTTGCCCACTGGATGGCCTGTGTCTGGTATGTCATCGGGCGCCGGGAGATGGAGGCCAATGACCCGCTGCTATGGGACATTGGTAAGCCACTGACCCCAGGCTTTCACTGACCACCCATCCACCTGCCCTGTCCACTCAGGCACCCAAGCTGATGCCTCCACCAGTACCCCCTCTCCCCACCCACAGTCCTCTATTCACCCAACCAGCATGCATTGAGCTCTTTCTGGATCAATCATGGGAATACTGATTTGAAGACAAGGGCTTTGCCTTGGGGAGACCTCACAGCTAGTAGGGGAGCAAGACTGGTAATATAAACTCAAAATACAGCATGGAGCACACTCTAGTGGTAGGGAGGGTGTTTGGGGCAAAGGGAGCAGTACCCCTTCCCAACCCCTTCTGGTGGCTCCAACTGCCATCCAAAGAGAGTCCACACTCAGCGCACACTCTGTGTAGTGCTGCAGCCCCCTCTGCCCCCACCTGGCTTCTCTTTGTCCCATGGCGCCTGTGCTGCGGCCATGCTGGCCTCCCTCCAGCACCCAGGTTGTACTGCTTTGGGCCTTGAACAGGTTTTTCTCTCTGGAATCCTTCCCCTTTTGTCTTCCCTCCCTTCACCTAGGTGACTTGTCTACTCCTTGCAGTCTCAGCTAAAATGCTCTGTCCTAAAGGAGCCTTTCTGGACCCACATTCTTCCCTCCCACTCCATTGTGTTGGGTCTCCCTAACCCAGTGTGATTCCTGAGATTCCCTCTAGTCTCCTTTTAGTAGCTCATCTTCCACCTGTAATGATTTATTTCATGTTTCTTTCCACCCCAAACTGTAATTTCCACCAGGGCAGGAGAAAGTCTGACGGAGTCAAGTTCTAGCACTCTGTACACAGGAGGTGCTCAACAAACTAGGAGAGAGTGGCAGAGGCCCCTAAACAGTCAGCAGTTGGTAGCCTTGGACTGCGACTGGAGGCCCAGGCCCAGGATGCTCCTCACATTTCCTGTGCCAGCCCATGCAAACTTCCCCTCGCCTCTATAAATACTAGACCAAGGTCAAGTGCAGGCAGCTTAGGTAAACCCAGTTCTCCACCACTGGTGCAGCTGGGACTCCTTGCATCCCTCTACCCCCCAGGCTGGCTGCATGAGCTGGGCAAGCGGCTGGAGGTGCCCTATGTCAACGGCTCGGCGGGTGGTCCGGCGCGGCACAGCGCCTACATCGCTGCGCTTTACTTCACGCTAAGCAGCCTCACCAGCGTGGGCTTTGGCAACGTGTGCGCCAACACTGACACCGAGAAGATCTTCTCCATCTGCACTATGCTCATAGGCGGTGAGGCCAGGCCTGCCAAGCCCCAGGGTGGCCCTGCTAAGCACAGCCTACAGATAGGGAAATTGGGGCCCAGAGAAGGTCTTCTGGACAGTCCTACATTCACTCATAGACGTTTCCTCTGCACCTACTACATGCTGGCCCCTGAGGATGCCACAGACGGGCATGACATCTTACTAAAGGAAACACAAGTTCATGACCTAGTGGCGGGGGGAGGGGGGTGCAATGAGAGGAACATCAGATCTGACCTCTCCCTAAGCCAGCACCTGGCACCAGGTAGGCACATAGCCCACTGGCTCTCCTGCCAGGAACCCAGAGATCTGTGCAGGGCAGGGTGGGTTTGGGAGTGGTTGCCCACCCTAACCTGCTGCCCGCTGCCAACGCTGCAGCACTGATGCACGCGGTGGTGTTCGGGAACGTGACTGCCATCATCCAGCGCATGTACTTGCGCCGCTCGCTCTACCACAGCCGCATGAAGGACCTCAAGGACTTCACCCGCGTGCATCGCCTGCCACGGCTGCTCAAGCAGCGCATGCTGGAGTCCTTCCAGACCACGTGGGCCATCAGCGGGGGCATCGACACCAGCGAGGTAGTGTGCTGGAGCTCCCGGTCTGTGCCACGTGGTGGTGCCATGGGGAAGGGGACCCAGCCTCTCTGGGTTTGGAATGGAGGCACAGTGGGCCCCCCAGAGGTGAGGTGTTGTTCACAAGGGCACGCACCCACCCAAATCTGCACCCCTATTCCTGTGCACTAGAATTCGAGAGCCGAAAGAGAGCTCAGGCCTTAGCTAATGTGATGCTCTCTACAGCCAACATTTCCCAAGCACCTCCTGGGGGCCAGCCTCTGTGCTACGCACAGGGAGCTCAGAGGTGATCACACTCAGCTCTTCCCCTCAGGGGGACACCAGTTTGGTAAGGGAGGCAGACAGGTAAATAAATTACCCAGCAAATGGGACTTTGCTGTAGGGATGTATGTGCCCCTTGGGATCCTCACTGTGTCTGGGTCTAGAGGGGTCAAGGAAGGTGGTGCAAAAGAGGGGACAATGTGAAGGACCGTAAGGAAATCAGCCTTCTGCCAGAAGGCCATTCCAGGCAGAAAGAACAATAGGAACTTTGGTTGGGAAATATTGATGCCAAAGAGCAGGGAGAGCTCAGAGAACTGAAAGTAGTTCAGTGAGCCTTCAGTATCCAAGGTGGAAGCACTGTGGAGGGCGGAGAGGGAGAGGAGTGCAAGGGACTGGGTGGGCGGGCCCAGCTCCTGGATGGCCTTGACTTTAGATGTTATCCTCCAAAATGGTTAGGTTGGGGAGTGGCCTGCGGATCTGGCAGGTATTTCTGAGAGCAGACGTCATGGGACTTGGTGATTCTGGTTGCAGAAGAGAAGCTCAGAGTGATTCCCTCTGGCTTGGGGAAGGGGTGCGATGGGGGCATTACAGAGAGGAGATTGCACTTAAGGGTGAAAATAAGAGTCCAAAGTGGGGCCATGATGAGAGTGTGGTGCCTATGGGAGATCCAGGTGGAGAGTGCCTCAGAGTTAGTTGAAAATATAGGTCTGGACCCAGATGTACAACTCTGGGCTCACAGGAGTGTGGAAGTCATGGAGCTGGGTGCCATGATGCAGGGAGAGTGTGTCAGGTTAGAAGAGAGCCAAGGAGGTAGGCTGAGGAAGAGGAGTCTGGGGAGGAAATGGGGACAAGAGAGAGGTTAACAAGACAGAGGCCAAACAGCTCCATAACATGAGAATGAAACTGTGAATATTAAATTTGGCTCCTAGGAGTTGTTGGTAATATTCAAGGTCTAGTGTAACCCTTCATCTTACTGATGGCCCAGAGAGAGGAAATGGATAGTCAGGGTCCACAGGAATTTAGGAGCAGAGCTGACTTTTAGTCTTCTAACTTCCAGTTTGAGGCTGACCTACAGGGGATGGTCCTTGCATTTGTGGGGTTGCGTAACCAGGACATGTGTGAGTGATCAGTGTGTATAACCATGGTCAGTGGACAGACAGGAAAAGACCTAATCTGTGCCCCATCAGTTGGGTCCACGCACAAGTAACATTGAAGTTAGACAAAAGAAGCCTTCTGGAAAGTCAGAAACAGGTAACTTCAAAGCAAAGGGCAAGTTGGAGCTATCTCTTTGGTGACAGCTCAGCACATTTGTAGAAATCAAGTAGCAGCTGCAGGGGGTATGGCCAGAATGACTTATGCCCCTTATGCAGTTACTGCGTGACTTCCCGGATGAGCTGCGAGCTGACATCGCTATGCACCTGAATCGTGAGATCCTGCAGCTGCCGTTGTTTGGACCAGCAAGCAGGGGCTGCCTGCGGGCCCTCTCCCTGCACATCAAGACCTCATTCTGCGCTGCGGGCGAGTACCTGTTGCACCGTGGGGACGCTCTGCAAGCACACTACTATGTCTGCTCAGGCTCGCTTGAGGTGCTCCGTGACAACATGGTGCTGGCCATCCTGGGTGAGGATCCCACCACCACCTACTACTTTCAATGGAACCCTCCCCGAGAGACCTTGAGAGTGGTCAAGAACCTAGGGACTGAGGCACTCCTAGTGGATAGCTGGAATCCCTGCTGATGAGTACTCTTTCTTGGTCCCTTCTCCCTACTACCATCCCCTTTTGACCTTTCCCCTTGGGCTCTCCCCTAATCCCATTGGCCATCCGTCAACCCATCAACCCTTCCTCAGTTGACTCTTCACCATTGACCTTCAACTCCATTGACATTTACCCTTTAAATGACCCCTCTGGCCTTTGTTTGTTGATCATTCAATTCCATTGATCATTCCTCCAGCCTTACTGACATCCCTCATTGACTGTCTCCCAACTTCACCAGTCACTCTCCACTGACCTTTTCCCAGTTCCATTGATCACTTCCATCAATCCTATTGATTGACCCACCTTCAACCATCCTTCAAGCACACTGACTACCCCTCAAATCCATTGACTAGGTATACCTTCTTGGTCCTTCTGCCCCAGCTGACAGGCCCCAGCTCACTATCTCCATCCCTTACCCACAGGAAAGGGGGACTTGATTGGGGCAGATACCACTGAGCCAGGCCAGGAGCCTGGATCAGGAGCAGGTCCAACCTGTGTGCTGAAGACCAACGCTGACGTGAAGGCACTGACCTACTGTGGCCTGCAGCAGCTGAGCACCCGAGGACTGGCTGAGGTCCTGAAGCTCTATCCTGAGTATGGGGCTGCCTTCCGTGCTGGTCTGCGCCGGGACCTCACCTTCAACCTGCACCAGGGCTCTGACACTAATGTATGTAAACTTCCTATGGCCTCCACCTCCTTTGTGGTTCCTTCCTTTAAAGCAGACATCCCCCAGCCCCAGAGAGACCCTCATGCATTGCCTTACATCCTGAAACTATTTCCTCTCAACCCCAGGCAACCCCAGCCACTGCCCCTTCCATGCACCCAGCCCCATGGACCATCTCCCACCATCTTTCCTTCCACCTCTACTGACCCATCTCCTTTTAGCCATCCTTCAGTTTTACTCCAGACTCCCCAGAGGACTTCCATGTTGGAAACAATCCCCCTCATGTACTCCTCCTCCAGCAAGTCCCTCTCTGGACTGGGCACCATCCCCTGGGGCTTCCTCACTCACCAAATATTTCCTGAGCCTGTTTTGGTTTAAGGCTATAGGTTACACCGTAGGCCTTTGTCTTGTACTGCTTTTCACACTGACTTTCCCCTCAGGATTTCTCTGAGTCAGAGTTGGAAGTATCTCTGACTCAAATCCACAAAAAGACCCCATATTCTCAAACCCCAAAACACTAATGGGTGGGACTAGAAGGTGCTATACTAACGGAGTGGGGAGCTGTGAGTAAGCTGATTCCCCTCTGTGCCCAACAGGGCCTCAGCTGCTTTTCCAGTTCCCCTCGGCTCACTCAGGTAACATTCCCTTCCTGGGTGGAGCTGAGGTTGAGTGGGAGAAAGTTGGGAGGGGGGCACCTTCCCTTTGTTCCTCTGCTGCAGGAAGAAGGGAGAGGGAAGGGGGAGCTTCACCTGCCAGTAATGATGAGGCCTGTTGTTCACTGTCCTGCCACATCAGCTGTCCCCTCTGCCCACAGCTGCACCCGGAAAGCCTCAACTCCTCCTCAGACAAGACCCTGCCATCCATCACAGAGGCCGAGCCTGGGTTTGAGCCTAGAGGTGGTCCCGGGCCCCGCAGGCCCCTCCTGCTGCCCAACCTTAGCCCAGCACGGCCCCGGGGCTCCCTGGTCAGCCTTTTGGGCGAGGAGCTGCCCCCATTCTCGGCCCTTATCTCTTCTCCTTCCCTGTCCTCATCCCCATCTCCTGCCCTGGCTGGCCAGAGCCACAGCCTCTCCTCTCATGGACCCCCCAGGGGCTCTGCTGCCAGGAAGCCCCCCCAGCTTCTTATTCCCCCACTGGGAACCTTTGGACCTCTGGACCTCAGTCCCCGGTGAGACGCCAGCCTCCTCTGCCTTCCCCACACCACTGCTTGCTTCCAGAACTTTCTCTGGGCTCTGTCCTCAGTGCTCCTCTCTGTCCCTGCCCCATGTGCTCACCATGCCCTTCCTGATCCACCACAGCTTGCAACCCCACCCCACCCCTTTGCTGCTCCTCCCCAGTTCCCTGGCTGCTGTTCCCATTCATCCTCTACTTGCTCTGCTCTGGCTCTTACCCTCTCCCCATGGGATTGATGACCACTACTCCTGTCCCAGGATAGTGGATGGCATTGAGGACTCTGGCAGCTCTGTGGAGGCCCCTACATTCCAGTTCAGCAGGAGGCCTGAGCTCCCTAGGCCACCCTCTCAGGCCCCTCTTACAGGTAAGGGCCAGTATTGGACTTGAACTCATAGTCAACCATTCATCTACCATTCATTCATTCATTTGTTCATCCATCTATCCATCCCACATGTAGTAAGGGCCTACTATATGCCAGGTGCTATGCTAGGAATTCACAGATAAACCAGATCTGGCCCACATTCCTAGTGAACTCCCAGTCTAATGGGAGAGATGCCTGTGTACTCAGGTAAATGATTCCAGAACAGCATGCTGAGTACCACAACTGAGACAAGAACAGGGCTCTGAGGTAGGAAAGGAGAGCTCCCCTATCTCTCCCTCCTAGAGAAGGGGACTCTTGAGTTGGGTCTTAAAATGTGGGTAGGAGTTTGAGGGGTGGAGTAAGGCAGGTGTTGAAAGGCTAAAAGGCATGACAAGAGCATCTTATGTTTAGATATCAAAAAGAAGATTCATGCCTAGAGCTGGGGGAGACCAAAGGAGTGGGGGACTGGGGAAATCACAGGGTCTCATATCTAGCCTGAGAGTTTGGTTTCCCCATAATCCTGACCCCAGAGATCCCTTTCCCCTTGTTCTCTGTCTACCCAGTGGCAAGAGCGGGCCCAGCCTAAGCTCTAGACTTCTGCTCCCTGCACTCACTGCATCCTTCCACCCCGTTCTGTCTGCAGGGACCAGGCACAGCCAGGAACTGGCCACTGAGGCTGAGGAAGTGAAGGAAAAGGTCTGCAGGTTGAACCAGGAGGTGGGTTGGTGTTGGCTCCTCCTCTCCAACCTTGGAGAATATCATTTTGGAATCAGAGACAGGCCTCATACAAAAGCACTTCAGGATTTGGAGTCAGAGTCCTGAATTTAAATATTCACATTATCTGGGCAAGGTTTTGGGCAAGTACCAAGGTCTGAACTTCAATTTCCTCATCTAAAAATAAGGGAGACAATCCATTCTTCCCAGAGTTGCTGTGAGGGTGCAGTGAGGGTGCACACATGCCTAGCCCTTCCTCGGTGCACTTTAAGTATTCAGTGATCGCCGCTTCCTCTTTCCCAGCTGGCTTAGGTTGTCCAGCCTGGAAACAGGACCTCTCCTCCCTGCACCACGTGGGATGCTCTCCTGCACAGAATGGGACCCAACCAAGTCACAGTGCTCCAGGCCTTTCCCTTACCCCAGCCCTGGGAAATGAGTGCTAAGCAAGCGTGGGGGGCAGAGAACAGAGAGGCTGAGAGGCCTGCAGCTTTGGAGGACCTGGAACACATTGCCTGAATCCTGGTGTCTGGAAGAGCGCAGGTGCTGAATGTGAAGACTCTTAACTCTGCCTCCTCCCCAGAGTTGGCGCCATAGCAAAGCCAGGCGCAGCCCTTGGGAGCTGGCCTTTCCTGCAGATAAACATCAAGTTTAAGGAGGGAGCCCCTGGGGTGGGGGAGCCCCTGGGCTGGGGGCGGGGCCCAGCCCCTGTTCAGCAAGATGGAGGGCCAGTCCTGCTTCTGCTCACAGTCCTAGGCCAGTGGCTCCATGCTTGAGAGTCTATCGGCACCTGGAAAACCTAGTAAAATGTAGACTCCTGGGTCTCACGTAATTTGAAATGTCTGGAGTAGGGCCCAGAAATCTGCATTTTTGTAAGTTTCTCAGTTGATTTACAGAATTTTTGAAATTTGAAAAACACGTGATCTTGTGTGATGGAACCACCTGACATCTTTTGCTTCGAAGCCACACAACCTCTTTGAGCACATTTTCCTACATCTTGTAAAAGTGGGGTGTCGGGAAGGATGGCAAGAGCTGCTATCACTAATCCTTTTTGGAAAGGCATTGGGGTGTTTACATCTAGACAAAAATAACCCCTTCCTTGCTTTCTTCTCAGGGTGGCCATGAGCAGAGAGTGGTTATGAAAGAAGTTGGTAAACTGTAGAGAGGGGTGCACCTACGAGGGTAGTTATTGTTGTGATGCCTTGGAAACCAATTTGATGTGTTTCCAACAGATCTCCCGCCTCAACCAGGAAGTGTCTCAGCTCAGCCAGGAGCTGCGACACATGATGGGTCTGCTGCAGGCCAGGCTGGGTCCCCTAGGCCTCCCAGCAGTCTCAGCTTGGCGCTCAGACCCTCCGTGCCTCCAGCTGAGGCCTCCGTGCATCTCTCCCCATCTGTCTGGACCACCACCTAGCCTCCAGGATACTACTCTCGCTGAGGTCCACTGCCCAGCCACAGTGGGGACAGCAGAGATGGAGGCTGCCTCCCCCAACCTGAGACCCTATGTGTTGTCCCCCTACCTCTCAGAGCCTGACCCTCTGGAACCCTCCCCCGTCCCAGAGGCCTCACTCCAGACCCCAAGTCTCATGAGACCCAGTTTTTGTCCCAGGTCAGACACATTCCACTGACCCTGGCCTTGGGCCTAGGCCTGTCTGGGGTGGGCATTGCCACCTGCCATCAGGGAGAGGCTGGGCCCGTGGCCTCCTGCCTTGGGTCAGCAGCCACCAGCTGATCTGGTTGGCTCTGGATTCTAATGACTTTTTCACAAAGCCTGGTCACTTCTGACCCTCTTCCCTTTTCCAAACCTTCTCTTATCCTCCTCCTCTGGGAGGGGGGCCACCTGAGGCCGTGGAACCCAACAGGCATGAGACAGAACGCAGTGCCCATTGGGCTGGGCAGATGAGATGTCCCACCTTCTTTCCAGGACCTGGAGGCAGGTAGAGATGGGGGAGCAGAAGGGGATGGGGAAGGGCCCCAGATCCAGCCTGGGAAGAGTGAGGCAACAGCAGGCAGGATCTTGGTGTCTGGAGCAGGAGGGATAGATTGCAGATTCCACCACAGAGATCGTGTAGCGATATTGTGGAGTCTTCTGCCCCTGGGTCTCTGCAGAAAACCTTGAGAGTAATGCCTCAGGAGGGCTACATTTGAAATCCTGGCTGGCATTTGAGCAGCCCAAGACTTCTTAGGCTTCCTACTATCAGCCCAAACTGGAGGGGCTCACAACATCCCACAGCCCACACAGGAAACAAACTGATGACCCCCCAGATATGTATTCTTTGGCTCTCAGCATTTTTTCAAAATATAAGAGTTGCCAACATTAAAAATCAGGGGCGTACACATAAAAACCCAGATATTCCAGGCTCTCTAAAAAATGTTTGAGCCAATATTCCACTTGGCAATAACCAGCTGGTGTTGGGTACTCCACTGTCCTCTTTATATGGGGACTGTACTCTTTATTTCTTCACAGTTCCCATGTTTCTTGATCATCTCCTGATATCCAGCTAACTTCCCTCATTTTAATTATTTGTCTGATCTCTGTGGGTTTTTGAGTTTACAGTCCTTGCCTTAGAATGTGCTCCCAGGTTCCTGGATCCCAAGGGGCATTTTGGGGGCCAAACAATATCTACTTCTACCGCCTAGGTATGGGCCTGTCAACATCTTTGCTTCTCTCTGCAGGCTGTCACTGAAGGTGGTCTCTTCTCTTGCCAGCAACTTGAAACAGTTCCAGCAGCACTCCCTGTCCCTCCCCTGCCTCCAGACTTCGACCAAGCCTGTTCTCCCCTTTTCCAACATGGTCTCACTCAGGGCCCTGAGTTCGCAGACTCACCCTGGTCTCCAGCTCTCCTTTACCACTCAACACCCTGGGTTCACTTTTGGATAGAAATAAATTATTTATTTTTGTAGTTGTTGTCTCTGGCTGTTTCTAGAGGTTGGTTTGAGAGCCCAAGGGCTTTGGAGGAGCCTACACTGCGGTCTCTCCCCATCATACCCCAGGGTCCTGTTGCTGTCTCTAGAAAGAGGAAAGGTGCCAACCAATTCACTTGGCACCACATTCACGCCACCACAGGCCCCAGGGATGAGGCAGAAACCTTTATGAGTCACTATGGGCCATTATACCACCTCCTTTCCCTACCCCAGGCACAACCATAGATTCAGACACAGTATGTGTGGGGACAAAGTCCTGGCTCAGTCTCACCTCCAGGCCTGGAAGGGTGGCCCACAGGACTCCCCACTGATCCTGTACCTGTTGCAGGCCAGGTACAGCAGGATCTGGGGGAAGAGCTTGTCACCAGCCAAGAACTTGGTAGGAATCTCACTCTGCCTCATCCTCTTGGCTCTCCTAAGCCCTCTTGTTCCTCTTAGCTTTCACTTTGATGATCATTGCAGGGATGGATGGGATGAACGTTATGAATGTTGTTAGAAAGAGGCATCCTGGAAACCAGACAGAAATACCCGTGGGCAGTTTGTGGCGGGTTGTCCCAAAGAGTTCAATTCTCCAGTTCAGGCTCCATAGTGTGATTGGTGTTGGCTGGTGTCGTGGGAACAATGCCTACAGCTGTCTCTAGGGTGAGCTTTGATTCCATACAGGTTTTGAGTAGTGTCCCGGGGTGTAAGATACAGAAGCGGAAGTGTGGTCTGCGTTGGGGAGTAGGGGGTGTGCAGAAGCATTAAGTGGTCTTAATCCATATTGAAGGGAGCAGAAAAAAATAGAAACAGCCCGGATCCTTATGGAGAGCAAGCAGAAGTGGTTCTAATCTGCATTTATGGATGGGGGAGAGACAAGGCAGAAGTGGTCCGGCTCTATATTTGGCATCAGAGACAAGCGCTAGTTCTGGTTGGGTGTTGGGGCAGGCAGAGGCAGAAGTAGTCCCGGTGTATTCTGGAGTCGAGCCAAAGGAGGAGGGTCCTGGTTTACCGCTGGGCAGTAGCAGGGGATCTCCCTTTCATCTCACCCAGTAGCCTCCAGAGAACCCTTTCTTCGGTGGTTCTATCACCTCAACAATCGGGCTCCCAAGGCTAGCTGGACCCGAAAGTGCAACCAGGGGCTTCTCCGGGTTAGCGATAGCTCAGGACTGCTCTCCGCAGCCTCACGTGCATATTCATTCCATCATGCTTTTTCCTTTCCCAATTCTGCACACACAGGCTTTTGCTCTATTCCAACGCTCCGCCACCCGCTCGTCCTCCAGGCACCTGGCACCCGCAGTGACGCGGTTCGCCGGCCAGGCCTTTAAAAAGTTCACGGCCGGGCTCCGCCTAGCCGGGAGCGGGTTCCATCCTACGCCCAAGTCCCAGGCGGCCACCGGCTCCTCCCAGCACTGCGAACTACAAGTTCAGCGGTCCCTCGCGCGCGCTCTCCCGCCTCTCCCCCGCCCTCCGCGGGCGAACCTTGCGAGTCGGCCAAGAGTGTAAAAGAGTGCCTCTCATTGGTCTCTTCGCCCTGTCAGTCACCTGGGAGTATTGGGGGGCGGGTCGGAGGTGGAGATCCGGATCCGGAGCGGCTGAAAGGCGGAAGTGGAGGCCGGAGACACCGCCGGGGGGGGGGAGAGGAGCGGAGCCTGTCGAGCCCCGATCCCAAGTAACGCCGCCGCCCCGGAGCCGCCGTGAGTGCCCCTGTCCCAGGACCCAGTGTCTCGCTCGCTTTGAGGTGTCTTCGGGGTAGCCCTTCCTCCCGCCCATCCCAGCTTAGAGGGAGACTGACCCCTCCCCCGATCCGTAGCCCCCTCTTAAGGAGTTCCCCAGGCGTCGGGCCAAGAGGGGAGCCCTTCTCTCCTTTCCTTCCCTGCCTTTCGTGAGCTTTGGGAAACTCTCATGGCTCCCCTCTGGCCTGTCCAGTCCAGTTGTGGGAGGGAGAGACCCTAAGTTCCGCTCCCTCTGCTCCCAGATTTGGAGGAATCTTTGCCAGGTGTGAGGGAAGGAGCCTTTCCCCTTCTCTTCTGGAGGTGGTGAGGAGTGATGTCTGTCGCCGTTTTCCTGCCCCCGTCTCACGAAAACAGTTGTCCCTCCAACCCTAGAGGAATTTCATGTCGATTTCCTGGAAGGAGGGGGTGGGGGTCCTGGGTTAGACCATTCCACATGCACACGCTCCCACAACTCCTTACTTCCTCTCTTAAGCTAGAGAGCCAACCAAGGATCTCAGCAGAGTTAAAGCAGGAATGACTGTCTTCTCCTTGTCTTGCCCCCTCTGCCCCCAGTCCTGTTCTCTAGTTATGTTGTTCTCCAGTTGTGTTATCCTCTGAGTGTATCTCCCTTCCTGCCTCTAAAAATTTTAGCTGAGGTTTGCTCAATTCTAGCTACAGATCAGGGTGGATCTGCCCATTCATTATCTTCTCACTCCCCTCCTCCTACCCCCCTTGCTCCGGGCTCAGGGATCTCCTCCCAGAGCAGGGGAGTGGTTTGCAAGCTGCTTCAGAGGGACTGCTCCTCCCAGGACTGCTGTCTGCTGGCCTTCAGGGAGGAGAAGAAAAGACACAAAATGAGGAGCTTGGAATTGAAAGGTCCTGGGCTGTCTCTTTCACACCCCCAAACACACGCGTGTGCATGCACACACACCCCACACACACACCCTCCCTTATCAACAGGTGTACATCACTTCTAGTTCCAGGGTCTGCCTCCAGTCCCTTTTGGGCTTGACCAAATTGTTGATTACAGAAGTTTAAATTGAGATCACACTGGCACCTCTGGGTTCTTAATGTGCTAATTTTTGTAGCCCAAAGAATTCTCATACATGCCAGAAAGTGCTGATTCCCCCAGCCTTTCCAAGAGATGGCCCGTGTTGACATTTGATCCTTGTCTATGGCTTGGGACTTCTGTGTGTGAAATGGCTGCTGTCTGAGATCAAGCTGGGAGGTTCTTTGTTATGTGGCCAAAGTACAGGACAGAGCCTGTGCCTTAATGAGAGCAGCCTGACTCTTTGAGGCCTTGGCTGACCCCAGCTATCTACAGCAGAGGGAGGGAGGGAAGGCCATGCAGTCTTTGGGGATTTCTGTAGCTCTTCAGTGTTCTGGGCCATCTTTACTGCTTTTGGATGCTAGACTTTTTGCCTTGAGATCTTCTTTACTACTCTGGACTGCCACCAGTGTCTGACTCCTACAAGTTTTGAGCTAGACCTGGGATGCCCTTATTTCATTTTTCATAGAACAACAAAAACACCTTTCTTTTTAGAATCAGCTGTTAGATCACAAGCTCTCTTATCTGTGTGGGCTTCTTTGGAGGGTCATTGGTGGCTTCAATGGGCAGCTTAGTTTCTCTAATCTGGTTACCCTGTGCCTCTGAGGGGCAGAGCTGGAGAGGCCTGACTGCTGACCAAACTTACCTCCTCAGTAGGAGGCTGTGGTTTCTGGAACTCTTCTCGAGTCCCAAGATGAGGCTGGCCAGCCTCCTGAGGGGACCTTCTTTATATGAACATGCTCTCCCAGCTCCGATTCTGAATAGGCTTTTGAAGGAGAAGCTTTCCGTTTCAGAGAGACAAGGAAAGCACCAGTGCTCCGAGTGTTTAGCAGCCACTCCTGGCATCCAGAAATCTCAAGAGATCTGACACTGCTTGGCAGAAAGAGAGAGGGCTCTGTGTGGGACAGAAGCCCCTCTCTGCTGCCCTTCCTCTCCTATCTTGCCTCTTATAACTAGTGGGCCCTTTTCTGCCTTTATACTGTAGAGTAGTGGTAACAATTTTTAGAATCATTTTCAAGTTGCAAAGTTCTTTTCACACACGTTCGTCACAAGGGTCCTGGGAGATAGTGGGATTTGTACCTCCACTTTAGAGATGATGCTGAAGGAATTGAAGTAGCTTGCCTTAGAACATATAGTTAGAAAGTGGCAGAGCTAGGATTTGGGATTAAATGTGCCCTCTTCCCTAATAGTGGGACCTCCTTTGGTCTCTTGTTAAAGGAATGAACATGCAAGATGAGCAGGCAGGGGCCCAAGTACAGACCCTTGAACATTCCTCATCATTGGTGCTCCTCCTCTGCTTGTTTTTCTTCCCCACTCCTACCCCACCCTCCTAGCCTCTTTCCTGACCACCTTTTAATCTGCCTGTGGAGACCATGGCAGTTATGAGTCCCAGGTCAGTACTCTTCAGGGCCCGAGGGTTTGCTGACATCTGCATGACATTAATTTCTTAGGAACCAGAAGTCATGATGGCTAGCAAGTGAAAGTAAAAGTGAGTGGACTCAGGGGTCTCTCTGGGCAGGGTTAAGGGCACAGGGAACCAGCGGAGCTGGCCTCTGCTTAGCCCCCTGATTCCCCTTTGGTACTGCCTAATGCTTACAATTGGGAAGAATGTGGGTCTCCACCATGAACTCTCTTCACTGGAATTTACATGGAAACAGAACAAGGTCATAAGTTTAAATGCAGCCCCACCAAGCAAGAACTTCTTAGAAAGAACTTTCTTCTTCTAAGGTTTGCCCTGTAAACAAAGAGGCAGTGTGACGTGGTGGAGGGTGCAAGAACTTTAGAGTAGCCAGACCTGAGTTGTCCTCTAGACTCCCCCATTTACCAGTTGCATGGTCTTGGGCTTTTACTTGACCTTGCAGCGCTTCTGTTTCTTTCAGTATAATAGGGATACAAAATATCTTGTAAAATCAGAAACAAGGAGTAAAGGAGCTAGTCCAGTTCCTAGCACAGAATAGATACTCAACAAAATAACAATCTTGCAGGTCCCTGGGGTTTTGAAGGCACATCATAATTCATCCCTGTGATTCTGATTCAACACTTGTACCAGGTGTTGCTATGATGTCCCGTGCTTTGCTGGATAGTTTCACATATTTTCTCGTTTCATAGATATTAAACAGAATTGATGTGGGTTGTGATCCCATCTTACAGAATAGCATGCTAACCAAGGCCATGATTGTGCTTCTCCCACTGGGGTTCTCAGATCCTGCTGGGGTCACATGCTGTGGGTACTCAGGACAGCCTAGATGAGGTCTTTGCATCTTCTGAGCACTTCGGTCTTACTCAGTTTTAAACATTTTCATATTAAAACAGTCCTGAACCTATTATAAATTGGAATGCAACGTTTGCATGAATTTCAGCTAAAACAGGATACTTGAGGACAATATTTTGGTTGCAACAAACTGCTTTGGATTCAGGTCCCAGGTTTTTGGGGTTTTGCATTTTTCCCCTCTAGCTTGAGTCAGAGTTACTTTTGTTGAGGCTGTTTGAGAAGCACTGCTTCAGGCGGGATTTGTAAAGTAGGATGTCCCCAAATTCAGCTAAGAGTGCCTTGGAAAGTCTTGGCAGAGGAGAATGAGAATATTTCTTAGAGTGTCCTCTGCATTAATAATCTGGCATAATAAAAGATTAGTTTTCAGAGTAAATGTCCTCATCTCCTGTATAGGGAAACAATAATTCGAGTAAAAGCTGACTTTTTTGAGATTTGTTTTATATGTGCCAGGCACTCCAGAGCATCTTGTGTGTGAGCCCTGTAGAGGCACCAACCATGTTCGTTTTTATTAGTGTGTCCAGTCCTACCATGTTGCCCAGCATGGTAGTCCGCACTGTGACTGTTCAAGGGCAGACATTCACACCTGTCCTTGAAGCAAAAGCCTGCCCATTTCCTTTAACATACTTCCTAAGTTCCTGCACCTTGGATGTGGTGGCCTGGGATTCACGCTCACATCCATCTGATCCCAAAGCCGGTGCCATTTCTTCAGTCCATCCACAAGAAGGCTGTTCACAGACAGGCGAGCAGGCAGGTAAATAGGGTGGATGTTAAGGTGTGGATGATGGAGGAGGCAGGAACAGATCGCACACTAAACTCCAGAGGGCAGAGCTCTCCAAACCTCCGTTTCCAGGGAAGGGTTCACAGGAAAGGGCTGGCATGGCTTTGCCCCCCACAGTCCGGCTAACTAACTGCCACAGCATGTGGATCTGGTCGCCGTGCTTCTGAGGCTGTGTGTGGGAGGCACCAGAGACCCCAGGCAAGGACTTAGCCAGGGTCAGTGGACGTGAATGTAACGTGAGTCTGTGGGTCCTACTTGACACATCTGCACAAGGCTCATTCCTGGGAGGGTGGCACCAGCAGGTGTTTAGATTGGCAGTGGTGAGAGCAGCCTTCCCTTGTGTCACCCACAGGGGTGGCCTTGACATTCCGTGGCCCTGTGCCTGCAGGATTTGGGTATTTTCTTCTGCTCACCTCAAGACCTTTTTTTTCCCCAAAAATACTTCTTAAAAATATTTTATGTATTTATTTTTAGAGACAGGGGAAGGGAGCAAGAAAGAGGGAGAGTAGCATCTATGTGAGAGAAACATCAATAAGCTGCCTCTTGTATGTGCCCCGACTGGGAACCAAACCTGCAACCCAGGCATGTGCCCCGACCATGGACCAAACCAGCGACCTTTTGCCTTGGGGAACGATACCCAACCAACTGAGCCACACTGGTCAGGGTGACCTCAAGACTGTTGATAGGGCTCCTGCCAAGTCCATTTCCACTCACTGCTCAGCCCAGCTCCCTGTAAGGTTAACTCGTCTTTACAAACATGAGTTTATGGTAACCAGAGTCTTTGAATCTCTTTTTGTCACAAGATGAGCCACTGCCTTTTTAAAAAAATAATCTTATTTCAGAATAGTTTTAGAAAAATTGTGAAGGAAGCACAGAGTTTTCTCACAAACTCCTGCACCCAGATTCCACTGTTAACATCTTACATTAGTACTGAACATTTGTCACAATTAATGAACCAGTGTTGATACATTATTATTAACTAAAGTCCATACTTTATTCAGATTTTCTTCGTTTTTATCTAATGTCCTTTCTCTGTTCCAGGATCCATGACATTTAACTGTCATGTCTTCTTAGGCTCCTCTTGGCCGTGACGGTTTCTTAAACTTTTGTTGCTTTTTCTGACCTTGACAGTTTTGAGGAATACTGGTCAGGTATTTTATAGTGTGTCTTTCATTTAGGATTTCTCTGATATTTTTCTCACAATTACACTGGGGTTATGAGTTTTTGGGAGGAGGACTGCAGGTTAAGTGCCATTCTCATGACATCACATCAAGGGTAAATACAATCAGCATGCCTTATCACTGTGGATGTCAACCTTGGTCACCTGGCTGAGGTGATGTTTGGCAGGTTTCCCCACTGTAAAGTTGTCTCTCCTCCCCATTTCTTACTGTCCTCCTTGGATGGAAATCACTATGTGTAGCCCACAGCTGAGTGGAGGGTTATATTCCTCTCCTTGAGGGCCGAGTATCTATATGAGTTATTTGAAATTCTTATATACAAGAGATTTGTCGGTTCTGCCTATTTGTTCAGTTATTTATATCAGTATGGACTCATGGATATTTATTTTACGGTTTAGTTTATAATCCAATAGTACTTGATTTTATTGCTCAAATTGTCCCACTTTGGTCATTGGGAGGTCTTTCAGGTCCCTTTGACTTACACCCATCGTTGTGGGGGGTTTTGGTTTTCACTTTTTGAGCACTTCACTTTTTGGCACCATGAGATGCTCTGACTCCCCTTGTATATTTCCTGCCCCAGTCCTAGAATCAGCTGTCTCTCCAAGGCCACTGCCTTTTTAGCAAACATTTCCTCTAGGTATGTTAATGGGGAGTTATGTGGATGGATTCAAGTTGTTTCTTTCCTTGGTGGTTAGTCACAGTCACTGAGGACTCCAGAGTTGGGGAAGGTGGAGATGCACCTGGGAAATCCACTGTGTGAGAATCCTGGGAATTGATCCCGGTAGCACTGTGTTGCTCTCTACTCACCCATTCATACTTCTCATACCCCCGCGTAATGCTTTGACTGATCTAAAAATGCTCCTGTTTGGTGTTTACTTTGGAGTTTACTATTCACTCGGAAAGATCAGGTAATAGACATTCTGTATTTCAGGTACTGCATTGTCCAACCAAACCTTTCAGGACTCTGGGTCTCAGAAGAGCCCACGTGGTCTGGGCCAGCATTTTTTTTTTTTTTTTCCTGCCATTCAAAAATGGACCACCCCTTTGGGAGGGTCTGTGCCAGGCTTACTGCTCTAAGTGGGCTCAGGGCGGGCTGTCACTTTGGGCTTTAATCCTGACTCATTGACTAGCTTAAATCCTTCCATTGTACTGTCATCCCTCTGAAAATGTGTAACTTGAGCCCTGCTGGAAACACTAACTTGGGATCTTAACAGGAGTTGGTTTACAAGCCTCTTGCCTTCTATTCATAGCTCCGTGTGTGTCCCCTTCAGGTGGCTCTGTCAGAAGCACCCCAGGCATGGGGGAGGGCGTGGGTGGCCTCCCTAACCCTGGCTGATTTCCTAGTCATCAAATTGTTCTTTGAGCTACTCAGAGGCAGTGGTGATTAATGATGCCAATTTCCAAACCTCTAGTACTTTAAGCCTGGTTTTTAAAAGGAACTCTGGTTTCTTTGTCAGCTGTCCTGGTCCTGTCCCCTCCCCCTCTCCACAACTGAACTGCTTCTTCCCGTTCCTGAAAGAGGCTTTGAGATGGAAGGAGGGGCTTTTGGGCTTTAAGATGGTTTGTGTAGTGGGGCAGGTTTTTTTAAGGGGCTCTAGTTTGCCCGGTTGGGGTTTCAACTCAGTGTTGCTTTTTTTGGATGGTGGTGGTGTCTCCTTCCGTTTTTGTGGCTTTGGAAGCCAGTCTTCAGGGAATGCAAGAATAGGATTGTCATAGGACACACGGGACATCAGGTGCGAGCTATTCTTTTTTCTAGGATACCGGTGAACGTTGTTTTAGACTGTTCAGGCTTCTCTACCCAAATCCCACCGAATGGGTGGCTTCTGAACAAGGATATTTATTTCTCCCAGTTCTGGAAGCTGGAAGGCCAAGATCAGGGTGCCAGCGTGGTCAGGTTCTGGTGAAAGCCCTCTTCCAGATTGCAGACTGCTGACTTCTCACTGTGTCCTCCTATGATGCAAGGGGCAGGGAAGCTCTCTGGAGCCTCTTTTAAGAGGGCACTAATCCTAATCATGAGGGCTCTGCCCTCAAGGCCTCCTCATCTCCCAAAGGCATCACATCTCAATGCCATCACATGGGGATTAGGATTTCAACATGAGTTTTGGGTGGACACAAACTTTCAGACCAAAACACTTGCCAATTCAGCATTCTCTCAAAATGAGGGTGGTGAAGAATGGAGTCCAGGGAAACTGGAAACAAAAGGGATTCGTGAATAGTTACCTGAAGGTTTTGACTGAGGAATCCACTTCCTTCCTAGGGACTTCAAGGGTCAGGGGCTTCCCTGACCTGTGAACATTCACTGAGTGCTTGCTCAGAGCCAGGCCCTTTGCTAAGAGGCTTACATGCCTCCTCTTCCCAGTAGCCCTGGAAGATAGATACTGTTTTCTCCACTTCATATGTAAGGAAATGATTCGTTCAGAGGCACAACACAAGGTCACCCTAGTAAGTGGTGGCTCCAGGATTTGAGCTGAAGTCTGTCTGATTCCAGCACTTGCACTCCTCACCCCTGTGCAGAAGGACCTCTCTGGGGTGAGGTGTCTCTTCTCTGCTGGGCTGTGGCCCTCTTTGGGGCTCTGAGCTGTCTGGTGTGTATTTAAGCCTTTAGCTGCCCCGTTTAGTTGCCAGACTTAACCAGGCCTGTACTTCAGGCTTGCTTCACCACATGTATAAGCACCTACTGTGTGTCAGGCTTGATGTTATATGCTGTTAAAACAAAGGAAACCCACATAGTCCAGCCTTTGAGAATTTTGTTTCGTGACCCTTTTCATCTGCAACAATGCCCTGAATTTCTCTCACCTTCTCACTCCCAACCCTCAAGCCCCCAAGTTCTCCAATCCCTCTACCCACAGTGGTCTTTTGAAAATGTGGGGTCATGGAAGTAGAGTGTGACTCATTCACTGAACCTTGTTCAGACCCATTCATTGCCTGCTGTCTTCACCTGGCACCATTCTACATTTTGTTCAGCAAAAAATTAAGAAAGAAAAAGTCGGCCTAAAATATTGTTCTCCGGCACCCAGGCTCCTGAGAGCAGCCATTGTCCCTCACATCTCACAGTGGGAACTTTGGCCTCCTTTGTTGGTGGTCAGGCAGCCTCTGACCACAGTGTGTGTGGTAGCTGAGCAAGAGGAATTTGGCTTGCTGGCATCCGATACCCAATTCTCTTTTCCCCTGCTCTCCTCTCAAACATGACCTGTGTCCTCTCTGTCTGTTAAGGAGCTGAGGACAAGACAAAGAAGGTAGCGAAGTAAATTGGCTTTCTTGTGATTTCTGGGTTTTGTGAAGACGGGAAAGCTTTATGAGAGGTGTCTGTTGTAGTTGTTGGCATGAATGAACAGGAGCTCCTGATGACCCTGACCTTCAGCCAAGGTTTTTGGAGTCTTTCTGGGCCTGGGGCAGCAGCAGAAGTAGCAGCTGTCCTGGCTGTACTTCTGTCCCCTACAGAGATCCTCCCAAGAAAGAGGGGAAGGTGGGCCCTGCACTGATGAAATTCTAGTTAGAACTGTCCTAATTAAATAGTAACTGCATGAGTGAAACAAATACAGGATAGTTGTGAGGCTTGTGGATCAGCAGGCATCCTACATCCATCTAAGTGGCTTTCACATAAGTCATGCTCCATCGTGGGACTGTGGCAGGTGTAAGTTGGGGCCGGGGAAGAACCTGTACCTTAGCTGGCTCTCTTCTTAGCATCCCACCTGGCACTGGCAGGTGAAGAGTTGGGTGGTATGTGAGCCATCACACAGCTCCAGTCCCATCCCCTCCATGCCCTGTAGCTGGACCTGTGTGTCTACTTGTGCTGCAGAAAGTGCCAGACCTCAAATTGAACTTTTGCTTGAGGTATCTTAGAGAACTGCCCTAAATGGGACCAGAAAAATCTGCCACAGCCTTGCTGACTGAGCCATGCTGAGTTGGAGGCCAGGCCCCCTTAGGGAGAATAATCTCTTGGGAATGTCATTGTTAGGACCTGGGGCCCCTGGTGCTTCTTAGAATCAGTAGGCAGGACAAGCCTTGCTGGTACAACCACAGTCTGTCCCCCGCCCAGGTGCCCTTCCTCCCTAACCTGTCACCCAAATGCCTAGCTCCTCTGTTGGCCACCAGGACCGGTGAATGAGAATCCTAGAGCTGCCCGTGAATCCTGGGGCCCTTCTGTGGACAGTGTGGGTAGATCACACTGACCAAGCTGTGTCAGCAGCTACATGGAGATGCCCACCCCGACACGCCCCAGCAGCCTTCCTCCCTGTGGGTGCAGGAAGAGAGGGAGCAGGGACTGGAGGTTTCCATCCTTGCCCTGAAGTTAGCGCTGACTCCGCTTCTCTCAGCCACCTTGGGGAACCCATCTGTTGTTGAGAACTGAGAAAGCAGCCTGGAGCTTGGGGAGGGATTTCTTGGTGTTCTTGCTAGGGCAGGGCTCTGGGAAGCTGGGGGTCAGTCCTTCAGAGGGCCTCCACCTAACCCAGCTTAGCATCTGTACTGAGACACATCAGGCCTTCCCGCACAAGGGAAAGTACTGCAGAAGCAGCTGTGCTCTGTCCTGGCTGACTCCTGGCAGAGCTCCAGGTTCAGCCTGGACAATGTGGTGAAGGACCACTTGGTCGTGGGTATGCAGGGTTTAAGCTTCTAGATGTCCCTGCACACTGGCTCCTTTTGCAGGTGTTGGTGGAGTTGGTGACCTCAGCTAGGGCTCTTGTGAACACCATTGCAGCCTTGCTGTGCTGTGCAAGTCTAGGTACTCAGTCCCAGAAGAGTCTTATCATTGAAAGGGGAGTGAGGTAAAACTGATCTCAGTTAAGACGGTTGGGACAGGGTGGCCTGTCCCAGTGGTATGGGACGCAGCTCATTCCTAGCCCCGCTCTGGGGTGATTTACCTCCTTCCCTAGTCAGCTCACTATCCAAGCTGTGCTGGGACTGTCAGCGAGAGGAAGTCGCTGAAGCAAACAGGAAACATGAGAGACACCCATCAGCTGGAATTGCTCACCCTTTTACCAGGAAGGACACAAAGTATGAAGTGGGTGACTTTGTGGATTAGAGAAGAGACTCCACTTCTAGAGATTCTAGTTCCGTCGGTCATTTTCTAAATGCCCAGGGTGATTCTGATGAAGAAAGTTTGAGACCCACAGTAGTATCCAGAGTAGAGGAACCCAAAGCAAGGAAGAGCAGTGTTCTTTTTTTTTCTTTTCTTTCTCTGCTGCCCTTGGCCCCAGAGCTGGCTGGGCATATGCCCATTCACAGGGCCAGAGTATTTAGGAGCTTGGACCCTGCTGCCCTTTCATATGCATTGTGAAAGGTGTAGCATATCCCTCAGTCCTAGCGCTCACCCTCATTTCCTGCGAAGATGCGAAGTAAGGAATAGTGTTCTTTCTCCACGGCCTCTGAATGAACCACGATTCGGAGTGGGAGGGTGAGGAAAGCAGCTTATAGCAGAGAGTCTTTTTGTAGCGGGTCTGAAGCTCTACCCATTTCAGCAGCTTCATGAAAATATCCAGGAGGAAATTCCTCCTCGTGTCTTTTTCTTGGTGCTGAAGAAACTGGTTTTTAAAAAGTGTCTTTAGCCCATTCTGTATCTTATAAGAAACTTTGACTATAACTTTAACTCTTAAAGGGAATTTGATTTTTGTCTGAAAGATGTTTACTGTGCCATTTTTTGTTATAGTTCCATCACCTGACTGCACTGCGCCCGTGAATGATTCTTGAGACTGGTTCAGGAGGAAAGATTCCCACAGTGAGATTCCCTCCCCTAGGCAGCAGTCCAGCTCCTTGCGTGAATTCACCTTTCACCTGCTAGGAAGGGGAGGGCAGGCATGAAGCTTCCCAGGGCTCTGGGTGTGGCGCTCTCCTGTCTTAGACATTCTTCCCTGCACCCCCCCCCCCCACATCCCCTGTGTCTGGGTGTGCCCTTCATGGCAAAATCAGCTTCCTCTGTGTTTTATTGTCCGGGAACGTTCTCCAGCTCTGTTCATGTGATCACCACATGGGACCAGGAAAATCGCAAGGCAGCAGGCCATAAAAAGTGCTAGGTGTGCCTGCTCAGGTGTCTCTGGAAGGCAGGACCAGCATCCAGGCTGAACGTGTCACCAGTCAGTGTGTGCCAGGTGGAGGACCTACAGCACTTAAAAAAAATACAGATACTGGGCGCGCCTCCAAACCTTCATTGGCACTGGCTGCGCATGTGATTTTGATATGCAGACGGAGTCGAGAACCACTGCATAAAAGTTTACTTGTCTCTCCTTCTGACCTGTTTAAAAATCAGATTCTGTGTGGGCAGGTTTGGAAACCTACTGGTTTATAGGGACAAGACTTAGGTATTACCTCTATTTTTCTTGCTTTGTAGGTGATGGTTGCCACAGTCCCAACTGCTTTTTTTTTTAAGGGACTTATCATTTATTCCCTTCTCCCCACTCATTCATACCTCCTTCTCTAGTGCCTCAGACACGCTCTGTTGCTTGGTCAAGATCCTCTGTCACATGAATTTGTGGTAATAACCAGCTTGTAATTCCATCGTGGTTTCCCTCTGTTGCTGTGGTCCTGCCTGGCCCTGGGTGGCACCTCCCACTGTTTGGAGTACTCAGGTACAGCAAGGGTCACAGTGATTGTCGATTGTAGGCTGGAGCCAGACCTTGTTGGGCCAGCAAAGCTGCTGCCACAAAAAGAGTCTCATTCACCCAGCTACCCAAAACCAAACACGGGGTGGGCGTTGTCTCCATCTTTCTTCCGCAGCGGGGAGAGTGACAGGGAGACAAGTGAGCAGGCAGACAACCCAGGTTTGTGGACCAGGCTCTGTCACCTGTGTAGTGGGTGGCCTTGAGCAGGGCATTAACACCTGAATGTCGGGCTTTGTCTTAAAGGTTAAAGGAGATAACAGTTGTGCAATTGCTTTGTAAATGTTAGCCGTCTCTGAAAATTATTTTGCTTGGTAAGCACCCTTTGGATCCCCAGTATGTCCGTTGGCGTTGTGAGGAAGGCGTCTCAGAGAAGCCAGGAGCACAGGCCTGGTCTCAGGGGCTGTAGAGTCTTGCAAAACCATTGATGGGGATGGAAAGAGAAGGCATCTGAACGATAAAATATTTCAAAACCGGCATTTCTTTTCACTAATCCCCCCCCCGCCTATTCTTCCTTCCTTGCACTCTTGGGGAAGAGGTGGCCCTGTTTCAACCTCTTTTCCTTTGGTGCTGTCCAGAAAGGAAACTTTTGTTCCTGGTTAGTGAATCATTCTTCCTGAAGCTCAACTTTCTAAACACGTTGCTGGGAGAACTTGGATGTGAAGAACGATTTGAGGTTGCACAAAGCAAGCCCTTTGCGGTCAGCTTCTCGCACATGGTAGACAGTGCTTCTTACAAACATCTCCCATTTCATTGACACCCCCGTCCTATCCTGATGGCGAGGGAATGCACTCCCCTTGCTCAGGGGGCAGGTCAGGGCTGTCCTTGGGATCCTGTTCCAGAGACCCAAAGGGCAGTCTAATCAAAGTCTTTTCTTTCAACTTGAGTTCAGACTCTACAGTGTTCAGATCATGATAGCTACTCATCATACTCATTTGTAAAACATGCTGTGTGTGTTCTGATGTCTTTTAATGTAAGTCTTCTGGAGGCTTCTGAAGATAGGCTACTCATCCTTCTTTGCAGCTCCAAAATTGAAACAAACAAACAAGTTTGCACCCCCGAAGCTATCACTAACCAAGTGACTAAGATGTCAGTGCTGGAACACCAGCTGCTGGGATGCAGGTCTTGGTGTCCCTTGTTGGTCTCCACCCTTGTTCTTCCTCTGCGTCATCCTCTGCCTCTGCCAGTAGAGAATGGAACTGAGGTCTCTGTTTAAAAGGGAAATTTGGCAGCTGTTAGTGTGTGTTTGGTTTTGTGTGTGTTTGGTTTTTTAATGCGCGTGAGACTTCTGGCCCATAAAAATGAGAGAACTTGCGGGGAGAGGCTCAGGGGGAGGCTTTGATCCCAGTGCACAGACCAGCCTCAGTCTGAGAAAATCGATCAGTCCCTCTGGAGATGGCAGGACAAAATGGCTGTTTTAATAACACCTTATACTGGCCAGGCTCTGGTCCCTGAGGGCCCACAAGGTTGGTTGAGCACCTTTTCTGAAGAGCTTTCTCCCAGGATGACCGGTACCTACATAAAGGTGGGCTATGATCTTAGCTTCCGGGCTGCAAGTTCATTGCTTGTTGACCTAGATTGTAATTCTTCCTGGGTGATTTTTTGGTACCTCAAGGAGCCTCTTGACTCCACTGTCGCCAGGCTGGCACGCGCCCACTCCTCTCCTGTGTGTGTTTATCTGTGTGGATATACACAGTTGGGATAGGGAAGTCAGTGTGTTTGCTCAGAAGCATGAACCTGAAGTTGGGAGACCACTTTTTTCTTTACCATTCAGGTGGTTGTAGAGCAAATGTATGTGTGTTACAGCCTAGTCGGGGCTCTTCTCCTAACTTCTAGGGGTGAAGGGCAGGGAGTTGGGGTGAGGGGAGACTGTCAGCCAGGTCATCAGGGAGGTCAAGAGGAGAGATCTATGATTTAAGAAGGGCTCACTGTGCAACGGTCTCTGGACTAACCCAATACTTCTGGTTTCTCACTTGCAGTTGGAGGCCCCCTTCCCACTAAGTGCCTCTTCATAGCACCGGCCCCTGCCCTCACGCTCACTGGTACCACTACAGCGGGACGGGCCATGGCGGGTCGGGGAGGTGCAGCGCGACCTAACGGACCAGCTGCTGGGAACAAGATCTGTCAATTCAAGCTGGTCCTGCTGGGGGAGTCTGCGGTAGGCAAATCCAGCCTTGTCCTCCGCTTTGTCAAGGGACAGTTCCACGAGTACCAGGAGAGCACAATTGGAGGTAAGTGAGCACAGAGGAGCAGGGGTGGCCTCAGGAAGGCCCAAGAAATGGCCTTGGCATTGGTTAGAATTGAGCTGCTTTCCCAAAGAGGCTAAACACACCTGGAACAGCAGTACCTCTACTCATCTGAGCCCTGGAGTCAAATCCAACAGCCAGTCTCCATGCCAGAGTCCTAAGAAACTTCTAGTGAGAATTAGCCGGGAGTCAAAACTGGCTCCTCTCCTGGGTCTGCCTCTTTATTATTTGTGTGGCCTTGTTAAAGACCCTCCCCTGACCTGGCCTCTAGGAAGGGAGAGGCTGGGTCTGGATTCTTGCGGGTCCTTCTTACAGGACCAGGCCATTTGTCTGCCCTGCCCTCTCCCACTTTCCAGAATGGGGAAATGGTCTGGTGAGCGGGTTGGCATTTCTGAAGCTGTTCCTTACCCTTCTTGAGCTTGGAGCCTGTCAGTGACTTCCCAGTGGCTAGCATGTAGGATGAAAAGGTCTGGACTCAGCCTCCTGCCTTCATAGCCAGTACAGACCTTGAGGGACCAGAGCTGACCTTGGACTTAAGTCCTCTTTTCCCTACCCTCTTAGTTGGTAGAAGGTTTCCAGGCAGCTGGGAACAAACAGGCCATGTCAGCAGTCTTCTGCTGCCTCCTCAGCATCGGGTCAGGAGCTAGAGAGGGGGAAGTAAGGCGGTGCCCCATGTCCCCAGGGAGGTGGGGGGAAGGCCGACAGGAGAGCAACTTTCACAAAAAGAGCTCTCTGGGATCCTCTGCTAGGTGCCGGTGCAATGGGGACTTCCACCTGCCTGTCTCAGCTCTGGGACTCTTCCATGAAGCATATGCAGAGGTGCTGCATGTTCCCTTGCCTCCTCAGGCCAAAGATAGGGTCACTGTGTTTCCTGAAGGTCACACCACAAGGTGGCCAATCAGGAACAGGTGAAGGTCAAAGCTGGGGACTGTGGCTAGCCAATATGCCTGGAGGTGACGGGTGGTTAGGAAGCTGGCCACCAGCCTGTACCTGGCAGTGGAACAGTGTGTACTTCAGGCGTCCCCAGCATAGCTAAGTGTGTAAGAGTGTCCTCAGGAAACAGAAGGCCAACAACACCCCTGGGCTGGAGCAAACTGAGGGACTAGGGAGATTTCCAGCTGGACTGTTCTCTCAAAGGGGAAGGAGGAGGAGGAGGAGGAGGGCAGGTGGGCCTGCCCTTCTGAGCTTCGAGTCACTTTTCCCTGGACTTTTCTTCCCTGCCCCTTGTTGTATTCCTCTTCAGAGAGCTCCCCTGACATGGCTCAAGTACAAGCAGGCTTCCCTCCTCCTACCCTTGCCAAGTGTGGGTCTGTAAAGCATGTGCATTCCACAGCCCCCTTGACACATACATGAGCATACAAACCTGGCCTGCCCAACTTGGGCCTGCTGTGGTTGCGGTGTTGGGGGCTGCTCTGTGTCCATCTCAAGAGAAGGCTTTTGGATGCCAGAGCCTGGATACAGCAGGGAGACATGTGGGGTGGCTTCTGGAGCTCCTCCTTGCCTGGTAACGCCACCTTCCCTCTTACAGCGGCCTTCCTCACACAGACCGTCTGCTTGGACGACACAACTGTCAAGTTTGAGATCTGGGACACAGCTGGACAGGAGCGGTATCACAGCCTGGCCCCCATGTACTACCGGGGGGCCCAGGCTGCCATCGTGGTCTACGACATCACCAACACAGTAAAGATTTTCCCTTCTTGATCCTTGTTCCTGGATGGGGTATAGGCAGATTGCCTCTGCTGTTTGGGGGTGTCTCACCAGAATATTCAGGCTGGTGACATCTTAGACACCTTGGTTCTGCCAGCTGGAGCTTCTCTAGTGAGCGACCTTGGGCAGAAAGCCTCCTCTGTCCCTTTGACATTCCGGCCCTATCTCCCCAGGATACGTTTGCACGGGCCAAGAACTGGGTGAAGGAGTTACAGAGGCAGGCCAGCCCCAGCATCGTCATCGCGCTTGCGGGTAACAAGGCAGACCTGGCCAGCAAGAGAGCCGTGGAATTCCAGGTGTGGGGGATGGGCAGGTCTTGGGAGAGGAGTAGGCCAGTGGCACAGGGTCTTCCTCAGGCTACTTGGGGACTTCAGGGAGGGCCACATTGGGAGGCAGCAGTAGCGCTTTTTATCTTCTGTCCTCCTATGACTTGAGACTGGGCCAAAAGGAATTGTCCTCTGCCTCTCCTTGTTTCGTGGCAGTAGGGTGTGTGTGCATATAGATAGCTGAAGTTCCTGCTTATTTTTTCTGTAAACTTTCTTTTTTAAAGATTTTATTTATTAATTTTTAGAGAGAAGGGAAAGGAAGGAGAAAGGAGGGCAAGAAACATCAATGTGTGGTTGCCTCTCACTCGCGCCCCTAACTGGGGATCTGGCCTGCAACCCAGGCTTGTGCCCTGACTGGGAATCAAACCAGGAAACCTTTGGTTCACCGGCCAGCACTCAGTCCACTGAGCCACACCAGCCAGGGCCAGTAAACTTTTTAATGAGAAATACTTTTTCATGTAATACGTGCACACAATAAAATTTAAATAGTACAAGAAGGTATATAAAATAAAATTTAAGTCTCTAACCCTAGAAGTCAGTCTCCCTTCCCCCAAGTTCCTCAGTTTCTCATCTTTCCAGAAATATGCCCATGCCTGTGAATCCCTTTCTTAAATAGATGGGGTGTGTTTTACATACTGTACATTTAATTAATTTTTTTTAACCGGTCCCTAGCTGATGGATTTTGAGATTATTTGTAAAAGCAAAAGACTGGAAACATTGTTGCAGTCAATACAAAATACCTCTGTGCTTTTATTCAAATGTGCAACTGTATTTGTAGGCTAACTTTCTAGAAGTTATTTCCTAGCCTAGTGATTTTGAAGAGCAAGAAGGCAGAATGGACATAAGGACACCTGTGTAAAACATCTGCTGATTTTTGTGAGCTGAGAGGTGCTGTTCCTGAAGTGGGTAGCAGGGTGTATGGTATAGGTGTCTCGGAGGAACCAGAATGGAGAGTTATAGGCCTAAAAACCCCTGCGTTGTCTCTGTTGTGTATAAGGCACTCTAATCAGGGAAGATTTTTTTTTTATTCTGGGCCCCAGCCCCTGCCAACTGTCAACATTTCCCTCCCACCCACTTTCTCACCTCCATCCAAATCAGGAAGCACAAGCCTATGCAGACGACAACAGTTTGCTGTTCATGGAGACATCAGCAAAGACTGCAATGAATGTGAATGAAATTTTCATGGCAATAGGTAAGCTGTCTCTCCTCCTCTTCTCGGGGCATAGCACTTGCCTGCTGTTCTGTAGTAAGTCTGTGGGGTCCCTTCACCAACAGATCTTTCACCCTTTTCAATATTCTGATAAAATCGTTTTCTTCTTCATCTGTCTCCCAGATGTAGATAGTTCACCCCAGAAGTTTCTAAAGCCTGGATCAAAGTCTCAACATTTCACTTCCTGACATTTTAGCTTGCCACCTACCTAAAACCCAATATCACCATCCTACCCACTTCTTAGGATTTTGTTTTAGTCTATTTGGTTCTGAAGTCATCCTGCCTGGGTTCAAGTTCTAGCTGTATCACTTACTAACTCTGACCTTGAGTAGGTCGTTTAACTTCTCTTTGCCTCAGTTTCCTGAAACACTCAGAAGGCACCTGGCACATAGAAGTGAAGCCCTCAATATACTTGTTATTACTGATTGGGTGATAAAGGCCATATTCTATTCAAGTGGACTTGGAGTATCCCCACAAACACATTTTTCCCTCCTAAACAGCTAAGAAGCTCCCCAAGAACGAGCCCCAGAATGCAGCTGGTGCTTCGGGACGGAACCGAGGCGTGGACCTCCAGGAGAACAGCCCAGCTAGCAGGAGCCAGTGCTGCAGCAACTGAGCCCCCCTTGCCTGCCCACTGTCCCCACCTCCTCCGCCTGAACAACCCGACTGGAATCCACTCTAACCAATCGCACTTAACTACTCGGGCCACCACTGGGGGGTGGGGGGGGCAGGGGGAGGGGTCCACCATGATTTCTCCATATAATTTTGTTCATAGGCTGGAGTGAGTTATTCCACCTGCACCTTTCTGTACAAATACTAATTCAATTTTAAGTCTTAAGTCACTTTTTTAATATATATGATCTTCTCTTCCCACTTCCTGCCCTTTCTACTGCTCTTCCACTCTCCCTTTGCTGGCAGTAGCCATGTACCCCTGTTTCCCCCACCCTTGTATACGGGGAGGCAGGGGTTGGAGCAGTTACCCTCTTTTCCTCTTGCTGATTAGGATACTCAGCAAGAGCATCCATATCCTTACCGTGTTTGAAGTGTGTTTGGTTCTGGGCCATGGGGCAGGCCCTAGGGACTAGGGAAGGGAGAGACAGTTCTTCCCTTAGCTGGCTGGCTGGCAACAGGCTGCAGTCCCCCCTCACTCCTGACTCACAGCTGGGAGAGAAACCATAGCATTATTGTGACAGCCACGAACCCATTGCCCACAGTCCACCCCACGCCCCTCATCCTTGGTCACCTTGACCTCTGGCTCCGAGCCCTGTTCTGACCAAATCATGATGATGAGTATTTGGGGGTGGGTGGGTAAGGGGGGGAGTGGGAGGGAATGGAACCAACTTTTTCTGTATTTTGTATTGTATGTTTTCTTCAACATGTAACCAATCAGTATCTTGTCAATATAGTCAGCTGATGGATCAACCTCCTGCTTGTCTTTCTTGTATTTCTCTGGCAGAATTTATCAGGCTGTATCCTCTCTAGCTTACATAATTTAAAATGGACCACTGAATCTTGTTAAACAAAAGCTGCCCACTGCCTCCCAGTGAGGGGATGCTGATGGTCATGGTAACCAAGAGAAAAGGCCCTTACTGTCACCAGTGCTAATGGCATGGGGGTTGAGTAAGAGTGGCCTGAAACTGAATCTCACCAAGTTTGAAGTTGAGGGTCCTGCACTCCCCCCCCCCCCTATATTATATTGGGGTGATGTGCAGTCTGGATTTGAAGTAGTTTGTCTCAAAATCAAAACAACACAAAAAAAGGGTGGGGAAGTAGGTCTCTGAAACACCGGAAACAAGCTCTTCGGGGTTTTTTTGTTAATCTGTGTAAGTACTGTGTGGGACTGGGTCATCTCACCCTCTTCCCTGAAAAGGAAGAAACACCATGAGCAGCCTCACACCAGCTCCACACCATCTGGTCCCTGGTCTTTAAAGTGGGCCCTCTGCTGGTTCTGAAACCAGGTAATTCTTCCGCCCTCCCAGCTCTCTGCTGCTCCCTGCTGGCACTGCTGCTCTCGGCCGCCAAGGGCTGGGACTTATTGATCCAAGCAAAGCTGAGGTGAGTAGGACCACGCTGCCCTTTCTCTAACCCCCTGGCCTCAGCTTCTCCCAGGACCACAGAGGCCTGATTCTTAGTTGACCACCACCTTGAGGTGCCTTTCTGGCTCCAACCCCAACCCGTAGAAAAGACCACGGATACTAAGGCTGCTGCTCACTATGGTGTTTTATTGGGTCAGGCGAGGTTGGAACCCTGCTTAGAGCCACGGCTCCTGAGTCTTGAGGAATGTCCTGTTGGGGCTTGAGGGGGACGCAGCACCTGGCACTGGCCCCGGACACACAGCTGGCCTGAGGGGGTCAGGCAGCAGGTCATGGCGGTGGGGTCCAGGTCTGGTGGGAGCAGCACTTGGTGGTGCACCTTCTGCGCCATGCGGTAGGAACCCCCATCTGGGCTGTAGCTCTCCGATTGCCGCTGGCCCGTCACCTTCAGGCACTGGCCGCCCACTTGCACCACCAGCTGCTCGGGGGTGAAGCCATGGGCGTCCATCTTCATCTGGAAACCGTTCTCCGCGTGGACATTGTCCCGCACAGCAGCAACATCTCTGAGCAGCTGCACTGGCAGCGTGGCCACCTGGTTCTGTTCTGCGAGGGCTGCGCTGGGACACCGGGACGCCACATGGCTCCCACTGGGGAGACCGCTACCAACCCGCTGCATCCGAGTGAGCAACTGCTGTTCAAGGGCACGAGGCTCATAGAACAGCGCTCAACGCTCGAGCAGGAGCGGGACGCAGGAAAGGAGGGTCCTCCTGCGCCCCACCCAGCTCCGTTTCCACTCCGCAGCTCTGCTCTGTTCAGCGGGGATCCCTTTGCTTTGGCAAAGTCAGAGTTGGGGATCAGCTATGCATATCCTACCGCAATGGGTCAGGTTGTCGTTCGCCCTGGCATGCCTGTGACTGTTTTCTTTCTGAATCCTGCCTCTTTCTTGGGCTCCTCCCCAACTCCATCAGAGGGCCCAACTGGATATACTGAAGGCTGGAGAGTGAAAATGATGCTGAGCCATTGGGGCTCTTGCTTTTCCAAGAATCGGGCTTGGGGACAAGAAGGATTGTCCCCTGGACAGAGCCGTTGGAGTGTGAACACAGGGTAATCCATTTTCGGAATGTCCTGCCTTTTCTCTGACAGGACACAATCCTGTGACATATTTGGGAGTGAAAGGTAGACGCATCTTCCTGGCTTCATCCATCCTGGGCCTGCTGTGCTGCAGGCGTGGGCTGGGCTCAGGGATTAAGCCCTCCTCTGCCTCCAGTTCATCCCCACTTTGTTAGCCACGCCTCCAGTACTCAGTACTTTTATAATAAACCCTTTTTTTTTTGTGGAAGTATAACGGACATACAGAAAAGTGCACAAAAAGGGTACACTTTAATTATCCCAAAGAGATCACACCTGTGTAACCATTTCACAGGTCAAGAAATAGAACTGTTGTTGCTAAATCTCTGTAGCTGCACTTCTGTGTCCAGAGACATGTGGGACAGGGACAGGGAGAGGATGGGAGGGAGATGTGCCAGGAAGCCAGCTCTATCCAGGCCCTAAGCCTGCACTTCCACCCTCTGGGTTTGGAGGAGGGCAGAGCCCACAAGTGCCACAATCAGGTGCCTAGGATGCTTCTCCTTATCTCCAAGAGGATAGCAATCTCGACGATCCTGGAAGCCTTCAAGAGAGATTAAAAGTGGGGAGGAATCAATCTGAGGTGCTGGCTCGGGGATCGTTCAGCTGCCTGGGACCTCGAGATCGGATAGAAAAGTCTGGAAGGTGGAGGCAAAGGGAGCAGCGGTGAAAGACTACAACTCCCATCATGTTCCGGGGCACTGACGCTTGCGCACTGAGTGCCCGTTGCCCATGCGGCCCTAGGGCAGGGAGCGCCGCGCCGCGCTCCGCTGCGGGGGAGGCCATGGCGGAGACTTCCCAGGCCTCGACACCGGCCCCGGCCGCGCAGCTCCGTCCCCTTCAGTCCCCAGCCCCTGCCCCAACTCCGACTCCTACCCCCAGTCCGGCTTCGGCGCCGACTCCGGCTCCCACTCCGGCACCAGCCCCCGCCCCAGCTGCAGCCCCAGCCGGGAGCACCGGGACAGGGGGACCCGGGGTAGGAAGTGGGGGGACCGGGAGCGGGGGCGATCCGGCTCGACCTGGCCTAAGCCAGCAGCAGCGCGCCAGTCAGAGGAAGGCACAAGTCCGGGGACTGCCGCGCGCCAAGAAGCTTGAGAAACTAGGGGTCTTCTCGGCTTGCAAGGTGGGGGCGGGGCCTTGGGTGCAGGGGGCGGGGCTTGGGATATCCTAGGGCTCGAGTGGCAAAGGGAGCAAAGCTCTGGCTAAGGAGCGGCACCTCGTATTTAGGGTACGTACAAGGTTTTTGATTGATCCTTCTGCCTCCAGGCTAATGAAACCTGCAAGTGCAATGGCTGGAAAAACCCCAAGCCTCCCACTGCACCTCGCATGGACCTGCAGCAGGCAGCTGCCAACCTAAGTGAGCTGTGCCGCAGCTGTGAGCACCCTTTGGGTAAGGCAGGTAGTGCCCTCGGAGCTAGGGGCAGGAGGGAAGCAGGTGCTGGCTCCTGCTTGGACAAGATGACTTGAGGGCCACAGAGCTTTTTAAAAACCAAAGATGCCTTCTAAGGAGGGATTGGGTTGGCAGTGTGTATGCCCCAAGGGAGGAGAAAGGAAATCTGGCAATATAGAAGATACAGGGGGCCACCCAAGGGCTGGCACAGGAGCAGTCAGTCTTGTTGCTGGTCATTGTGATTGGAGGGACTGAGGGTGTATCATGACTGGTGATGAACAGGGGCAGGAAGTCCTGTTGATTTCTTCTGTCCATCCTTCCCAATTCTACCACCTGTTCTTTTTGTAGCTGACCACGTGTCCCACCTGGAGAATGTGTCAGAGGATGAAATTAACCGACTGCTGGGGATGGTGGTGGATGTGGAGAATCTGTTCATGTCTGTTCACAAGGAGGAGGACACAGACACGAAGCAGGTCTATTTCTACCTCTTCAAGGTGAGCTTCCTCCGAGTGTAAGTGAGCAAGTGAAAGAGTTGAGACTGGTGGGGCTGCAGCTCTGTTCTCCACTGACCTCCACCCCTCCCTCTTCTTCTACCTCCAGCTCCTTCGGAAATGCATTCTGCAGATGACCCGGCCTGTGGTAGAGGGGTCTCTGGGCAGCCCTCCGTTTGAGAAGCCTAATATTGAGCAGGTGGGATGAAGAAGGGGGCAAGAGAATTGGGAGTATCTGGAGGAATGAGGAGCCTGTGCTCCCCATCCTCCTCAAGCTGGGAACAGGGGAGAGGTTCCAGGTAGGGAGGATGTTTTGTGCTAACCTCAAGGTATGCATGGAGGTAGGGAGTGGGCACAGTTTCTCTTCACAGAGAGCCTCAGATTGAGAGGAGAGCCTTGTGCCTGCCCTCAGGAAGCCCCTAGTTTTGGATAAGAAGCCCATGCTGGCTGCTCACACTTCCTTCCTGGTTTTGTCCCCCATTCACCCCTTTGCAGGGTGTGCTAAACTTCGTGCAATACAAGTTCAGTCATCTGGCTCCTCGGGAGCGGCAGACAATGTTCGAGCTCTCAAAGATGTTCTTGCTCTGCCTTAACTACTGGAAACTTGAAACACCTGCCCAGTTTCGGCAGAGGTCTCAGGCTGAGGACGTGGCTACCTACAAGGTCAATTATACCAGGTAGGCCCAGCTGGGGACAGCATGGAGAAGCTTATAGGCTCAGCCTGGGCTCCATGGTTTCCACTCTTAGCACCTCCTCACTCTCCGCAGGTGGCTCTGTTACTGCCATGTGCCCCAGAGCTGCGATAGCCTCCCCCGCTACGAGACCACTCATGTCTTTGGGCGAAGCCTTCTCCGCTCCATCTTCACTGTCACCCGGAGGCAGCTGCTAGAGAAGTTCCGGGTGGAGAAAGACAAGCTGGTACCCGAGAAGAGGACCCTCATCCTCACCCACTTCCCCAAGTAAGGCTCCTCTGGCTTATGAGGATTTTTCTCCAAGTTCACATCATCCCTGTTGTCTCCCTCTTTCCAGGAAGGCTTCCTGGATTGGTCCCTTCCCACCCTCCATGAGCCTCTGGGATCTGGGCATCTATCTACCTGGCAGACTTGCCCATAGCCCAGATGCAACTTGCTAGCATTTTGCCTTTTGTACTAGTCAGAGGATGGCAGGTACATGGCCCGAGTGCTAGCACTACCTCTGCCCACACCTCTGGTAGACATTACCAATTGTTTCCTATGGGGCTGGGACAGCCTGAGGATCCCTCCCACCACAGCATTCCAGGAAAACCAGAGCTTATACTTGAGGTGAAACCAATTTCTGCTCCTCTTGTAGTTCTTTCTGAAAGAGTTTCTCTTCTGCCATACTTACCGCTCATTTTAAACCTGTTCATAGCTTTCCATTTCAGGAAGCCTTTGCTGACTAATCCAGGCCCTCCAGTGCCCCTTCTGCCACCATCTGGGAACAGGGTGGCAGGAGGGGGTTAAATTATGAGCCCTATTTTGATGCTGAGGCCCAGGGTAACTTGGTGCCCTGCCTGGTCTCACAGTACAGAATGGCATCAGTTCAGACCCTGTCTCCCTGCTCTGTAC
This sequence comes from Furipterus horrens, assembly GCF_987537825.1. NCBI lineage: Eukaryota > Metazoa > Chordata > Mammalia > Chiroptera > Furipteridae > Furipterus > Furipterus horrens. Next base: position 79,880,542 of record NW_028327181.1, on the reverse strand, counting down.
ATTATGGCAAACTGGGCCTCTGGTTTCTATCCTGGATTTGTTCCATTCTCCTACCTTCAACTAGGATCTCCCAGAAAGCAGGGGTCTGTACCTCCCCCTATTCTGAAGGCAGAGGTTGTCTCTGTTTTAGTCTCCCAGTCCCCTGAGAGGAGAAAGGTCTGTCTCTTTGACTTGCTCCCAGCTGCCCTGGTGTCTGGCCCAGGCTGTTCCCTTGATTGGACAGAGTTGTGGGACAGAGTATTCCCTTCCACAGATTCCTCTCCATGCTGGAGGAGGAGATCTACGGAGCAAACTCTCCGATATGGGAGTCAGGCTTCACCATGCCGCCCTCAGAGGGGACTCAGCTGGTGCCTCGGCCAGGTATGTGCCACAGCAGGTTCTGCAGGATCTCTGGCCTTCCTGGCTGAGCTCAGGCCCTCCACCCCTGGGGAAGAGGGGCTGCGAATGGCAGCAGTAGAGAAGTGAAGAAGGGCTCATCTGGGGCTTGGAGGGTCCAGATCCAATTTGGGGATCCATCAGCACCTTTGCTTCCCCTCCCCCATCCCATGATTCTTCTGTCTCTCAGCTACAGTCAGCGCAGCAGTTGTTCCCAGCACCCCCATCTTCAGTCCCACCATGGGTGGGGCCAGCAACAACTCCTTGAGCCTGGATTCTGGAAGTGCTGAGCCCATGCCAGGTGAGTACTTGACCCATGACCCTCACTCACACCTCCCCCAACCTCTCTGGCTGTCCCTGGAAGACCTTGCCAACCTCCCCAGCAGGTGAGAAGAGGAAGCTCCCAGAGAACCTGACCCTAGAGGATGCCAAGCGGCTCCGTGTGATGGGCGACATCCCCATGGAGCTGGTCAATGAAGTCATGCTCACCATCACCGACCCTGCCGCCATGCTGGGGCCCGAGGTAGGCAGCCCAGCTTTCTGGCCCGCAGGTGTAGGGAGCCCTCGTGGACCTGAGACCCTGGCTCACCGCCCCTTTTCTCATGCCCAGACAAGCCTACTGTCGGCCAATGCGGCCCGGGATGAGACAGCCCGCCTGGAGGAGCGCCGCGGCATCATCGAATTCCACGTCATCGGCAACTCGCTGACACCCAAGGCCAACCGGCGGGTGTTGCTCTGGCTCGTGGGACTGCAGAATGTCTTCTCCCATCAGCTGCCACGCATGCCCAAGGAGTACATCGCCCGCCTCGTCTTTGACCCGTGCGTCCCCGGGAGACCCCAACCCCAAGGCTCCACCTCTGGTGTCTGTCCTCCTTGGCCTCCACCCGCTCCCTAGGCCTCTTCCTCCAACCTCTGGGAATTCTTTCTCCTTAGTTCCCAGCCCTGAATACAAGTTAAGCCTCCAGGGCTGTGGGGACCTGGGGAGCAGCAGGGGACCAGTGACCTCTCTCCTCTCCCCTCAGGAAGCACAAGACTCTGGCCTTGATCAAGGACGGGCGGGTCATTGGTGGGATCTGCTTCCGCATGTTTCCCACCCAGGGCTTCACAGAGATTGTCTTCTGTGCTGTCACCTCAAATGAGCAGGTCAAGGTGAGTGCATGCCCCAGCCCCTGCCCGGTCCCACCGCCTGCCTCTGGGTTTGGCCTAGGTCAGAGCAGAGGATGTGGTGATGCCGCAGTCCCCAGCCCTTCTTCTAGTGGCCAGACAGTTCCTCACTCCCCCACAAGGTGGCGCCTGTGTCCTGATAACTGGAGTAAGAAAACACCTGTGGACAAATGGATCCCGAGAATCAGTAACACGTTCAAAGGGAACGGAATTTCTCTCATCACGAGAACACTTGCCTACACTGGGGAGTTAATAATTTTTATGGTAGCCCTGCACCGGGGGACAGTCCTGGCTTCTGTCCTTTCGTTATCACAACAGACCCGCTGGTAGGGTCCCTGGTTCTCCTTTTTACACACCCAGCTCTGCGTGGCACCTCCTTGGTCCTGACGTGTGTGGGAGAGTCTCTTTGGGGTTCAGATGCTGCAACAAGCAGGGCTCTCGGTATCCCCCTTCTCAATTCTGAGCTCCAGGGACCTGGAACTAGTGGCCTGTGGACAGCTGCTTCCTGGTTGGGTTTGGATCCTGGCCCTGCCATGGCTGGCCACCTGACCTTGGACACATTTCCTCATGTGGCTGGGTTTCGGTTTTTCCTTCTGCAAGTTGTCAGTAATACCCACCTCATGACTTAACTTAAGACTTGGTCTGTGAAGTGCCAAGCATCGCACCCGACTCAGAACGAGTGCTGAGAAATCCAGCGTCCTTCAGGCTTCTCCTCATAAACGCCCCTCCTCTGCGGGCCACCTTTCCTCCTGCCTGCCTTGGACCCCACCTCCGCTCCAGTCTGCCCCCATCCCCCACCCCGAGCCCGCTGAGACCTGGCCCGCACCGAGCCTGCCCCCCGCCCCCCCTGCAGGGCTATGGGACTCACCTGATGAACCACCTGAAGGAGTATCACATCAAACACAACATCCTCTACTTCCTCACCTACGCAGACGAGTATGCCATCGGCTACTTCAAAAAGCAGGTGACCTGCACCTCACCCCATCCCACCCTGCAGTGTGCTGCTGCTTGGGGCAGGAGTCATTCTATCTTATCCCTTGGTGTGGATGGACATAGTCCCTTCAGGTCCCCTGTTCCATCCAGAATCTGCAGGGACGTCCTCTCTCCCTGTCTTTCTCCCTCATTCTGCTGCCCCAGCAAAAGGGTCCTATAGGACAGTAAGGCAGCTGGCAGAATTGGGAGGCTCTTGGGGGTGAGTCGGAGGGGCAGGTGACTTAGAATATTCCCAGGGACAGATAGAGCTTTTAAAGTGCAGAGCACTGTCCTAGGGACCACCAGAGGGGATTCAGGAACTGGGAATGGGCCATGCCACGTACTCGCCCTCAGGTGCTCTTGGGGAGAGGCTATTAAAGTTGGAAAAGTTTTACTGATGGATAGGGTCATGACTACCACTCCTTAGGGCTTCTCCAAAGATATCAAGGTGCCTAAGAGCCGCTACCTGGGCTACATCAAGGACTATGAGGGGGCGACACTGATGGAGTGTGAGCTGAATCCCCGCATCCCTTACACGGAGCTCTCCCACATCATCAAGAAGCAGAAGGAGGTTGTGTGTGCACTCACCCACAGAACTTTGTGTGGGATGTGCATATGGGGGTGTGCATGTGTATGTGGGTGAGCACGTGTGTGGGTGTACCACATGTCCATGCATGTGCACATGTGAGGTAGGGCCAGGGTCCTGGTTCTTGCTGTGCCTTTTCGGAAAGTGAGGAGGAGAGGCACCTGGATTTAGGGGTGGGGGCTCTAGCTGTGGTTCTGGGAGGGTATTTTCTGGGGCTGGGGTTGGCTCCTCAGACCATTCCTTCCTCAGATCATCAAGAAGCTGATTGAGCGCAAACAGGCCCAGATCCGAAAGGTCTACCCTGGGCTCAGCTGCTTCAAGGAGGGTGTGAGGCAGATCCCTGTGGAGAGTGTCCCAGGCATTCGTAAGCAGGGGTCTTAGGGGTGGCGAGCGGCATGCTGCTGGGAGTGGGACAGGCATTCTTAGGGATGGTCTTTGCACTCCCCGCTTTGCAGGAGAGACAGGCTGGAAACCACTGGGGAAAGAGAAGGGGTGAGTGTTGTTTGGAGGGAGAGGGTGTTGAGGGTAGCAGAGAGACTGGGAGCCTGAGACTTGGCATCTCTTGCCCCAGGAAGGAGCTGAAGGACCCTGATCAGCTCTATACAACCCTCAAAAACCTGCTGGCCCAGATCAAGGTGGGGATACCAGGCTCCCTTCTGCGGGTCCCTGTGCCAATGGCTGTGGCTTTATGAGCCAGTGTGGGGTGGGTGGCAGTCACAGCTGGGCATGTGGCACAGTGGGCCTGGCCTCAACTCATCTCTCCTCTCCAGTCACACCCCAGTGCCTGGCCCTTCATGGAGCCCGTGAAGAAGTCAGAGGCCCCTGACTACTATGAGGTCATCCGCTTCCCCATTGGTAAGGATGCCCATCCTGACCCCTTCCTTCCACTTCCACCCACGTTTACTGCTTCTGCCCTCACTAGGCCACATGGCCCCTGTGACCCACTCTTCTTGGCCTCTTAAAGACATGTCCTTCTCTGTCTTGCTGCCCCAGACCTGAAGACCATGACAGAGCGGCTGAGGAGCCGTTACTATGTGACCCGAAAGCTCTTTGTGGCTGACCTGCAGCGGGTCATCGCCAACTGTCGGGAGTACAACCCCCCAGACAGCGAGTACTGCCGCTGCGCCAGTGCCCTGGAGAAGTTCTTCTACTTCAAGCTCAAGGAGGGAGGGCTTATTGACAAGTAGTCCCCAGCCTTGGACCACAGCCTCAACCTTGAGTGTCCCCTTCAGGTTCTGATCTGATTCCTAGGGAGACCCCTGGTGTCTAGGACTCTCTCAGCTTGAGACACTCCAGCCCCTGATCCTGCAGCCCTTTCTGGGCCGTTGGGCACCCCCAAGCCTGCAGCCCCGTCCCACCCTTCATTGAGTCTGACCTTGAGAGGGGCCTCCTGGGTCTGTGGCTCAGCCCCTCTACAGTGGCTGGTGGTAAGAGGATAAACCCTGTCCAGCTCTGGTGGCCCTCAGCCCTGGTTCCCACAGAGTTATGGTGTCATAGAGTTCTGGGCCTGGCCCAGGTCACTGTTTCCTCAAGGACAGGACTACCAACTTTAGTTTGAGTGAGGGGGCTCCAGGGCTTGGAATGAACTGGAGGGGCCTTGCCTTGTCCTGCACTATTCTGTCTGTCCCCCAGACATGGGGGGCATGGGGACCATTTGTTTCCTGGCATTAATCCCTTGGAGGGATCAATAAAGCTCTTTTTTTTTCCTCTGTGTGGTTGTTTCTTCAGTAGCGTCCCAGGCCTCAGCAGGCTGACCCTGTTCCTGCCAGTACCTCCTATAAGGGGGAGCCTATTAAGCTCGGGTTGTGCTGAGGACCCCTCCCCACAAGCCTCATGTCTAGTCGCGTGCCCCTGGAACTAGGACCTGCCTGGCTGCAGCCTTTTGGCTGTTCGGGTCCAGGTGCTTGGACAGCAGGTGTTTGACTCTCCCCCCTGGCTGCCTTTGCCTAGGTGACGTGGTTACAGCTGACTCCAAAAGGAGTGGGGGTAGGGTGGGGTGGGGTGGTGGAGACTGCTCTTGGGGATGGGTGGCTGGCAGGACCCAGAAGTTATGAAAGGGTGTTTTCCTGTCACCATTTCTGTCCTCCGGCCAGTGGGTGGCAAGCAAGGGGGATTCCTGGAATTGAGCTCCGGCTCAGCTGGGCAGGCTCCTCCCCTCAGTTTCACTTTCCTTTTACTATCTCAGCAGAGCTCAGCAGCTCAGAAGCAGGCTTCCGGGCTAAGCCAAGCCAAGCAGGGCTGCCCTTGGCAGGTGGTACAGGTGAGGCTGGGAGGGGTCAAGTCTGTTACTCCTTCCTGTCTCCCCTCCTGGCCAGGTCAATTTCCTGGCAGATGCCCTGTCCCACCTCCCTCAAGTTATGTGGAGTCTTGGGCAAAGGGAGGTCTGCACCAGACGGGGCTGTCTGGGGGAGCAAGTAGAGGACAGATCTGAGGGCGATCAGTTCTAGCAGGGTGCCAGGAGGGCACCCAGAGGGCCAGGGGTCTGAGTCCCCTGCCATTCTCAGAATGGAGCTGCGACCTTACCAGTGGGAGGTGATCATGCCTGCCCTGGAGGGCAAGAATATCATCATATGGCTGCCCACGGGCGCTGGGAAGACCCGAGCAGCTGCTTACGTGGCCAAAAGGCATCTCGAGACTGTGGATGGAGCCAAGGTGGTTGTATTGGTCAACAGGGTGAGTGGCCTCCCCTCAGTGGGCTCTCAGCTCCTTGGGTGCTTCTCAAGACCCTTCAGAACTCCAGAGCTGCTGTGGCCATCTTTAAGCTCACCTTTTCACCCATCCCAGTCATTGCCTCCTCCCCACCCCCTGGACCCAGATCCAGCTTCCTCTCCCCATCTCATCTGCACCCCCAGGTACACCTGGTGACCCAGCATTTTGAGGAGTTCAGCCGCATGCTGGATGGGCGCTGGGCCATTACAACCCTGAGTGGGGACATGGGGCCACGACCTGGCTTTGGCCATGTGGCCCGGAGGAATGACCTGCTCATCTGCACAGCTGAGCTGCTGCAGATAGCGCTGACCAGCCCTGAGGAGGAGGAGCATGTGGAGCTCAATGGTGAGGGTGTGGGCACCCTGCCTGCCATCCCCAGGGCCTCTCTAGTAAAGATGCTGGGAGATTTTGTGGGAGTGAGGGTTTCCCCATTTGCAAAACCCCAGCATACACCCTAGTAGAAAAAGACCTGGCTACAGTGCAGGATCTTGGGCAAGTCTCTTCCCCTGGCTTGAGCCTCAGTTTATTAATCGGTAAAATGGTAAATCATCCCTGACTGGCTGTTTTCTGGGGTCTGGCTTCAAGTTCTAAAGGGAGGAAGGAATTCTCAGATGAGCTGTGGGAAGCACAGGAAACAAAGCTTATGGGAGGAAGGGCTTTGCAGCATAGGCTCACAGCCTTCCGCATGTGCCCCCAGCTTTCTCTCTCCTTGTGGTGGATGAGTGTCACCACACGCATAAAGGCACGGTCTACAACACCATCCTGAGCCGATACCTAGAGCGTAAATTCCATGGGATTCGGCCCCTGCCCCAGGTGCTGGGTCTCACAGCCTCCCCAGGCACTGGCAGGGCCACCAGTCTCAATGGAGCCATTGAACACATCCTGCAGGTAAGTTTAGCCCCTGACCCTGACCCATCAGGGACCTCCCTGGCCTGCTCTACCCTGTGCCCACCAGCCCTAGCCTGGCTCACCCACGGGGTCCATATCCCTTCCTTACCTAAGCACCAGCCTCCAGAGACTTCTTAATACGCTTAAAATAAACACCTGCTCTCTACTCTGCCTTACAAAGTTCTGTGTCACCAGCCCCAGCTTTCATCTCCAACCTCATTCCCCCCCACTCACGACACCTATACTGGCCTTCTCTCTGTATCTTGATCATGTCAGGCCTGTTCATACCTCAGCACTCTTGTGCTTACCATTCCTTCTGCCCTGAAGGCCCTTCCCCCGCACTTTACCTGTCTGGCACCTTGTCATTCAGGGAACAGCTTAAATATCACCCCTTCAGAGCCGTCCCTGATCACCCGCACTGTATTCTGTCATATAATCCAATTTTATTCTTTTCAGAGCTTTTTAACACTGTCTGAAATTCTGTCATTCTGTTGATCTTTACTAGTTTATTATCTATCTTCCCAACTCCAATGTAAGATGCTCTGTATCCCCAGTACCTAGAACAGCACCAGGCACAGAGAGGGCAAGCAATACAATAAATATTATTGAATAAATGAATCCCTTACCCCAATGGCCCTGCCTCAGCTGGGACCCGTCCTACCCCAAAGCTCTGCCCATTGTCCCCACAGGACCCCCTTCCATTCCACTGAACCCCTCTCTCTTGCCCCAGCTGTGTGCCAACCTGGACACGTGGCGCATCATGTCACCCGAGACCTACCGCTCCCAGCTGCAGGAGCACACCAGCCAGCCCTGCAAACAGTATGACCTCTGCCAGAGGCGCAGCCAGGTGTGTGGAGGGAGGGGCACGGGGCTGAGGGGGCGTCTGGGGTGAAATTAGGGTACCTGGGGTTGAGCCTTCATTTCATTCTCATGAGCTCTGTGACTTCAGCTTACTTGCTTATGCATCTGAGCCTCCATTTCTTCTCTGTGAAATGGGACAGATCCTGCTATTTGGTTTCACTCAGATACCACCGCGGACATCTGTCAAAACCCTGGATACACAGGAGAATGCTTTTCAAACCATAAAATTAGGGCACTTTGTGCTAAGTCTTTTCCAAGCTCTCTCCTGCAGTGTGAACACTGCCTGGTGTCTGCCATGACAGGCTAGACAAGGACTAGACATCACTGGGCTCAGGTCAGAGGTCAAGGGTACATATTAGGTGGAGACAGACTGTGAACCTGACCCCTGCCTCCAGCCACACCAGAGCTTTATAAGAATTTCCTCATGCCCTCAGTCTTCTCGTCTAGGACCCGTTTGGGGATATGCTGAAGGAGCTCATGGAACAAGTACACGACCACCTGGAGATGCCTGAGTTGAGCCGGAACTTCGGGACACAAACGTATGAACAGCAGGTGGTGGAAATCAGCCAGACCGGTGAGAGAGGCGGCCTGCGCGGAGGGCACGGCGATTGGGGCGGTCCAGGACCCGGGCTGCCTGGGCGGAGCCTCTCGGGGGTGGAGCTCACCCCTGGGGGCCGGGTCTAGGCAGCAATGAGCCGTGGGACGCTGCCTCTCTGATGCCCGCGGTCCCTGCCGTCCGCAGCGGCTGAGGCTGGGCTCCTGCAGCGACGGGTGTACGCGCTTCACCTGCGTCGCTACAACGACGCGCTGCTCATTCACGACACGGTCCGTGCTGTGGACGCCCTGGCCGCGCTGCGGGATTTCTACGACAAGGAGCGTGCCACCAAGACCCGGGTCCTGCATGCTGAGCGCTGGCTGCTGGAACTATTCGATGGTGAGGCTCCCTGGGAGGAGGGGTGCTCAGAGCGGGACTAGAGGTCAGAGGCCAGGCCTGGGCGCAGACGCAAGTTGGGAAGATGCCAACAAGAGTCCTGGGGCCCTATTTTTCTAACCTAAAGTTAAGGCCGTGGGTATGACAAAAGAGTTATGCCCTCATTTGTTAACGTTTGCATAGCAATAAAAACTAATTTACGTTATTGACAAAGATATTTTGAAAACCATTTAATTGGGACTGTCTCTGAAAGTCTACGGTGTATGGTACCTTTAAACTGGGAAAGTGAGGTGGTCAGAGGGTGAAATTTAGGGCTAGAGGCCTTAGCACAGGCGATGGGGCAAGGATCTTTCTGGAGAGACCTGAGGTTGAGTCAGTCCTGGGTTACAGAGGTCAACATGAAAAGGTCAAGGGTCATCCTGGTAGCAGGGTTAAAGAGGGGTACTGGATAAGGTATGTGAGCAAAGAATTCTAGACTGTAGTTCTCTGGTGTAAGGCTGGCTAGCCTTGAGGCTGGGCAGGCAGAGGCTGTCCTTACATGTGTTCTTGGCACTGCTCAGGGGAAATTAGGCAGGAGCAGCCATCCTCGGGCCTCCTTTGGACTCCTGCAAGCTTATCCCTGTGACCCACCCACCTCATGTTATGCCCACCTGCAGGCCTGAGTCCTGTGCTTCTGTTTTTGGGCTTTTCTGGCAGACCACAAGAATGAGCTGGCCCTCCTGGCAACTCATGGCCCAGAGAACCCAAAACTGGAGATGCTGGAGCAGATCCTGCAGGAGAAGTTTAGGAACACTGGCAACCCCCGGGGCATCATCTTCACCTGCACCCGCCAGAGCGCTCGCTCCCTCCTGCTCTGGCTCCAGCAGCAGCCCGGTCTGCAGGCACTGAACATCAGGGCCAACCTGCTGATTGGGGCTGGGCACAGCAGCCAGAGCACCCGTATGACCCAGGTGTGAGCTTTAGGGGAAGGAGCTGAGGCTAGAGAGTGCCGTAGGGGAGAAGAGAACGGGAGAGAGTCTTCAGCACAGAGGGATGGAGGGACTGATTATTCTCAGGCAGAGGACAGAGTTGGGGAAAAAGGCGGACACTGAAATTCCTAGGGCTGAAGGTTCCCCCAGTCTGAGAGTCTCTGGGGGCTGAGGCAGAAACTTGGGGGTCTGCAGGGAAAGGCGTGCGTGATGTCCTCAGGCCAGAGGATCAGTGGCTGGGTCCCTTGTGGGAGAAGAACAGGTCCCAAGCACTCCTAGAGTACAGGGGCAGGGTTCCTTAGGAGTTAGATGTTCACCTGGAAAAATGGGCAAGATCCTGGGGGTAATTAGAGAGAGAGATGAAGACTCAAGGTCCCTTGGAAAGGGGGCCAAGATTTTGAGTAAAAGGACTGAACCAGGAAAGACTGAGCTGGCAGAAGGGTAGCCTGAAGCCACCTCATGTGCCATTCTTTTTCTCCTCCCCCACCCCCAGAGGGAACAGCAAGACGTGATTCACAAGTTCCGGAATGGCACCCTGAACCTCCTGGTGGCCACGAGTGTGGCAGAAGAGGGACTGGACATCCCCCACTGCAATGTGATTGTGCGCTATGGGCTCCTGACTAACGAGATCTCCATGGTCCAGGTGCCCCAACCACTTCCTTAGCAGCCCTTGAAGGATCTATGTGGGAACCCAGCCCCACTCAGGCCCCTCTCATATCTCCCTCCCCAGGCAAGGGGACGTGCTCGGGCCGATGAGAGTGTGTACTCATTCGTGGCAACCCAGGGCAGTCGGGAACTGCGGCGGGAACAGACCAATGAGGCACTGGAGCGTCTGATGGAAAGGGCAGTGGCTGTCGTGCAGGAGATGGACCCGGCTGAGTACCAGGCCAAGGTCTATGGGCAGCCTGTTCACCCACAGACTGGGGAGGGGAGCTGTGGACATTCTGCCTGGAAGGTCTCTGATACAAACACATACATACTCCTTCCTCTGGGGGCTAACTTGGCCCACAGGGTGAAGGTCTGAATCCAGGGAAAGGCAGAGGCCAGGGATGGGGCTGCCAGGAAGACAGCTTCTGTTTCTCCAAACTGCTTTGGGAACAGGTCTAGTCCAGGGCTTCTCATTTATCCTCATCACCAAATACTTAGTGTATCTGTGAGAGCTGCCTTACAGCCCTTCTGGAACCAAGCAGAGGGGAAACAAAGAGATGTGCACAAAATAAACCCAGAACCAGGACTTAAATCAGCCGTCTGAGGTAGAGTCACCATTATCGAGCCTCGTGCAAGACGGTCCCTATTTACTCCTGTAGTTCCAGCATTATTATTAAAGAGTACCCCATGCTAGATTCAAAGAAGCGACTTTGCCTCCAAAGTGGGGGGCAAAGATTCAGTTAGAAAGCTTGCCTTGCTCCCATTGTTGCCCCCCAACCCAGTATTAGTTTTCTCTACCGAGCTGCTTCTGAAAGCTCCAGGGAGGATTGATGGAAGTCCCTCTGGATACTAAGGAACTTAAGTCTTTGGGAGCCCTTTGTGCCCCTGTTAGCCTTTCTGTGGTCGGTCTCTTGGACCCCTGCCATACCCACTGTTCCCTCCCTCCCCAGATCCGGGATCTGCAGAGGGCAGCCGTGGTCCAGCGGGCAGCCCAGGCGGCCCAGCAGGAGAGTCGGCGGCAGCAGTTCCTGGCAGAGCAAGTAAAGATCCTCTGTATCAACTGCACGGTGGCCGTGGGCTACGGAAGTGACCTGCGGAAGGTGGAGGGTACCCACCACGTCAATGTGAACCCCAACTTCTCGTGAGACCTGTGGAAGATGAGAGGAAGGGTGGGGTGCATTAAGAGTTTGAGAGGTTAAAGAGTATTTTAACAAGTACTGAGTTTGCATTTTATAATAGTCTGGTTAGACAGGTTCTATCACTATCCCACTTCACGGGTGAGAAATAGAGGCTCAGAGGGGCTCAGCAACTTTCCCAGGCCCCCACAGCCACTATGTAGTTGAGCAGGAGTTGGAATTCAGGATGCCAAATGCTGAGGGGCCACAAACTAGCCCCCTGGTCCTACATATGTGTACTCTGAAGCCATGTCGATGGGCTGGTTGTCTCTGAGCCACCCCCTTATCCTCTGCCAGCTGGAGTGTAGCCTTCCCCCCTCCTCTTCATTCATTCGTTAAGTAACTGTTCACTAGGCACCTATGGTGTGCCAGGCCACAGTGCCAAGGGCCGTCACGCATCTTCTCTCATTTGAGGAAGTGGCCACTAGGTCTTGAAGGATGAATTGGGTTTCACCATGAGGAAATGAGGATGAACAGGGATGATGTGACGGGAGTGATGCTGGCTGACTTGATTGGAAGAGATTGTGAAGGATGAGATTCTAAAGGGAGACAGACTAGCCTGTGGAGGAACTTGAAGGTCAGACCTGGAAGTTCAGCCTTTATTCTGTAGGCAGTGAGGAGTCTTGGATGGATTTTGAGCGAGAGAATGTCAGAATCAGTTTTACATCTTTAGAAGATCACTCTGGCAGTTGGTGGAAGGATAATACAAGGGTGGGAGTAAGAGTGGGATGGGGTGGAAGGATGGGGTAGGGAGATCCATTGGGAGACTGTTAGATTGTCCAGGTGGGTAGTTGGGAGGCCTGAACTCAGGCAGAGAGGAGAGGAACAGAGGCAGCATGGACAGAGGTTACTGAAGTTTCTATGCCTCTTGACAGGCTGGAAGGTCCAAGGCCCAGGCAGAGGCTCAGAAAGCAGGATGGCATGTGGTCTGGGCCTGGGGGTCCATGAGGGCTGTGGTCACTCCCATTTCTTTCCAGGATCTACTACAATGTCTCCAAGACACCCGTGGCCATAGACAGAGTCTTCAAGGACTGGACACCTGGGGGTGTCATTAGCTGCAGGAACTGTGGGGAAGTAAGTGCCGGGGCCCTGGCCCTCAGCTCCAGTCTTTAAAGCCCTCATTCTGAAGAGGAGGCCCATCAGTGTCCCCTCATCAGGATTGGGGATACAGGCCCACCCCAGGAGTCCCCAGTCTGAAGAGAGTGGTCCAACCCCTGTTTTAGGGAGCCCACAGTGTGAGGAGGGAGATAGTTCTGTCTAAGGTACAGACTTAAGCGGTGCATTCTGAGACCCCCACTTGAGAGAAGCCCAGTCTGAGGGTAGACACCTAGACCCTCCACTTTCTCTGTCCCACCCCCAGCTCTGGGGTCTGCAGATGATCTACAAGTCAGTGAAGCTCCCGGCTCTCAAAGTCTGCAAAATGCTGCTGGACACACCGCGAGGACGGGTCCAGGCCAAGAAGTGGTCCCGCGTGCCCTTCGTGGTGCCTGATTTCAACTACGTGCAGCACCTGTCAGACGTCTCCCTGGACTGACCGTCTTTCCACTGCAGTACCCAGCTCAGACAGCAGAGGGCAGGAGAATCCGCAGCAGCCACCAATTTCCCCTGAGCCAAGTCTCGGAGCACCCTCCTGCCTGAGTCACCCGCTCAGGGCTTCTTGCTGACCAGCCCCAGAGGATCCCCAGGTGCCCAGGCTGGCTCCCACTCTCACCCTGAGGAAGCAGCTGAAGGGCCACAGTCCTGACCCCGCTCACACCCTCACAGACACTTTCATACACACTGGATGGAGTGGGAGTGGGGTGAGGGGAGAACTGAGTCAGGAGAATGGCCACATTGTACAGTAGAGCCCCCTTATCTGTGGTTTCGCTTTTGCAGTTTGTTATAATTAACTGTGGCTCAAAAAAAATATTAAATGGAAAATTCCGGAAATAAACAATTTGTTAGTTTCAAAGCGCGCACCACTTTGAGTAGTGTGATGAAATCTCCCGCCATCCTGCTCCAGCTCCATCTCACCTGGGACATGAATCATCCTTTTGTCCAGCGTACCCACGCTGTATACGCTATCTGCCTGGTAGTCACTTAGTAACTGTCTGGGTTATCAGAGCGTCTGTCCGGGTGTCACAGTGCTTGTGTTCGAGTAACCCCTCGAGTGGCCTGATGCTACGTCATGATGCCTCCTGTCATCTCACTTCACCTCCCTTCATCTCTCTCATCATGTAGGTACTGAATCAGCTCACGTCACAAGAAGGCGAATAGAGTACAATAAGATAGTTTGAGAGAGACCACGTTTATATAACTTATTACAGTGTGTTTTATAATTGTTCTGTTTTATTAATTGTTAACTTCTTACTGTGCCTAATTTATAAATTAAACTTGATATGGTATGGATATATAGGAAAAAACAGTCTATGTAGGGTTTGGCATTATCTGTGGCTTCAGGCATCCACTGGGGGGCTTGGAATGTATCCCCCGTGGATAAGAGGACCACTGTACTTGGAATCACTACAGTTTCTTTTGGCTCTTTGACATCCCTTCCCTGCAAGGCCACTTCTGTTTTGGGGGTTCCAAAATAAGTTAAAAATATAGAAATGGGAAAATAGTGTAGAAAATGTGTAGTATTTTAAAAACAGATTTGTTCAGGCATAATTGATGAAATAAACTACATACTTATGGTGTTTAATTTGATAAGTTTAAATTTATGTATGCACCTCCACAATCAAGATAATGAACATAGCCAACACCCTCAAAACTTTTCGGTGCACATTATAACCCCTCCCCGCTCCCCTCCCTGTCCACCGATCTGCTTTGTGGTATATTTGAAAGTTAAAAGTTTTGTTTTTTTAACACCTCTCTTTCTTGCTATCATGTAACCTTATTTGGAGAAAGCATCAGAAGTCTAAATTTGAGAGCCATCAAGACCCATCATTCCTTAGTACTGGCTGGATAGCTCAATTGGTTAGAGCATCATGCTGATATGCCAAGGTTGCGGGTTTGATCTTCAGTCAGGGCACATACAAGAATCAACTAATGAATGCATAAATAGGTAGAATAACAAATCATTGTTTCTCTCTCCCTCTTTTGTCTTTCTCTCTAAAATCAATAAATGAAAAATTGAAAAATAAAATAAAAGGGAGCACCTTGATTTAAGTGTTTAAAAAAAAAAATCCATTCCTGCCCGCTCCCCCTCATAAGAGGCTCCAACGCCAAAGCCCCATCTTCCCCTAATCCCCAGGTCATTTCCCCTGGGCTTGGGAGAGGCTGAGAGGATTTGAGGGGTAGGCATGGAGGTGGGGGAAGTTATAAAGGCCTAAATTTTCTGTTCTCATTTTAACAGGAAAGAAAGAAAGAAAGATAAAGAAAAGCAAGATCTAGGTTGATTCTTCAGGGAGAGGGCTATTTCTGTAGTAAGAAGCCCAGCAGGCAGGAGTCACCTTCAAGAGGAAGGGAGGGAGGGGGCTAGGGCAGAGATTTGAGAGCAGGATGGCAGTTCTTCTTGCCATCTAACCTCCTCCCCTGCTAGTCCTTGGTCCTGCCTCAGGGTAGACGAAAAAAATGCACTCTTCCTTCCCCTGTATCTTCTTTCTCTGATTGAGAGCTGGAGTCCCAGTTCTAGGTTTTTTGGTTTCCATCCCTCCAAGAGAGTGTATCCTTCTTTGCCAAGGCCCCTCTTCCTCCTAATCACCCTTTTCCCTTCTGTCCCATCTCCCGATCTCCGCCTCTCAGGGTCCCTTCTGCATCCTCTCCCACTTCACCTTCAGTTGTTACCGCCCCTGCCAGCAACGTGCCTCTTTCAGGTCAATAAAATTAGCGACAGGGGGCAGAGGGAAGGGCCGGGGCCCGGGGGTGCTAAGCTCAGTGGCCTTGGATTCGGCTGGACTCACGGAGTCCGGACGCCTGTCATTCCAGGGCTAAACAGTGACAGCTGAGGGACCTGAGCTGGCATTGGAGGCAGAGGGGGATTGTGTTGCAGGGAGAGAGATGGACTGAGGATAAAGACGACCAGGGCACCTAATGGTCCCCGCAGTGACCTGAGCACCTGGGTAGGAGACCCTGACTTTAGAGGGGGCGTCCTATCTGGCACCCAGGCTAGAGCTGTCTTGAACTCAGATGGAAGGGGCAACTCAGGCAAGGAGGGGTTCCCGGGCTTTCTTCTTCGTGTGAGGGGTCTTCACATGGAGCCACTGCCTCCAAGGCAAGGCTGCCCGAAGCGGGGTATTTCATGAGGTCCACAGGTCCCAGGCATCCTAACTTCCCAGCCCTCAGAAAAACCAGAGGCCCAGACTGCCTAGTGGCTCCCCCCTTCCTCCTCACCTGAATAAGCTGGTCCACCCACCCGGCCGAGACTCAGGGTGGGGCTAGGCCGGCAGCTCCCCTTCCCAGGCCCCGCCCCCGGCCCCCGCCCCGCCCCCTCCCTGGCCAGCCCAAAGCCGCTGCGCTCGGGAGCGCAGCAAGAGCAGGTGGCCGCGGCGGGCTCCGTTTCTGCCCCGCAGGTAAGTCAGCGACGCGGTCTGGTCCACACTGAGGACCTCGAGGGCAGGACGGGAGAACAAGGCAGTCCCTTACACCTGTCCTGTGCCCTGGTCTCAAAACTGGGGGACTCCAAGGAACAGTGAGGACATCCCTATCAGCTCTGAGCTCCGACGCCCAGCATCTAAGGGGTGGGACTAAACTCTGGGGAAGTTGAGAGGGTCCTGGCTGGTCATCCCTGATGCCGGCGCCGGTCGGCTTCGGTGGATGGGAAAGGGCAGTGCTGGGCTTTAGGCACACAGTTTTCTGGAGGAGAGCAGGTTGGGGTTGGTCACTGCAGGGCTCTGGGTAAGGAACCTCATTGACCAGCGTGCCCCATGCCTCATCCAAGTGCAGCATCCGGGTAGAGTGACGGGGTGATCCAAACAGCTTCTGTTCTATGTGCAAATGAGGTAAAGGCCAATGCACAGCTGAGCTGGGGCCTGGGTTTTCTGATGAGCTCCAGGGGCAGCTGCATCACTTATTTACACCTGGGTACAGCTATGCGAGGGTGAGGGGGATGAGGGAGCAAGGGTTGTCCAGATTGCCCGGGGCACCTCGAGGCCTGGGGACTAATTAGATTTTTTCTGTGTCCATGTCTCAGAGCCAACTGCGGGAAGTGATCACGGAAGTAGGCATGGGGTGAATTTGTACCTTCTATGTTGAGATTTGGGCTGTAGAAGAGGGGTCCTGCCTCCCAGAACTACAAGGAAGTTTTCCTGGAAAAGGAGGTCTTGCATAGAGCTCTGAGTCACAAAGGAGAGTCAGACTTTGGGCCTTGGTGCTAGGTTGGCGTAGAGCAGAGGACCCCGGACTGTAGAACAGAAGGAAGTCAGGATACTGCCATGCATCTAGCCAGGATCCCATTGACCTGCTAGATCATCACAAACCTACAGACAGACCAACATCCAAGCTCAGGTGGGAGGGCTTCCTGTGTCTAATTTCCCTATTCCATTGTCTCCTCCCACCACACACTATCATTGTCAGGAAGTTCTTTCTCATATCTCATCTTCATCCCTTCTGCTTCTGTGCCAGCTTCTTGCTTCTGGGAGGCAATGTGCTATAGTGGAAACAATGGGGGCTTTGGGGTCAGTTAGATTTGAGTTCTATCACCTCATCTACTGCATGACCTTGGACAAGTTACTTAACCCCTTTGAGTTCACTTCCCCACCTGTAAAGTGGGGATAATAATAGAACCCACCTCATAGGGTGGCTTCAAGGATTAAGTGAGGATATGCCTGTGGAGCGCTTAGCACAGTGCCTGGCGCCTGGTTAAGGCTCAACAAGTGTAAGTGTCTCCTCCTGTGTAGGACAGCAAAGCCGATCTGCAGGGAAGCGGGTGGGTGTGGGAGTTTGTTTTTAACTTGGCTGGAGAGAACGATGCCCTTCGCCACCACCATTCCCTCAGCCTCCCCCCCCCCTGCTGGTCCCTGGATCTCTGCTGCCCAGGGCCCCTCACCTCCTCATCTCTTAGTCACCCCGTTTTTGTCTCCAGGGTGAGGGGAGGGGCCCCAGCTGGGACTATGCCTCAGGAACACACTGGCTTAGACACCCAACTGAAAAAATGTTCCCTCGCCATCACCTCCCTGCCCTCTCCACCTCCAGAAATCCACAAGGTGGGACCAAGCCGCACTTTTTCCAGGAAGATAAATAATATAAGAGACTGACAGTCCTGTTTGGAGATTGTCCAAGCAGACCTCCAGTGGAATGGCAGCTTCAGTTCCTAGCCTGAGGTCTGGAGGCTGCTGGGGAAGGCTGGGTCTAATAGGTACCATTAAACTTGGGCAAGGGAGGGGGTGCCTGTGCCCTAACTGGGTACTTCTCTGGCCACCACCCTTCCTGTGGGGTGAGGAATCAGCAGAGCCAAGGGAAAGAACCTGGTCATCCCCTTTGAGACCACATTCCCCATACCTTTGACTCTGGAGGCCCCTGCCCAGATGGTCACCAGCTTGTTCCCAGCTCATGCAAGCCTCTCCCCTGGTCCTGTTCTCAGGGTAGGGTGTGCCACTAGGTATATGCACCATAGACCTGAGGCATGACTGGAGACAGCTAAGGGACTGCTGTTTGTAAGGCATGAAAGTGGAACAAGGATGTGAGCCTGGGTGTCCACATATATGCCCCTGAGTCCCTTGTAGTGCAGAAGGAGCTGGCAGTAGGAAGGGGAGGGATGGCTGGGGCCAGGGTGGGAGCAGAGCTATTTCTCCCTCCATTGCCTTGTCCTGCAAAACTCCCTGGAGTCAGAGAAATCTAAGTTGGAATCCAGTCTTCCAGGTTGTTACGAAAGTATACTTTAATTAACGATTTGTTTGCTTGATTTATAACTTTTAAATATTTAGATATGTGTATGTGGGCCCCATTTGTCCTCTTGCCCCAGGCCCTGCAAATGTTAGGGGTGGGCCTAGCAGTACCTGTGACTGACACAGCTAGCTGGTGAATGCTTTTCCTGCTGGCTGCCCTCCGATGTATAGTGCTCCTGTAAAAGAGGGCTCAGGACCCACCTTCCCTGGACCAGGAAGGAGTTTCAAGGTGAAATGAGTACTGTCAGCTGTCGCCAACAAGCAGTTCCCCCTTGGGCCTCCTGACCTCATTCTGCACCCAAAATCGGGACAATTTTTAAAAATGTCCTGTGCTGCTAAAGAGGGAAAGGATGAGCAGGAGAGAGGTTGCTTATCTCCTGAGTGTGGGGAGGGTGTGGGCAGTCACTGGGCCCAAGGAGCAAGGAAGGAGCTAAGTGGGGCTACAGCAGCAGGAAAGATGGAAGCTAGACTGGGGAAGATCAGGACTGGACCCCACCATCCCTCCAGCTGCCCTTCTCAAAGACAGGTGTGCCTGTGGCCAGGAAGGGAGCCACGTGTCTGAAATGTGGGTCCTCTTGTAAGTTTGCATTTTGGGCCATGGCTGGGGGAAGCATGTGGGGGCAAGCTGGCCAGGCGGTGGGAGTCATCCCTGGCCGGAACAAATGGCATGTTGGTCTTGACTGTAGTTGGATGCCCTATGGCACCTGGACACACCGTCTATTCAGAAGAGAGATGCAGCCTTTTTGTGGCCATCTCTGACTCACTCCATTCTGACTGGGCTATTTGAGGATCATACCTGCCACCTTGGCCTCATTAGTGCCATGAAGTGATTGATGGAACTTGACACACACACATTCATACACATCCTCACACACACACTCACACTCAGACACTCACACACCCAGGTATGCATGCCACCTACGCTAACACACAGGTGTTACTGTACACAGTTGCACACCCTAAACACTGCTTCAAGTGCAATCTTGGCAATGGACCCCCCTGCAGACCCACCCAGCACATGGACCTTGCAGACCCCTGAGACTTCACCACTCTCGCAGTCTCACTCTCCCCCATTGGTGACTTTTCATTGACCTTGGGTAGCCTGCCAGCTCAGTGGCCAGGGGCCAGATGCCTGCAGTGGTTCAGTGTTGGGGACAGAAGGCAGCAGCTCTGCCCTCCTGGGACTCCTTGCAAACCCCACCAGGCTTGATGTTTGGCATTTCTGTTCCCCCAAGTCTCACAGAGGGTACCCTCCAGGTCCTCAGTCTGTCTGTCCCTGTGTTGTTCTGAGCCTCTTTCTGCCTCAGCCTGTAAGTGTGTCTGTCCTGCACCTCCCATGTGCTCTCTGCTCGGTCCTTCCTCTGTTCCTATGCCTGTCAATTTCTGTTTGTCTCTCTTCTCTCCCTGTCCCTGGGTCTTTTTTTTTCTTCTTCTGTGTGTCTTTCTGTTTTTGTCTAACCCAGACTCTGTATGTGTGTGTATCTTCATTCTCTCCCTGTCTTATTCTCGTGAGGTGTCCCAGGGGAACAGGATAGCCAAATGTCTCAGAGTGAAGAAGGTGGCAAAGCGTCTGGGGGAGGGGTGCTGCCATCACTTCTTGGCCCCTCCAGTGCCAGGCAAGGAGTGGGGGGAGAATATCAGGCTCTGGAGAGGACAGATGTTGGCCCATCTCCCCCAGGTCCTCTGCTGAGGACTTAAGCTCTTGAGACTGTTGGCTCCAGATTCTGAAATGTTGATCATTAGTGACGAGGCTCAGTGGTGTATGCCTGGGTGTATGCGGGGGCTGGGGGCTCAGGGTGATGGGGGAAAGAACCCCTGTCTTTCTGGTTGATCTGATTGGGTTTGAGCTGAGGGAAGGGTGATGGGGACTTGGAGAGCACCTCAGAAGAGGCATAGACCAGAGTGGGGCTGAATTGACACTTTTCTTTTTCCTCGAAGCAGCCAAGCTCAACGCACCCACCCCAGGCCCCAGCTTCCTGCTCCAAACCACCACCGTGCTCCCCACCCTGTTCCAAACATTTCCGCCAACTGCCCCTGGGCCGTGGGGCCTGTTCAAACAGCCTCCCTGCCCTCCTCCCGGCCTCTCCTCACAGCCATGGCTTCTTGCACAGGAGCGGCTGTGTTGACTGTTTATTTGACTAAGGCTTCCTTGGGTGGGGTGAAGGCCGACTCCACTGATACTTCTCTCCACTTCAGATGCCCAGGCAGGAGGCCAGGCCAGACCCCGCCTTGCTCCCACTGCCCTCACTGCCCTCCCAGGGCCTCCCGGCCTCTCCTGCATCCCCAAGCCCCAGCCTCCTTGCCCTGCTGATCTCAGGCCTATCAATTTCTCCTTCTGGTGCCACCTCCCTCCCACTGGACAAGCAGGACAGGGAGGTCCGAGACACACCCCTGCACACACACGCCTTGTCCCTGGGCTGGGGGAGGTGCTAGGAGCTGGAACCCTTAGGTTCTCTGGAGGACCCCAAAGAGGAACACATGGGGTATGGTCTTCAAAATGTGGGAGAAGTCTGCCCACCTCTCACTGATCGAGGAATAATTCCCTGATGAGTGTGGAGCCCCTCCCAGGATCCATCCCAGAAGACCTCCCTGAGTCCCCCAGGGTCTTTTCATCCCTGGATTTTGTATGGTGCTTCACTGTATACAGAACTGTCTCATCCCACCCTGCGAGTGCCAGGAAAGATAGCAAATCCCCACTCAGACAGTCTGACTCTAACCCAGGTCTCCTCAGTCCCCATGGCTGGGCTTCCTCCCCAGACTGAGCAAGCTGCTCCTTGGGCAAAAAGAACCCCAGGGTGCATCCACTTTTGGCTTTCCCTGCATCTCCCCCTCACCCAGGTCTCCGCCATCTCCAATGGCCTGCAATGGAGACTCCTGTCCCCACTTGTGTTTCTGGCTGGGAAGGGAGTGTAGGAGCAGGTAGTATTCTATGACCTCGTTCTGAAATCTGTTGTCCTAGTTAGCAGCTTCCTGAGGGGAGAGGGACACGAGAAGCTTTTAAAGATGGTTTCAACCATTTGGGTGCTAACTGGGAATGAGACTGTCCCCAGGTTGAAGCTGGGGACAGCTATTCCCAGGCAGCAGGATGAGATGTGGGGGCAGAGAGGCCAGAGAGGGGATCAGGAAGTTTCCCCAAATAGCCTGGCCAGCAGCCAGCCAAGGCCCAGGGTGGAGGGGCAGCCCAGCTGGGGGGCAGCTGGCCAGTTGGCACATGGGCCTGGACCTTGGGAAGCTGGGCAAGGGGCAGAAATGAAGCAGGATGGGTACTGTCTCCCCTTTTCTCTCCTGCTGAAACAGGCTTCTCTGGAACTCAGTGTCAGGTGAGTAAGGGCAAGACAGAGGTGGATGAGTGTGTCTATACCCTGTGTCTTTTCTCTCTCAGGAGCCCTTGTAAGCCCCAACCTCTTCTCCTGCCCCTCACCCCAGTGATACTGATTTAGTTATTCATTCAACACATATTTATTGAGCACCTACTATGTGTTATACTTGCTAGGCCCTGGGAATTCAAGGAGGAATAAGACAGGGTGAATAAGAAAGATTGCAAGGAGGCAGGAAGGAAATCTACCTTAATGAGGGAAGGCCTCTGGTGGACGCAGCATGTCAGCATCGGCCCTGAGAGGGGGAGAGAGGAGCCAGAAGGAAAAGAGGCTCCAGGCAGGGAAAACAGTTTCCGAGAACGCTCTGAGGGGAGGGGGAGCTTACTGTGCTCCAGGAACAGAAAGAGCCCAGTGTGCCTGGAGTGTCATAAGCAAGGTAGGGAGTGACACAAACACAGATCGGGGGCACAGGATATTTTGATCTGGATATTTTGACCCCAAGGATGTTTTGAATGCAAACATTTTCAACCAAAACATACCAACACGGGAGACTTTTTAGTGAGTGTTTTCCAGTTTGAATGCTATTCATCCAACTTAATTCCTTGATCAGATTTTCCCTTTTTTTCCCCTCTGTAGTACAGTTAAACACATTTCCATTTTTTTCATCCCATTTTAATTTTACTGAAGTTATTTTCTCTGGCATCAATTCTGTATAAATTTTGATGCAACAATTCATCGACCAATTTGGCATTGATTAAACTTTCTTGACCCTAGTCTCTGTCATTGTGCAACTGACTAGGTAAACTCTCCAATTTTGTAAAGTTTAAATTAAAAAAAAAAAATGTTGTGGTCAAGATTGGATTCTTCTATCCATTTTAGTCAATAACAAATTTTCTTGTATCTGACTCTCACCATCTTCTATCCAGTTCTAACAATATCCTTAGTTGAAGAGTTGCATTTATATCTCACTTAATCTGTGGGAGGGATCTAGTAAAAGGTGTAGGTTGGGAGGGAAGACTAGGGTAGGAAGCTCTTAAAGCAAAGGAGAAGCTTTTTGATATTTTAGGCAGGACAGTGACACCGTGAGATTTGCCTTTTTCAAAGGCTCCTCTGTTGTCATGTGAAGAACAGCCTGGGACGCAGGAAGTGGAGAAGGGAAGGCAGAGACCAGTTAGGAGGTTATGATGCCAGCCCAGACTGTAAAGAAAAGTGAATGGATTGAAAAAAGATTAGGGAGGTAGAAAGGGCAGGGTAATTCCTGTCCCACTCCCCAGGACCCAAGCACAGCCCTCCCCATGTGCCCAGAGTGACCTCAATGTCATTCCCCACACCCTCAGCTCCTGTCCCACCCTTCCTCAAGGCCCCTGAAGTTTGCACAGGGTGGAGACCAAGAACTGGGGTGTTTTCATTGGGGCTCCCTCCCAGTCTGTCTCCTGAGGGTCAGGGATGCCCTGCTGAGGTTCGGTTGGGGGTGGCCCTTGGACCTGCCCACCCAGAGCACGTGGCTAGAGCAGCCAGGGTGGCTGCAGAGCTGGCAGTGAAACAGACCCAGACACAGGGCGCTTGTCCGGCCCCTGGCTCCAAGCTCAGGGTGTGACCCTGGGCAGGGGTACAAAGAGGCCTCTGTCAATGCATGCAGGGCACAGAGCCCACCTGGGCCAGTCCAGGCTCCTGAGGAGTGAGGGAGGTGGGCCTGGGGGTACTTGAAGACAGAAGGCTTGAAGCAACACAGACCTGAGATTTGTGGGGCAAGTCGCTTCCTCTCCTTGATCTTCAGTCTCATCATCTATAAATGGAATCTTAATATCCCAGCCTCCCAGACCCGGTGCATCATCAGGATCTCCTTGGTTGACTGCCTAAAGCATTACCTTCCTAGAATCATGTTTTTTAACATTATTTCACAACCAAAGTTATTACCTTGTGCCTGTTTGCTAAACACTTTACAATTATTGATTCATTTAATCCTCGTAACGACCCTCTAAGATACTTTAAGAGAGGTACTATTTATCCTTATTCTACACATGGGGAAACCGAGGCACAGAAATGCCCAAGGTCACACAGGAAGTGGCCGAGGTAGGATTTGAACCCAGACAGTATGGGTATGCTGTGGTGCTTCCAGAAAAGAGGAGGTGGGCGAACCTTAGGCCAGGCGCCTGAATGGGGAACCTGATTCTTCAGCGGGGGTGGAGGGTATGCTGGAGCGCCTCTGCACTGGGGAGCATAACAGCGATGCCTCCCATCCCAGGTGCCGCCCCAGGCAGGGCTAGAAGTGCAGTGGGAGGGAGAGAGAAGTCAGGCTGGAGGAAAGGAGTTCAGGGACCAGAGACCCAGGGCAGGAAAAGCGGGTGGAGCAGGGATCTCAAGGAGCAGGCCACAAGCTTGGCATCTTTGGTGCAGGAGCAGCTGTGTCCACGGGAGGCTGGGGCAGATTTAGTATTCCTTCAACAATAATGAGTCATACCCTGTGGGGCGCCAGGCTTTGTGCCACACACTTGTAGGACCCAGCCTGACCCCTGGGAGCCCAGGGTCTGGCCAGACTTAAAGCGTGGACATGGGACAGAATGGCAGGAAGGCTCGGCCACGGGGCTGAGGGTGGTGGGGGAAAGAGTCCAAGCCCACAGCGGTGGGGACCTTCAGGCTTCTTGATAAGCCTAGGCTCAGGCGTGGAACTTGATTGGCTGAGAGAGGAGGCGGGGCCTCCCAGCCTGAGGGTGAGGAGGTGGAACCTTGTGCACTGAAGCAGCAGGTGGCCCCGGTGGGCGTGGCTGGGATCAGCCTGTGGAGTCCTCGGAGCTGGGATGTGCTCTCCCAAAGGCATCTCTAGGCCTGTCCACTCTTCACAGTGTCCTGGACGCTTGTTAAAAAGGCAGACGCTGGGCCACACCCCACCTCTGAATCTTAACTCCTGGGGTTGAGGCCCAGCCCAGGATGCCTGACAAGCTCCCCAGGTGACGCTCCCAGGGCCAGGCACATGGGAGTCCCGCAGGGCTTGGGGATTCTCACCTTTTGCACATGAGAATCACCTGGGCAGAATTTAAAAGCTGCAGTGACCAGGCCACACCCCAGACTAATCCTGTCAGTATCCCTCAGGAGGGCCTCAGGCATCAGAAGTTTTCCAAGTTGTCCAGGCGATTCCAGAGAGTAGCCATGGTTGAGAACCCCCAGGCAGGCCTGTCCTTCACGTCAGCCAAGTCTGAGCTGAAGTGTCTCCTCCTCTGAGAGGCCTTCTCCCGACACTCATCCTCCTCAACCTTGTTAGTGTGCCTACCAACCCTAGATTGCAGGCTCTATGAGGGCCCCTCAGGGCCTTTGTTCCCAGCTGGGTCCCCAGGCACAGAATGGAGGGCCTGGCATATAGTAGGTGTTCAACAAATGTTTATTCAGTGAGTTTGCTGAGCCCCTACTCTGTGCCAGCCACAAAGGGAGACACTGTCCCTATATCGTCTCTTTGCTCCTCTGACAACCCTATGAGATAGATACTGTGGGGCCTGTTTTACAGATTGGAGATGTGAAGCAACTTGTCCAAGGTCTCATGACTCCAGCGTCTCTGTCCTGGGCCCGAGCTTCCTCCCCACCAAGGCCTGGAGTGGCCCTGCTGTGGGAAGCAGCCCGGCAGCCTGGAGGCTGGACAGAGGGCCTGAAGGGCATGACCATGTTCAAATAGCCTGTCCTTGGGGTGTTTCTTGGAACCTCTTAGTTTTGAAAGGCCTCCTTCATGGCCTGCAAGGGATGTGTGCTTCTACCCACTGGACCTATTTGAGAGAAGAACTCCTTGATGTGGTCAATAGCTGCTCCCTGGCCAGCCAGGGGAACTGTGCCACACCGCCATCTTCCTCAGCCAATGGGCTTGGAGGCTCTCCCCTCCCTCCAGCCCCAGGTGACCCTGGATTCTCAGTGTCATCCTCTGTTTCCCCCTGCCTCCATCCTTCTGAGGTAAGGATGGAGTAGGTTCAGTTTCTCATACTGAGGAAGGGGAAAGCACCCAAAGGTCTGGTGGGGTAGGTGGGGATGAGAGGATTCTGCTGGACAAACTAACTAAATAAAAGCATCAGGAAACGAAGGGTGGGTCAGGGAGACTCAAAGATCGTAATTTCCACAGCGTTGATCCTGGCTGGTAGTCAGGGCCTCTCCCAGCCTCTTCTGAATGTAGCTCTTGAAGTAAAAGGGAAGATAGCCAAGGTCCCAGTGAGGACCCCTGGGCTGTCAACCTTTCTCATCCCTTACATGAGGCAATATGGGGAAGTCCCCCTAGTAAGCCGACTACCTTTTAGACTGCTGTTATTCCAGCTAATATTCTGTAGAGGGGGCCACACTTGCTGTGGGCACCCCAGTTCTCAGCCTTGTGTTCTCTAGCTCCAGTCTCTCCTGCACAACCCAGGCACTTCTGCCAAGCTGGGTGAGGAGGTTGAAATAATTTCTGTTGCATTGGCAACAAACAAATTGAATACAACTCTGGACTGGGGAAGATCTGGAATGGCCTGGCAGCACCGGAGGCAACATGATGGGCAGGAGGGGAGGGGTTTAGTCTGGACATGGGATGGACACTCTGGTTTGGGAGAGGGGATCATTAGTAAGGTTTTAGGGGTTCCATCCACCCAGGCCCATTTGTCTTCCTTTTTTAAAATTTTGTTTATTTATTTATTTATTCATTCATTCATTTTTGCCCCATTAGTTTCCAATGCACAGCTGAGAGGAGATTCTTTCTGCAATCTTATCACTGGCCCTCCTGCTGTAACTAACAATGCTATACCCCAGGTCACAATGGCTCTCTATAGCTTGCAGGGTATTTTCTACATGTTGTCTTATTTAATTTTCTCAGTTGTCAGCCTGGGGTCAGAGGAGTTACTATTAGTTATTGTTATTGGTAACCCCATTTCAGAGAGGAGGAAACAGGTATAGGGAAGAGGGGTGCATTCCCACTCACAGGTAAGCGGCAGAGTTGCAATATAAATGCATGTTTGCGATTCCACATTACTCAGGAGGCCTCCAAATTCCTCTCACAGACACACACTCCCCCTCTTCCTGGCTCCTTCCCCT
Organism: Furipterus horrens; assembly: GCF_987537825.1. Lineage (NCBI taxonomy): Eukaryota > Metazoa > Chordata > Mammalia > Chiroptera > Furipteridae > Furipterus > Furipterus horrens. The sequence continues at coordinate 79,854,108 of NW_028327181.1, read as the reverse complement.
CCCAGCTCGTCACCACTCAGAGGCCCCTGGGCCCTGGAGAGGTCATCCTGCCCAGCCCCCAGCCTCTAACCCCAAGCAGTGGAGCCTCCGAGTGGAATGGCTGTGGCCGATATCTGGAGCTCACCTGGCCATGGTCCAGGAGAGAGCGATGGTGGCAAAGTCAGGGGAGTCAAGGGTGTCAAGGGTGTCAGCTGCTGCTGTTTCTTTTTGGACAAAGACTTCTAAAGTTTAATGTGATAATCTCATCCTGATTACTGCAAACTGAGGACCTCTGGCTCATCCAAGAATCCATTATCAGCCTCACATGAGGAGCGAGACTGCTGGGCCCTCTCTGCGTCCCTGCCCCCATCCTCATGCACACTGGGAAGCGCTGAGCCTTGGTTTGTGTTTGTTTTCTGTGTTGTCTTGTTCTGTTTTTAGTGGAAAGAAGGTGTTTCTAGATCATGGTAGAGGTAATAAAGTAAGGCCTCCCTACTTCAGGACCTGGACCAGGGGACCCTATCCTTCCCTTTTACATCTGAGAAGTCATTGTTCTAGAAAGGGACTGCTGGGGAGTCTGGGTGTGAGGCCGGTCAGAGGGCACAGAAAATCAGCCCAGGCAGGGTCTCAGGAAGTCAACACACCCCCAACCCCGTTTTACTAGCTGGGAAACAGCCTCTTGCAGTTGTCTCCACAGCATGCCTGCCCTCAGTAAGCCAATTAGCACTGTGTCTGGTTCTGTGTTCCGAGTGCCTGTCTCATTATTTGGGGATTTATGTCTCGGTCACCGTGAAGGACAACTGTCACCGTTTCCATTGGGAGGAGCCTGGCCAGCCCTGGAGCCCAGGCGGCAGGAGGTGGTGCCATCCTGCTTGGGACAGGATGGGGATTTTATTTCAGGGGGATTTGCAATGGATGGGGAGCCGCCCTGGGCACATGGTGGCTCTGGGCTATTTTAGGAGGCACAAGGCTGGCCCCGATGGGGGAGGGAGCACAGTGGACTTATTCAAGCCATCAGTGATTCTGCCCTTTCAGCGGGAATGGAAAGGACCCGTGATGGACAGGGCAGGCCACCTCAACAATGGGGTTTCTTCCACCTGCCTGGAACCCAGGGGTCCAGAATTATGATGTCACCCCACTCCAATCCAGGCAATGAGAAGAATACAACCTGCTGGCCGGTCAAGGGTCTATGAATTCTTGCCTGAGCTCCTTGGCTATAAGGCTTTGCCTCAGCTTAGCCCTTGGTATTATTAGTATGAACAATTAGTATAACCATTTCATATCTTGGTAGTAGAAATTGCACTCAGGAAAGGTGCCATGGGGCAGGAAAAAGGGCACAGCGTTAAGGCCAGGCACACCTGGGTCCTTGTTCTCTATGAGCCACTTCCAAGCTGGTAATGTGGATGGCAAAGTCCCTTCACTTCTCTGAGCTTCAGTGTCCATCTTCAAAGCAGGGACAATAACACCTCATTAATGATGCCCGTATTATTAATTGGGCACCTATATCAGGATGATCTCATATCACCCTCAGTGATATTGTTTTGTACTAATTGCCCCATTTTACAGATAAAGAAACTGAAGCTCAGAGAGGGAAAGTAACTTGCCTAAGCCCACACAGTCCATTCTATTGCTCATGCCTACATTCCATTCCTCAAATGCAGCAGTATATATTGGTTGCCTTCACTGGGCCAGGCTGGGGATTTATCACACACAAAAAAGAGGAAGAGGTGGTAATGGGATGAGACTGGGCAGCAGTGAGAACTGAGTGGTCCAACTAGAGACTCCGTGGCTTTATTTAAGCTTCACTTTCTGGCCTGGGGAAGGCAATAACCAGGGGCCTGAATTCCTCCTTGAATAAGGGGTAGGTTCACAAGGGGGCACCAGCACTACCTGGCACCTCCAGCTCTCATTGCTAAAAAGAGGTTTTTCTGTTTTCTTTCTCCTCGCCCCAACTTTATAGCAAAAAAAAAAAAAAAAAAAAATCACAAGGCATAAGAGCATATTTGGATAAAGCCTTTAGAGGCACTATGACAGAAGAGAGACTAGAGTTTAGAGTAAACCAGACAGGATTCAACTCCACCCCTTTTTAGCTCTGTGTCCTTGGGCAGGTAAACTAACCTCTCTGAGCCTCTCTTTCCTTATCATCAAAGTGAGGAGAGGAATACCAGCTTTTCAGGGCTATTAGAAGGATAAAAGAGATTGAAAAAGTATGGGAAGGACATGGAATGGCCCCACAACTAAGCGCAGTGTTTTGTCTGTGTGTTGGGTTGGAGTTTAGGAGTGTGTCTTTGTTGGTGGCACTAAGCTGGCACCTGTGGTCCTGCTGAATGATTTTGACAGGCTGGGCAGAACAGGAGAGCCAGCAAGACCTAAGATCTGGTGCTCATAGTTCAAGAAATCACTCTATTGGAGGAAATCAATCAATCTATTGGCAGCTAGATGGGGACATGGAATTTGTCAGCATATTACATGAAAATAGACCTGGGGTGTTTCATGGACCTCCAGCTCTATGTAGAGCTGACTCAATAGTGCCAAAAAGTTAAGGGTGGGAAGCGTTAATAAGGGACGGTATTGAGAATGGGAGGAGGTCTCTCCCTTTTTCTTCTCTAAGGAGGACATTGAAAGCTTAAATAAGTTTGGAAAGATATGACTGGAATAATAAAATACACAGAAACCATTTAGTCAACACATTTTTATTAAGTTGCTTAGTTCAGGTCAGTTGGTCACCATGCAAGGTATTGGGCAGAAGGGAATGAATAAAGGCTCAGAATTAACCCACTCAGTGCAGTAGGGTGTCCAGGGCAGGGTTTGGGAGAGACAGTTCAAAACAGCATGGTAAGTGCAGTGTTAGGGACCCATACAAGTCACCCTAGGAACATGTAGGAGGGACTTCCTCCTAGGGAAGGGGAAGAATAGTTGAGGAAATGGATCTCTTTAGCTGGGAGAAGAGACCTCTTAGAAAGAAGCTGCCAGTTGTTTTTAGCTGGCTGTGGAAGGTGGAGTGTACTTTTTTCCCCAAAGGACCAGGGAGCAGGTCTAGAGCTAGTACATGGCATTGTAGGAAAGCAGCTTTCAGCTCCCCGGCCCCGCACCGCCCTCCATAGCGAAGAAGTTTCTCTCATTGAGAACTACCCAACAATGGAGTGGGCTGTCTCAGGAGGCAGTGACCTCCTTGTCATTCACATGTTCAAGCAGAGGCCAGAGGGTAGTTTGTGAGGGACCAGTTACATAAAGGACAGTATGACCTCTAAGATCCCTTCCAAATCTTAGCAACTGCCATTCTCCATGAACAGACAGGATGCGGACTGTGAGGGCAGAAGGCATGACTGCATACATCTAGTTAGAAGACGAGTGTGCTGCGGGTGGGGAGCTACACAGGGTGGACTACGACTGTCATCCTCACCCTGGAGTTATTTTTGTTTTTAGTAACTAATTTATTAAGATAGGTTACATAACATACAATTCACCCACTTACAGTATACAATTTTAACGTGGATTTACTTTTAGAGTGGAAATGAGATCATGTAGTCATTCAGCAACCATTGAGCATCTCTTAGGAATGCCTCAAGCTTTGTGCTAGTGCTTTGGATACCTGGGAAATAAAGGCCCTTCCCTCATGAGGGAGACAGGTAAATATCCAAGCAAATGAATTATGTCTTGGAAGACATGCTAAAAGGGAAATTAACCAGGGCCTGGGACAAAGAATAATGGGGTTGAGGAAGCCAGGCCTGGGGAGGTGACTTTGAAACTGAGACTTAAGCAACAAGGAAACAGCCCTGTGAAGGTCAGGGTTAGGTTCCAGGCTGAGGGAGCAGCAGGGGCAGAGACCTCCAGATAGGAGTGAGTTGGTGAGTGTGAGGTCCAGGGGGAGGTGCTGGGAGACTGGGTAACAGAGCGTGGTCCACACGAGGCCTGCCGGGCATGAGGTGGTGAGCAGCACTGATACATCTTCTCTGCATCCAAGAACCCTTTCTGTCCCCGTCTTGGGAATTTGCTTTCTTCCCACTACTGCCTCCCCCAAAACGGAAAGACAGCGGAGCTGTCTTAGGAGGCCATGCCACCAGCCCCTACCTCCAGCCCTCCTCTGCTTGGCTTTGTGCTCCTGTATTGTGCACAGGACCCACACACTGATTCCCTGGGAGGAATCAGAAATGAACTCCAGCCACACGTGGGAGTGAACTTTCCCCAGCAACTCTCTTGCTATCTCCCCTGACCTCCAGAAATGTTTCCTAGGACCAGCCTGGAGTCTCCCATTTGGTGCTCATTTCCTGTGTGACTTGGATCAGTTACACAGTGTCCCCAATCTTTCATTTCCTGGTCTGTAAAATGGGGATCAAACCAATCCCAGCAGAGTAGTTATGAGGATTAAATGCGATCCCTCCTGGCACCCAGTAGGTGCTCCACGAATGTCAGCTTCCTCCTTCTCTCTGAGCTTCCCCCCAAAAAGAGGGGCCATTTGCAGGGGATGGAGGAGATCACAGGAGGCCAATAGGAGATGGCCACTTTGGGGTCCCCTTCCTTGAATCTGGGACCCCTGGAAAGACCGAAGGGTATTCAGACCTGGCTTGCCAGCTGTAAGGCAGGAACTCCCCAGTAGGTCCAGCCCTCCACTGCAGAGCCCGGGTGTGTCTCCTCGCCTTACTCCCTAGGGAGCTCCACCGCGCAGCCCCTCGGTGGCCCACTTGCCCAGCTTGCCCGGCTTGCCCGGGCTCCACTTGAGGCGGCGCGGCTCCTGGCACCTGCTCCGCGCGGGCCGCCCAGGGGCGGGCTTGGGAGACGCAGCGGCCGCTCAGGGACGCGGCTGCCTGGGACTCACCCGCCGCGCACCTCTGGGAGCCACGAATCTGTATCGCCCTGGGTGGCCGCCTGGATGCAGCCCTGCTCAGGTCGAGAGCGCCCTTAAGGTAGGTGCCGGCGCACCCCATCCAGGACCCATGCGCTGCTGGGGCTGAGCGCCCGAGGGGGCCGGCCGTGCACCGGGTGGGGGTGTAGGTGGCTCCGTGGAGCTGCGGGCAGCGGCAAGGACCTTGCCCCACCTGGAGTTGGGGGAAGGTGGGAGACAAGAACCCCAACTTAGCCAGAAACCGAGGTTGAGATGGGGGACAATGAGAGTGATTGTAAGAAGGGCTTCCAACTCCTGGTAGGGGAAGGGGGCTGAGGACCTCCAGGCAGAGGAGGGGACCATTCTCTGGAGTCGGGGCTCCACCCAATACCTTCTTTTCCTGTGGAGTTTAGAGAACCCCCAAATCAATCCACTTTTATCAGTCTCTGGGATAGAATTGAATGGAAGGGTTTAAGGAGGGGAGATACATCGTCTCTTTGGGGGTTCGAAGAGCACACTTTGGGCTCCTCCACCTTCCTCCATCACGGCCATTGGAGGCCTTCCTGTCCCACTCCTCCCCCTTCAAGCAGTGTGCCTCCTCTGCTGCCTCGGGCATAGGCTGGGCCCTCCTGGCCTACCTCCTACCCGCAACCCTCAGACCTTCTGGGGACTTCCCAACCTTCCTCCCTTGGGGCCTCAGGACTCATTCCCCCAGCCTGATTTGCAGTGCTGATGGTGTGGCCATCACTGGCACGGAGTGGGGTTTGGGGAGCTACTGCTCAGTTCTATGGGGAGTTGGGCTGGGAGAGCAGGCCAGGACCCTAGGCCCTAGTGTTAGTAAGAGGGGGCCCTGGGGTCTGGGGCATCTCCTGTACAAGTCAGGTTTCCTAGGTCTTGCCTGGCAGCCACAGGCTAGAAAAGGTGGCACTGAGGCTAATACTCCCTTTCTAGCACCCCCACACCTACCACCTTAGAGGCAGCTGATCTGTGTTGCTCTGTGGACCCTGCAAGAAGAAATGCAAGTTAGATAGCAAGAAGGACTTCCTGAGGGTGGCTTGAGGGTCCTGGGGGAGTCTCACTACCTAGGAGAGCGAGCCCCTATCTTTGGTGTGTCAGGAGGGCCTCTGGAGCACCCAGCCAATAGAAGGCAAGAACAGAGCAGGCTCGGGGGAGGGGAAATGGTAGGTAGGGGACAGTGAGCTCATCCCTGGACCATCATTCTCCTTCACCTCCCATGCCCTCCCTCTCTCCCTTCCTTAGAGCTGGAGTGTTGGCTTTCAGCACCTCTTAGCCAGCTCACTCCTGAAATCCCCAGCACCCAGAAGTCCAAGGGAAAGGTGACAGGCTTCCTCTATCACCACTTTGTATGAAAAGTGGCAGACATGGCTGCTTTGGTTTGCCCAATGGAACCCCACCCACCCACCCACATGCACACCTGGACCAGCTGTTGTCCAGCTCCTAGAACCTCCTACTCCAGCAAAGCAAGGATGTGGGGGCCGCAGGTTGGCCCGGCTGGCTCCACTCAAGCCATCCTACCCATGGGGTGTGAGTCTCTGGCTCCTCTGGGGAGTTTTGGGTATGATTCTAGGTGACCCCAGCTCTCTGGGCCCACAGGATGGCTGGGCTGGTGCCACACTGTGGTGGCCGCATGCTGAAGTGGGTTGTTCCCCTTTCTTCACCCTAAGAAGGTGTCAGCCTTGGGAGAGGGGAGGTGAGGGAAGAGAGACCAAAGCACTCAGTGGTAACTCTTCAGGGGCACTGAGGGAGCAGCCGAACCTGGGAGGGCTCATACTTTACTAGGACAAGAACAGACAAGGCCTCTCGTCTCCCAGACACTTGTCTCTGCAGCGGGGTTAGTGGGGACGGGAGATGCCACACTCCTGCTCATGACCCTGTGAGTGACAAGGATGGGGACCTCTAGTGTCTGCACCCCCTGCCACTGATCATAGGATGGGAAAGAACTGGCCCTACTCACCTGCCTCTCTTTCCAACTCCGAGCCTCAGTTTCCTCATTTGTAAAGGCTCACAGGATTGTTATGAGGGTAAATGGAGGCAATGTTTCTACAGTGCCCAGAAGGCAGTGGGCACTCACCACTGGGCAATTCTTTCTCCATATCCACCCCATCAGCCTCCCCCCACCCCCACCTCCTTAGAGGCAGCTGCTCTATGTTGCCACTGCCACACCTCCTGCGAAGGACCTAAGAGATTAGCTCAGCCCAACCCCCTCTCTTTAAAACATAAACCAAAGCCCAGAGGGGCAGGGACTGGCTGAAGGTTGGACAGCCAGTCAGGCTCCCTTCTCAAAGGCAGGTCCTGAGACCTGGCTGGGGGGAGCGTGAGGGTAAATGTTGGCAGACGTGGGGGAAAATACCAGAATGTAATTGGGCTCATTAAAAGGTTTGGTGAGGGAGCCCTTCATGCCTGGCCAAAGGCTGGGGACAGGCCGAGAATCTTCCTCTCCAGTTAACCCTTTGGCAAAAGCAGCTGTTTCCTAAGGACCCCCCTTCCCCTCGGCTGCAGCTGAAACAACTCTCGTCCTGCATTTTATGGCCTCTGAAGTTCTTTCTATCCATTTCTATCTTTGGATAAGCAGACAGATAATTCCACCTCACTGAAACCCAGCCCTGAAGTCCATTGTCACTCAGCAAGAAGTGGTGGAGACAGGGCCCTGGGGCTCTGGCTGAGTGCTCCCTCCACCCCCAATCCCTGAAGCTCTGTATGGATGGACACACAGGCAGGCAGGCAGGCAGGCAGCAACCCTGGCCTCCATCAGCTCTCCAGCTCTGTGTAAGCCGGCCTTCAAGTGGGTGGCTCCCTCCCCTAGCCCAGCCCCCCACCCTCCTTGCTGCAGCCTCAGCCCATCTCTCAGGGAAGGTGATAAAACAGATTTACCTCCCACTCCCATGTAAATCACAAACAGCCAGGCACCCAGACACACGCATGCTCTTTTGCTCTGCTCTCACCTGGCCTTTTCTCAAGTTCAGTTCTGCCCCTTTCTTCACACCCCTTCCTCTCAGCCTCTCTGGCTTTGGCTCTGACTTCCTGACCAGGGTGTGGCACCTCCTTGCCTGACAGTCTGGGCTACGCCAGGAGCTGATAGGGTCTGGGCTTCCCCAGGAGCCCTACTCTGTCTCAATAAGCCCCTTCCCACCCAGCAGTTCAAAACAGGGCTTGGCAGGCTTTAAGGAGAAGTAGGACAGAGCAGTAATTAAGGACTTGAGCTCCAGAGTCAGACAAGCACAGGTTCAGATCCAGCCATGAAACCTCTCAGAGCGTGTTCACTAATCTGCGATGTGGGGTAATAGGTTAATAATAGTGACCACCTCATGGGATTGTTGTGAAGTTTAAGAGAGATCCTGTGTGTAAAGCACCTGGCATACAGTAAGCTCTCAATAAAGTGGTTGTCATTCTAAAGAAGACGTGGCCTGGCAGCTGGGGGGAGGAGAGGGAGGCAAAGAAGTTTCTAGAAGGAGTTCTTGTACTGTCTTTCCAAGTACTTTGAAGAAAGTCCACTCTCCTGCTCTGGGACTCAATTTCCTCTTCTGTTAAAAAGAGCCTGTGGACTAGGTCCTGTCCAAGTGCAGGTCTGAGTGGGGTGAGTGAGTCATGCTGGTTCTGAATAGGAGCCAGTGTGGGGAGTGCTGAGATAGATATTCGTGCGCCCTAAAAATTACCCACCCCTCCAAATCCGGGTGGGATCCCTAGCTTAGCTGGAGTGGTATAACTCCTAAGGGGACAGCTGGGAAGGCTGGGTCAGGCAGGGCAGGCTGTGGCAGGCCCAGCAGCCTGGCCATGGGGGACACAGTTATCCCCGGAATCCAGGAGGACCTGTGAGTCCAGAGGCTGTATATCATGGAGGTTTAATCAGCTCCATGGCAGATATTTGTCTGCTCTCTTGGGCCATATCCTCGACCTGCCTGTCATAAATTGCACCGATATGTCAACCCCCAACCTCCATCCTCTTTCTGGAGGGGGCAGGCAGCTCCCTTGGCATGGCCAGGAAAATCTCATTCCCTGACATCTCTTACCGTGGCCAGTTGGACACCCCTCCTACACTTGCACCTGGCACTTTCTTGCTGCTGGGAGAATGGGAGAAGACTTGCAAAGGCAGGAGAAAAGCTATGATGATGTCCATCTAGAGGTGAGAGGGAGCAGAATGTTGGTGGGAGCTCAGTGCAGCCTTGGAGGGGGTGGTTCTTATAGGGTGATGGGAGTAACTTTCTAGTGTGACAGAGCTGTGCCCTAGACTCCAGATGTGTTGCCCAGGAGATCGACATGGCTCGGAGGGACAGCCTAGTTGCCCCAGGAGTGTGGAGGAGTGGGATCCTTCCTGCCTGGAGGGGTTCTGAGTTCCATCTCTTATCTTCCCGCCTGGTACTCGCTTCGCCACCTGGAGGTTATCTCTGGTACTGCATCCCAGTCACACCAGGCAGAGTGAAGGGGGTTCTTCATATCACCTATGACCACACAAGAGTCAGACACAGGGTGTGTTAGTTTTCTAGGCCTGCTGCAACGATCTGCTACAAACAAGGTGGTCTGAACAACAGACATTTGTTGTCTCATAGTTCTGGAAGCTAGAAGTCCGAGATCAAGGTGTCATCTGATTTAGTTCCATGTCTCTCCTCTAGCTTCTGGTGGCTTGCTGGCAACCTTTGGTGTTCCTTGGCCTGTACAGGCATCATTCCGATCTCTGCTTTGACCTTCACAGGGCATCCTCCCTATGTGAATGATTGTGTGCTAATTCCCCCCTTTATAAGAAGAACACTGGTCATGTCATATGATTAGGGGGCCACATCTTAACCTAATGAATAATATTTGCAATGACCCTATTTCCAAACAAGGTTGTACTTCATATTCTTAAGTGCTGGGGTTTGGGATTTCAACACACAAACCTGGGAGGGCACATGGCAAGTCTTGGATGTTCAGTGACAGTCTCATTCCATGACATGGGCACAGTGACACTCCCATCGTGACACAGCTCCACTGTGACATACACACAGTCTGAGCAACATGGATTCACCTCAAGAAATGACGGGGTAACAGAGACATTCATGGTGACCCAGGTATGCCATGACAAAAACATACAAGGTGACAGGTCAGGTGACTCCACTGACAAGCTACAAAACGTAGCCACACTGCAGATTAATCATAACTGACTTTTATAGGACACTGAAAAATGTTTTATATAGATCAGCTGTTCTAATCTTCACATTGTACTTGTAACTTAGGAACTGTTAATCATCACCCCCATTTTATAGATATACAGATGAGGGAACTGAGGCTCAGGTCACACAACCAGTAAGTGGCAGAGCTGAGATTTGAACCCGTGTGAGTCAATATAGAGTTCATACTCCTAATCACTGTGCCGCTCTGTTTCATTCATGCACAGTCCCCACACATGAAATGACAGATCTGTTACATGGGAGCACCGCCCACAAAAATGATAGGCAGCTTTCTGAGAGCAGGGGATAGGTCCAGGGACTCCTGGCTCCTGGCTGTGGACTTGAGAAATTAATTTTCTTTGTTCAGATGTGGGCTCCACCATTGGACGTGTAGCCTTATGAGAATATTAAGGCCTCACTTGACTTCACTTGGTCTAATTTGCAACATGAGCATGAGCTCAAGGAAGAGGAAATGCTTTTTAGGGGAATGTATTAGTTTGCATGGGCTGCCATGACAAAAGCCACAGACTGGGTGGCTTAAACACCAGAAATTTATTTTCTCACAATTCTGGAGGCTGAAAGTCTGAGATCCAGGTGTCAGCAGGGTTGGTTTCCTCTGAGGCTTCTCTCTTCGGCATATAGATGGTCACCTTCTCCCTGCCTCTTCATATGGTCTTCCCTCTTCTTATAAAGACATCGGTCATATTGAATTAGCCTCTATTCAAATGGCCTCATCTTAACTTAATTACCTCTTTAAAGACCCTCTCTCTAAATACAATCACATTTTGAAGTACTGGGAGTTAGGACTCCAACATATGGATCTTTGGTGGATGCAGTTCAGCCCATAAGAGAGAGGCTCAATCACACCTCATTGAGGCCCTAGTCTTGAGGATCCCCCAATCTGAGAAAGGGACACTGTCTCTGACGTCAGGAATTCTGTCCTGTTGAGGGGGACATAGTCCCTGCTCTCAGGAAGTCCCCAGACTAAAGCAGAGGCAGGAAGCACACACACAGATTCAGAAAGAAAGTGAAAATTGACACAGTTCAGTCTGAGAAAGGTCATTGAGCAGCACCAGAATAAAGCCCATTAGAGGCAGGGGAGTCAGGGGGGAAAGTTTCAGAGAAGTGAGCTGGAAAGGAAAGACTCCCTATGGAAGATGAGGGGCCTGGAGGGGTGATGTGCCAGCTCTGTGGGACCCAGGTTGTGTGTGTGTCTGTGTGTCTGTGTTCAGCAGACAGAGGCTGTAGGGCCCAGGTCTCTACGAAAAACACCAACTGTTGCCACAGGCTGGGTGGCCAAGAAAGCAGGGAGCATCTGGAGCCACATGGGGCAGGGGTGCGGATAGCTTCACACACTGCCACCATTTGTGAATGTCACCTGGCCAGGCCCTGGACACAGGGAGGTTGGGTTTCTGCAATCACCACCCTGGCCAGTAGCTGCTGTGTCTCCAGCAAGCGCCACATGCCTGCCTGTCACAGGACTGTCAGCGCCTGCCACAGGGCTGAGAACAGGGCTCTGGCTTCCCAAAATGTGACTTCTCCAACCTCACTGCTGCCTGTCCCTAAATACCCACCTGCTCTCCAAGACCCGGGCATCCCTCTCTGAGCTTTGCTCTGTAGCCATGTCCCCAGGTATGGGTCACCCTGTGTGTAGACATTTCTGACATTCTTCTAGCTAGTCCTGCCTTTTAATGAAAACTGCTTTGTTTGAAATAGACCCCATGATGCTCCCCCTGCCATCCTTAGGTTGGGGCTCTCCAAAAGCTGGGGCTTTCATCTGGGATAAAAGACCCAGGCATGTCTGGATCTTGAACCTGTCTTGCTCCTTCTATGTATTCACACCACTCAGCCTTGGTTTATTTGTCTCCCTCTCTATCTGCTCAGGTATGAAGCGGCCACTGAGCCCATCTCCTCCTGCTGAGAAGGAGCCCCCCATATCTGGAGCTGCTGAGTGTCCCACTCAGCCCCCAGAACCACCAAAGCCCAAGCGCGAGAGGAAACGGCCATCGTACACGCTGTGTGACGTCTGCAACATCCAGCTGAACTCAGCAGCCCAGGCCCAGGTGCACTGTGAGGGGCGGGCCCACCAGAGGCGGCTGCGGCAGCTCAGCCTGGGAAAGTCCCCTGTAGGGCCAGGTCAGTGTGAGGGCCACTGTGCCCACAAATTTGGCTCTGGGCCCCTCTAAGGGGCTCTGGGTCTGTGGCTTCTCTCTGTGGGGTCTTTGGGTCTGGAGCACCTCCCATGAGTTTTAGGGTCTGGAGTCTTCCAGATGCTGTCTAGTTTTGTGTTGCATCTGGACAGCTCTCTTGGGGGTTTCTCAGAATCTGAGGGTCTTTAGGCCTCAGGCTTCCTCTTGACGTCTTTCTGGGTCTGGGGGATATCCCTGTGGACTTATGGGATCAGGACCCCAGTCTGGAGCCCCGTGGCAGGGATAGTCTTTTGGACCAAGGCCTCTCCTGCAGAGTATCCCAGGCCCCTGCTCTGGTCTCTGAAGGCCAGGGTCAGCAGGGTGCATGACATTGCCACGGAGGGATGGACAGGCCACTGTACTCCTGGCCAGGATTTCTGCTTCTCCCTAGCTGGGATGACTTTGCTGAGGTTTGGCTTCAAGCACCAAGGGGCAGCTGGTTGCAAGGCAGATTTCTGGGGGAAATGGGTGAATGCATTCGTCAGCGTGATTCCAGCTGACAGGCACATAGGGGCCATGGGGAAAATAAGGAGAGGCTGGCTGCGGCTGGCAGGGGAAACAAGTTCAGAACCAGGCCCAGTATAGGAGAGGTGGGAAGAGCTCGAACTTCTGCCTGGTTCTTGGGGGCAGCCACTGGAAACCTACCTTGTGGCCCAGGTTGGTAGCTTTTCCAGAGAGCTACCATCTGAATCCTGAACAGGGCTGCCTGTTCTTTTGGTGAATATTTGGACACCCATTGTGTTCTCTGTACCAACTGCCTGGGGCCTAGAGTCAAATAAGGTCCAGTCTCCCTCCTCAAACCCCCATCCCGCCTCCTGGGCCAAGACTGAATCTGTCTTTTGGGCTGAGACAGACACAAAACAAGCAGGTGAGTGTTGTGGGTGCTTTGTGGGATATATCCCCAGGAATACAAAGGAGGAAGGCCAGTTATACCTGAGGGCAACAGGAAGGGCCTCCTGAAGGAACTGGGGCGTGCTGAGCTTCAGAACAGGGATAAGAGAAGAGGGTCACTACAGGCAGAGGCCAAGGCATAAGCAAAGCAGGGAATGAATGCTCTGATGGCTGATACCAGCCCCTCTGCCTGAGCACTTGGGGACACCAAGGATGTGAGTCTAAGCAAGAGCATGTCCGATTCTATGGATGTTTCTGGAGTGTGTGTGTAAGTTCAAAGGACACTCATTCATTCCTCAAATACTTACAGACATCCCTCTACGTCCAAGCCACTGTTTGGAGGATTCATATTTCCCCCCAGCTTTATTGAGATATTATTAACATATAACATATGTAAGTTTAAGGTGTAAAATGTGACGATTGGATAGACATATATATTATGAAATAATCACCACAATAAGGTTAGTTAACACCCCCATCCCCTCATATACTTCCGATTTTGCACGTGTGGTGATAACAGTGAAGATCTGCTCCCTTAGTGACCTTCAATTATATAATACAATATTGTTCATATAGTCACCATGCTGGGCATTAAATCACAGACCTTATTTATCTTATAGCTGGAAGTTTCTACCCTCTGACCAACATCTCCCCACATCCCCAACTCTTCAGCCCTAGCAGCCACCTTTCTACTCTCCTTCTATGAGTTCGTACATTAGTGAGAACACCCAGTATTTGTCTGGGAATCCATATTTTTAAAAGGCAGCGTACCTACCCGTTAGGAAAGTGCTGTCTAAACCACCACACACGCAGAGGACTTTGTGCAAAAAAGCAGCAGGCTTCCTGGGGTCAGGCTGGTGCTCCGAGAAGTCAGAGGAGGGAGAGGTGAACTGACTGGCGTCAAGGAAAGCTGCAGAGGAGTGACCCTGAGGTTGGATCTTGGAGACTGAAAAGGAACCCTAGGTGGGGAGACAGAGCAAATGCACTGAGGCCTGATTCCCGTGGCCTTTCAGGGGTGGCGAGCAGTACTGGGCACACAGTGGGAGGTGACCAGGAGTTGCCTGTGATGGCCTCCTGGGCAGGCCAGGCATTGGGCCTTTGAACCGAAGGTGATGTGTGTCACTGAAGGGTTTTGAGCAGGAGGGATTTGTGTGTTTAGAGGTCTCTGGAAAGGGGAAAGGGTAAGACTTGGGGATGCGTGATAAAAAAGGGGGTGGGATAGAGGGAACAGATTCTGGGGCCTTTTCTGTAACAGAACGTTCAGACTTGGTGACTGATGGGACGTGGGGACCATGGGGGAGGGAGATGTCAAGGATGGCTCTAGCTTAGGTGATGTTGTGAGGGATAGTTCCATTATCAGAAGGGGCAGCACCAAGAGGGAAGCAGGTCTGGAGGGCAGTGTTGGGTGGGGAGGGCCAGCCCTGTGGCTCAAGCACACTGCCCTGCCCCTGCTCACCTCTAACACAGCCTCTTCCGGCCCTGCTTCTGGGCGGTGGTCCCTATGCTACAAGCCCTCCCTTTCCCCTCCCACCCACCATGCCAGTGTGGAGAGAGCAGGCGAGGTGTGAGGAGAGAAGACCGTAGCACCAGACACCCATGGCCAGAGTCAGGCTGCCCAGAGGGATGCGGACCCCCTTTACTTGGCTTCCCTCTCCCCTTATCCCCTGAGCACTGAGTGGGTGCAGGGGGCACCAGGTATTCTTCTCCAGACTGTTAAATGGGACCTGGTAAGTCATTATGCCCCCAGCCATCGCCTAGGCCTCCAACCCCGCGAGGTCCTGTGCTGGCCCCGTGCGTGCGTGGGGCTGGCATTCTGCACCAAGTAATGCTCCACGCTCTGGAGGGGAAGTCAGCCCTGGGGCCGGACCCTCCCCGCTGCCAGGCTAAGTGGAGTGGGCAGCCTTGTGTGAGCGCGGCATGTGACAGTTATGTACAGGGCAGGGGTGAAGGGTCCTCAGATTCCTGGGAACCTTGGAATTCTGAGGTGTCAGCTGGAGAAGCTGTTCTCCATTGGCCTGGTTACCCCTGAGTCTACTCTGGGCCATGGCCCCCCAACATCTACTCTCCTCCTGTGAATTTCTCCTGTTTCCTTGACTCTCTGGGAGCTGGGGATGGGAGAGGCAGCCCTTAGCAAAAGGATGAGGTTGGGGTTGAGCGGAAGTGCATAGGGACCTCCAGACTGGGCCAGAGCAGAGGGCCCTTAGGGTGTGGCTGACTTAAGGAAGAGAGCCACACCTGCTTTTGGGGAGGCTGGAGGGGCTCTTAATACACTGTTCTGTTCCTAGACAGTCCTTGTTCCCCGGAAGCACAAAAAGGGTGGGGGGTGGGACATCCTAGTCATGCCCCTTAGAAGCTCCCTCTCTGGGAAGCCTCCTGGAGCTGTCACTTTGATGAGTGGTCTGTGGTGCTGGCAGCTTGTACAGTGACAGGACATCACAGGCTGTGAGGTGGGGACCCTCTCCTGCTCATGCCCCTGAGGCTGTCTGTGGAAGGGAGGTATTGGGGTTTTGGTTGGCTCTTTCTTCTCTGACCAATGCCTGCCTGGGTCAGAGGCCTCCTACTCAGCCACACCCATGTCCCAGCTCAGACTGAACCTAAAACACGTGGGAGGGGCTGCAGGATGGGGAAGCAGGTTTCCCACACTGCCCCATTCCCCTCCTCCAGGTACTTCCCCAAATGTCCCAGTCCACCCTCTACCCCATCTGTCTCCCACACAGCAGGCCCTTTTCTTCTTTGGGAATGTGTCTTTAGCTGTCTTTTACCACAGTAGGTGTGGGCACTGAAAACCCCTGCCCCAATAAGGCTACACTCAAGACCCTAGTAACCATCACACACACACACACCCCTAAACAATTTTAGTGGTTCTTGAACGTCTGCAGGGAAAAGGTCTGCTGGTTCAACCCTCCTAAATCCAACCTCCAGTGAGGTTGTTGGGCTAGCACAGGGCATAGGGGACACTGGGGCAAGCAGTTGTGACCTACCTCCTGTGTGAAGTTGAGCATCTGCTTTGGAGCCAAGCTGTTTACAAAGCACTCCCATGTGCAGCTCAGCATGCCCTCCTCACCCAGCCATCCCAGGCGTAGGTGATGACATGCAGTCCTCATGTTAGAAATTGAGATACTGGAGCTCAAAGAGGTTAAGCAACCTACCCAGGGTCACACAGCTGGGTTCAGACCCCAGGGTTTCTGACTCTAAATCTGACCTCACATGCCCTCTGAGCCTTAACATTTCAGGAAAGGGGAGAGGGGAAGGAAGGCCCAGAGAAGGCAGACCGGCTCCCAGGAGATGATTCCTCAAGTGCTCAAGCCCCCTGGTCTCTCCTCTTGCTGTGTGCCTTGGTGTCCTCACCTGAGAAATGGAGAGATGCCAGCCATTTCCCACTTCACCAAGGCCGGCTAGGGAAAGAGACGGGATCCTCCCAAAGCCAATTGGTCCTTCCCCTCATCTCTTGGCAGGACTGACCCAGTCACCCAATTCAGGGCCCACCCTTGTCCCCCAATATCCTTTGCAACATGACACTGGAGGGGAGAGAAGGGGCTTCCAGAAATGACTTACTGAAATGGCCAGATGAGCTTTAAGTGCAACTGCAGGGTAGACACTAAGGGGGACCGGAAAACAGAGATGGAGTCAGACTATAGTAGATTTCAGGACAAAGATGGCTACACCAGCCATCCCTGTGCATTTGGGGCAGGGAAGGGGTCAGAGCAGCAGGCGGAGGGCATCCCTTGCCCTACACCTGCAGACCTCCCCTAGCTCTTGTTCTCATCAGCCCCTCCATGTCCTCTTCGAGTCCTAGACTGCAGAAGCCTCTGGCTGCATTCTGAGCCCCAGAGATCAAAGACCTTGAGCTGGGTCATGCCTGAGTCTCTAGCTTGATGAGCTTCTCAACCCCCACCTCCCTACTCCCTGCAGATAGATTAATTTCAGTCCCATCAGGAGGCCCCGGAAGCCCTCCAGCCTGTCCCCCCACCTCTTCACTATCTCCCTGGGTTGCTGGTTCCTCCTCAGTCCCTCCCCCCAACCCATCCCGAGGCCTTTGGGTGTGTATTTTGAAGACACTGTGCTCCCCAAGGCCACTGAGAAGTTCTTACAGTCTAACCATGCCTCCTCGGCTGTTCTTCTCAAGCGGCAGGTGATAGAAGTACCTCGCACTCTCCCTTGATGGCCGTCACATCCCCCTTTGCCCAGTGTGAACCTGACCATCAGCACCTCCCCCAGGGACCACCAGGAAAGGCAAGGCCATCTGGGTGGAGAATTAGGGGGCTTAGTTCAGATCCCTGCCCAGCAGAAGACAAAGGTTCCGTCTGTGTCTCTAGGTGGGTTAATTAGCTCTGGGCTTGAGTTTCCTTTTTCTCCCCACACCAGCAAGTCCCCCAGAGCCTCTTCCTAACAAACCTGTTTTCAGGAGCTGCTGCTGCCAACCCCTCCCCAGACCTCCTTTGCAGCTCAGGTACTGGCTGCTCCAGAGATTACAGGTTATTGTCTGGTGGAGACAGGATGCTGAGGGGGTGGGGGGCTACCGCTGGGACCCAGGCTTGGAATGCGAGACTGGATCCAGCTGTGGGTTGGCTGTCTCCTCCCCACCCCCTGTCCACCCCCCTCCCAGCCAGCCACCAGGTGCTGAGGTGAATAGAGAGACAGCCTGTTTTCAGGGAGAGGAGGGACGAAAGGGGTAAATGGAGGAGAGAAAAGTCTGGGGGTAGGTGGGTGGAGAGGAAAGGGTGAGGGCAGGGAAGAGGTGTCAGAAGTTCTAGCTGATCAGATGACCACTGCCACCCCTTCCTGGCATTGCTCAGGTAGCAGGTCCGCCAGTCCAGGCTAAGAGGGGCAAGCCACCTGGGCTCCCTTCCCCCACTGCCATAGTCTCCGTTTCCCCTTCAGCAAAGAAGGTAAATTTAAGGGAATGGTGGGCAGAGGGTTAGTCAGGCTGGACAGCAGAAGTGGGCTCTTGAAGCAGCAAGCCTGGAGGCAGGGCTTCAAAGCTTAGCAGCAAGGACTTTGTGGCAGGAGAAGGGGCTGGCAGCACCTTTACTGAGGTGTGTGTGGGCAGGGTCAACCACTGCCTCAGTGTAAGAGGCCCTAGGCAGGGACTCGCTGAGACTGGGGGCAGTGGATACTGCCTTACACTCTTCCCCCTGCCCCTAATCTCCATATTTGCCCCTTACCTCACCCTTGGGGAAGGAAATGCCTGGTTCTCTTCACCTCTGGTAGGGATGAAAGAAACCAGGGACTAAGCAGCTTATTCCTGGCAAGGGGACACAGAGCCTGGTAACCACTGCTTTCTAGGCAGGAGCAGGAGTCCCTCCCTCGTTCCCTCCCCTCCTGTCCCTGGAATCCCCCACCCCCTTCCCTCTGTCACTCCCTGGCTGGGTTTCATTTGCTCTTCACTCTGCGCTCAGCGGTGCCTACGGTGCCCAGGAAGAAGAGAATGCTCTTGGGTGAGTACTGAGGGCACATGCACTGGGATGCGGAGGGGTCTTGGAGACCAGAATGGGCTTCTTCCCTCTCCAGCCCTCTCCTTTTCCTGTAGTTGTTGGCTCCCGAAAGTTGTCTGTTAAGAGACTCCCATAGCCAGTTGACTCTTGGTACCTTTTCATAGGTCCAGGGCTAGGCAGGAGAGCCCCAACTCTGGCTGGGACAAAGGTGGGGGTGGGAGTGGCAGGAAGACTTGGGGTTACAGGTCCACCCTGCAGGAATTAAGTGTGCTTCACTTCAGGGCAGACACACGTCCAGGGAGCCTGTGTCAAAGGTTCCTTGTATCAGATCTCACTTCAGCTACCTCCCAGGGCTGCCTGGAGCCTCCAAGGGGTGTTAGGGGGAGGGGGCTGAAGAGGGGGTTGTTACTGCAGCAGAGAAAGAGAGAAAAGCAGACAGAGGGAGACAGGCAGAAATCTAGGGGACTCTGACCTGAGATCCAGCCACTGCGCTGGGATCAAAGCTGATGCTCTGCTTTATCCCTGGTCTGCTGCCCACCTCTCCACACCGGGGTTGTCTGATCCTCTTTGGGAAAGACAGCCGTTACCTTTTAAAGGGGCACTTTTGGGAACTCCTCCCATGGGGGTAAGGGCTGGAGGTTGTGAGGCTAGAGCAGGGTCCCTCTTGTGACTGAGCTCTGGGTGTCTTCCTCGAGCACAGGAAGGAGCGAGTCTGGAACAGCACGGCCTCCCGAGTGCTGGCTGACCCAGAAGTGGGTTGGGGGCTCTAGAGAATGTGGGGAGGAACCCCTGGACTTGGTGGGAGCAAGCAAGCAAGCAGGAGATCTTGGTTCAATCTCCCATTCCTTGCCTTTGGTTCTCTCTCCTTCCTGGACTTCCACTTTCTTTGCAGAGTTTTGGTTTTATCTGTTATAGAAATGGCAACTTTTCTATTTGAGCTGTGTGTATGCCTGGGGTGGAGGGGGGGCCCTACCATCTGCCCCTATGACCTGAGGGAGAGAGAGAAAGAGACTCTGGGTTTGGCTACATGAGCGTGTGTGTACATCATATGCATCTAATTTTGTAAGTGAGGTGTGTACACGCACCTACTTCTGGATAAACACGTCTGTACATGGATCTTTTGTATTTGCATCTCTTTGTGGCGGTGTGTGCTGCTGCAGACCTGCTGTTTTGAATTGCCTGTGTAAGCCTTGCTAGGAGTCTGTTCGTCTTTGCATGTCCGTCACTCTGGGAACATATGATCTGAGTGCATCTTTGTTGATCTTGCCTGTGTGGGTACATGCATGCTCGTGCATAGCCTCTGTGCCTGACTTTGTCCCCTGGCCAGTGTGAGTATGACCTCCATATGTGAATACATCAGTGTGCGTATAGGGTGTCACCATGGGGAGATGTGTGGCCTCAGAGTCTGTGCCTTTGCCATCTGTGTGTGGAGCATGGGCCCCACAGAGTATGTCCCTGTGCTCTTCTGTGTGTGTCTCCTAACGATGGCAAAACAGCAGAATGCAGTCTCCCCAGAGCCTCTCCCTTGGGGGGCAGCCAGCGTGATGTTATTTCATGAGACTTCTGCTCTTCTCTCCTCCCCTAGCCTCAGTTGGACCCCTGGGGGTGGCCTCTTCTCTGTTACAGTCTGGTTTGTTCATGTTTGACCAAAGCAAAAACCTGCCCTCTTGAGGCAGCCATCCAATGAGCTGTGGGTCCCAAATGTGACCCCTGGCAAGGGCTGGGAGGGACTGCTCTGAGCCACTTAGCCAAGGCAGCTGTTCTGCTGCAAAATGCCATCAGAGAAGACCCTCCACACCCCACCCTTTCGTGGGTGTAGAATTATAGACCTGTCAAGCTGTGCGGTGCCATCCTGGGGCAGTTGTGGGGGCTGTGGTGTCTCCCTTCAGGCAGTCACACATGTGTGCGCACGTGCCATGACCCACGCCTCACCCCAGCGGCCCTGGACGTCAGCGCTCACAGTGCATTTCAGAGGCAGACGGTGGGTGGCACAGAGCAGTGCTGTGTGAGGCCCTGACCTCAAATCCACCTGCACCCTAGGCCTTGTGTGGGAGAGTAGTGGACCCAATTGTGAGGGAGCTGAAAGGCATGTCCGGGTGTGTTTGTGTTGACTGGAGGGGAGACTGAGTCACCAAGTGCCCTGGCAAACCCCTCTTCAAATGACCTCCATACCCAGCAACTCATTTGGTCCTCAGACCCATTCCTGTCCTGTCCTTTCCTCCTCACCTGGGTGCAATTTCCACTTCACAGATGAGGAAACCAAGGCTCTTTGCTAAGTGTCCAGCCCAAGTCCACTTCAGATCGCCACTGCAGGTCTGGACTCCACATCTGGGAGGGTTGGGATGCCACAAATCCACATGCCTCCTGTAGGGATCCTGCACCCTCTCTCTCTCCCCCAGCTCCTGGGAACCCACACAGTGGGGAGGGTCTCCTGTGCATCTGAGAGTCCTAGGAAGAGGTCACTCCTCCTCCCTGACACCCCGTTTCTGCCATCCCCATTACAAATAACTCCGAATAACTCATTGGATTAAAACTTTGAGCACCCAGCTCAAACACATCCTGAGGTTCCCCACCAGGCCCGGAGGTCAAAATCCCCAGCATTCACTGCCCTGTGCACACTCACCCCATCCCCCACACCCCTATTCTACCCCGACCTTGGTGAGCCTGCACTGACTGCACTTTCAAATTCCCATGCTCTGCTAGTCCCACTGCCTGGCATGCCCTTCCTCTGGGAAAATTTCACCGACCCTGCTGTGAATACTAATGGACTCCCCAGGAAAACCGTGGGCTTACTGCCTGCTCCTCTGTGATCCCAAAGCATTTTGTTCACAGCTCTCAGAGCGCCTGCCAGACTGTTGCCTCCTTCCATGGTGCTCTACCTGGTTTGGCACTCTCTCACCTGTGAGCTCTCACCTGCCAGCTCTCACCTGAGAGCCCCTCTAGGCATGGACAGGTGACTGTGATGAATGAATGACTCCCTCCTGCAGTCTAATCTCAGTAGCTCCTGCTGCAGTGCACACAGCGGGGGAAGGATGAGGGTGACCGCGGGCTACACGCGTCGCCGCCCCCGCTGGGACAAAGCGGATAGCAGCCGGGCGAGCCCTAGGGTGGGGGTCGCCACCACCCGGCCTGCGACCCCGACCCGCGCTGGCTGCTGGCGCCTCTTCGCCGCGGTTACCACTAGTGGCTGCTGTCGCTTGGTGAAGCCCAAGGAGACCACGGCCAGAGCGTCCACCGCGCAAGATGGTGGCTCCAGTGTCTCTGTGAGTCTGTGCCGGCAGGACCTGGGCTGGGCGGGGCGGGGCGCCCCTTCCCAGAGCTGCCGGGCAGGGAGCGGATGATGGGGGCTGGGTCCCTGCGGGCGGTAGGCACCGGCCAGCGGGGGACCAGGGCCTCCGAGGGACCCATCTGAGGGATTCCCCCCAACGCACCCCCCAGAAGACATTCCCCAGCCCTCCCCCAGGAGGACGGGCCGGGCATGCTGGGAGCCCTAGCCTCACCCGGCCTGCCAGGGAAGGGGTCGTCTACCCCTCCCCTGCCTGGACCTTCGACTCTTTTAGTGGGGTCCCAAAAGGAAGGGGCCAAAGGAGCCTGGGGAAGAGGCTGGGGACTACCATCCTGGAGCCAAATAAACCCTATGTTTGAGGCTTCCATGCTGGGTGAGGTGGGGATGGCAGACCTATGCCCCAGGGGCCCGCAGGTTGTGCCTGCTCCCACCCAGCTGACCAGGGTGCAGAGAGGTATGAGGGACCTGGGTCTGAGACACGTGGGCCTTGGACCACACTCCACCCAGCCTGCTTCCCTCAGGCTGAGGTGGGGGAATATCAAAGACTTGTCCATTTTTTTTCTGTTTTATTTTTTGAGTGGCACTGTCCAATAGAAGTTTATGAGATGTTGTAAATGTTCTGTCTGAGCCATGGAATGCAATAGCCACTAGCCACATGTTGCTATTGAGAATTTCAACTGTGGCTATTGTGACTGGGGAACTAAATTTAATTTTTTAAAATTTAATTCTGATTACTTTTAAACAGCCACATCTAGCTAGCAGTTACCATATCAAACAATGCAATTACAGAATCCCCATCTGTCCACGCCTCCTTCCTACCTACTCTCTTAATCTGTTGTCAAAAACATCCTAGATCTGAGAGTCATTTTATCCCCTCTGCACAATGGGGCAGGAGAGCCAGTTTATAGGTGCATGGAAAGGACCTGACAAACCTGGCCTTGCATCTCTTCCCTATTCTAGGACCCTTTGGGTGATGGGCTGGGCAAGGTCACTGAATCATTGGGTTTTAGGAGGAAAGGATGTCAAAAGGCAACTGTTTTTAACCACCCAACAGGTACCCAAGAGCCCATTCCACTGCTCTTTCTGTCTGAGAGCTCATGCTTCCTTCCTCACTCACTCCCCGAGTTTTGTGGTGTACATGCTGGGTCCCTTCTCTTGGGTTCAGGGAGGGGGTTGGGGAGAGACAGGGAGAGAGAGGGAGAGAGAGAGGGAACACACCAAAACACCAAGCAATGGAACTGCACAGAAATAAGGAGATTTGTAAACTGTGGAGAGTACAATGGAGGGAACTAATGGGTTAGTGACAGAAAAGAAGGGGATTTCCTAGGAAGGGATAATTAGAGAGGCCTCTGAAGAGGGGACAGTTAAGCTAAGACCAGAGAGGAAGTAGAAGGTGGGAACATTCTAGAAAAAAGCACAGCATGTGCACAGGCCCTGAGGATGGGCATCTGGCACTCTGGAGGAACCAAGAAAAAGCAGGTATACCTGGAAGGAGAGGGAGGGCCGAGTGGCTGCCAGCGAAGTCAGCAGTGCCTTGGTGTTTGGCAGACCTGGAAAGGGATTCTGGCACTGGCCTTGGAGCAATGGGCTGCAGTGGAGGGGGTTTAAACAGTGTCTTAAAAGCTTCCTCTGGCTGCTGGGGTTTGAATGGCTCAGAGGTGGGTGAGAGTAGAAACCCAGAGAACCGTGAAGAAGCAATTGGCATAGTCCAGGCAAGAGACGAAGGTGGTCTCAATGAGGGTGGTGGCAGTGGCATGGAGAGAAGGGATGAGTTAGAGGTAGATTGTGGAGTTGGAATTCAAAAGGACCTGCGGATGGACCAGGTCCTGGATGTTGAAGAGAGTGGGGCTTTTAAAGCAGCATGTTTCTGGCCAGAGCACCTAGGGATGGAGTGAGGGATGGGCCATTTCACGGACTGGAGACAACTGGGAGAGGAGCATATTTTGTAGGGACTCCCAGAGAGTTCCATTTGACAAGTCAGGAAGGTGGCTGGAAAGAGAGGCATGGTACCCACAGGGGTGGCCCAGACTGGGGTTGTATATTTCAGAGTCACCGGCAGAGATGGTTTTGAACTCTTCAGACAGGCTGAGGTTGGAAACAGCAGGTGGGGCGGACAGCACAGACCACGGAGTGGCTGATGTGGGGAAGCAAAACCAGGGAATGTAGGATCTTGGAAACCAAGAGAAAAACGTGTTTCAAGGACAGCATGGTGAGCAGTACCAAATGCCACTTAAGAGTCCAGGGGAAGAGGACCAACGAGTTTCATTCACATCTGGCAACACAGAGTGCCTTTCCTTACACTAAACAGCTGTCCCTGGAATTCTACTCCTCTGCCCTTACTTTACCTACCCACTAAGTGCCAGGTTCCACACAGGGTGCTGGGTGTAATATCAGCTGGACAAGACAGTCGCTGCTTTCTCAGAGCTAGACTCATTGCCAATAGCCTCAGAAACAGGAAGTTCTTTCACATAGCCAGAATAAATCCTTTCATTCTTTTAAACAACCAACTTTTGCTGAGAGGCATCTGCGTGCCCAGCCCTGTACAGAAACTTAAGGATCCAAAAATGAACAAATATGATTTTGGCCTTCCAGGAACTAAGTGTAGAAATACACAGAGAATTCTTGCATTCACCATATTGTATTTTGAAGAATCACCCATGGGGGATTATGGGAGACAGGAGGGCAGGTACCAGCCTAGGAATTAGCCAGGGAAAGAGGAGAGATAGGGAATGCCAGGCACAGAGGGTGAAGGTAGGAGCTAAAGTAACAGTAATATGTGTGGGGAATGGTAAGCATTTGGAGTTGGCCAAGCAGACAGGAGTGATGGGTAGGACGCTCTACAGGTATCCAGAGGCTTGGGGGGATGGACATGGTGAGATGTGTAGACTTAGGCAACAGGATACCACTGAAGAGGGAGAAGCAAGTGAGTGACATAGGTGGATTTGTGTGTGCCCTTGCTCTGTGGCTGCTGCAAGATGGATGAACTTGGGGGAATGACTGCAGAGGTGAAGGCAGCTGTGTAATCCAGGTGAGATGGTGCAGACCAGAGTCTCAGTGTGGCCTGTGGGATCAGGAGGACTTAGGATCTAATTCTGCCTCAGGCACTTACTGCTTGTGGACCTTGGGGCAGCCCCTTAAAGTCTCCAAGCCTCAATTTCCTCCTGTTCAAAATGAGGATAATACCTACCTCAGAGTCTCTGCAAGACAAGTCTTGGTCTCCTCTTGGAGTCATTGTAAAGTACATAGCTAAGGGCCTGAGTTTGTTCATGTTCAATAAATGGTAGTTACTGCTCTTTTCAGTAGGCATGGAGAGGAGGGGACAGACAGGTTTGAGAGGTAATTAGGAAGCAGAGTTGGTAGATTTTTGCCATGAGCTGGACATGGTCTTCTGGTCCTGAACTGCTTATTCTGGCCTTGCACCCTGGGTGGGGTGGTAGAGTGAGGGAAAGAGAGGCAACCAGCTAGGTGTCTTTAGTCTGCGTCTCAGCCCCCACTTCTGGGCTACCCTTTCCAAAACCACACTACGTGTGTGTGTGTGTGTGTGTGTGTGTGTGTGTGTGTGTGTGTGTGTGTGTGTGTGTTTAGGGAAGAGAGCTCCAGAGAAAACAAATCCAGTTCCTCAATCCTGTGGCTCCGGAAGCTCAGCTCGGTGCTAACTTCCTTCTGATGAAATAAATGACTGTGGGCTCGAGGAATCAGTCAGTCATCCTCTGGGCAACGAGTCAGGAGATATGGATTGTTCTGGCTCAGAAATTATTCATGAGTCCTGAGAACCACTCTGTCTCCAGGACTGAGTTCCTCCACCTATTACATGTGGTTGTGTAGATGGTACCAGTCTTTCCATCTCTGAGTTCTGGCATGCTTCAGTTCTCAATACTAATCAATGCCTTGTCCTGGATGGAGGGAGACCCTCAGGTGGGGTTCGGGTTCCCCTACCTCCCCACTTTGGATAACTGCTCTATGGCCTTTCGCACAATCCCACCCACTCCCGATAGCCCTTCCCCATTGGGTCCAGTCCACCCCTCAGCTGGGGAGCGCTCTGTGGGCAGTGGGAACCCATACTGGACTCCCTAACAATCCTCCCTTGTCTCTTTCATCCCCAGTCTCCCACCGGCGGAGCAGGAATAAACTTTCCCAGCTAAGTTAGATGGATGGTCCACATTAGCCTGACAAGCTGCCCCTCTCCTGCCTCCCCACCAACTCCCCTTGTCAAGGGAGGTGCCTCTGTGTGGGGGTGAAGCTGGGGAGTTAGAGCATTTGGGTGGGGGTTGTGGGTGCCCTGTCCCTTGAGCAGGAATGGTGCCCCCAGGGAAGAAACCAGCTGGAGAGGCCTCCAACTCCAACAAGAAGTGTAAGCGTTACTTCAACGAGCACTGGAAAGAGGAGTTTACCTGGCTAGACTTTGACTACAAGAGAAAGCTGATGTTTTGCCTTGAGTGCCGCCAGGCTCTGGTACGGAACAAGCATGGCAAGGCTGAGAATGCCTTCACTGTGGGCACTGACAACTTCCAACGCCATGCTTTGCTGCGCCATGTAACCTCAGGGGCCCACCGCCAGGCTCTGGCTGTCAACAGGGGCCAGCCTACCTTTAAGGGCCAGGCTGAGGAAGGAGGGGCCTACCCAGGCCTGGAAACCACCCCTACCTCCAGGGGCATCAAGGTGGAAGTGGACCCCGCCAAAGTGGCTGTGTTGACCACCGTATACTGCATGGCCAAGGAGGATGTGCCTGATGACCGCTGCTCTGCCCTGCTGGAGCTGCAGAGGTTCAACCTATGCCAGGCACTGCTGGGCACGGAGCATGGCGATTACTACAACCCCAGGAGGGTGAGGGATATGCAGGTGGGTGGCAGCCAAAGGTATGGGGGAGGGCTTGGGGAGGAAGGACATTGAGCCATCTGGCAAAGTGCCAGTATGCCAGGCCCCTGGACAGTGGCCAGAGCACTTCATTCATACCTTCACTGGACAGAACCTTCACTGAGAGCATACTGTGTGCCAGCCCTGGGTCAGCTGCTGGGAACACAACAGTGAAGCAGCCAGACCAGGTCCTGTCCTCGGGGGTGCAGTGGCACTCTCCTTACTACCTGGGCCAGAAATAGCAAAGTGATAGCCCTGGAGGCTTGACTGGCCCACAGAACTGTTTTGTTGGTTTTCACAGTGCTTTTGAAAAGCTTAAATTAACTTCCAAATCTAACAAAATGAGAGATTACCTATTAAAAAATCTAGATTTGTTACTTGTACTGAAAAACTAGGTCCCTGTGTTCTTGGGGCATGAAATGGCAGAGGTGGGGAGCAGGCATGGACTTCCCCATACCCTCTGCTTTATCCCTAACCCACTTCAAGCTCAGTATTACCCATGTGGCCTCTGGGGGCATGCAAATTGCAGCTCTGTCCTGGGTACTAGCTGTGTGAGTACTAGGAGCTGGGAGGTGGGGGAGCTGATCTCATCTCACAGAGAGATGAGAGACAGACAGAGCCCTCAGCTGGGCCCTGTGCCACAGCCAGGAGTTGGGAGCAAGCATGTCTATCAATTAATCCCTGAGCAGCAGAGAAGAGGGAGACACCCCCGGAATAAGCCAGATGGGTGATGCTGTAGAAACACACAGACACCAAACTCTGTAGAAGCTTTATGGTTTGTAAAGCATTTTACATTTATAAGCACAACAACAAAAAGTTACATTTATAACTCACAACCTTTTGAGGAGATTGGGAGCACCTATTAGCCCAATTTTAGAGCTGAAGAAACGGAGGGTCAGAGGGGTAAAATGACTTGCCCAAGGTCACACACCCAGTAAGAGGCAAAGCTAGGATTAGTCCCTTAGTCTTTCTGACCCTGAGGCCTGTGCTCTTCTTATTGCCCTGTACTGTCTGCCTCCCCTTCTCAGGACAAGGCTAACTGCCCTCCCTCCCTTTCTCTCTCTGGCTGTCCCAGGTGGCCATTGCCAGTGTCTTGCACACAGAGGCCTGCCAGTGCCTGAAGGCATCCCCATATGTGGGGCTGGTATTGGACAAGACCAGGGAGTGGCCTGAGTCCCACAGTCTGGCCTTGTTTGCCACTTCGGTGTCCCCCTGCGATGGCCAGCCTGTCACCACCTTCCTGGGAAGTGTGGAGCTACAGGAGGGCGAGGCCACTGCTGGCCAACTCCTGGACATCCTGCAGGCCTTCGGCGTGTCTGCACCCAAGCTAGCCTGGCTCAGCTCGAGTCTCCCCAGTGACCACCTGGGGAGTGTGGGCCTGCAGCTCCGGGCCGCCTGCCCACTGCTTATGGAGCTACACTGCCTTTCTGGCCGGCCAGATCCTGAGCCCCCTGCCTACCTAGGCGAATATGAAAGTGTCCTGGATGCCCTATTCCGCCTCCACGGTGGCCCCAGTTGCCACATGGTCCCTGAGCTCCAGGCGGCACTGGACCTTGCAGCTATTGACTTGGCAGGACCACAGCCAGTGCCCTGGGCTTCCTTGCTGCCTGTCGTGGAAGCAGTGGCTGAGGCTTGGCCTTGCCTGGTGCCCACACTGGAGGCCTCTGCCCCAGCCTCACCAACAGCTATGGCACTGGCTCTCGCCCTGCGCCAGTTCACCTTCGTGGCCTTCACCCACCTGCTCCTGGACACTCTGCCCTGCGTGCAGAAGCTTGCCCTTGTCCTGCAGCCAGAAGATCCAGACTTGGCCTTGTTGCAGCCCCTGGTGATGGCAGCTGCAGCCTCCCTCCAAGCACAGCAAAGCTCCGGGGGCGTGCACCTCCAGGGCTTCCTGCAGGAACTGGCGTCCTCCAGTCCAGACTTGGGCGGTGGGCGCTGTACCTACCGTGGCCTGGAGCTGGTCGGTTACTCAGAGGCTGCGGTCCGGAGCTTGGAGCGGCTGCGGGGGGCCTTCTTGGACTCTATGCGGAGGGGGCTGCGGGACTGCTACCCTGGGCCCTCGCTGGATGCCGCGGCCGCCTTCGCTGTGATCTTCGATCCCCGCCGCTACCCACAGGCTCCTGATGAGTTGGGCACACATGGCGAGGGTGCGCTGCGGCTCCTGCTGCGCGCCTACGCCCCGGCTGTGGTGCGCCAGCGCGCGTTGGGTGACTTTACACTCTTCAAGCGCGTGGTCTGCAGCCTTGGGCAGCTGGGCCCACGGGCTCTGTGCTCCAAGCTGGCGTGTGCACAGTCTGAGCTGCATGAGCTCTTCCCCGACTTCGCAGTCCTCGCCACCCTGGCCTTGGCATTGCCCGCGGGCGCTGGCCTCCTGGACAAGGTCGGCCGCAGCCGGGAGCTGCGGTGGTGGGGGCAGGGAGGGGCTGGGGAAGGCCGGGGAGACCCTGTGGTCAAGATTGCTGTGGATGGTCCCCCATTGCACGAGTTTGACTTTGCGATGGCCGTGGAGTTCTTAGAGAGTGGGTGGGGGGAGGGGCTGCTGGGGTCGAAGCTCACGTGAGGGTGGCCTCCTCTATACCCAGCCAGCCTGCGTCACTGGGCACTCTAAGGGCCAAGCTGGACTTGACCATGCTGCATCTGAGCTGACTTACTAACTGTGGCCTTCCATCCACGTTCCCCATGCTTCCTCTGCTCCACGCTGAGTACTCACCCAGCCCAGTGGGCTATGGAGGAAGGGTGGGTCAATGGGGAGCCTGGGCAAGTGGACAGAGATGCTAGGGTCTGGGGCACCCTAAATATTTTTCCTGACCATTCTAGAGTTTGGTAAGAAGTAACTCACCTTTTTCTCTCTGGACTCATCTCAAGTTTTGGCCCTAAAAATGTTGGGGGTGGGGGTTCTTGATTGGAGGGAGGGAGACTGGGTCTCCAGAATTAAGGGACAGAGGGAAAGAAGAACAGGTGCTTGACTGTTTCTCAGTACCCTCCTGGCAGCACCTCTTCAGATATGACTGGAGAGCAGGTCACTGTCCTTGTTGATGCACAGCACAGCACCCCCTCTGTGCACAAGCTAACAGTTTAAGGGAAATATGGTACCCTCCTCCCTTCCCTCCCCATCAATAGGCTACCTGAGGCTTTTCTGTATATGACCGACCATATAGTACATAGACATATCAATCTATAAATGTGAAATAAATCTATGCTACCTTTCATAGTGTTAACACATAAATCTCAAAGGACTTCATTTCATTTTGCTGGGGTCCAAAAAAGTCCCAAATGAACTGGATTTATTTCTAATTTTTTTCTTTCTTGAATTGTGGCTGTTCTCTCAAGTTCCTCATCTCATACCTTTAAGACCAAAGACTGTAAAACGATATGCTTTGCCCTCTGCAGGCCTGACCCAGGGATGCCACTGGAGGGCTTTTTGCCTCCCAGGGGAAGCAGTTGGGGCCTCACTGGAGTTGGGGCACACATCCATTCAGACTCCAAGGGTTTCCCATCACTTCTGGCAGCCCTTGCCAGTAATGATATGTGGATCTGGGGCAGGGGAGTCAGTAAGAAGGGAGGCATCTGACCTTTCCCCAGGCCTCCTGGGTTTGGGTTTAATTTGCAATAAAGAGGAAACTCAGCTCCTGTACAGTCTCCATAGTGGTGTGTGTGTGTCAGAGGCCTGCCCTGACACCTCTGTCCCCCACCCCCACCTTGGCCTGACTTCCCTTGGGGGTTCATTTGGGTCTCTGTAGGGGCAGGAGGGTCATTCCTCTGGGCCGGGAGCCTTACGCTGTGGATTCCCTGCTTCTGCTTCCCCCGTTGTGGAGAGGAGAGGCACAGAGGTGGGCTGCACTTGCCCTGGGCTCAGCCAGGGCTACTTAGTGAAGAGGGAGACAGGAGCTCAGCCCTGTCTCCATACCTAAGAAACCCATCAGCCTCTTCTGGCTGTGGAGATAGGGTTGCCCTGTGGCTCCCATTTCAGACCCTGCCCTTCTCCCTCCTGCAGCAGGCCCAGCATCCAGCACCCCCAGCCCTCTGCTGGCCTCCCTGCCCCTGCCTGCCAGGCCTCTGCAGCCCCCGCTGGACTTCAAGCACTTGCTGGCCTTCCACTTCAATGGTGCCGCCCCGCTCAGTCTCTTCCCCAACTTCAGCACGGTATGGGCTGGGCTGGTGGGTGGGAGCATGCAGCCAAGCTGGGGGGTGGGCAGGGAAGGTGGGCTCCGAGGGGCTGGCTCTCAGAAGCTGGGTCTAACTAGGAGCTCAGTCTCCTCCAACATCCCCAAGTGACTAGGCATTCCCAAAATAGAGACACCCTCCCGCCCCACCCCTGGGCTCAGCTCTCTGGATCAAGGAAGTAGGATGGGATCACCCGCTTCCCCAATTACAATGGCTGGGACTGTAGGGTCTGTACTGCGGATTTCACTTGAGCTTGGTTATAGGGACTTCTGTGTATGATTTGTGTATGCCTGTGTGCAATTGATGTGCCTTTCTGTTTTAGTTTGTGTTTGCATAGGTCTTTGTGTATTATTTGTGGATGTGAATTTGTGTGTTGGTGTTCTGTATGTGTGTGTGTGTTTGTAAACAACTCTTTGTTTCTCAATATGTAACATGGGTGCTAGGATATATGAGAAGTGTTTTGTGTTTTGTGTTGACTGTCTATATGTTTGGTGTGTGTCTGAACTCTGAGTGTGTTTTGTGTGGGTTGGGTGATTGTGCCTTTGTCTGTGACTGTGTGCCATTTGTGTGTGAGAGAGTGTCTTATGCTGCATGTCTCCGTAACCTGTAACTGTCTGTAAGCTCAGGTGCTCTCGATTCGTATACTGGTCTGTGTATTTCCATGTGTGTATATGTGTGAAAAACAAGTGTAGTGAGCATGAATTAGACCACTACATGGTCTAATGCCCCCCCCCTTAATTTTGAAAAGTCAAATGTAATCATCAATGAGCCCCCACTTCACCCTGAGGATCCCCTCCTTCCTGCCCTCCAGGGGTCACAGAGGTCCTCAGGAGCATGAGACATCTGGAGAGGGTCCTCTGGTCTTAGGTTTCTGCTGTCAATTGCTGACATGCTCACTGTTCAAGTGCATGGTCCCTCCGGAGCAGGTGAAGCTACCGCTGTCCTGATTGCTGGGGACCCTGTGGGTCCTTCCCTGAGGTCCTGTCCCCTGCTGCCCAGCCTGGGTTTCTGTGAGAATGAGAACCTCTTTTTGTTCTCAGGGAAGTTTCTGAAACCATGCTTTTCCCTTAAAGCTTCTGTTCTCTCAGGAAGGCTCAGAAAGTTCTTGACAAGCAAACCCAGACAGCTTCTGTTTTTGGCCCAACAACCTAGGCCCTGAGAAAAGGGAACAAAAAGGCTTGGTTTGAGAGAAGAAAAATATATTTAAAATAAGAAAAAGACAATGACACATAAGTTAATATCCCGAAGAAATGATTCTACTACTCAGGGAACCCTCTAGCTTCTACTTGCTGTCACCTGTCCCATCCTGGCCCCCACCTGCCCTGGCTGTGGGTCTCTCTCCCTCTCAGGCCCTGTGACAGTGGCAGAGCTCATAAGATAAGCCTGATATCCCCCAGCGCACAGGTCCAGTACAAGGCTGGGTTACGGGAGAGGAAATTCCAACCGAGGAACTCAGTCCCCACCCCCACCCCTGCCTCTCCCTGCCCCCAACTCTCTGTTCCAATAGTTGTGATTCTTGTGAAAAAGAAAAAAAAAAAAAAAACAAGAGACCAGAGTGGTAGCAAGAGATGCCAAGGCAATCACCAGGACATGGTTCTCTCTCTCAAGATTATGCCCTGGCCAGTGTAGCTCAGTTGGCTGGAGTGTCATCCAGTCACCAAAATATTGCAGGTTCGATTCCTGGTCAGGGCACGTACCTAGGCTGTGGGTTTGATGCCCAGCCTAGGCATGTACAGGAGGCAATCAATCAATGCTTTTCTCTCTCCCTTGCTGTGTCTCTAAAAGCATGTCTTCGGGTGAGGATAAGTAAATGAATAAATAAATAGATCATGAAGGTCACCCTAGCCATCCCCCTGCATCCAAGCAGAAGTCCAGGCTGACAGAGAAAGTCTGCTGGGGAAGGGACTGTTTCTTTTTCTGTCTAACATCACAGGGATGAGAAGAGTTCTTCCTAGGGGCTAACCACTGCCCTCCTTGATAGTCTTTAGTTTTTGGCATTTTGTACTGACCCCTCCCCATTCCGGGGCTGACCCCCGAGTTATTGTGCCCTCCCACCCCCTTCACAGATGGACCCGGTCCAGAAAGCTGTCATCAGCCACACCTTTGGGGTCCCCTCCCCTCTGAAGAAGAAGCTCTTCATTTCCTGTAACATCTGTCACCTGAGGTTCAACTCAGCGGTGAGAGGGAGTAGTGGAAACAAGCTGAGGCAGTGGCTGGGCAGGGAGAGGGCTGGAGACTGGGCTTCTGGAGTCTTTCCTGGAGGAAAAGGGGTGGCAGAGGGGCTGGGGTCTCTATTTTCTATCCCTGGTTGCAGAAGAGGCACTCCTGGTCCTTTATCCATGCATCCTCTTCTCTATCCAGAGCCCTCTGCCCCTTCCTTTCCTAGTGCCCCTGGGGTTCCATTTCCCTTCCCTGTGCTTCTCTCCTATGTTCTGGATCCTTCTGCAAGAGAGAAGACTGCCCTTCCCCATTCTGGGTCTCAGGGGCCACCCAGCCAGCTTCTAGTTTGGAGCTGAGTTCTTAAAGCACCTGAGAGTTTACATAATATGTTCATGTCTATCGTCTTAAATTAGTTCCATGATACATCCGTGAGGTGCATAGAGGTATAATTATCCCCACTTTCCAGATGGGCAAACAGCCTCAGGGAGGTTAAATAACCTGCCTGAGGCTACTCAGCTGGTAAGTAGCAAAACTGGGATCTGAACCCAGGCCTGGCTGACCCCAAGGCCTGCATGTTTTCTACCATAGCTTGCCCCTGGATAATGAAGGAGCCTCATTCTGGCCTCCCAGGGAGGGTTTACCTTCTGTCCAGGCAACTCTGGGGTTTGGGGAGATGCTCTCAGCTGACTGTTCTGGCGAAAGTGTCCAGGGAGGGGCCTGTCTTTCTGCATTTGGGAGTGACAAGCAAGGACCCCAGGTTGAAGGAGGGAGGACACTGCCAGGCCAGATATGGGGGTTCCCTCCAGACTTTTGGTTACAAGTTGTGAACAAGCTGGACAGAGACTTCACTCTGAGAGAGGGACTGTGTCTTCATGCTGAGCATCTGCACAGTGCCTGGCAAATAGCCGATGCTCAATAAGTATTTGTTGAAAAAAAATGAACAAAAGGATGAATGTTCTGGGGTGCACATACCCTAAAGCGTGAGGATCTTTGTTTTCTCCATTTGTACATTTATAAACCTGGTAAGTAACATTCATGGAGCGCCTACGGTATGTAGTAGGCACTTCTTCAGGTTCTCATTTAATTCTCGCGGTCCCTCGAGGCCAGTGTTATCACAAAGTTTATGAGTGAGGAAACTGAGGCTCAGACAGGTGAAGTGACTCATCAAAAGAGGCACAGCCACCAAGTGGCTGGGCCAGAATTTAAATCCAGAGGCTGCTCGCCTGGGAGCTTGTGTGTGAGAAAATGTTCTGTAAACTTTAGGGCCTTGCACATACTGTGATGATGATGGCAATGAAAAGGACTCACCCCCTGTGTGACCTTCCCCCCTGCCCAGTGCCAGCTCGTGGTTGGGACATGTAGACTCAGAGAATGAATGATGACCCTATGTCCTCCCCACCCCAGAACCAGGCTGAAGCACACTATAAAGGCCATAAACATGCCAGAAAACTCAAGGCCATTGAAGCTGCCAAAAGCAAGCAGAGGACCCAAACCCTGGCCCATGATGGGACGCTGGTGTCCTCAACCCTGTCTGTGGCCAGTGGAGCCCCCAAAGAGCCACAGAGCAAAGGTCAGTCCTGAACTCTCCTTCCCACTCCCCACTCTAAGTCTGGTTTCTGATGAGGGGTTGAGAGATTTCTTATTGTTATTTTTGCTTATGTTGGAGTATTCCTGCATACAGAAGAAGGCACACATCACAAGTGGGCGACTCAATGAATTTTCCTGTCTGAATACATATATCAAGATCACGAAACGTCTCTCAAGCGCCCAGAAGCCCACCTGGGGCCCCTTCCCAGTCACTACCTTGTTTCTTGGGCTGCTGTAATGAGTGGCCACTAACTGGGTGGCTGAAAGCAACAGAAATTTATTCTCTCACAGTTATGGAGGTCAGAAGTTTGAAATCAGGGTGTCAGCAGGGTTGTTTCCTTCACTGGAACTGAGAAGGAGAATCTCTTTCACACCCCTCTTCTAGCTTCTGGTGATTGCCGTCAGTTCTCGGCTTGTGGGTGCATCACTCCAATCTCTGCCTCCATCTTCACATCTCGTTCTCCCATGTGTCTGTGTCTTCACATGGTCTTATAAGGACACCAGTCATAGATTAGGACCAACCCTAATCCATTATGACTTTATCTTAACTAATTACTCTGCAAAGACCCTTTTTCCAAAATAAGGTTATATTCTGAGGTTCCAGATGGACATGAATCTTGGGGTGACACTATTCAACCACCTGCACCCTTATCCCCAGGGTACCTACGATCCTGACTTTTCTCAGCATATACCAGTTTTACTTGGTTTTGGTAAATCATATAGAGCATAGGCTTTTGTGTCTGGGTTTAGTTCATCTTTCATGAACATTCATAACATTCATTATAAGAGTCTCCAGTGCTGTTGCGGTGGTAGCTATAGTTTGTCCTTCTCCACTGCCATGTAGTATTCCATTGCCTATTGATGGACATTTGATGTTTCCAGTTTTTGCTATTATGAATAGTGCTCTATGAACATTCTGGTACATATTTTAATTTCTATTTATTTAACTGCTAATAACTATCACAGCAGTGAGGGCTTTCTGAGATTACTCTGTCCAACTTTATAATTTCAAATGGGGAAACTGAGGCCCAAAGAGAACCAAGTCTGCCGAGTGAGTTGATTGGTAGAGTGGGGTCTGGAATTCAGTGCTGCTCACCCCTGCACTAGTGACCTGTCCACTCTGCCATTTCACCCCTAATATATCAGTGCTTAAAATCATGGTTTTCAGAATCAGCTCAGGCCTCAGCCTCTTACCTGATGCCTTCCACTTCCCCAGCAGTTCCTGCAGACCCTCCTCCTGGCCCCCCACTCCAGCCACCACTGACTCCTGACCCGATGCCCAGCGAGCCAGCCCACTCAGACCTCTTGGATGCTGCCTCCTCCTCCTCTTCTTCCTCCTGTCCACCGTGCTCCCCAGAGCCTGGGAGAGAGGCACCAGGGCCTGAGCCGGCAGCAGCTGCTATGGGCAGTGGTGTGAGCGGGGAAGGCAGGAATGAGAAGGGGCGCCTCTACTGCCCCACGTGTAAGGTGACTGTGAACTCCGCCTCCCAACTTCAGGCTCACAACACAGGTCAGTGTGCCCCTCCAGCCGGAGTCTGGGGGAAGGAGTGGGGCAGGGAGGCTGCCCCTTACCAGGTGTGGGCAGACTGGTTTCTGGGCACTTTGCTCAAGGGCTTGGTAATAGAGGCATTGTGCTCAGTTGTTACTGGGCGAGGCATTTCCAGTCGTCCCACTAATGCTTGAGGAGAGACAACTGGAAGAGAAGCAAAAAGTGAAGGGTCACTCAGAGGCTACCGGGGACACCTCCTCCATCTCTTTAGGTCAGACCCAGAGAAAGGGATTGAGATGACAAAAGGCAAGCTGCCCAGTTACATTGCAAGGCCTTCCTTGGGGGAGGTTGGCTTGAAAGAGAAGCTAAGAGAGAGGACTTGGTGGAGACGGGAAAGAAATCTCACGTGGTGGCGGGGAGTATATGTGCTGAGCAGCCTTGAAGCTAAAGGGACAACCAAGCTGATCTAGTGCAGAGGGGCCTCCATGGCACTTGCGGCCCCTCTTCAAGGCTGATAGGCTGTCTTCTTTCCTTTGACTAGGAGCCAAACACCGGTGGATGGTGGAAGGTCAGCAAGGGGCTCACCGAAGGGGCCGGGGCCGCCCGATGCCCCGGGGAGGAGCTGGACACAAGGCCAAGAGAGTGACCAGGGCCCGTGGGGGCAGGCAGGGGCCCAGCCCCCCTTTTCATTGTGCTGTCTGTCAGCTCCAGGTCAATTCAGAGACCCAACTCAAGCAGGTGGGAGAAGGGGGGCCGGCCTAGGGTTGGAGCAGGGGTGAGGGAGTGGGACGGGTACCAGGAGAGGAGGATGGGGGTAGTCTGAGGAGAGAAGGTGGGCAGAGCAGGGCCAGGTGGAGGAGGAGGAGCAAGGCTAGCAGGACAGTGGGCTCCTGGAGGGCAAAGGCCAATTCTTTTCTCCTCTTCGTGGGCCACTCCAGGTGATGCCCAATAAAGGGAGGTTCACTGTATGAACCGTGGGTAGAGAAGGATGAGTTAGTCAAGGATAATGGGGTTGTCGGGGGTCCTTGCGCTTCCTCATCTTGTTCCCAGTCTGTCTGTCCATTAGCACCTGAGCAGCAGGAGGCACAAAGACCGCCTGGCCGGGAAACCCCCCAAGCCCTCCAGCCAGCACAGCAAGCTGCAGAAGCACGCAGCGCTGGCTGTGAGTATCCTCAAGGTATCTGTCTCCAAGCAACAGGACTGGGAACCCAGTCAAGTGGTGGTGGTGGGGGTGGGAAGTGGGGGCCAGCTGGGGAGCCGAGGCAGGAATAAAGCCATCCACCCCCTTCCAGGCTGCCTGGGCAGAGACGGAGCTGGGGTTGGGTTTTTAGCTATCTTGGGATCTGCCCAGAGGAATTTCCGGGGAGGTGGGCCTGGGTAGGAATCTCAGGGGCAAGAGCAAGGGGTGGGCGTGCCATCTCCTAGAAACCATCTCTGCCCCCACCCAGCATAGCCTCCTCCCTTGGCCCATCATGCTTCTCCTCCTTCTGGGCAGGAAGACAGGTGGTGGAGAAAGCCCTCTGGAATGAATGTTTGGGGGTGGGAAGGGAGGAGGATTTAGGTTTGGAACCCTAAAAGGCATGTTTATCCTGCCGTAAAACACCCAAGGACGGAGCTCAGGGTGGGGTGGTTTTCTGGGGTCAGACTGTGTCTAGCTAGTCCTCTCTCTCCTTTGCAGTCCAAACTGGCCTTGCAGAAGCAACTCACCAAGACGCTGGCAGCCCGCTTCCTGCCCAGCCCAATCCCCACCACGGCCGCGGCCATCTGTGCCCTGCCAGGGCCCCTGGCCCTCCGGCCTGCCCCCACTGCGGCCGCCACCCTCTTCCCAGCTCCGATCCTGGGCCCAACTCTGTTTCGCACCCCAGCAGGAGCTGTCCGCCCCGCCACGGGACCCATCCTCTTTGCCCCCTATTAGCCCTCCTAGGGAGGCTAGGGCTGACTTCCCAGCAGTCACTCTCCCCAAGAGCCTCTGTTTCTACATCCCACAGGGGACTTTTTGTAGCCTAGGGGTTCCTGACCAATCGGAAGAGCTGGGCTAGTTCCCAGGGCAGCTGCCCCTCATTCCATCTGGACTAGGGATTCAACTAACCCCTGGCCCAAGTGCCATCCCCACTCTCATTGCCCCTGTCTTCTAGGGCTAGTCCCAGGCTCCCTTGCATTTCCCAGACTGATTTACAGGGAGCACTGAGAAATCCCAAAGGTCTATGCAAAATCCTAGCCCCATGGTGCTCTCATTTCCCCCACTCAAGACAGAAATCTTAACTTCTACCCTGGGGACACGTCTGTGACTGACTCCTACTCCCATGCTCTGGGGAGGCCCTCCCCATTCACTGGACTCTCTGGAATGACTGGAGAGGAGGGATGGGTTCCCGAGCTGGAATAGGCTCAACGCTATCTGGACAAGATAACCGTGGGGTGCGGTGAAGACTGGAGGGGAAAGGGAGCAGTGCTGAGGTGGGGTACAGCCATGGCAGGGGATGGTGCTGAAAGCTTGAGTGTCTTCATGTTTGAGAGGGATGGGGATGGCACAGGGGAGGTGAAGATGATGTTTTGGCTGGGCCCAATTTTAATAGAGAAAATGGTCAATCCCCTCTTAGTCTTTCATTGGTTTTTCCTGAACCCCAGCTCTCGGGTGGGAGGCACTGGGTCTTCCTCAGCTAACACTGAATCTCTCCAGGGCTCCCAAATAGAGCTTTCCTCTCTAGCTCTTTACCCCAAACTGGTCCCTAGCAATAAATTCAGTTTTCCCTCTTCCCAACCAGCACCCCAGGACTCCTTCACTGTGAAGCCGAATGTTGTGATCCAGTCTGGTAACTCCAAACCCATTATCATGCTGTCAAGTTCGTCACAACCTCTGTCCTACCCCAGTACTGCTCCCCTCACCCAATATGGGACTTTGCCAGTATCCACCTGTATATTTTTAAAAACATATTTCCAACAGGAGAATACGGGGGGGGGATGGGAGGGAAACTTTTTGATAACAGTTGTGGTTTTATTGTATCCAATGCATCAATAAATGAACATTAAGCCTGAGCATGTATATGCCCCCAACTTCACTCGCCCAGCCCTGGGCCACCTGCCCCTGCTCACCTCCCGGCATGCACTGGAGGTGGCCTGGCTGTGCCCATTAGAAGCACAAAGTGGGCACAGGAAAGTTGTGGGTCATAAGCTCACTTTATAGCATGTTGAGAGTGTAACCACCCTTCTGAGCCCCAACACATCTGTCAGCTCCCAAGAAGCTGCTACTTGTTTGCCTTTTTCTATGGAGGCATCTGAGGTAAGAAGAAGGGCTAGAGGAGCACCTTGTCCTGCCTTCACCATGGCAGCATACTAATTTATAACAGAAAATTTATAAATAAAGTCCAGCTATTAGCTGAAAACCACCACAGGAAGGGGTGAGGACCAGAAGCCATGTGTATGAGGTTCCCCATTGGGCCCTAAGCAGCCATTCTGGCAACTAGAGTAGATAGTGCACTCCTGTCCCCTGGCGGTTGTCAGCAGTGTCCCAGCCTCTAGGGCCGGTAGGCATAGCACCTTGAAGAGAGAGAAGCAAAGGGAGAAGTGAGATGGCCTGAAGCCATGGGCATTGTAAAATAAGCGCTGGAGAGGACCTAGGTCACCTAAGAAACTCCTGTCACCGTACAGATGAGAAAACTGATGCCAAGAGAGGGGGAAAGCCTTGCTGGGCCACAAAGCCAGTTGGCGACTCAGCCCCGTGATCTTTCTATTCCAACGCAACCAACGAGGCCCATCTGCTCTGTAAGCAGGAAGAGGAAGCGAAACAATTGCGGGAAGAGGTCAAGTAGAAAAAGTACACTTCCCAGGAGGCTGGTTTCTTCCAGCCAAGATATGGACAGGAGAAAGATCAGGGTGCTGGATGAGGAGGCACCCCTAACACCAGTATGCACACATATACACGATACCTGGATGCCCTCTCCCTGGAGTCCAGGTTAGTGCCATAAGTGTGTGTGTGTGTTGGGGGGTGGGGGGAGCCTAGAGGCATAGGACCCATGATCAGAACCAGACCCTAGACTGGGCACTTTTGCATGGTAGCTCTACTTCCCATCCAGGACAGGCGGAATGAACACTGACCCACAACTGCCCTAGGTCAGAGAGGGGCAGATGTGATGAAAGCTGGGCTGGAGGAAGAGGTTGGGGGCACTAACCTAGATTATTTGCATTTCCCGGAATTGGGAGGGAGCAAAAGTGGCCTGAGCCTGGAACAGCCCAGCTGCCTGCCCTAGTGGGGTGTTCCCTTTTCCCCTCAAGCCATCTTCCAAAGCCCCAGAAGCTAGACTGGGGTTGGGAAGGTGAAGAAGGAATGGCAGGTCTTCAGCTGTCCAAGGAGCCGCTGCCCTTGTTCTTGCGACTGAGGGGGAAGGCGGACTTGCTCTGGGGTTGGGTCATCTTGCTGGCCAGGTAGACGAAGGGCTCCAGGAGGGAGCGGCGGTCAGCCACAGATACCTCCCACAGCTTCACCTTCTCTGACTTGGCCCAATGCTGAGCCACATCTGGGTCCACACGCCGTTGCTCCTGCAGGTCACACTTGTTGCCAAGGACCACGATGGTGACCTGGGGAAGAGGGACAGAGTAGAGACTTGTGGACGTACCAAGGACCTTAGGAATAGGTGTGAGGGCTGGCCACCACCTAGCAGTCCTAAGAGAAGGAAAATCTTCCTCTATTAGAAACCAAAGTGAGGGGAGGGAAGTGGCTGCTTTTTTCCTCTCCTTCCTCTGTTCAAATTCTGGCCCCCACCTGGCCCCTCTCTCCAAGAGTTCTATTACAAGCCCTGAATCACCCAGACCTGCTCATACTAGCAGTCAGTTCACTTTTGGCCAAGTCACTAGTGAGGAAGTACTCCCAGATTGCTTGCAGCTTAAAGAGGGACTTGAGAAAAGAAGGGCTTTCATAACTAAGAGTATGGGACCATTATTAAAAAAGACTAGTGGGGGCTTTGTGTGTTAGGTCAGGGACCTCTTAAACTAGAGAAGCCTCTTTGGTTGAGCTGTCTCAGCACAGGGCCACCTCTATGTGTGAAGACACCCTCTAGTGGCCTCCATCCCTCCTCTAGCTCCTAACCTAACTCCTGGAAAATGAGTGAAGAACAAAGCCATGCCAAGCCTCTCAAAGCCAGCCCAGGGCCCACTCTCCCCCGCTGGTACTCCCACACACACCTCTTTCTTGTCCTTGGATTTGTCAATTTCCTTCTTGAGCAGCTCCACGCGCTGAAAGGACTCACGGCTGTCTGTGCTGTAGACCAGGACATAGCCATCGGTGCAGGAGAAGCAGTGCCGGGGCAGCTCAGCCCCATCTCGGAGCCCCCGGGTGTCGTAGAAACGCACCTGCTCCCGCACCCCTCGGTCAGTCTCAATGGAGCCCACGTAGATGTCTTCCTGTGTCTCAATCATCTCAGAACCTGGGACCAAAATGAGAAAACTTATTTGTAGGGAGGAAGGAGGTGGGAAACATGAATGACTGAGTATATCCTGAGAGGCTGACCAGACAGGGCGGGGAAGAAATGTGGGGGCTGAGGAGAGGGGGCCAGACTGAGTCTAGCAGGACTGGAATGATTTGGGGGAAACAAACATCAATCTCAGGCTCATACCATGCTGAGCAAAAGTGAAACTTTGGAGCTTTTCCTCCTTATCTTGGATAGTGGGCTTCCTTCCTCCAGACCTCAGTGTTGTAGAGCTGGAGGGCATGATGTAGACACTTGACTCCAGGAGATTTTTAGCTTCTGTGTGTTATCAAATGCTACTCCTTATTCTTCAACTTCTTCCACCACTCTCCTCCCCCCCCAACCCCCAAAACACTCACCCACTACATGGTTCCCGTACAGAAGCTGCTCCAGGATGGACGTTTTGCCCACAGATGCCTGACCACACACGACCACCTTGCAACTCTTCCCCATGCTTAGCCTTCAACCTTGAAGAACAGAAGCACAATGAGTGAGGTGGGATCAACACAGAGGGCAGACCTCACATAACTGAGAGCCCGGGTTCTGAACTGCATGCACAGTCTCAAGGATTCAGCACTGTCCCCTGCTCTAGTTGGGTGTCCACTACTGGACAGGGAGCTGTATTTTATTCATCTTTATTATTCCCCATACCTGGCTAGTAACTGTTGGTGCTCAGTAAGTGATGTCATAAAAGGGGGAAGAAAGATGCTGGTTTAAATGAAACACTGGCAAGGTTCCTCTCTGTGCACAGGATTCAGAGGACCAGTTGCTGAAGGGCGCTTGTGCTGAGCTTCCTCTTTTTAACCATAACCCCATGGAGAAATAAGCAGGGATAGTATTTTGTGTGGATATGTCTTAAGCTATCCTTTCTCGTAAACAAATAAGGAGAATACTGTATTTTGCTTTCCTGTATGACTTATCTACACAACAATTAATTCCCTCTGATTCCTAGTCAAGTCTATGGCTAAGATGAAGACTATCAGACAAGAAAGGAGTGCAGGAATCTAAGGGAAAAGAGGGCTACCGAAAGGAGACAATTTTTGCCGCCCTTGGGTTGACAGGCCCAGGTGTGAAGGCTCAGGCACAGAAAGCCCTTCTCCGAAGAGGTCCCAGAAATCTCGAAGGCATCCCAAAACACAGGCTTCCCAGAAGCAGCCCCCAGATTCCTCCCGAGAGCAGAGATGCAGAGGTCACTTCCCTAAGGCGTTCCAAACAGAAACCTCTGGAAGAAACTCCTCATCACAGACCCTCCTACCCTCGCCCAAAGGGCCCCATACAGTGAGTCCCACAATTAACAGATACCCCAAGAGAGACAGGCGGCGGGGCCTCTGCCACAAATTTCCCCACGAGGGGACCCCTAGAGGGAATCAGAGGCTGCAAAGCTCTGCCACCTAAAGCGGCCCCGACGCGGTGGCTGATCCCGGCCTTCCAGCTCCGTACCTCCCGGGGGGCCCTCGCAGCACCCGGGCCGGGACCCCAGAAGCGCGCGGGGACCAGGGGAAGGGCAGCACAGCCACAGGCCTTCGTTCTTCCGGGTCGATCCGGGCTCGGTCCAGCCCCGCCGCCCCTGCCCAGCTCCCGTCCGGCACGACGAATTCCGGTGGCAAAGAGCGGGCGCCCTCGGCCCAGCGCCCCCAGAGGCCGGCGGGAAAATGACGGCCGGGCCCCTGACTGGTGGTGCACTGGCGGGCACGGTACTAGGTTTCCTGGACACGGGATGCTTTTGTTGTTGTCTGATGCCCAACAGTTCTTTTTCTAAAGGCTACGAGAGTACAGAAATACTTTATTTATCCAATCGTTTATTCATCAAGTGCACCGAGAGCACCCGTTCTGTGCCTGGTACAGGACCATGTACCTCGAAAAACAGTCGAATTAGACACTAGCTGCCTTTTAGAACATCACCATGTAGAGGAGCTAGACATCTAATCCAAAAATTACAGTGCAGCACAGTAAGAACTATTACAGAGGTGCTATGGGGGCACAGAAGGGCATTTAACTTGGGGCGGTGAGCATCCCAGAGAACATCCTGGAGTAGGTCATGTCTGTGTTAAGTTTGAAGGACTTGGGAGGGAAGGGTGGAGAAAGCATGGCAAAGAATTATGGCATTTCTCTGGAACTACAGTGCTTGGGCTTAATATTGATGGTAGAAAGGAACCAAATAATCAAAGGCCTTGTGTAGTAGGCCAAGGGTTTCAAACTGTATCCTTACAGCAGTGGAAAGCCATTGGTAAGTTTTAGTGAAGTAACATGATCAATTTTTGCTTTTAAGAAAGTCAGTCTGGGAGAAGACCAAAGACTGGAGAGAAGTGAGACTGGGGTGCCAGTTAGGAGACTTGGTAGTATTACAATTAAAAAAAAAAAAAAAAAAAAAGACAAGAGTCTGAATTGAGGTGGAAAGGAGATAGATTTGGCAGACTTTTGTAGGAGAATCAACAAGACTTGGTGACAAATTGAGAGTCAGGAGTGAGAAAGAGGGAGGAATTCATGATGTCTCCCATCTGTCTCATTCGATGACCAGGTAAATGGTGAATTCATTCAACAAGATAAAGAATTCAGCAGAAGAGAATCAAGTACAGCATTTACTTTTTTCTGTTGTTGAGGGGTGGGGAGAGAATAACAAGTTCAACTTAAATACCTTAAGCTTTAGGGATTTGTGAAACATCCAAAAGATACCAGCAGAGAGCTGAATATACAGATCTGAACTCAGAAGTGGGGTCTAGATTGGAGATACCAACAGAGAGTCACCATTAAGGTTAAAGCTGTGGGTATAGATGAGTTGGCCTCGATGCAGAGAACACAAGGTGGGACGATGGTGAAA
Source organism: Furipterus horrens (assembly GCF_987537825.1). Classification (NCBI taxonomy): domain Eukaryota; kingdom Metazoa; phylum Chordata; class Mammalia; order Chiroptera; family Furipteridae; genus Furipterus; species Furipterus horrens. Next base: position 79,809,813 of record NW_028327181.1, on the reverse strand, counting down.
GGATGCCTCCTGCATTAGACTGCAGACTGTGAGCCATTGGTAGGCAGGGCAGGTGGTGAGTTTGTGCCCTCCCAACTTAGAAATGGGAGAGTAGGCACTTTGGAGAGGGCTGGGTAAATGACTTCTCTCTTCCAACCCACTGAGCCTCTCCCATTCTCCCCTACCTAATGGTGAGTTTGGTTTCAGCTTCCTTGGCACTCTGATAGGCAGGGAACATGCAAGCAGCCTATGGACGATGGCACATAGTTTTACTGAAGTAAGAAGATGAGATCCCTTTGAAATTCCTTGCCCCCTTATTATTTTGGTTCTCCATAGCTTTACGTTTTTAAACTCAAGCTCCCTCAATTTAACCCCAATTTAATTCAAGTCCACAAATATTATTGATTTAGGCGAGGTTAACTACTACAAAGATGATTAGGTTGTGTCCCTGCTTTCTCTGAGTTCCCAATGCAGACTGCATTCAGCAACACAAGCGTGCTGAGCAGGGAGTTTTTATGAGGGGTGGGAATACTAAGGACATTGGGCAGGGACCTCATCCCATGAGCTACCTTATAAACTCCAGGGCAGGGTCTGCGGTGCTGTGCCACTCTTCCTAGGCCTAATGCTGAGATGGCACTCCCAGGCGGCTGACATGAAAGCAGCATCAAAAAAGGGTCAGCGTCATTAGGGTGATGAACCAGTTGGTGCTTGGAGATCCGGAGGGGATGAAAGGCGCGGGGTGAAGCCGCCCTGCGTTCCCCTGGCTTGGTTGGGCAGGGCTACCAGGGGCCGATGAAAGCTAGGGGAACCGGGCTCAAAGTGTCTCTTCTTGCTTTTCCCGGGAGGAGGCTGTGGACAGACTCCAAGATCGGAAGGTACTAGTGGGAGGGTCTTTCCCTCCAAAGTCCTGGGTCGCCGGGTTCCCATCCATCTCAAGACTACCCTGAACCTTACAGAAGACGCTCTAGGATTGGAAGTTGCTATGGCAACGAAGCTCTCGGAATACTGAGGAAAGCCAAGGTATAAAGACGAGACGCCCTCCTGCTCCTCCTTTCGATCCATAGTTAAAGTGGCGCCCCCCACGCACAGGAATCGTCCCTGGGGCCCCGCCCCGGCGCGGAGACCACCGTGGACCTCCAGGGACGGGAGGCCACTCTGGCCCCAAGCGGAACCTCTCTCTGGTAGACGGGCCCGAGCGAGCCACTCTGGGCTCAGCAGCGCTGAGCTGCTCGATGCCCCGACCGGAAGTGCTCTTCACCGCCGGCCTCCCACCCGGCTCTCTGGTCTCGGCGGTAAGATGGCGGCTACCGCGGAGTGCGATGTGGTAATGGCGGCGACCGAGCCAGAGCTGCTCGACGATGAAGGAGCGAAGAGGTAACCAGGTGGCAGGGTAGTGGAAGGGGCGAGGTTCAGCTCCGTGGCTCTGGGTAACCCTTCCCTGCCAGGATGCAGCTCCTAGGTATTGAGATGCCCCGCCCTCCGCGACCTCCCCCTGCTGCATACTCGAGATCCAGTCCGGATGGACCCCCTGAAGGGGCGCTCTCAGAGGTCGGACCTCCCCTCCCGCTTCCGCCTGGCTGGGAGTTGAGGCATCGCGCCGTTCTCCAGCGGAGAGTAAGGTCGTCCCTACGGTGGAGACTTGGTCTCTGAGGGAATTTGAGGTCTGATGCGGGGTGGGGGAGGCGGCGCAGCGACAGCGACAACTTTCTTACATCGTCCCCATCACCGCCTTAACTTCTGTGCATTGTTGTCTATCAACACTTCGCATCTCCATAGCCCGTGCTCTCCTCACTCTTTCCTTCGTTAATTATACCCCAGCGAGCACTAGTCTGGATCCGAGGTGATCGTGTCCCCATTGTTGACCTAGTCGCTCCCTCCCCCTGTTACCCCAGAAGGAGAGGAGGAGAGTGAGGAGCATGTTTCATGCTCTGCGCGTCAGACTCCTCTCCCTCCACCCAGGACTATTATACCTTCTTACAAGTTAAGCAGGAACGAAGAGGGCAGCTGCCTAGGCGCTGTTGGCACTGCTGGGCAGCTGCAGTGGCTCACGATCGCCAGTCCGGACCAGCCAAGGGAGCTGCTGAGGGAGTGTTTTTCGAGAACACTCTGGATTCTGGCTACAGCTAGGACAGGTTATTGAAGTGGGGTTGGAACACAGTTCTAGGCGGGCGTACTGGTCCCAATCCGGAAGCAAAATTAACCAAAAGGTTCTGACAGTTTGGAGCCCTTTTCTTATCAGCTGCAGATTCATTGATTACAGTCTCCTTCCTACATATTCCTCATCTTTATACCAAGCCCAATACGTCTTCGTTGGGTGATTTGAGGCGGTGGTGCAGAATTAGTGCATGAGATCGGAAATCGGGATTCTGAGGGGTTTTGCCATCTAAGCTGGAAACATAAGAGGTACACTGTATTCATTGGGGAAGAATGACTAGGTATCAGGCACAAGAGTAGTCACTGTAGCCAGTGATCCCAGTCCCTGACCTGTTGGGAGCTGAGAGACTTGACAAGGTGTAGTAGGTCCCTGGGATAGGAGAGAAGTCAGGGTACCAGAGTGTAGTCCCAGTGTGTGTTGGCAGCAAAATGGCACCAGAATGTTACCAGCGATTGATCCTCAGTTCAGCAATATCGGGATTCGAGTTCTCGCTGAGAAATAATTCAGAGCCAAGACTCAGATACAAGTAAAAGTTTATTTAGAAAGTCACAGAGGTAGAAGTGAGCCAGCTGAGCTGCACGGGCTCAGGGAACAAGTTACAGAGGCAAAAGAAGGGCCCTTGGAGCTTAGGAGAGAGAGAGGCAAGAAAAACGCACCTGCAGGAAGAAGGAAGGGCCTGCTCCAGAGAGCTGCTCTAGGTCCTTCCTCTTGAGGTTATTTACCTGGAGGTTGAGGGAGGATCCCAACAGAGCATTCATCAACTTTCCAGGTGTGTCCTTTTAGAGTCGTGGTCTCCACTGACTGGTGGGCACCAGGATGAGGTCATTAGTCAATGCAGCTGGTCCTGATGTCAGCCATGGCTTCACTTGTCTGGTTTCTCTTCTTTGCTGGGCCTGGAGCTGAAACACAACTGAGGCCTAGATACATTTGATGCATGTCAGAACCTCATTGTCCTGGGGGTTTAGTGCTTAAGGGTAATTCTCCAGCACCCCAGGGGGAGGAAAGGTTACCCTGGGGGTGAGGTTCTTGTTTTCCCAGTTTTGCCTGTAAGCACCCAGGGCTTTTCACCCTGGTGATCTTCAGTAATTGGTCCATCATCTTTGCTTTGCGCATGTCTTAACTGCCTAGCACACTTAGTTTTGAGTTTACACATGGGTCCTAGTTCTCTCCAGGTATTTAGAATTAAGCATCATCAGCATCATTAAGGAATTGTAAAATGGGAAATAAAGCTACCACTAACACAGAGCTTAAATTAATTGTAAGGATTAACTTCATGTGAAGAGTTCTGTGGTTCTTTGAACTATAAATAGGATCTTGGGCTGTATGTAATTTAAACTTATGCTACTCAGCGTAAATATCTGATGTAGGGACTGTCCCTAATTTGGGTTCTTCACCAAAGCCCCTATTTAAAACAAATTCTTTTCCTTAAAAAAAAATTACTGCCTTAGGGAATATTTTATCATGAAATTATAGTAAATGAGCTGAAGATATTAAAAAACATAAAGTTAGTGATGCTGTAATGCAATTACGTTACCCCAAAACATGGTATTTGGTAGCAGTACAACAAAATAAGGGAAGGTGTTGACTTATGTCAACTGCCTTATTTCATGGAATTTAAGATGTCATTGGTTGTGAACACAAAATACAATATACAGATGATGTATTATAGAATTATACACTTGAAACCTATATAATTTTATTAACCAATATCACCCTAATATACTCCATAAAAATTAAAAATAAAAAAATTTTCAAAGACGTCATTGGTTGTAAAATGTACGATTGTTTCATATACCACTAAGAAAAAGTAACTATTAATTTAACAATGAAATGTGCATACTTACCAAATAGACTTAACAGTTGTACATGTTTATGTAAATCTCTTAAACATAATGAAGCATAGATGTTTATTATATACCACTTAGGTGAAAAAATCAAAAAGAAAACATAGAAATAAAAAAAAAAATCCCAGTTTGACTTTCTGCCATCCTTAGGAGCGATCTGTTAATAAGAAAAAGCCTTGTTTATGTATGGTTTTCCAAAGCTGAAAATGGAGGGGGAATTTAGGAGTTTTGGAGAAACATTGTTAACATTTTTCGTATATCTTGGAATCCTCCTACGTGGCCATAGCAGAGGGCAGGGATAGGAACATCCCTTATAAGTGCCCTTTACTATCTGGCTTGGTCTGTCATTTGGCCAAGTTCACATCTCTGGTTACAGTCCTGCTACCCAGTTCACTTGGGGACGCAAGAATTGATGGGTCTCTTGGGCTGTTTTTGTGAAGTCCAGCAAAGGAGTCCTTCCTTTCCTCTTGTCTTAGCAGCATCTTGCTGCTGCTGCTGCTGAATTGTTACAGTCCCACAGCTGGGAGCAAAATGAGAAGAGCTTTCAAGGCACTGGACTTCATGATTACAGCATTTTAAATGGCTACATGTTTTATTTCCTTAGCTTTAGTGTCTCTAGAGAGAAAAGAAACAACTGTGTTTTTTGCCTGTCACTCGATAACGTTTTTCCCCCCACAGCAGCTGAGAGGCTAAAATAAAAGATGTATTAGTTGGCACTCCAAAATAGATTGGCGTTCTGTACATGATTATCTATTTTTCTTTGCCCACCAGAACAGATAAAGCAGCTTGTAAGCCAGAGGGCTAAATTTCATAGTTTTACATTTCAGCTGATTTAAGGCCTTACATTTTCCTGGGAGCTTGCTGATTGCTTTACCTAATTTATGAATACTGTCTGAATGAAGGCTCTGATCACATTTCCTGGACTGGGAAGTAGCTTGGTCTCCAAAAGTCTTTATTATGTTAAAATTGAAGAATTTCAAGTTGTTCATTAACAGAGAAGACACTTCTGTGTCTCATGCCGTACCTGGCATGACTGGACAGTGAGTTTTAAAATAACCAGTGGGAGCCTTACACTGAAGAGCAAGGACATCCTTACCTGATTCCTTGAGCTGATAATTTTAACTCCTCTGTATCTGTTTTCCTCATGGATACAAGCAAGTACAATTATTTTTAGGTCCTTTCTTAGTACCTAGCTATTGTAAACTCTTCGTGGACCTTGCCTTTTATTCCTCTGTTCGAACTGTTGGTGATACTGAATCCATATCCCAGGGTTTGCTGTAGTTGATGTTTACTGTGGCTTCTTGGAAGTTTTTGGAGTTCGTGGGGTGCCTTTCCCGTCCCTCTTCTCCCTCTTACCTTGTTTTCAATTCTTAGGCATTTGTCTCTCTCATTTTTCTATTGAAGTTCCAGGGCAGACAGCTAGACATTTCAGTAAGCCTGCAAGTTGAATGGGAATTTCTCTTTGACCTTGAACCCAAATCAGTGAGAAACGCTACTCTCAGCTTTTTATTTTTGTTTTGAGGTCAGATATGAAGAAATGGGAGATGGGACAAATGAGTAATGGTTAAGGAAGGGTTAAACCTAGAAATACAGAATCCTTAATACCAGCAAATTAACTGAACCCTAATATTAACAAGTGACAAAATTGTTAAATAATCCTAACTGGAGCAGAGGAAGGAAGGGTCTCTCTGTTCCTTGCTCTCTAATTCGGATCCACATATTAACCAGAGCCAGGTAAATTGAGAGCTATTTTAATGAAATATTGGGCTAGTGAGTGGCAGTTGCTCTAATGTCTAGGCCATTCCCAATGACCAGAACTCTGATTGGCTTAAAGCCCAGGTGTATTGTACATTCCAGCCAATCAGGAATTAGCTTAGTCATTGAAGCTAGTATTATAAGTTTTAAAAAGCTGACCAAGTACTACTGGGCACTTGCCTTTGCTTTCTCTTTCTAGGGCTTTAGAAGATTGGAGAACAATGGTCAGCGGCTGCCTAGGTGCCTTGTGGTCTGATGCAGAGTCCCTCTGAGAGCCCATTTCTCCCTTACTCCACTAATGTGTGGTCCCCTTTCTCCAGTGCTGAGTGATGTCTTGGAAGTTACTTAGAGGTCATTCCAGGTATTCTTTTGAACTGTCTGAATTTCAGCAGTAATGGCAGGGATCAGAGTGTATGTTATCCCAGTAGTCTGCCTGTTTTTTGGCGTGACAGTTTTTTTCTCTCCCGGCCAGATCAGAATGGCAGTTTACTGTGTTGTACTCCACCATTGGCAGGGGTATGAGGGATGTGAGAATGGTAATATGAGGAGAATATATGACTTTTAAAATCTAATTCTAAGACCTATTCTTTTGGCATATAACTTAATGTTTGTGTGGGGAGGCCAAACTGTCTGATAAGCAACGTGTTAATTATCTCTCTTGATTCTAATATTAAACTTGAGGGTGGGGGGAGATGTGGTGAGACATGCAGGACCCTCTCTTATTCTTAAGAGTTTCTGTCCTGTCCTGAGAGCTCTTTCTCAGTTTGCTCTGAGACAGTCATCCACCCGTTGAACTAAGGATCCCAGAGACCTTTGGAAGCAAAATACTAGTTGACAATCCAGATTCCCCCACATTGGTTCCTATCTCCAGCCCCTGCTCCCCAAATAACACCCCAAGAAAGCAGCCTTTCTCTTAGTACCTCAGTTCTAGATTTTTGTTGGGTGCTAGTGTCCCCATGAGGGTGGGAGGTGTCAAAGAATGGGGAAGGAAGGAATAGGAAATGATGAGTTTGGGGATGTGTTTATGAAAACAAGCCTTTGGCTGATTCAGCATGGCTTCAGGGAAGCTTGTTCTCTGAAGCAGCTTAGGTTTTGTATTCTTGCCCCAGGGCAGTTGAAGGTTAGGTGGATGCCACAGGCTGTGACACCTCCCTCTTAAGGTACTAGCATAACTCACAGTTGAAACAGCGTTTCCTTGGGACTTGTCCTACCCGCACTGATGGGATTTCTGTCCAGATCCACTTGACTGGTTGCTCACTCCCCCATTGAAGGAGCCAGAGCCAGCTCTGGTGTGTTGCCTGGCGTCCTTCCCGACTGAAGCAGTAGAGAGTGCTGCTGCCTTGTGCAGGCTCTGCGACTCAGCTTGGTGCCTCTTGGTCCCTTTGGCTCTGCCTCTCTCGAAGCTTCCCACTGAATGTCTAGACAAAGATTTGAGCTATATGTTTATAAGTTTTGTTTATGTTCATCTTCTACCCTCTTTTTGGGGGGTAGGCTAGGTATTTTAAAATGAAAAAAGAATCTGTATTTTATAGGAAATTGGGTAAAGGAAGCTAGGTAGCCTACCTTTATCAACTGGTAACAGTTGGATAGAGCCTGCCCACCTTGTGTTTTCTCTGGACCATTGTGAAGCCTTTGTTTGCATTTGGTATGCAGTACCTTGCATTTAGCAAACTCTCAGTCTGAATTGTTCTAAGTCGTGTGTGGCTTCCACCTATCTGTGTGAAACTCACATTGTCAAATCACCCCTAGATTAGTTAGAAGATAAGAGAATATGATGTATTTGGTAAGACAGAATCAAAGTTAGACTCCTAGGCTCCTTTTACTTTACTCTCTCATGAAGGTCAGAGAGATTACAACATGAAACAGGCCCTGTGACATGCCTTTGGGGACAAGAGGTCTCAAGCTGTGGGAAGGAGAAAGGAATTTCTACTCTGACACTGGCCAAGATCCCATGAATTCTGAAGGGAGGAGGACATTTCTGTATCAGCAGGCAATAAGTAAATCTGACTGAATAGAAGAAATGGGTTCAACAATCAGAGTAAGGGTGACATTTTGGAAGTAGTAAATATAGTAGGAATGCATAAAAGATACTTGTCTCACTGGCAGTATAAAGTATTATTGTTAATAGCCTGAGGTAAGGGAAGGCAAGATATCTAAGGTACTTCTTGCCAATAAAAGAGTCTCAAAGGCCCCTAAACACTTCTCTGTGCTAACAAAAGAAATTATTTTGTCCTGAGTTGTAATTTTAGCAAAGCTAGATTTTTTCTTCTAAGAAACTGAAAAACAACAACGAAAAGACCTCATCAAGCTGCTGCGTCTGTTTTGATTTAAACTATTATACCACTGGAAGAGCTGAGCTTTATTAAAAATACACTATTCCAGCCAAATACTTTTTTAAAAAGATTTTATTTACTTATTTTTAGGGAGAGGGGAAGAGACAGAGAAAGAAAGAGGGAAACATCAATGTGAGAGATACATCAATAGGTTGCCGGTCGCATGCCACCAACTGGGGACCTGGCCTGCATCCCAGGTACATGCCCTGACTGGAAATCGAACTGGCATCCTTTCTGGTTCACAGGCCAGCACTCAGTCCACTGAACCACATCATCCAGGGCTAGCCAAATAACTTCAAATAAATAAAAGCAGTGTGGTATGTTTTTTGTCATACAAAAGTCTAATAAGCATTTCTTACATTAGGAACGTTGTGAGGCTATGCTGTTCTTTATTTTTCATGCACTGAGGCAGAATATGTTTTAAAATGATACTCTACGAATGATGAAATATCTCTTCCCTCTTTTAATAATCTATAAATGTGTGTTATGTAAAGCAATTCCAGAGTGAACTCAGAAGTGTTGAAAATGTTTAAAAACTACCACCCACTGAATCCTGCATTAGTGGAAGCTGATTAAAATTTCTGACTACCTCTTTAATTGCTAAAAGATAGACTAGCTGGCCTAAGGCAAAGATCTTGCTTAAGTATACAACTTGGAAGTATTTAGAGAGAAAATGAAAATTTTTGTAGGGCATCTAATTTGGGACACATTGCAATGTCAACTATGGTGTTTTAATGTGCTTTTAATTTAGCTGAGCTGTAAATGTGCAAAGTTGGCCGGTAGTCATAAGCCCAAGTTGTCTTATTTGATCATGCGATGATGAACTCTGCTAAGACCTGTGTGAAGTGATTCCCTTGGCAGTGTTTGTTGGGTAAGTAGCAACTGTGATAAATGAACGCTCAGTTGGGAGAGAGAGAATGTACCTGCATGATCAAAGGATATGCAGATTTTTAACACACCTGTAGTGTAGAAAAGCAGGTTTTCAGAGCTGCAGTTTTCCAACTGATGGGCAAAACAAAGAAAAAATTTTAAATAGCAAAGCAAACCAAAAATGGAATGTAGTCTCCTCTGTATGTCTGAAGGAAGGCTGGCCCCAGCCCTCCAGCAGTGATCCTGTTGTGGGAGACCATCGCATCACACATCCAAAGAAGACAGAGTTTTTGAAAACCTTTCTTCAGTTGCTGTTTTCATAAGAATTTGTTCCTGCTATTAAAGTGAAGGGACTGATTTGGTGGCAGTAAAGTCATTTCCAGCATCTCTTGGAAAGTCAGAGAGATGAAGCTTATTCTGCTTCGAATTGACCCAGAGATTGGGTAGGGAACTGGACAAATTTGTTTTAAGCTAAAAACCTTGAAACGTAATAGGATCTGGAGGAATAAACATAGGACTCTGGGAGTGAGGGAACCCCCGCAGCCGTCATGGGGTGCCGCAGTTGCGCTTCCTTTGTTGGAGGACACGTGGTCTTCTCAGCACTACCTCTTCAGAGGGCCATTTCGAAGATCTTCATTGGAACTACTTTGAAAATTTGAAAAAGTACTAGAGATAAAGCATAGCTGTTAATAATGTCATCAAGTCCGTTATGGCAAGTATATATTTTGCTGTGGTATGTATTTCAGGGTTTAGTCTGAATTTTATTTTGTGGCCATACAAGATAATCTGTGATTTAATTTAGTCCCTTTTGGAAGACTTGTTGTTTTTTTTTTTTTAGATGGTCCTGGTGAAGGCAGTTAATTCTAATTCTTCCTTTTTTCAGTACGGATGTGTTTCAGTAGATATGTGTTGTACCTCACTTCACTTGCTTATCAAATGAATTGACCTTGGCAGTAAGCGGAGTGACAGATGCCTCTGCCAGCTTGCCCTCAATTCCAGTGTTAACCAGCTCTTCTTCTTTCCCAGTCCCACGCCTTTGACACTTCATCCTTCAGTCCCTTTGCTGTAAGGGCAACTTGAACAAGCTTCAGCCCTTTCTCAGACTCCCAGGGCAGGACTTGAATGGATTTGACCCTGGAATTGTTTTCTGATGCAGCCTAGTTCAGTTCTTGCTGCTGCCATTCTGGATTCCAAAGATCCACTCTTTCCTCGGCTGGTCTCGCAGGGTCAGGCCCATTGGTTAAAGCTTATCGTGTATTTGGTGGGGAGGTTCAAAATGGAGGAGGGACTCCACTTTGGGCGTTGGACCTGGAGACAAAAAATAAGCATTCAGTCTAAAAGCACCAAGTGCCCATTGTTTAGGCAGCTGTTAATCAACCATGTTTCTATGAAAATAAGTCCTTTTCATGAGGCAGTTGTGTGGGAATAGCTAATTCTGGCCTGATGCTGTGCAGTGTGAGGTTAAAAACATGGTAACTTATCACAACACAATTCTTGTTCTTTCTGCTGTGGGCTGACTCTACATTACTTGCTTTGTTTGCCCTAGAATGGAATCTACTCACCATTTACTAAAATGAAATGCATTTCTTGGGGGAGGCAAAGTCCAGTTCACTAGGTCTTGCATCTTAAAGGAGCCCTGCTCTCTCTGTGACTGATTGTTAGAATGTCATTTAGCTTATTTAAATCCAGGTTGCAGTTCTGGAGTCGGATTTTATATCTTGGGCTGTTTTGTGCCTGAGTTTTAACGAAATTCATGTTCATTGCCCATGTCTTGTTCCTGGCAGTATAGATTAATTTTTAAGTCCTAGGCAGTAGGTGGAGATGAGCATCAGAGAGAAAGCATAGCATGGGACGAAGTGCAGAGCTTTGGAGTCTGACAGGTGTGGATTGACATTCCGACCTCAGGCCAGTGTTTCACCTCTGAGCCTTAATTCTCTCCTTTGAAAAATAAGAATAATGAAACTCACGTATTAAATATATAATGTGTGGAAGGTACCTGACCTCAGTGATTATTACTAATCTTCCACTGAAATCATCCTTTGCAGTTTTACTAGAAGCCAGAGCTGAACTCACTCACCTCCCTGGGGTTAGTGTTTCACAAAAGAAGGGACACCTTGCAGGAGCTCTACAGATTATTTTACCTTTGACTAATGAGCTTTATGCTGCTGGCACAACATGTATCCAAGCGCTTAGACACCTTTGGTTTTCATCAAGAATTTGTGTATTCTTAGCCATTAGCCAGCTAAAGAGATGGCTAGATCCTCTCAGGTGCCATTTTGGGCCTGATGTTTCCATTGAATTTACTACTACATTTCTTCACAGGAATTTCACTCAACTTCTGAAATCATGTGTTGGGGAAGCTCTTTCTTCAACCTGCTTGGCATGTCTGCTCTGAAAGGATAGGTTCCTCATAGTGCCTCATTCACGTAAGAGTTACAGGATGTTGTATACCATGTAGAAAAGATTGCCTTTGGTCCCGCAAGTCTTGTAGTTGGGGGATCCTGCTTGAGGACTTGTCAACAGCAGATGGCCTCTTCAGGCATTGAGACAGATGGTATAAAAAAGTTACTCAAACAGATTTATATCCATCTCAGTTCAAATCTTTCAGCAGTTATAGGTCATGCCATTTTCCTTCTCTTTTCTTCTAGAACTCTTCGTGTTAGTAGGGCTTGCCAGGACAGTCATGTAGAGGAATGGAAGGGGAGAACGTCTTCCCTTTGCCAGTTGTATTTTAAAATAAATCACAAGTCTCCCCACTGCCAATATCCATAGAATCGAGCTATAAATTCCCATGTCTTCACCAAGGTTAAGAACTAAGTACTTTTGTTTCCACTTCAGGCAGCCCTTGAACTCAGTTCATTTTTGCATGTGTGGAGGACAGGAAAAGAAACAAAGAATACCCTGTAACAAAAATACTCGGTTATTTAGTCATGTTGCAGTAATCATTTTGGCAAAGAATTATCTTTGTCACTCAGCTTGGTCAGTTGAATGATTTTGGGTATCTTTGATAGAGGCTACTAGGTGGTGGTACCTTTAAAACATTGTTGGTCATATCTGATTTGGTTTTAGTTCCTTGGTCAGGAATATGATTCGCAGTGATAAACATTGTTCCTTTTGGAGGGTACAATTTATCTAATGGCACAGCTTCAAAAAAACTGTATCTTGGGTTAGGGCAGAAATTCTGATATTACCCAAGTTATTACAGGGATGGTAGGAGGCAGAAGGTACCCATATAGGTGTGATGGGCAGAGGGAATACCAGTGGATGGGTACTTAGAGCATGGCATGGCAGCCTGTATCTCCTATGTCCTTGTCATCTGAGTTCTTGGTCTTCGCTGTGATTCAACTCTTGTTTTCCACCTTAAACACCAGTATGCTATGCTTTTAACTTCTTTGCCGTCTGCTTTTGCTCTGCTTATCCTCCCAGTGACAAACACATGAACCACATTTCAAGACAATAAATCATTAAAACTCTTAAGGATATGACCCACTTTACATTGAGAAATCAGTTGCCCCTGATGAAAGTGTCTAGCTCATTTTTTGGTAAGTTTGCTAAAGTGGCAGGAGTTGTGATACCTTGAAAAGACAATAAACGTATAAAGATTCAGTCTCTGTGAGGGAATGTCTAAATTTGCCTGTCGTAAGGAGAATGAGTGACTGCAGGTGGGAGCAGTGAGGGCAAGGCAGGTGACATGAGAAAGGTTTTCTTAGTTTAAATGTATCTAAGTGACAAAAAATAGCATCTGAAGATCCTGGATTCTTTCATTAGCACCTCCTTTTGGTCCGTCAGCCAATTGAACAAATATGTGAATTCCTTCAAGTATCATCCTAACTTTCAGCTTAATGTTCTAAGAATTCTAGACCAAAGATTGCTCCCATGAGATTGCAGAGGTTATTGCCTAGGTATAGATAGTAACATGATTCTCTTTCTTTTTCCTTTTCAGGAAAGCAGAATCTTTCAAAGAACAAGGAAATGCATACTATGCCAAGAAAGATTACAATGAAGCTTATAACTATTACACAAAAGCCATAGGTGAGATGTACCTAGTGCTTATGCTGGAAAATAATTTGCCAAATACTGTTATTAATAGCTCTTTTCTAAGAAGTAGCACATCTTCAAGCTTAATAACTTCGTGAGGGAATTACTTTTTCTAGCTTAAGTGGGTGGTAGTTCTTTTGGCAAATTAAAAGCAATTCCAGAAATTCTAGATGCTATGGCAGTAAGATGCTCAACAAAATGTATTTCAGCCATTTCCAATTCATTTACTGTCTTAGAATATGGCCCTTTGGGGTACTGTCAGGTCTTAGTTACTTCCATGTTCAATTTGCCAACGTATTTTAACCCCAGGCCAGCATTTTTCTCACCTACCTTGCTTTATACCTTCCCAACCCAAGCTAAACAAATGCAAATAGATTCTCATAATCTTACTACATAAAGCACAGTTCATTAAGAAGATAAATATGCTAACTCCTATTCCAAAAGATAATTAATGCACTTTAAAGCTAAGTATAAATGATTTTTAAAATAACTTGCTTTCTTTTTAAATTGGTTGCACCGTTGCTGCCGTCCATTTGCACAGGTAGTCAAACATTTGACGGTGGCTTTTTAAAGAGAATATCATCGTTCCTAGGTAGTTTAATATAGTTCTGAGGGAGATGGCCCGTGAGTGTTTGAAGCAGTGACCCATTCTAAACCTTGTTTTACATCCTTTCCTGTAGATATGTGTCCTAAAAATGCTAGCTACTATGGGAATCGAGCAGCCACGTTGATGATGCTCGGAAGGTTCCGAGAAGCTCTTGCAGATGCACAGCAGTCTGTGAGATTGGATGACACTTTTGTCCGGGTATGTAAAGGAGCTCTTTGGCCAGGACTGAGTTGCTGCAGGCGACTTCCTCTATTTAGCCTAGGGTTTCTCAGTCTCAATACCATTGACATTTTGGGCTAGATAATTCTTTGTTGTGGGGGCTATCCTATACATTGTAGGATGTTTAGCAGTGTCCTTGCCCATTAAGGTATAAGTAGCACTCCCCCCACACCCCCCTGCCAGCCCAGTTGTAACCATCAAAAATGTCTCCAGCATTGTTAAATGTTCCATGGAAGGTAGAATCAGCCCTGGTTGAGAACCACCTCTCTGGCCATTTTTATTCCATGTTGGTTTTGTGTGGGTGTTTGTTGCTACTATTGAGTTCTGTGTGCTTAGCCACTCATGCTCCTTATCTTTCTTTTTGTGTTTCTTCTAGGGACATCTACGAGAGGGCAAATGCCACCTGTCTTTAGGGAATGCCATGGCAGCATGTCGCAGTTTCCAGAGAGCGCTAGAATTGGATCACAAAAATGCTCAGGCACAACAGGAGGTATGAGTGATCTTGTTTGTATCGAAAGAAGCAGTGTGTTATATTTGGGTGAAGAGTGACTTGAGAGAACTGAAATATAGTCTCACTTCTGCCATCAGCCACATCTGGGTGACTGTAGGCAAGTCTCATAGTCTGTCTGAGCCTCAGCTTTCTTATCTGTCGAAAGAGTATTGAATATGATTTGCAGCTTTCAAAATCTGAAAATTGGAGGATTTCCAAGATGGTGGGGGCGGGGTTTGGGGGTGGGCAGATGCATCAAGGAACTGATTTGAGTGAGGCTAAAGAATTTCATAAATTCAAATCCTGATTAAATTGATGGCAGCTGACACTTGCTCAGTTTACCCATGGATGTAATTTAGTGAGAATCTCCAAGCTTTTCCTCAGTCCCTGACAATGCCTTGCCTTTATTTTATATATAGCAAGGCATGATTCTTATGTTCCCGAGTTTAAGTTCAAACTGAGGGTAAGGTTTGGGCCTTAGTTTTTCTGTTAAAGAGTCTTGGCTGCATCTTCACCAACTTGATTTATGAAAAGTTTGTGGTTCTGATTTTCTTGAAGTAACACATTAATCGGCCTTATTGATTTTTGTAGTTGTTGAATCTACAACTTCATTAAAACTTTCCCTTATCTGATTTTTTGGTGTAGTTCAAGAATGCTAATGCAGTCATAGAATATGAGAAAATAGCAGAAACGGATTTTGAGAAGCGGGATTTTCGGAAGGTAAAGTACAACTATGAGGAAATATCATCTACCCTTTCTCACAAAGTTCTGTGTGTGTGATAATTAAGAGTAGGACTGTGGTACAGAAGATCTAGAATAGTATATTTAATTGACTTGGACTGTTTCTTTTTTAAGCCTTGAATTTTTTTTAGAACAGTTTTAGAGTCACAGCAAAATTGAGAAGAAGGTACAGAGGTTTCCCAAATAAACTTTGCCCCCACTCAAGCATAGCCTCCCCTGTTGTCAGCAACCTCCACAGAAGGTACATTTGTTACAACCAGGTTTGTGGCAATTATGAATAAAGCTTCTGTAAACATCCACGTGTAGATTTTCATGTGGACATTTTTCGACACCATTGGGTAAATGTTGTGGAGTGAGTGCGAGAACCAAACGGTCGGAGATAATCAAATTAGAATTTAAAGAGCCTTTATTAGCTGGCCAGCGACTGCCCACCCATCCACAAGTCGGACTTAGGTGGACAGCCCCGACCTTAGGGATTGGGGGGTTTATAAAGCATTTCAGGTGCAGAAACTTGGACAGAAATACAGCTTGTATAGACAAAAATTTTCCACTATTCCCGAGGTCATTGCTCAAAGGAATAGGTCACTGCTATTCCCCAAGTCATTGCTCAAAGGAATAGGTCACTGCTCGAAGGAATAACAGTTAGGTTAAGTTCCTTGTTCTGCTTGGCCGGAGCATGCAACAGTGGGGGTCTGGTTCCCGGGACCCAAGTTCAGCTGATTACCCTACTGGCTGGACATCTAAGAAATACCCTTTAACAGTAAATACCAAGAAGTATGATTGATGTATGGTGAGAGTATATTTAGTTTTATAAGAAACTGCCAAAATGTCTTCCAAAGTGTCTGTACCATTTTGCATTTCATACCATCACTAGCATTTAAAATTATTTTGTACTAAGTGGCTTTTTTGGTTAATTATATTTGGCTTTGTGATAAAAGCAAAATGAATTTGTTACTTGAGTTTGTTCCTGTTTTTGATGTAAGATTGTGGCCTAAAAGTGTGCTTTCAGGAAAAAAATAGGAAAAGCCAGTTGCTATTGGATACTGGTTTTGGATAAACGATTTTTATTTGAATAATAAGAGCTAGCTTTACTCTGGCTTTATGGGAGCTGGACGAAGCTGGAAATCAAAACTAGAGGGAGGCCCTTTTTACATTTTGCATAGTGTTGATAACCTGTCATTGCTACCTTTTTGACATTGGGCTTTTCTACAAAAGCACACTACTGTCCTTTATGGAGCTGTGTGACAGTTCACGAAAATTTAAACCCAAAGGGGTTGACAAATCTGAAATGGGGAAAGTATAAAAGTTCTAGGTATCTTTCTAGGTCTTGCAGGGCTTATGCCTTACCTGTATAATAATTCCTAACTCCCTTCTTTAGATGGTACTCAGAAGTAGCTTTCACTAGAGTTTCAAAAGGGGAGATAAATGGTCCCCTAAAGGTTAAAAACCACCCATCAGGATTGACTTTTAGGACCACGTGGAAGTTTGTGAGCACCATCCAAGGAGTTGAGTTGTCACTTCACAGGTGGTACTTGGGTGCTCTCTGCAGCAACTGCATACTCAATGAACGTTTGATAATAGGGTACAGTTAAGAATTATTCTTAAATCACACACAGATAAGGTCTTTTATTTGGTAATAAATATATTTGATTAGCTTATGGTGAGTCCCAGCGTTAACTTATTAGCATCCCTCTTCTGTCCATTGGTTTTAATAACCACAGTGTCTTTATAGTGTGATTCGTAAGGGGTTTTTGTTTTGTGTGTATATTTGGAAAGTGATTCTGGCTCTTGTCATCTTTTCTGAGGTTTGCATAGGCGAAAGCTTTGTCTTAAAAGGCCGTCTTTAGGTTTCTTTTCTCTCCTGCTCACTCTGGAACCAGAATCCCCAGTTTGTGACAGAATCCTGTTTGTGACACCCCAGCCCCCCCCCACTGTAGCTCATGGTGATGTCATAAATGAAGAATTATGATCCTGGTAGGGGAAACAGATGAAGTTGGGAGAAACAAAGATCTTCTTTGCTTGCAGCTGTCCGTAGTCATGGGGAGGTGGGGGTGGGAAGTGAAGCACTGAGCCTCTGACACTCCCCACGATGACCGAACCGTCTCTCTGCAGCACGCTGTGAAAGCAGCAGGGTGTGGCTGCTGAAGTTTTGACTGACTGCCCCCCCGCGCCGTTCTTTTTCCATTTAAGGGGGAAAAATTAGCCCCATGATTCTGCCCTACATAATACCTAAATTTTCATATTGTCTTTATAACTTCCAGGACAGTACCCTGTGCCATTGAAGGAGAGGCATCCTTACCACTGCTCTGTTAATACTGTAGAAACTCTTCCCACCCAGTGGAACAGCTCATGGTGTTTACCTACTTTCCCAGATTTTTAAATTTAATGTTCAAAGAGGTGCTTTGTGTGGTTCAAAAGCTAGAAAGTGTAAACGTGAAACGTGGGGTTTTTTTTGTTTGTTTTATTTTTTTGCATGGAAGATAATAGGATCAACATAGTTCTATATTTTCATTTCCCTTAATAGACCTTGAGAGTCTCTCTGTATTAGTACCTGGAGATTAAATCTTCATTCTGTGTTAGACCCACATCGTATTCCAATATATGAAGGTTTACATTATCTAACCAGTCTCCTGTTCATGGAATTTGAGTTATTTCTGCTTCTGAGTTTACAGACTTAATCTCTACTTGATCCCTATGGCCAGATTCTTAGAGGGAATGGGTGGCCCTTAACTCCCTGTTTCTCCTTTGGGTCAATTAATCTTGGAGGAGAATGTGATTTAGCAAGGATCTCCCAGGAATAGCAGTAAACCAAAAATGAAAGCTCAGAGAACAAAGTTCTGAAAAGAAAAAATGGAAATATATGGAGAACATTTATGAAGCTGAGTGAGCTAATCCTAGCTGTGAGTGTGAGAGAGAGAGAGGTACTTAGCTTTGGTTTTGTATAGCACCATGTTGGATGCAGTAATCCGATATGACCATTTAGGACCATTTAAAATGAACTTTTATTGGTATGTTTCTGTACTAAAATAAAAGTGGAAGAGTGACCACGAGGGTACTCTTGAGATGAAGGAGAGAACTGTGAGCAATTTTAATAATACAGGGAACAATGATTCCATACCAGGTTATTTTTGGTACTACTTGTCTTACTAGGCTAAGCATGATGAATTATGCAAAGTAGCAAGTAACAGTTTCTATAGTAGAAGGATGAATTTTGATCATAGTCATTGTGGATATGATTTACTGTGGTGGCAGCTTATGGTGATTAAGGTTATAGGTTCTGTAGTCTTGGCGTCTTAAGATTAAATCCTGTTTCTGTCACTTACTAGCTTTGGTGGTTTTGAACAAGTTATATAATCCCTATGCTTTAGTATTCTCATAAGTAAAATAATGATAATATTACCTACTTTATAAAATTGTGTGAGCATCAAATGGGTTAATATATAAAATACTGGTAAATGCTGTTGTCATCATCTGGATCAGCTGCTCTTCTCATTTCAGTGGTTTAGCCAAATGAATTAGGTATGTTCTTAAACTCTGATATTACTCTCCTTTGAATCTATTTTCTGTGAATCTATTATCTGTGACCAAACTAAAATGAAGAGTCCAAGATGAAGAGCCTTATTTGCTTTCTTCTTCCCTGTAGGTGGTTTTCTGCATGGATCGTGCCCTAGAATTTGCCCCTGCTTGCCATCGCTTCAAAATCCTCAAAGCAGAATGTTTAGCAATGCTGGGTCGTTATCCAGAAGCACAGTCTGTGGCCAGGTACAAAGTCTTGCCAGTTCTGCATTGAAAAATCAGATTCCATTGGACAAGTGCTGTCCGGTAGCCCTCTATAGCAGCACCTACCATATGTCCTGTAGGTGGGCCAGCTGGGGCCAACTGGACCTTCCTGGGATTTAAAGCCAAAGATTAGACTAAATTTGAAAACCCATAGGGAATATAGGAGTCTGGTAGGTACTTCAGCTGTTTGTAAACAGATGTGTGAATTTGGTTTTTATTTTTAAAATGTCCTTTTCTTTCTACTCCAGGGGTTTATAATCTCTGTAAAGGGCCTTATAGTAAATACCTTTTTTTTTTTTTTTTTAAGATATTATTTATTTGAAGAGAGGGAGAGAAACATCGATCGGTTGCCTCTCTCACATCCCCAACCGGGTACCTGGCCCACAACCTGGGCATGTGTGCTGACCCAGAATGGAACTGGTGACCTTTTGGTTTGGAGGATGGCACCCAACCCACTGAGCTGCACCAGTCAGGGCAAATACCTTAAGCTGTGCAGGCTAAGTGGTCTCCGTTGCATCTGTTTAACTCTGCCATTATAATACAAAATTAGCCTTAGGTAATAGATAAACAAATGATGTGGCTTGTTTTCAGTCAAATTTTATATACAAAAACTGATGACAGGATTTGGCCCTGTGGGCTACAGTCTGCCAACCTGTTCTAATAAAGATTGTGAGACATAAGATAAATATAGGTGGTTTGGGAAAAATATTTGGTAATCTGTCTACCTTTGGATACTTCCCATGTTAGGCATGTGGTCAAGAAGGAAAAACGCACAAATAGTAATGGGGGGGAAATCCAAACCACAGCTAAATGTGCCTTCTTTCTGGCTATTGCAGTGACATTTTACGAATGGATTCCACCAATGCGGATGCTCTGTACGTACGAGGTCTTTGCCTTTATTATGAAGATTGTATTGAGAAGGCGGTTCAGTTTTTTGTTCAGGCTCTCAGGATGGCTCCTGATCATGAGAAGGCCTGTGTTGCTTGCAGAGTAAGTTCTAGGCACCAGATTTGTATGGGAAAGAAAGCTTCCTTTTTGAGCCTTTAAGAGAGTTGGAATGGAAGGTTTTAGAATCACAGGAATGTGGTAGCTCCTCTTTCTGCCATTCCAGGATGCTCGGTCCTTTTAGTAGAAATGATTTCAGGGGAGCAATTGAGATCTTGCTCCCTGGTGTATGTCATCAGTTTGGCTCAAATACACTCTTATGCAATTTCTAAATTTAAATAAAAAACAGATTTCAAAACTATTTTGCCCAAAGGTAAATGTGATCAGATAGGTTAGATCCTTTTAATATCTAAGTGCTTTTTTCTTCTGTTCTTCCCTCGATGAAGAAAAGATAATGTTTGTCCTGAGGAGTGGAGGGAAACCCTGAGAAATATGGGTCTCCTTGATATTCTTTTGTAAATCGTGGTTTCTTCTGTCCACTCTGTAGAAAGCACAGGGAAGAATAAATAGCCGAAGGGATAGGGTGGAATGGGATTGGGATCTGTGTGATGATAAACTACTAGGATCAAGAAATTGAAAATTGACTCTGGCTTCTGTGTACAGTGGTGTGAGGCTTTCTGGATGTGAACTGACCTCCCCTGCTTTTCTCTGCAGAATGCCAAAGCACTGAAAGCAAAGAAAGAAGACGGGAATAAAGCCTTTAAAGAAGGAAATTACAAGCTAGCATATGAACTGTACACAGAAGCCCTGGGAATAGACCCCAACAATATAAAAACAAATGCTAAACTCTACTGTAATAGGGGTACGGTTAATTCCAAGGTAAGCACTTGGTCTGGGTCTATGGAGATTTTTTTTTTTTTAAGATCTTATTTATTTATTTTGAGAGAGAGGGAGAGAAACATTGATGTGTGGTTGCCTTGAGCAACCCCAACCAAGGACCTGGCCCGCAACCCAGGCATGTGCCCTGACTGGGAATCAAACCGGCGACCTTTTGGTTCACAGGCCGGCGCTCACTGAACCACACCAGCCAGGGCCCGGAGATATTTTTAAGGAACATCGAAAGGTCTTGAGAAATCTACCCAATGAGGGGAAACCAGAGGACAGGAGTAAAAGTTATTTGATTGGCATCTCCGCTTATTAGGAACTTGCTTCTGAGAGGCAAACTGGTATCTTTTCTCTGGAATTTAGGGGCACTTGGGGGATGATTCGGAAGGATATTCCTACCTGTTCTTCCTCAAGGTCTTTTTCTTCCAGAGAATGACTATAGAGTTTTGGGATAATTTTTTGAGCAACTATTATTGCCTTTTTTTGCCTAAGCAAGTGATTCTTTTTTAGGAGTGATTTGGAGAAAATGACAGTATGAGTCAGGCTTAGGTTTTTTTCTTCAGCATAACTGATGGTTACCATGCTCAATTGAAAACAGCCTGAGTAGTTTTGTGGTCCTACATGCCATAGGAAACAAGAGTAGGCCTCTTGCAGATTTCTAGTAGTTAAAAATCCCAGTAATTGATCCCTCTAGTTGGTCTCTGGAAGAATGGAGGGCAGGAACCACCCTTATTTCCACATCTTGGTTGGGCACTAACCCTGGAATGGTAGAGGTGGTTTTATCCTCCATTACTTAAAGAAACCAATTTTGAATTTGGTGTCTTTAGCCCACTGAGATACAGGCTTTCCCAGTGACCAAGAACAAGTGTGACAGGGAGCCAGCATGACTGATCCTCTTAGAATGTTGAAGCCGTGCTCACAGCTTCTGGGCTCCCTCAGTCCCCGCCATGTGAAGTGTGACTGCTCTCTCTCTCCTGAAGCTTAGGAAACTAGATGATGCAATAGAAGACTGCACAAATGCAGTGAAGCTCGATGACACTTATATAAAAGCCTACTTGAGAAGAGCTCAGTGGTGAGTGCCTCTGCTGGGCGGGAGGGAGGGGGGCGTTGCTGCTGGCCTGCCAGGGGAAGTGCATTATGGATGATGAAGCAGACCCGGGGATGTTGTGAGGTCATTTGGTCCTTCCCCCTGCCTCTAGGTGGGATTGCTCCAGCCCTAGACTATCTTTATAGACCTCCAGCGGAGGAGATTGCACAAGCTCCCTCAGTCTCCCATGCCTGTGTCTTACGCCCCTCACGGTCAGTAAGTTTCCTCTGATGCCTGACCCAAATACCTTTTGTTAAAAGTTTATATCCATTTCCTTTGGAGATTGTTTGTGTTGTACACTTTTGCTCTAACTTGGCACAGTGCTTGGCACATAGTAAGTGTTCACTCAATAAATGTTTTGTTGAATGAATGTATGGTGCTTGGAAGAAGAAGAATCTTGGAGACAGTCAAGAGTTTTGCTTAACCTGTTTGTCCTGGGTTTAGGAAAGATAAGTCTTAAAGTTAGAAGGGATTTAATCTAGTCCAGCCCCCCAGTAGTACAGAGAATGCTCTATGGAAATACCTGTCTGACTTGGTGATTTCCCAGCCAGGATATGCTTGCCTCTAGTTCCCAGGTTGCTTTCAGAGTTGGAGTGCTCCCCAGCGTCTTTGTTCCTCTTAGTCTGAACCCATCAAAGTTTTCTTCATGCAGGGACATTAGCAAGGAGCTAGAAGAGACCCCTCTCAAAAATCCATCTTATTTCAGATTCCTTCCAGACAGAAGAACCTCCCATCTTTAAAGTATCTAAATGGAAGTCCCAGTTGCTATATATGGATCCTCCATACCTGTTCCATTTCCTTATTATGAAGTGTCATACCTAAAGAACAGGTGCCGTACTGATGCCTGACGAGGCCATAGTTCTTTATGCACCCAAGTCTCGTCAGTGGTGCAGAATGTGGCCTATCTCCCACTTAGTTCTCCCAAAATTACCCACAATTTTTTTAAGAATAGGAAAACTGCTACTGTGTGTGGTAAGGGTTTTGTTTGTTTTTGTGAATTTTTAGTGCTTGACTAAGTCTGTCAGACAGAAACACACAGAATTATAGATTCTGTGAGACCAGTTATTTCACCTTTACAAACCACTGGCAGACAAATGTGGAAGCTTTGGAAGACAAGAGTACCCTTTAACCCAGCTAAAGACTTATTTTAACAGATGCAAAAATGTTATATACATGTTTACTACAGTTTTATCTATAATAATAGCAGGAAAGGAGAATCACCTATGTGTCTATACTATACATGATACTATATCACATTTGGAATACTCTGTGATGGCAAAAGAATACTTTTTTTTAAACTGATTTGAGAGAGAAGAAAGGAGAAAGAGGTAAACATCAATTTGTTTTTCTATTTAGTTATGCATTCATTGGTTGATTCTTATCTGTACCCTGACCAGGGATCGAACTTGCAACCTTGGTGCATCAGGACAACACTAACCAACTAATGAGCTGCCCGGCCAGGGCCAGAACATTCTTGATTTGTTAGGAGGATGATGGGATGGAGGATTATTTTCTTCATATATGTACAATGAATAAAAATCAGGAGTTGCTTTGATCAGACATCTCCTTATCTTTGTGGTAGAAATAGAACTGTCCCCTGAGTGGTTCTGCCTTTGAGATCCCACCACAGGGGACAGCATGCTCTGTTTGTCGCACTTGGCCGAGAACTTGGCAGCAGTTCTATTATCAAGCATCTGTGATTAAGAAGAAGAATTGGAGATGAGCTCAGACCAGAGTCTTACCAGAGGCCTGACTATTGTCCCAGTCTGCCTCAGCTCATCCCTAAAGTTGGGGAGATGTCAGATCTTTGCTATATCTCCCACCATGGGCTGGAGTTTCCCATTTTCCCTAGGGCTCTACTTTTCTACTTTTTCTTCAACTTTAGAAAAAAAGCTAAATGTAAGAATGTCCTAGAATTCTTTTTTAATCCTCGCCTGAGAACAATTTTTCATTGCTTTTTAGAGAGGAAGGGAGAGAGAAACATCAGTGTGAGAGAGAAGCATTGATTGGTTGCCTCCCACACGCACCTGGACCAGGAACTGAACCTACAGCCAAAGTGTGCGCCCCAACTGGGAATCCAACCCACAGCCCTTCGGCTACAGAACAGTGCTCCAACCAGCTGAGCCACACCAGCCAGGGCTGTTCTAGAATTTTTTAAAAAGTGTGATGTAAAAATGCAAATCATTGTAATATAAGCTGGTTGGACATATCACATATGGCCTGTTGGCTTGTTAGGTCCCTCTACATCCGGAGCTGTCAGTTACCAGTTTTCTTTTACTTCTGTTTATATACTTCATCCTATAAATGGGTTCTCTGAAGTCCTAATAGCATTTTTGCCCTGTGTCTGAAGGGCATGGTTTTGTCACCAGTTTTTTTTTAAAGGCATAAATCAAGATGTTGACAGAAAGTCAGAGATGCCTCAGATGTTGGGCTCCTCTCGGGCAAGCCACATGAGAAACACTCCCTCTGCCCTGGCCTCCAAGCCTGGCGGGGCTCTGTGGTATTTGTGAAGACAGGCATGTGTGGGAGCATTGGAGTAAACCGAATCTGTTGTGCAGCGTCCTGCCACACTGCCTGGCCATTCCCCACTCCCCAGCTGATGGGGTCTGTCTCTAGAGCTCCTGCCACAGTCTGTATAATCAGTAGGCCAGTCTTGGTGCCAGTGGTCTTATCAGGACACAAAAGATGAACCTTTGCTTCTGTGGAAGAAACACTTAAAAGGTTTGGCAATCAGCCTGTCAAGCTAAAGTCCTCCCATCTTGGGCCAGGGCCCCTCCTTTTTTCTGCACTATTGAAATGGAAGCAAGCCTGTTGAGTTTCATGTCCTTTTCTGTCTCGCGTACATCTCTCAGGTTGATTGGTCTTAATGGAAGCATTTGCCAGCAGCCACTTCTACCCTGATCTTTCTGGTGGCTCACTAATCCCACTTCTGCCCTGGATTGAAGCTGGCCCTGCATGTTAATGGCACTCTAGGTTTTAAAGCTCTTCCATATCTGTTTATCTCACTTGATAATTTTTCTCATGTGTTTCAATCCCAAGAAATCAAGTAGGTGCTTTCACATTGCCTTTTCTGAGGCAGGCCAGATGTTTCTTGGTGGCTCTGAAATGAGAATGAACTTTCTCCTCTTGGTTGCTTTTTGCTCAGAATAGAATATCACTTTGCTGTTTGGGTGCAAGTGGCATGAGACCTATCTTTTTCTCGAGGAAGTGGTAGTTAATTTTTCCACAGCTAGCAGGACTCCTGTTTCATGAAGCATCTCAACCAAAAGTCTGTCTCTCTTGCTTGAGCCATGCCTCTTCCTCTAGAGTACTGCTGAAGGCCATTGCTATATATGTCACTGTGCTGCCCTGTATTCCCTTCTCAGTTACATGGACACAGAACAGTATGAAGAAGCAGTGCGGGACTATGAAAAAGTGTATCAGACGGAGAAAACAAAAGGTAAAGACATTTGGGAGCATGTTTCTCAGGGAACTGTGGTCTTACTTATAGGCCCTAAAGCTGGAGATAGGAGTAATCTGATTCAGGGATCAGGGTTGTAGCTGCAGCTTATTTGATCACCAGCCAGGAAGAAATGAACAGAAATCTTTAGTGCAGGGTGAGGTGTGTATTTCCTGGTCCCAAATCTTCCCTGTCACTTTCACTTCCTTTTCTATGTGATGAAGCTGATGTGAGGAACCCGAAATATGAGTAGATTTTTAAAAATCTCTAGTGGGAAAACAACACCATAAAAGCCCCTGGTATAATTAATGAGGCTCCTGATTCCAAGGCATCTGGGCTGTGGGACTTGTAAGGGAAGCCAGAATCAGATTTGTCCTTGATGCTAGATGTCTCCCTCTAGAACACAAACAACTCCTTAAAAATGCACAGCTGGAGCTGAAGAAGAGTAAGAGGAAAGATTACTACAAGATTTTGGGAGTGGACAAGAATGCCTCTGAGGACGAGATCAAGAAAGCTTATCGGAAACGGGCCTTGATGCACCATCCAGGTAGAGCAATGGAGGGGAGCGGACCCTGTGGGAGGAGCGAGCCAGGCAGGCCTGGTACCAAACTCTGTCCAGAATGGACGCCTCAGAGAGGCCCTTCACTGGGAAGAAGATGTTACTAAGTTGAGTGCCCTCCACATTTTGGAAAGTACTAGATTCTAAAGTCTTATGTAAAGGGTCTTAAACTTTTTTCTTGAGACTCTGAGACAAATTCCCTGTGCTCCCTTTAGATCGGCACAGTGGAGCCAGTGCTGAAGTTCAGAAGGAGGAGGAGAAAAAGTTCAAGGAAGTCGGAGAAGCTTTTACCATCCTGTCTGATCCCAAGAAAAAGACTCGCTATGATAGTGGACAGGACCTGGATGAGGAGGGCATGAATATGGGTGGTAAGTTGGTTAGGGCAGCCTGGGATGAATCTGACAGCTGTGGAATTTTAGAATTTTTTCTAAAGACACTCCAGAGGGAGAGTCAGCCAGTGATGTGCAGTGATTTGTAAAGCACACTCTTGATGAAGACCTGTGACATGTGAGGCACCATGCTGGGTGCTTGAAATAACAAAGATAAATCAGACAGGTTCACTGACCTCTGGGAACTCAAATCTGACCCCTGATTTAATAGATACGGAATCATTCAATGAGTGCAATCAAGTGTAGCTGGTGCCCAGGGTGCAGAATAGGCACCAAGGAATAAGCAGTAAAAGGGAAGGCATGGAAGTGCAGAAAAGCAAAGCACCCTTGGGAGCTGCAAGGGGCTCTGTAGGAGGAGAAGAGGGTATTCAAGGTGGGCAGTGAGAAGAGACAAGGCCAGAAAGTAGCCTGTGCAGACCTCAGAAGGCCTTAGGGGCTAGAATGAGCAATATGGGCTTTTCCTATCAGCTGGCAGTTCTTTGGTCTCCCACTGCAAGGTGTATGGTGATATTTATGTGCGTCATACGTTCCTCGAAGCCCTTACAGATACTAATTTCCCCAAAACATTAGAGTGAAGTAAAGCACAGCTGTTAGCATCATTGCTTACTATGGGCTCAGTCAGAGATAAAGAGCCCTTGAATTTTGCTTGCATCTCAGACCACTGTCTCTAATGCCAGCCCTTTCTCCTCCACTAAGAAAACTTGTTGGAACTTAAAATAAGTTGATGACATACATTCCTGACCTGGTCTCCAGTTCATAGACAGACAGAAAATTTTAAAAACCTCGGTGTACCAGTAGTAAACATTGCTCTGCCCAGCAGTTGAGAAGAGTTATAATCCATCAGAAGCTATTGAATGGTTTTAGGCAAGGGACACAGCTGGAAGTCTGTGGTGGACTCAGCAGGAGTCGGTTGCTGAACGTGTTGGGAAAAGGAAAGGACTGTTGCGTGGCTTTGGCGTAGCAGACTCAGTGGGGCCATTCACTGCATGGAGGGACTCAGGAAGGTCAACAGTTGTGCTGGCAGAGAATTCACTTTTGGACACAGTGCCTGTGGGATCCACTGGTGGAGATACATCTTTCTGTGAAGCTTAGGAGGTCAGGCTGTGGCCTAAGGACAAAGGCACAGTGCCAAAGTCAGACAGAAGTTGGAATTTTCAGTTATTTTACTTTTACTCTTGGCGGGATCTTGGGGAAATTACTGGAACTCCTTACTAATGATTCATTGAGTATAAATTGGTAATAATATCCTGACAAATTGTTATTAAAATTAAATGATATCATGTATGCAAAGTACCTGGGGCCATGATTAGCACCTAGGAGGCACTTAAAAAAAAAAACAAAAAAAACCCCTTTTCTGGCATACAATTTAGACGGCATAGAATCAAACAGATACAAATCATAGGTCTTTTATTTATTCTTGGTAGTATATAAGTGATAAAGTTTAGCCTTTTCAGTAGCAGTCCCAGCAGTATAAGGACAGTGTGGGGAAGGTCTGTATCAGTAAGTGCAGTCGGCATTCCCAGTTGCGGAGAAGAGAGCCAGCAAAGTGGGTTGAGGCAGAGAACACTTTCTTTGGGACTGCACTTGGGAAGAGAAAGGAACATAGCCCAGGAGTGAGATCATAGGTAAGACTTGCACAGGGTGGGGCAAGATTTGCTCCCCTGTAGTTTGTGATATTTGGGGAACAGAGGGAAGTAACACTATCTGGGAAAGCTTTGGAGACCCATCTCAGTGTCACGGTAAGTACCTCTTCAAACACTTTTTTCACTTTTTTGTTTCTTCCGTTTTCTTGCTCCACAGACTTTGATGCAAACAATATCTTCAAGGCATTCTTCGGTGGTCCTGGGGGCTTCAGCTTTGAAGGTGAGTGTGCCTGCTGTCCTTGGGAGTTCCCAGATCACAAGCTGACACTGACTCCCTAGTTAGGCAGCTCTTTGAGAGTCAGGGAGACTCATGGGTGGAAGCAGCTGAATTCTCGTCTAGTAGGGCCTCTGTCCACTCAGTGTTGCTGAGGGTGACAGAAGGGAGCTTCCTGGGCACACCTTGCCTGTGGGACCGTTACCACCATACCTCCACTGGGTCGGGGAGGCATTGCTAAGCTGCCTGTACCAGAGCTTGTCTGCATGAGGGACGGTGTTAGAAGCTACACACATACAACATGCGCATGTGCTCCCTTACACCCCAGGGGCCCAGGTTGATATCCTTAGAGCTTTTTCTCTGACTTTGAAGCAGCCCTTGGAGACTTTTTCGTAATCAGAGTGGTGGTCTTTCCTAGAAAACACAGTCAACTAACACACCCTTCTTTCCCCTACAGCATCTGGTCCAGGGAATTTCTTTTTTCAATTTGGCTAATGAAATCATCCAGAACCCAGAAAATGCAGACTTGCTCAATTTAATCTTGAATGTGGACACAATCACCTCCTCTATCATGTCTCCATGTACTTAGAGCAGTTTCGTTTTCTCAGTTGGATGCCCTGTGTCTGTGAGTGGGGTGAAGGAAAGGGAGCCAGCGCGGAAGACTGCGGGTAGGGGAGGGAGGCGGGGGGTGGCCAGGGAAGCAGCTTGTGAATTTTTGTTTTACCGTTTAACTTTATTAAAAAAAAACTTAAGAGAATAAAATGTTTTGACCCTTTCTGGCACTTTGCTCTGGCAGCTGCTTTGTCGGTGGGCCAGACCTGAGCCCCCAGCACAGAACTGATGCTGACAGCAAGCTGCCCCACAGGGGTGTGGGCACCCAAAGCCTGGTGGCCAGTGGGGTGCTTGGTCCCTCTCCTAAACCTATATAGCATGTAAGTGCTGAGCAGGTGCTACATATGCTGCGGGGCCCAGTCTGATGTCAGTCACGGGAAACGGAATTCAGAAAACATGCTTATTTTTTGGTGAGGGCCATCAGAAACCACTAGAAGCTGTGTGTCCAAAGCTCACAGCATGAGTGGATGCTAAGTGTCAGGCCAGGCTAACCTAGACAGAGAAGGTTTACATAAACTCAGTTCCTGTTGCCGATGCAGGCTTGAGGGAGATGGAGACAAGGTGAAAGTCCTACCTCCCCAACTACCAGACCCTTTCCCAGTGAGAGGGGCAGCTCCCAGGCCCAGGCGTCTGGTTGCCGACATGACCTCACACAGTTGGAAACACCCTTCTTAACAAATGCCCTTGCTTCTCCACTGGTTCCTCTTTCTGCGTGGGAGGCAGGCTGGGGAAGGAAGCAGTGAGTGGCGTATGTCATGCTGGTCAGGTCAGGCATAGTGTTTGGGGGGCGGAATCTTGTTGGGATTCCCAGGCAGGCACTAGGGGCTTTGGCTGAAACTCAGGTTTTGGTGCTTTGGTGGTAGACATGGTGGAGCAAGACCTTGGACCAAACAGATGACCTGATTTCTCTTCCTGAGCCCCTGCCCTTTTTTTCCCAGTTTTCCCCTCCTGGTGCCAAGGCCATGATGAAGTGATGACTGATAGAGGCCTTAGGAAGTTCCCTGCATAGCTGTCCAAGCCCTTGGTGGCTAGAAGACTCAAGTGTCAGGCCTTCCCTTGAGTTTGAAGAAGCACTGACCTGAGGTGGCCTTCCCTAGAGAACTGGGAAAACCCATACTAGGAGTCTGGGATCTTGTTTCTCTGAGAAGTCTGATTGGACTGGGCTGGGCACACCTGGGGGCCTGTTAGAGTAGTTAACGGGACGAGAGGCTCTGTGCTCGGTGTCCCTCATACCCAGCTAGCCCCCACTTTCTGTGTGCATCTAAGACGGCCTCTCCTTTTTGCCTCATGAAAGCCAACACTGTTCAGCTGCCCAGCCTCGCCACAGCTGTGCCCAGCCAGCAGCGGGGAGACAGGACCGATGGCCCCAAGCTGTAGGACAAAGCCAGACCTAGCACACGCAGCCCTCGCCCCAGGGAAGATGAGCTGGGCACAGAAGGGTGAGAGAGACTGGACACAGCTAGGATTAACATGATTTATTTCATTATCAGTCATACAAGTAGCTGAAGTTGGGCAAAGCCAGAATGGTAACTCAAATCCCAAGTACTTTTGTCAAGTGACAACTTAATTAGCAAGGCCCTGTTACTGAGCAGAAGGTAGTGGAGGGCACCCAAGGAACCACAGCCCTCGTAGCAGTGGTAAAGGCCCTTCCCAAAGGCACCAAGTGGGGCTTAGCCCTTAACAGTCAGGAGTCTGCTCCATTGGCTCTTAGTGCCCACCAAGCCCCCTTTAGAGGAGACCCAGAGGCCTCCAGAGGCACCAGGAGGCGAGATGGGCTGGGCAGACTGCAAGACTGGGGCTTCCCCGCCAAGCACTGTCTGGCCTCGATCTCCCATCCATACAGCAGAGCCACACCACTGGAAAGGGTGGCCACCCCATCCCCTTCCAGGGCTGAAGCCAGCAGGCAGCCCAGGGTGTGGCTGCTGCTGATTTTCTTCCCTAGTCATCAAACTGTTACCTAATTACAGTGTGAAGAAGGAAGGGACCAGGTACTCAGGACCCAAGGTGAGAGGCAAGCCCCTTTTTTTACCCTGGTAAATAACCCCAGCTTTCATGGGGCTATACTGATTAAGAAATGGGATCAAAGCCCAGGGATCCTCCCCTCTCACATCCACCTCTGCCACCAGTGTTCCATGGCTGTAGGGACATGTAGCCCTGAGGACTCTCCCCCAGTAGCCAGCCCTGAGCAGAGCTGCAGACCTGGGCTAAGGGCAGTAGTAGCTGAAAGCAGGCTCGGGGTTGTGGCTGCAGCTCCAGGCCCAGCTCTGCCCAGCCTTACCAGCTTTGGTCCAGGTTCCTGAGTGGTACCTGCCCCCCACCCCTTTGTGTTGAAAGCTTGAGTGTTAGACAGGAAGAGGGTAGACAGAAAAAGAGCGGCAGTTATTTTACAAGTTCTTAAAAAGTTATAGGAAGGTTAACTGAGTAAAAAAAAAATCTTAAAGATCAAGCAGAGGGTGTGCTTCCCTCTTAACCCCCTTCCCTTCTAAAGAGCAAGGAGCACATGAGGGGTGGTGAGAATGCTCAGTTAATGGTGCAGGACTGAAAGGCACCCCCCCTGCGACCGCCATGTGTGGGCACAGGTTTCCCCTTTCCGTAGTAGCCCGTGAAGATGGCCCTGACCTTCAGCTTCTTAGCCAGGTTCAGCATCCAGCGCCCATTGCCCAAGGAAAAGAGCTTGCCCCGGGCGAGCTCACCCACTTCCTCTCCTCGGATGCCCCCCTTCTCCTGCCGCACAATCTCCAGGAGGTCAAGGCCCGTCTGCACTGCCTCCACTTCATCCGCACAGCCCAGCGTGATGTGAGCACGGCTCCCCCGGGGCAGGCTGTCGGAGGGAGACAGCTTGTCCACGTCACTTGGCCACAGCGGCAGCTCCTGCTCACTGAGCTCCACCTGCGCTCCCGTCGTCTTGGGCGTCACAAAGAGGGCGGAGATGGTCAGTGTGAAGGCCTTGGAGTAAGACTTCTTCACCACCTGTGGAGAGAGGGGATGAGGACTGTGCCAGAGGTGGTGGCCTCCAGGGAGGACAGCTGCGAAGCTTGGGTCTGACAGGTGAGCACAACCAAGCAGGCCCTTTGAGATAGGCACGTCACCCACCAACTCCATAACACACAGTTTGTATAGTGTTGGGGGTGTCTTTCCACTGACTGTTGACCGATGTGAAAAAAACTAAGGTGTCAGAGAGGCAAGGGTTAAAAGACTTACAGAGTTCAAAATTTAGTCCCATCCCCGCCCTCACCCCCACTAGCTGCAGGGCAGTGAGCAAGCTTATTCATCTGTAAAATGGAAATGACACTAGAACTCTTGTGTGAAGATTAAAGGAGTGACTAGGTGAAGAGCTTAGAACAGTGTTGGGCACACAGCCAGTGCTGCTGTCATTACTATTCAGCTCCCAGGTGATACGCACCCTGGTAGCCAGGCTATATCCTGGAGGGCAGGGTGAGGTGAGAAAGAAATGCCTTTGAGCAAAATCTCTGTACACCTTGGTTTACATCTGATTGCACATCTGGTTATATCTGATTCACTGAGAAAACCCATCTCTTCCATCCGACCACAGAAGTCCCATTTTTGCTCACAATCCTTTGTCTCAAGTGTCTAGCATATAAAAGATGCTTAACACATAATTGCTAAATGAACGAGTGGTTAGAGATGGTAGTGGAAAGTGTTACACACTTACGCAGCTGTGCTAAGTGCTAGGAATACAGGGCTGAACCAAAATAAAACATGCTCGCCCTCAGGGAGCTTCCATTCGAGTAGGAGACCATTGTCCACACAAGTAAATGGCTACATTAACCTAGGCAGAGAAGTGGGTGGAGGGTCAAGGAAAGCCTTGTGCTGAGAAGCAACCTGAAGAAGCCTAGAGAGCCATGTACACCCAGGCAACAGATCACCATGTCAGAGGCTGTGGGCAAGGATACCAGCTGTGAAGTGAGGAAAGGGTACAGGTACCCTTAAGCCAATAAGCCTCACTATCCCTGGACACTCCCTACTCTGGGGCAAGGCCAGTCCTCAGACCTGGGGACAGAAGCCTCAGAGCACCAGGCTCCTGCGGGACATGAGACTCCTAGCCTGTGGGACTTAACGTAGGCTTACAGGGGCCAGAAAAGGAGCCTGCTTCCAACCGGTGTTCTCCATTAATCTGCAGAAGAACCGGCACTGGAGGCCGGCTGGGAACAGATGTGAGGGCTGGCAGCAGCGCCAGCCGGGCCCCAGAAAGGGCGCCTGAGGTCTGTAAAACTAAGCCATCCAGAAGGGTGAACTGGAGCAAATGTCATTTTTCTTGAGCTGCCATCTGGTTTCTGGACGCTGCCTTAGGCCACTACCCACACCTTCCCCACCTCTGCTGGTGTCCCTGGGAAGCACTCACCTCCTGCTGGGCATATTCCTCTGCACCTGCAGCCTTCCCGTAGTCACAGAACTTAGTTGTGCAGTGGAGCATGCCTGGAGGTCTCTTCCCAAAGTAGGTGACCAGGTCAATCTTCTCCCTGGGTTCATCCCCAGAGACAACTGCAGGGAGAAAGAGTGAGGTCATCAGGGCAAAGCAGGAGCATCCCATCGATCAACAAGACCACTGAGACCCAGAGTAAAAAAGTCAGCATAAATTCTCAAGCAATCCACCGTAATTCATTTATTTGTTAGTTGATCAAACAAATAGCAGCTCCAGAGCTATAAGAAGGTGCTTAACTTCCCTAGGGCTTCACATTATGTAGATTTTGACATCTGTTCCCCACACCTGAACACTAAGGCACTGGTAACCCAGAGGTGGGTAACATAAGCCAAAGGAATGAGATTCACCAGCATCACATCTACAAGGGGAATCCACAGGTCATGGAAAGTGGGGAAGAAAAAAAGATGGTTAGGAACTATGTGATCAATGGAAGGAGCAGGAAAGAGCATAATTAACATCCCAGTCCACTTAAAAACCATTTGACCTGGGTCAAGTGACCTTATCTGTCAATGAAGTCCACAATCAGGGTGACCATACATCCTAGTTTTCCCACAGCCACCCAGGTAACAATCATTAGCACCTATTTCATTCAGTGGGATAGTTAACTGGTCACCATACTACGCTGCATACCTTGCAGTCTCGTCTGATGTGTGAGAACCTACACAAGGCCTGGGATATAATGGGATGACATGTGGCTGGTAGACATGACGAGGTTTGGAGTAACTGATCTCAATTTCAGACTCCAGGCCTTTGGGCTAGCTTAGAAGTCATTAGGTTTATCCCCCAGAATCGAGTCCCTGTGAGGATTTCCCTCACTCCACGGAGGAGGCCTCTACTTTGAAAGCAGACCTTATTCTTGGCCCAGTACATTGTCCTCCTGTATCCCGGGCAGAAAAGGATTCCAGTTTATAAGGGTAAGAAGCAGCTTCAGAGGCAGTCACTGTCTAGGGCAGAGCCACCAGCTCTAACCAGGAGCCCTGCCTCCAGAATGCTTTTCTCAAGCTATTCACAGGCTCAGGACTCAACCTGGCCAGTGGCACTGCAGGCTCCACCATTCCCTGGTTCCCAGCATTCCAGCTTTAGATGCTGAGCAGAGTTCTCTGAGAACGCAGACACAAATTACCTGCCTCTGAGCAATGCAAATATGGGGGTAGGGGAGGGGGCACTTCAAATATGAACATAACCTAAAATTAGGGGGAACCACAATGGGTTCAATGAACAGATGGATTAGTGGGTGACATATCCCTAAGAGGCTGCTGCAGGAGAATGCGGGCCACCAGGCTTTCCTTCTCCAAACCTACCCCATCACTGCAGCAAACAGCCCTTGCCTGTGGAGAACCCTGGGGAAGCCCCTGCTGGAGTCAACAGAGTGCAGGCTCTTACTGTGGCTTTAGGCAAACCCCACAACCCTTCTGGGCCTGTTTTCCCATCTGCAAAACAAGGGCATTTAGACTAGGTGGGAGGCTGTTCTTTGAAACACAGGATGCCACAGGGGGGTGCACTGGGTAGCCCAAGGCCTGGGAGTCATCCCCAATAAAGTCACAACAGTCCCAGTTATGTTTTTGCAGCATAGGATTCCAGAGAACATTTTATTTTAGAAAAAAAGGTTCTTCTGCTAAAAATGAGTTTGAAAGCATTGGACCAGATTCTTCCTCTAAGATTATATGAAATGCTGACATATTTTCTGGTATGACAGTAATTTGTTTTGCCTACCTCTAAAACAAGGATCAGTGGTCTAGCTTCCCCTGGGCTGGGGTGGGGGGTGGGCAGCCGGGGAGAAGGGTGAAGTGGGAGGGAAGCACCTCTCCCTGGTACTAGGTGAGCCTCCACCCCGTCCTCACTTGTTCCCAGTGTGCTGAGGACACTGTGGTCCTGTGCACACAGCACAAGAATGAGGCTAACTGCCCTCACCCTGTCCACCCTGCCACCTACAGTGTCTCAGCTCCTTCTTGAAAGCCTTGTGGTTCCCCAGCTCATCCAAGAAGGTCTGGCCAGCTTTTCGGAGGCTCTCAGAACTCTTCTTGCTCAGGAACCAGCCAAAGTAGAGTGGCAGGAAGTCCTTCTCCAGCCCAGGCTTCAGCTTCTTCAGCTCATCAACTGACAGCGACCACTGGCTCTTCTCCTTGAGCTGGGCACAGTCTAGCCGCCATGCTGTCTTGGGCTCCACCAGTACCACCTGATACTGGTACTGGTCGGCTATATCAAAGAGCTGCTCCAGCCGCTCCCGGTCATGGTTGGTGTCATCCAGCACAAGGACTCTGATGTCCCGGCGGCAGCAGTCAACCAGGTCCTTGTCCAGCCGCTTGTATATCTCGGAGGAGCTTCCTTGAGCAGGGGTGATCTTGTAAGCGTCAGCAGACACCATCTTGGTGCTGTCACGGTACCTGTCTGTGATGACCCGTGCCAGAGTGGACTTGCCGCTCCCTGGCAGGCCGCGAAGGATGAAGAGTGTCTTGCACTCTTGCAGCGTGCACACCGTCTCCTCATCCTGCAGGAAGGGAAACTGCAGCTCAGGCTTGTCCTTGGCCCCTAAGGATGACATCTTGCGGAAAAAGATCTTGGGCAGGAACGTATGGCTCTTTCGAGAGAAGCCTCTATTCTGTGTGAGGAGAAGAGGAGCAGATGTCAGCCTGGTCACTCGTGACCCCCCTGCTCACTTGTCTCAGGCCTCATTCTAACCAGGAATCCCTCCCTACTTGGTGCTCTCCAGCCCTGACTTAACAGGTACCCTGGGTGTTGTGGGTGCCTCCCAAGCTGCCAAGTAATGAACTTTCTCGTCTCTCTTCTGGTTTTGGAGGATGAAGAGCATCCTTGTCCAAGCTGTCCTGTACTCTTATTCGCCTCTAGTTAGAACTGCAGCCCCAAGAGGCCCCCACTGCTGCCACCTCTAAAGGTAAATGTGCTGGAAGTGTATGCAGGGAGGGCCTAAGGCAATGGTTCTGCTGGTGGACCCCCTAACTTATATTCTTTGCGCCTATTAGGGATGAACTCTTCAGAGGTAGGCATCTTATATCTGTGTACAGCCACAGCAGCCCTTGCTCTGAGTGTGCAGAGGAGGGTGTGGGTGGAGAAGGGTTACCCAAAGACCGCCTCCCTTCCCCCAACAATGGCAGCAACAGATAATACCCTCTTGTCCGGGATGGGGGGGACAATGGTCCCACAGAAGGACTGGTGGGGGGCAGGGCAGGAGAGCGCAGGACAAAGGGCCTCATTCACCACGCGTGCTACCTCCTCCTCTGCTCCCTGCCCCCCCAGGTCCTGGTCTTCGTGCCTGCACCAGGACTGGGCAGTACCGGGCACCTGCCTTCAGGGTCTAGCTCTACCCACCATTTTGCTGTGTGTCCCAGCACCTTTCTCAGCCACTTGTTTTCCTGCCAGCTCAAAGCCACAAGAGATAAGTTTTTACTGCAAACTCTTCTCTACACCAACTCCACTTCCCGCCAGCACCCTGAGCTAAGCTGGCACACTTTGTTCCCAGGCAAGGCCCTAGGGCAGGGGAAGGCGAGGAAGGCCCGCCCGGCGAGGGAGCGGGGCACATGCCATTGGGTCAGCAGCCCCTGAGTCCTTGGTCTTCCAGCGGTCGCCCCCGCCCCACTGTCTTTGCCTTTCCCCTACCTCAGGGATGCACCGGACTGCCAAGAAAGCCTAAACTAAGCCCGGAACCTCCGGGTCTTGTTTGCATACCACTTCCTCCCGAACATCTCCCAAAGCCCCTGTTTTCGGTTAAGGCGCTACCCCGTGCCCGGCCCGCTCATCTCCCGGCCTTCCCGCGCATGCTCACCATGATATCAGGGGACGGGGCGCCGCCGTCGCCGCCTTCGCAGGCACTAGCTCTCCGGGGCCGCCCGCCTGCGCGGAGGGACACGGAGCCCAGCGATGGTGCGACCCCGCCGCCGTGCCGCCTTTCATAGCCTGGGGGGGGCGGAGCGTTTGGGGGCGGGCCGCGGAAAGGGGGCCGGGCCTGGGCGCGCCTTCTATTCTGCGCACGCGCAGCAAATCGAAACTGACCAGGCGCGGGGTGTGGATTCCGGGAAGTGTCAGCGCGTGGGGCTGCCTACGGGAGCGCACACCTGCGGCGCACCTGGCACCAGCAGGCAGAGCAGCAGCAAAGGGTGTGGGGTAAGGGCTTCTGTGGCCTCTTATTTCTTGGGTTAATAATCAACTCTTGAAAGAGGAAAGCAGTCACCCGTCCCCCTCCCGCCCCGAGATAAGGAGGGAGGAGAGGAAGCAGTGTCTTGCAAGTGCAAGGTCGGATTCTGTTTTTATATAAAATTTTGAATTTTATTCATCATGGGTTTTTGCTATTATTTTTTGTGTGTGTGTGTGTGTGTTTTTTTAACAATATTACACTGAAAATACTATTTATCTTGCTTACTGAGTTGGCGCCCCTGAAATGTTGCAGCTGAAATGCCTCATTTGCCTCACCCTAGTCCAGGCCCTGTCCCAGCCTAAATACAGCCTCAGCCCAACCCAGCTGGGAATTGTGGGGACAGAACCAGGATGGCAATGACCTAAGGGACAGATAAATAACCTTAGTGAAATTTTAATTCATCCTCTGAGGCAGCTGCTTAGCTGCTACTTCCTCTGAAGCCACTGAAAGCATGGGTGGCTTTTGTAGAACATCCTGTGTAGCAAGTGCTGTGCTAAGCACTCAAAATGCTCACAGCAACCCCTGAGGCAGGTATCCTTTCCACAGCAGAGGGAGTAAACAAACTTGGGACCCTGATTGACTTAACTGTAAGGGCACAGGCAGTGCACTTGGACCAGCCCTAGCTCCTACTCCCAGGCTGCTTCCTGTTCTTGGGCAGGAAACTTTTTCTCTTTGGGCTGCCAGAGTCCAGGTCCCCTATTACTGCCAACATGCACGTCATTCTGCTTTCAGAGCTTACGATTTACGAGTAGGTCTCTCTCACTGAGTGATGGTTGAGGCTGTCCCATCATTATTTCTTCCACAGAGCCTCCTACAGTGCGCGGCACAAAGTAGGTACTCCGCAAGATCGTCAGCAGCTGGGCGAACAGACCTCTACTCCCAGGCCTTTCTCTTTCCTCCCGCCTTTAAGCTGTCCTGGTTCTTAGAGCTCACCTGTTTCTCCCCCTCCTGAAACTCTTCTTAGCACCTTTCTCTTTCTTCATGAGGTTCTTGGACAGGGCCTGGGCAAGAGGAGCAAGCTTCACACCTTGATCACACTCTAGCTCAGGCCTTGTTTGGGGGCCTCTGTGTTGCTCATGCAGTTGGAGTTCTGCGTGGGAAGTGGTACCCAGCTAAGCCATTCACTCTCTAAGGCTCTTCTGAGAATGGGTGGGGGTGAGGGGGCAAAATGATAGACTCAGGATTTGTAAGAGTGAAAGATATATATTTAAAGGGGAAACTAACAGAAAGAGGCAGAGGTGACCTGCAGGGTCTA
Source organism: Furipterus horrens (assembly GCF_987537825.1). Classification (NCBI taxonomy): domain Eukaryota; kingdom Metazoa; phylum Chordata; class Mammalia; order Chiroptera; family Furipteridae; genus Furipterus; species Furipterus horrens. Next base: position 79,771,440 of record NW_028327181.1, on the reverse strand, counting down.
GGCCACATTTTTTCCTATTAAAAAAAATCTCAACTGAAGTCTAGTTTACTAAGATCCCCATGGTGCCTGTGAACACCAGCCTCCTGATCCTAATGCCTACTTAACAGTTGGTTTACTCATCTTCCTTTTCATCTTTTTCCATTTTTTCAGCATTTTCTGTTTTCATTTCTCCTATTTCTCCTAATTCTATTTTCCCTAGTTTTTCTGACTCTCTTCTGCCAGCTTCTGAAAGACTCTCCTCTTGTCCTTCTGATTCCCTTTTGATTAATTCTTCTGAGAGTTTTTGATCCAGATTTGAAGGCCTCCTGTAAATTTCTCTTGATTCCCTTCTGCTCACTTCTGATACTTTGCTGCCTGTTTCTCCTGATCTTATGCCTAGTTCTCCAGACAGTCTCTTGGCAACATCTCCCGAATCTCTCCCCATGGCTCCCATTTCTCTTCCTGAGGAGCTGCTTTTTTCTACTTCTCTCTGCCTATTTTCTTCTTGTCCACTTGCTGTGATGGTCAGAACGTCTTCGTAAGACAAGTCATCTTCTGTGTCTTTCTTGTTGTCCATGTGCCATCTTTCCCACTGCTTCATCACTTTCTCACGTTCATCTCTCCCTCTTCTGATGGTTTCCTTCCCCTTTGCCATCGTCGATGTATGATCCAATGCAGCAGCCTCTACCGAAAAGCAAGAGGAAGGAGGAGAGAAAGGTAAAAGTTGGTCCATCTCCCAGCCCGGGTGAACTCCAGCCTGTGGGGGCCTGTGCTTCTAGGAGAAGCACTCCTTTCCAAAAGGAGAGAAAGGGTCTCATGCGTTACTGAGCACCAGCCCTGTTCCAGGCATCATGTGAGCTGCACCGATTATACCATTCAATCATAAGTGCATAGTGTCATGAAAGTGTATACTGTCATTGATTCGAGTTTGTAGTCCAGGGACCTGAGACTGAGAGAGAGAAATCACATGCCATAGTCACACCGCAAATAAATGCGGAGTCAGAATCTGAACCCAAGACAGTCTGCCCCCACAGCATATTCTCTTTCCCTACAAGAAATAGCATAGGTGCTGGGAAAGTACAGAGCAGAGAGAGTCTTTTCTCCAGTAGCCTCATTCTGCATTTCTCTTTGTCCCTGGGAAGTACATTTCATCATTTGCTGGGAGGTTCCCTGTAAAATATGAACAGACTGCTAGCGGCAGGTTCAGCTGGAGAGCTATTTTAAACCCAGAGGGATCCTTGCTCCTTGTTTTTACCAGCTAAAGAGAAAAGTCACCAATCTCCTCCTGAGTCACCTCAACATTCTCTTCCTGGAAGCCCCTGGTCTCGAAGGTGCCTACTGGGGCTCCATTCACCGCTGGAAAAAGGCTGCCATTTGGTGGTGAAGACTATGCAATGCTGCCACCTGCTGTTCGGGGAGGGAAGTGCCTGGCCACAGAGCATTCCCTGTGAGTTCTTGGAACGACTCCTTCCCCAGCACAAGGCCCTCCAAGGTTGGCGAGGGCATGTGAGGGTGGATGCTTGGAGCATTTGCCATTTCCCAGGTGTGTCCCTTCACATCTGTTGCTTTGGCTTCTGAGAGTAGCTCCCAGGTCATATGGGGCAGAGGAAGAGCCTCTCCGAGGGGATCCTGCCACCACAGGACAGGTGCTGGTTAATAAAGGGCTGCTCAGGTGCCCACAGACACCACACCCAGGTCCCCACTACCATGCCCGGATAAGAGGGCTTTGGCCTTGGGCCCTGGAGGCAGCTCTGTCCTCTTGGCTGCAGAGTCCCTGCGATATGGCTAGGGCACCACAGAAGGGCAGACAGAGGTGTCTTGTCACTGGGAACATGGACAAATCCTGTGCTCTAGAGCCAGGCTGCCCCAGAGAGAAAACCACTGTGGGACTTCAACCCCTCTGCCTCCATGCCATCCATAAAACCAAGTGAATAATAATACTTATTTCATAGTGTTCTTGTGGGATCAGATGAGTCAGAATATAGTGTATTAAGTCCCGGGAGGAGTGCCTGGCATGTGGGAAGCACTGAATAGAGATCAACTTCTCTTATCCATCATTCCCTCTGGGGTCCATCCCTAATGACCTGGTGGGGTCTGGGGTCCTGGAGTCCCAGCCACCTCCTCTTTTCTTACTTTCTTCAGAGAGCCTGGAGCCAGGGAGTCAAAGGCCTCTTTACTTCCCGAGGCCTTGAGAGAAAGAATGTGATAAGGTAGATCCGTCTCTGCACCTCAGTCCACCCACGTGCCCCACTGTCCCCTCCCCCTCCCCCTTCTCTACCCATGCTGGCCCCAAAGAGCAGCGTCACACAGCAGGGGACAGAGTGGCTCTAATTAGACTGTTGTGTGACCCAGGCAGATCACTTGGCTTCACTCAGCTTCCACTGCCCCCAAAGAGTACCTATCTCCTAGGATGGTGAGGACTGAATGAGATGCCAAACCCAGAATGAGATGCCTGGCACAGAGGAAGAGCCCCCAAAGTGTAAATTACTGTAATTCTGCCTCTGTCTTTGCTCCTGCTATTCTCTGCCAGAAATGCTTTCCCTCTTCCATCTCGCACCTGGAAAGGTCTCCTTGGGCATCTTTTGGAGCCTGAAAAGGATGATTTTTCCTCTTCGGAACCTTCCCTGCCTCCCCAGGGAAGACAGAGTGTTTTGCCTGTGCTCACAGCAGAGCAGGTCTTCCGGTTCAGCACCCACCTGCAAGAGCCCATTTGGGGACAACTCTAATCGCCTGGCCTTTCCAATGAATAGACTGTGGCCTCTGACTGAGCCTCTGTCTCCCCCAAATCTCACACCTTCCTGGCATTTGATAAGTGCTCAGCAAATATTTGATGAATTAATTGAAGGAATAGAGGGGTGGGCTCTCTGGGCAGACAGTGTAGGCTCAGACCCCAGCCCAAGTTGGGCTGGATCGCCTCCCTTTCCTGCTCTGGGAAAAGGCTGGGGCTGCTGCTGGCGCTGAAACCAGAATGCTTGGTAGACCGTGCTACGCCCTGGGACTGGAGAAGCTACTGGAAGGCGCGGCTGGGACTGACAGAAGAGAATGCAGAGGGAAACTTCCAAAGCTACAGTCTCAGGGGCTCCAGGAGCTCACCTTTCTCTTTCTTTTCTTTGAATAAATCACCGTAGTTCGTTTTCTTCAGCTCATCAATGATGCCCTTGTTGGCATCGTCCAAAGCCTGTGAGCAAAAATAATCATAGATTAAAAACAAACAAACAAAGCCTGTGGGTAATAGAGGAGCCAATAAACTCTCATAACCCCTATTTGGCACCTACACTTCCCCTTTCACCCAAGTCCCAGCCCCAGGAGACAGGGCTCTGCACTACCCAAACCCCTTGATTGCTCCTGGCTCCTCTGAAGGCTTCTACCCAGATACCTAAAGACTTGGAAATACCCAGGCTAAATGGTATGAGGGACATGACTGCAGGGAACTCTAACTTCATTTCCCTTGGGCTTAGGCACGTATTTTGAAAGTGTGTGTATTTACTGATCTCTACCTTTTTTACCTAAAGCTTTCAGCCAATGCAAAGACCCCATGCAAATCCCTAAGGCTGCAGCAGGGCAGCAAGCCATGGAAGGAACTCAGACACACGCTGCGGGGTGGGCCTGGGGCTGGCCTGCTTCAGAGGGCCTTCCAGGGTGACTGCAGGTTCCCTGGGGGGCTGGAACTCACGGGCGGAGCACCAGTAGACACTCGGAACCACGTACTGAATGACGACCAGGCCTGGACGCTCTTGTACATTGTTGGTCTGCACCCCTGTATGTCTTCCTGTCTAGAGATGCTATCCGTGTGGGTAAAAGGTCAGGGGTCCCATGAGGAGTCGCTTAGGGCCATGGGGTTGCTTGGCCCCACAGGTACTTCTCTCTGCCTCTCAACTGTTCAAAACCCTGCCCAGCACTCCAGGTGACCTCAAACCCCCCTGCGGGGGCCTTCTCACACCCAGTCCCCTGGTCCCTAGGGCACTGGTCATGAACAGGGGGGTTTTGTTATAACTTTCCTGCTGACAGCAGGCTTCCTGAGGGCCAGGGCCATGGCTATCACCTTGGGCTGGACAGTCCAGGCCGACGTGTGGTCAGCAAATATTTCCTGATTTAACTGCCATGATCTCTCCAAATGTTTGCAGGATGATCATGTGGAAGAGGATGAAATGGGAGAGACCATGCGTGTGGACTGAGGGGCACACGGCTGGGCTTCAGTGAAGGGGAGCACTCTCCCTCGGGAGGCCTGATTTAAAAGCAAAGTACACATTCAGGGAGCCAGCCCCCTCTGAGAAAGAGAACAAGGTGACAGGCCTGAACTGTCCTGGGCCAGGTGAAAGCAGGGCGTGGACTGCCACATGGCGAGGTCACTTAGGGAGCAATTTTTCCCCCATGATAGGGAAAAAAATGGTTTCACCATGGTCTTCATACACCACGATCTCGCCCCCTAAAAGTCCAAGGTCAGGTGGCTTCTTGGCCATTCCTAGACCTTCAAGTCCAGGTTGGTCCACCACTGTCTGGGGTTCTTTGCCCCTGCTCCTTCTGCCATCATGACCCAGCCCCTGGATGTAGGCCAGGGTCTCCTTTTCTACCTCCCACAGACCCCTCAGCACCCACGGCATCCCTTGCCTTCAGCCTGGCCAGCCCCTGCGGTCCTTGTCCTTCAAAGCCAGCATGAGGTCCCCCACCAACTGTAGCATTTTCAGGATGTCACCTCCCATGGTCCCTGATCGCTTTCCTGAGTGCCTGCCGCACCTCCAATGTGGTCACTGAAGCCACGCCCTTGTGCTGCCCATGAATTATGCAGTCTGGCTTCTTTCAGCCATGGGCAAGCTCCCCAAGGACGAGGACCTTGTATAATTCACTCCAGCAGACACTTACTGGGGTCCATCTGTGTGCTGATGGTGGCTCTGAAATTTCGACATAGGGCAGCTTAGGGGCAGCAGTCAGGTTGGCAGCAGGAGGGAGGAGGCCAGGGGCTCACGCCAAGCTGCTTATGCATCTGCAGGCTCAGCGTGCTGCCCTCTGAGGTTGTCCATCTGCATGGAGAGGCTCTGGAAGCAATGGCTTTACCTGTGGTCCCTGCCTCCTGAAGCTGACAGCCTAAGCCAGCACCGTCCAACAGAAAGTTCTGCAGCGATGGAACTACTCGGGATCTGCACTATGTGGCACCACAGCCATATGCGGCAACGGAGCCCTTGAAATGTGGCCAGTGTGACTGAGAAACGGAATGTTTAATTTCCTTTACTTTCAATTCATTTTCATTTAAGTAGCCACACATGGCCAGCGGCTGCCTTATTGAACAGGATGGAGGAGGTAGTGTTTTTGAAACTGCAAAACCTAATTCACTTTAGAAGATCTCCACCAGCATTACATAAAAGAAAATGAAAACTAGAATAGGAAATATCAGCGTCCAGAGGAAAGATAAATATGTTTTGTAAAACTTCCTATTTTTTGTTTATTTCAGATAAAAATATGTGTATGGAGTGCCTATATAAACTGATGGCAGTGGCAAGCATTTGGAATGCACGGCCCTACCAGAATGTGCCCTGCAGTTGGTAGGTAACCAATCTTTGTGGAATGGCCGGCTGGGAAGGCTGAGGGGCTGAGGGCCCTCCCACCCCACCCACCCCTCCCAACCCGCCCCCACAGCCAGCCCAGCCGGGGCAAAGGCTCACGCTGATGATGGCCTGCTGTGCCTCGTTGTTGTGGAGAAGCTTCGCTCTCTCCAGGGCCTTCTCAAAGTTGTTCATGGCTGACTCGAAGTCTCTCAGCTTCACTGGAGAACAGAGGGGAGGCACAGCACAGGTAGGTGTTGCATGATGCTACTGCCCTGGCCTGCCTGGGAGGGTGACCCTGAGTGAGCTGGAGTCAGCCCTAGGTCTCAGGCGGCATCACAGAGGTATGCAGCGCCATCCTTTCATTACATTCCTAGGCCCTCTCCCCACTAAGGACAGAACACGGGAACCTGAGTCATTCAAAGGCGTAAATGAGGGAAGGTGGCCTGTGCACACATCATGTGTTTCTAGGACAAGGGGACAAATCAGTCTTGCCCTATATTTAGATTGTCCCAAAGAGGAAATACGTATGTTAAAAATGTTTGCTCCATTATTTAAAGAACTCTGTGGAGACCAAACAAAATATTGAAGTGTTGGACGTGACTCGTGGGCCAGCAGCTGGAACCCGAGCTCTCGAGAGCCCAGCTCGCCCAGCGGTGCACTCTGAGCTCACCCACCCCAGCAGTAAGCGCTGGCACTGGGACTGGAATGACTGACTGCCCTTTAGAAGAGCTCAAGTTCAGGAAGACAGAGAGAAGTGCTCACCAGTCAAGGTGCGGGACCCCATAGTTCAGCTTCTTCGTGTACCTGAATACGTGTATACCCAAGATCCACACCCCGCCCAAGAAGGATCCATGGGGTAAGGAGGGCCTTGTGTCTGTAAGTCAAACTGCTTAAGGCTATTCCAATGGAAAAGCAATTCAAAAATAACTCTGAGCGTACATAGAGAAATGGTAAATGTGGTCAAATATATATAGATATATAAAAGAAGGAGTGTCACGGTATTCACTGAGACCACTGTGAATGAATGCCAGTATCATTCTGACACTGCAGGTCCATGGAGGAGTCACAACACTTATTCAAGTAAACATTAAAGACTGTTTTTTTCGTTGGTTTGTTTTTAACTGAGTCTGTCACCTCAAGTTATCTTGATTCTGGGAGCTCTTTTCCTCTTCTTTCCCCACTCTGTGCATGCACAAACCTACACATTTATACCTACATTTTTGTTGAGCCGTAAATAGGCTTTTCCGAAGCCTATAACTTTCTCATCACTATTATACACTTACAAGAAGTTGATGAGAGGGCAGGAAGGAAGAGATTAATATTCACTGAGTGTCCACTATATGCCAGCTCCCGTTCTCAGTGCTTACTCGCTCAAGTATTACTTTATTTCTTTATACCAACCCCTATGGGTAGATACTATAATGATCCCTATTTACAGATGACGAAACTGAGGCACAGAGGGGCACTTGCCCAAGACCCCTGAGCTAGGAGGGCCCAGAGCCCTCCAAGCTCTGTCCCCTAGGCTGTGCTGCCTCTAGAATCCAGTGGCTCCCAGACTGCCGCATGTGATTTTTTAAACTCCGGAGTGGGAAACTGAGACCAGGAGGGAGGGGCCTGGCTCTCCAGAGGCCCTCAGGGCCCTGGAAGTCTTGAAGAGTGAACTCAGGATAATGTCCACCCTGAGGGGTATGTCCCATCTCCCCTTCAGCTTATACATTGCCCTCCTAAGAACAGAAAATAGTTCTAGGAAAAGTCACAGTAACCATGTCTGTGATTTAGGTTTAAAGCTTTCAGAGGTTTTCTCTATGCTTTTAGGAATGAAGCTACGATTTGTAACTAGGCCCATGAGGCTGTGTGAATCTGGATCCTCATCAGCCTCCTTCCTCCAATCCTCCCTGGCCCCCAGGAGCTCCCTGACATCGGTCTCCTTCAGCTTATAAAAAAAATCGGCCCAATTCCTGCCCAGCTTCCTAAGTGCTGTTCCCTCGGCTCTTATAACAGCTGGTGCCTTCTCATCTTTAAAGTTTCTCCTTAGAAGTTATCTCTTCAGCTCCAACCAGTGTAGCTCAGTTGGTTGAGCATTGTCCTGAAAAATGAAAGGTCGCTGGTTCAATTCCCGGTTAAAGTACATGCCTGGGTTGTGGGTTTGGTCCCCAGTTGGGGGGCATATAAGAGGCAACCGATTGATGTCTCTCTCTCTCTTTCTCCCTCCCTTCTGCTCTCAGTAAAAATAAATAAATAAAATCTTTTATTTAAAAAGTTACCTCTTCAGACAAAAGGCCAGGAAATTGTTATTGGCAAGGTACCAAGTAGTTGCGGTATGAATAAACGAATGAATGATTATACTCCTGATCATAGCACTGGTCACATTTCCTCCCTTACTGGGTGTCAGCTGTGTACCTGGAGCAGGAGGAGCAGCTTAGCACAGCTTAACAAAGGCTGAGCTTCGGAGTTGGATAGAACTGGGTTTTAGTCCCAGCTCCATCACCTATTAGCTTGTAACCTGGAGCCATTTCTTTTTCAACTTCATATTATGAAATATTTCATATATACACAAAAGGAAAAGGAGTGGTATAGCCAACTCCCATTACACATCACTCAACTACAACAATTATCAAAATATTGCCAATCTTGTTTTATCTGTTTCTCCTTACCCTGTCCCTTCCTGCTGTGTGTGTGTGTGTGTGTGTGTGTGTAAGAGTTTATTTATTTATTTTTAGAGAGAGGGGAAGGGAGGGAGAAAGAGGGGAGAGAAACATCAATCGTTTGCCTCTTGTATGGCCCCCAACTGGGAACCTGGCCCACAACCCAGGCATGTGCCCTGCCTGGGAATTGAACCAGCTACCCTTAGGTTTGCAGGCCAGCACTCAATCCACTGAGCCACACCAGCCAGAACCCGTGCTGTTTTTTTTAAACAATTTCATTGAGATGTAATTTACATATTATAAAATGCACCTATTTCTAAGTATATAGTTCAATGGTTTTTTAGTACATTTATAGAGTTGTGCAATGATCGCCACAACCTAGTGATAGAACATTTCCATCACTCCAAAACGTTCCCTTGTGTGACCTGGGGCAACCTGCCAAAACACTCAGTGCCTCAGTTTTCACATCTGTAAAACAAGGACAACAATGTCCACATCACGGGCTTGCATAGTGATTAAATGCAAGAATGCTGATGTAAGCAGCACCCAGGCAAGAGGAGGTGGCGCTGTTTTGATGACCACACAGTGTTATGCTGGTCTGCAACAGAGCTCCTCTGGGGCAGGGGCGGCTCAGGGTACTCCAAGCCCAAAATAGGCACCTATGCTGGTCAGAATGGAGGGGTTGACCCCCTCTCTCAGAATCAGAACTAATCTGGGCAGTAGCACATTGCCGGACTTCTGATGTCCAACACTGCAGTGTTAAGTTTGGCCCACAGAATTCCCATCCCAGGTGTGGCAGCTGGGCCTGAGGGCTGGGAAAGATAGTGTCCTCTCTCAGCCTGTACCTTGTGCCTGTGCTACCAGAACACTGGCATTCAGCTGCCACTCAATGTCCCCTTCTTCCTCGGCACACTGCTGGGACTTCTTGCCATAATTCTGGGCCTCCAAGGCCTGGTCCAGCTCCAAGTAGCAGCGGCCAATCTCATGGAACAGCCAGGTCTTCTCCAGAGTGGTTTTTGCCAGAGGGATCTTCTCCTCCCACCTGGAGACATGAAGAACTGGGTCAGCTTCTTCATCTCTAAACCAGCACTTGGCCACAGAAGGTCAAGGCCTCCTACTGATAAAAACTGTTTTCTAACCACCAGTTCTTTTAGATAAGGGATAGTGTTAATAAGCATAACACTTGTTAAAACTTTCAAAATTATTTTGGAACATCTGTGGGGTCAAATTTGATACAACATTTGCAAATAATGTTTACAAGTGTCATTTGAAATAACATAAAAACACTGTTTAAGAATAGTCTTAAGTATATATAAGAGAAAAATGAATACAGAAAAAAGAAAGCAATGAAAACCAAAAAATCAATTAAAATGTTAAGAGTTGGGTGCTGGCTGGTGTGGCACAGTGGATTGAGCACCGGCCTTTGAACCAAAGGATCACTGGTTCAATTCCCAGTCAGGGCACACGCCTGGATTATGGGCCAGGTCCCCAGTTGTGGGCACGCAAGAGGCAACCACACATTGGTGTTTCTTTCCTCTCTCTGCCTCTCTTCCCCTCTAAAAATAAATAAATATTTTTTAAAAAGTTAAAGTTGGATTAGAATTAGTACTTGTCTTTGGGTGGTGGGACTGAGTAATTTTTCTTCAACTTTTCTGTATTTTCCAAATTAATATTTAATAATAAGCACATATTTGCTAAGAAATGTTTTATTATAAAAATATGTAGGTGAACTCTAATACTCCTCTTCTTTTGGCACATAGACACCAGGGGCCATTCAGGAAACCAAATGCCATGTAGCAGAGATGAACAAGTCTATTTCAATCAGGTAACAAGGGCCTGAAGGACATTTGTCTCTGCACTAAGCAAGTGGGACCAAGGAGCTGGCTCACCCAGCCCAGGCTGGTCTCCAGGTCAGGCCCTCCCTCAATGTCTCCCAGGGGCTGAATCACCCTACTGGCAAAGGTCACTAGCCCCGGGGTTGGACATCAGAAGTCCAGCATTTGGGCCACCTGCAGAGTTCAGACTCTGTTACCATTGACTCCACATGACCACAGAGTCACAGAATAGTGTCAGAAGACGTCCCAGCCTCACTTGGTTCAATTCCTGAACTGGCCCAGGGTAAGGGTAACCTGGAACGCTTGTTAAAACCGATCCCTGAGCTTCAACGCAAACCAGTGAAATTGAAATTTCCAGGGAAGAGGCCAAATAATTCACATACCTAACATATTCTTGAGATGATTCTCGTCACTGGGACATTTTGAGAAAATGCTGATTTGAGTCTATTCATTAATAAAACTCTTGAGCCCCTGGAGTTTACAAAGTAGCTTTCCCATGGTCACCTATCAGAGCTAGGAGCCAAACTTGAGTCTTCTTATGCCTCTGTGCCTGGCATCCTGGCCCCAGGCTGGGAGTCTGGAGTGAGAGTAGGAGGTCCTGGCCCCAAGGTGAGGAAGGGACAGTCCTTGGTTACTCACGTGTCAATGGCTTGCTGGAATTTTCCAACTCTGGCGAAAACCCTGCCAACATTGTCAAGGGCTCTCGACTTGGCATCAGGAAGGTTGCTGTGGGGAAGAATCATGACAAGTTCACTAGAAAACAGTCATTCTAGGCACTGTGCAAACAGAAAAGAAGTCAGAGACAGTGGCCCTGGCCTCAGGGTCTCAGGGTCCAGTCTGAGGGACATGCCCAGACTGGCCGGGATGACACACACAGGCCCTCTCATGCCCTATAGCCAAGAATGAACATTATCAGGACCTTTCCAGAGGGCCATCGGCCAACAATTTGCAAAGATGTCCCTTTGATCTAGTAATCCCCCTTCTATGAATTTACATGAAGAAGATAATGTGCCATTAAGGCACTGTTTATAATAATAAACATTGGAAACAATATAAATGTTATTAGTGCCTTAGCACTGGCAGTTTTGTATATGAAAAGACATCCCTGACATATTAAGTTAGTAAGTCAGAATGTAGGAGTATATTCTATGTTTATCACAGCATTTTTGTTGGAAAAAAATAAATGCAGGCCTGTAGTATGATGCTGCGCTCCTGGCTTTGGCAATGGAGGAAGGGGCCATGAGCCAAAGGATGCAATGCATGCAGCTCTAGAAGCTGGAAGAGGCAAGTATCCAGTCTCCCCTAGAGCCTCCAGAGGGAGAGAGGCCCTACCAACGCCTTGATTTTCACCCAAACTGCCATCATATTTATAACCTCCAGAACTGTAAGAGAATAAAACTGTGTTGTTTGAAACCATCAAAAAATAAGGAAATAAATTAAAGGTGGGCATTTTTAAAAGTAGAGAGAATGTAAGTCTATTGACAGCGGTTACCTAAGGGAAATGAGAGTATGAGGGAAACTTTTAATTTATCCTTATTATTTAAATTTTTATGGTATTCATGTGTCATCAGAAAAGAGAGTAAGACACTAATTATTTATCACTACCATATGGACATTCTCATCTCTCTGTTCAAAATTACCTCCTTCCTAACAAATGAAACTCCTCCAGCCCCAGATCCCCTCCACCCGCATTCCCTCTCACTCCCCCACTCACAACTACCTCTTCGCCCCTCAAATGCCTGCAACCCAGTTGGCTCCCTGTCTTCAATGAGACTCTCCTTCTCTATCCAGTCTTCCCACTGTGCCCAGCCTGCCTTTCTAAAATGCAGATTTGATCAAGACGTTCATCTGCACACATATCTGGGGAGCTCCACTGCAGCACTGTTTGCCATAGCAAAGAGGGGGCCGCCCAAGTGCCCACAAGGAGGTAGTTGCACAAATCACTGTGCGAGCTGAAATACCATTCAAAGAAGGACACCCTTCCCAAACACACTTTAAGAAAGAAAAACAGAAATGAGTTGCTTTTGTTTTGAAAATCCTATGTATGCATAGATGTACATAAGTATGTAGGTAAATGCATTAAAAAGGAACCAGAATGACTCACGTCAAGTTGTTCCCAGTGAAGGGAGGCGGGAATCGGGGGAAGGGAGGGAGAAGACTGTCCTGTCCAGCTCTCAGCCCCACACGGCTGTGAACCAAGTACAACACTAGTACTTGTGTAAAATCAAACTCATTGGCTGCCAGTACCTTCAGGCTAAGGTCCTTCTTCCTCAGCATGGCTTCCGCCCCCCTTGGTCCCCCCAGGTCCTGGCCCCTAGCCCTACACACCACCTGCAGTTCCCCAGATCATCCAGCCCTGCCATGTCTCTCTGCCTACGGGACCATACTCCCTCCTCATCCCCCCTTGCTGACACCCCTGTCCTCTCTGAGGCCTCGTTGGCCCAGCAGGGCTCCCACCTGCCTCTCTCCTTGGACCCTTGACCATATTTTGCCCCTGCTGCTCTCACAACACCTCTGATGTCAGCCTCCTCTTCTAAAGCGGGTACTCTGTTATGGTGTGATTAATGAATAAGTTGTAACATGGTAATTTATTCATAACAATAATATATAATAGGAACGAGAAAGCATGCAGTCAGATCATCTATAGACGATTCAAAGAAAGAAATGAGGGCTGGGGTCATTGAAGAAACTATTTAGACAAGTTGGGATTTGAGCTTCATCTGGAAGGATGACAGGCTTTGGGGCAGAGGGGCAAAGGGAGGGGTGTGGCTGGTTAGAATGAGGGAGCCCCTGGGGTGCACTGAACTCACAAGTAAGGCTGGAGGCCCGTTTGTGGATGTTATAAAGGAACTAACTTTGAGGAACACCTCTGTTTGTTCAGCCACTTAGCATACGTTTATTGCATGCCCATTTGTGGCAGGTGCTGTGGACAGAAAGGGAATATAATATAGTCCCATCCAGCCCTGGCTGGTGTGGCTCAGTGGATTGAATGCTGGCCTGTGAACCAAGGTTGCCAGTTTGATTTCCAGTCATGGCACACGCCTGGGTTGTGGGCCAGGTCCTCAGCTGGGGGGCATGTGAGAAGCAGCCACACATTGATGTTTCTCTCCCTCTCTTTCTCCTTTCCCCTCTCTCTAAAAATAAAATAAATAAATAAACAAACAAATAAATAAATAAATTATTTTTTAATAAATAAATAAATAAATAAAAATAAATCGCCCCTGGGGCACATGGAAGGCTTTCCAGAAGGAAGATGCTTATTTAGATTTTGAAGAATAGGTAGGAGAGAGTTGATGAAGAAAGGGCTGGCAAAGGGGGAGGTCCCATTTAGGGACTAGCAGGAGCAGAGCACAAGGTGTTGGCCGGGGCACAGTTGTTCAGGGGCCTGGAGAGAGCTGGGTCAAGAGAGACCAGGACAAGCCAGGAAAGGAAGGGCAACCGAACTGGGCACTTGAACTTTGTCTGACCATTGGATTTGTTTTGCACAGAAGGGCCAGCTGGGCCACAGGAAATCCAGGTCAGAGGAAATAGGCAAGAAGCAAGGAGGGTCTGGACTGAGCTGTGGGAGGGAAACTGGAGGGAAAGAGGCGGCATGGGCAGGACCTGAGTGAGCTGAGCGAGAGCAGTGAGGCAGGGGAGGTGTCTGAGCAGCAGCCTGGGCTCTTTCTTGGAAACTGAGTGGCAACTAGTGACATCCTCCTGGATAGGGAACCCTGGAGCAAGAGGTTCAGGAGGAACGTAAGGGATTCCACTTAGGACGTGTTAAATTTGGGGTTCCTGTGGAACACCCAAGTGGAAATTCCTTGGAATCAGTTGGATATGCAGGTCTGGGGCTTGGGAGGGAGTCAGGTCATAAGTAAAGACTTGTATTTCTTTAGGGCATGGGATATAGTTGGATCCATATTACTGTATATACGTATCTTATTTAATTCTCATAATCCCTGCGAGTCGGTATTATTATGCCTTCACTAGAGATGAGGAAACTGAGGAGAGGAACTTAATCAAATCCATACAGGCTCAGAGCCAGGAGTCAGTCAGGTCTGTCTCCAAGGCTGGTTGGCTTTTTTATTCCTGCTTCTGGAATGGCCAATATGTGATATTTCTGCTCAGCACAGTGTAGGCAGGTGGGAAATGAATCGGGAAGGGGCAGCTCCGATGAATGAGGAGGAGAGGGCAGGAGGCAGGAAGGTTCGGGAAATCCAGTTTGACCCAAATGGAGGGTTGACATCAGAGAGCTCTGCGGAAGTAGGTTCAGAGAGGGCCTCAAGCGCCAAGCAATGGCGCTTGGTCTTAACCTGCAGCCAATGAGGGGCCAAGGCCTATTTGTCAGCATGGGCAGGAGGGTTGATAGATGAAACGCTGTGTGTGTCTGGAGGTGCTGTGCCCGTGGGAGCAGTGGAAGCAGAGAGAGCTGAGGGCTGACCTGTGCGCAGACACAGGATGATAGGAGGCTGAAAGAGACTCGGAACTGTGGAGCAGGTAGGAGCCACGTAGGAGAAAGTCGCAAATGGCTCCAAAGGTTCAAACCAGGTGCCCAGAAAGCCATGGCACCTCTGAGAGCCAGCCATCAGGTTTGGGAAGAGCTGGTCTCTGGGAGACTTGGTATCACTATTACTATGGCTACGCAGCAATGTCCTGAGGTCTTTATGTGCCCTCTGCATGCCATCCTCCCCTCTCCCCTCCCCATCAGGTGGGGCTGTTGTTATGTCCACCTGACAGAAGAGACACTGAGGCTGAGAGAGGTCAAGGGCCTTGCCTGGGAGGTGCAGTTCCAAAACTCAGGTGGGCAGGACTCCAGAGCCCAGGCACTTGGTCAGCACCAGGTCTGGCAAGGCCCTGGCTGGATCTGCCCCCTCCCCACTTGGTCCAGCCTCCTCTTGGCCGCTCTTCCCCTGGCAATACCCTGTGCTCTCCAGCCTTAAGCTTCCCCCCGCCTGCCTCAGTGCCTTCCCACAGGCCACATGTGTTCCCCAAAGCCCATCAAATCTTCCTGGGATATACTTCTCCTAGCACCGGGTCCTGTGCTTTTCCTCCTTCATGACACTTGTCACAATGGCGATGTATTAGCTATGCCACCTTTTCTTTTGCAGCTGCAGGGAAATGACCCCTGCGTGTGGTCATTGCTGTGTCCCCAACACTAGCAGCATCTGGCCTGCCCAGGGTTGAGGAATGCTTGTTGACATGAAAGTATCCCTAAGAGTCAGACCGTTGGAAGTTTTTTAGAGTTTTGGGCCAATGCCCTTGTCTTTGCAGCAGAAAAAGCTGACAGTCTTGTTCCACCCCTTACCCTCAGTCCTGGGCAGGTGGTTCCTCCCTCCACAGGATGGACCTCAGGGCTGAAACTAGGAGTTCAGCCATCCGCAGCCCTGGCAAAAGGCCAAGATGTACAGCACCCTACCCCCCCCACCCCCACCCCACCCCACCACCCCCGCTGCAGGCCCCTGGGCCTTGGCCTCCCAGCCTCCCAGGCACTCACTATTCCTTGGCGATCTCCAGGTCTTTTCTGTGGTTCTGCAGGGCTGCTACCATCTGGCCCAGCTCAATCTGGGCATTCCCTATGCAGCTGTACAAGTTTCCAACTAGTTCATCCTTGTTGGGCACCTCTTCTTTGTTCCATTCCATCACCTTCTTCAGCACTTTCTCAGCTTTCTGAAGGCTCCCTTCAGCACTGCCGCTGGTCAGCACTGGGAAGGGAAGAGGTGATGTGGAGGTGGGAGCAGCCTCTTTGTGTCTGAGGGGAGAACCCACTGCCCCTTTACCCCACCCCCCACACCATCCACAGCCCAGGGAAGCCAGTGGCTCAGGCCTCTCTGTTGTTCCCTTCCCACCTGGCAGATCCCCACCCCTCTGAGAATAACCACCCACGCATGTCAATGTCCTCCAGGCTCTTGAGGATGTAATGGGCTGTCTGTGAAGGACGGCGTTTGCGGTTCCGCAGCCATTTCTCTTGCATCAGCTTCCGGTCACGTTCCCTGGCGTAGATGGGCTTCTGCTGCCTCCAGAAGTTACTGCGGGAGTCCAGGTAGTTGATGCCTGTCATGATGAGGTCCTCCACAGTCAGGCCGCGCTTGATGGTGCCTTTGATCAGGTCTGTGGGAAAGGGTGTGAGGAGGAACCAACCAGAACAGGCATCTAAGGGAGTTGCCTCCTTTTGGCTCCTGCCCCAGCTTTAGGGCCCCCTGTGGGGAGCTCTGCCTGGAATTGCAGAAACAGTGAGCAAAGTGGGAGCACATGGGTGGCTGTGTGGGTCTATCTGGGCCCAGATGAGGCCAGAGCTCCACCTCTCAGGCAGTCCCACAGTACAGAGCTTAGTACATAGGCCCTTTATGGCAAGATATGAGGAGCTAATAGAAGGAGCAGCTGGTGGATGGCCCCCAGTCTTCAGGCCTCCCGCATTTCAAGCTGTGTCCCCAGAGAAGACAAAGTCTAAATGCACGACCCAGCCCAGGCATCCAGTGCCCAGTGCCTCCCCAGGTGCTAAGTAGGCCAGTGCAAGCTGGGAGCTGGGGGAGTGGGGGGTGTGGTGGTGCCCAAGTCATTTTTGCCACCTGAGCAGAGAGGTTAGAGCTGGTAGCAAAGCTGCAAGGCCAGGTGAGGTATTGTTCAGGCCACCCCTTCCCTCCACAGAAACTCGCCCTGGGGGAGCATTCGGGCCTGTTATGCAGATGTGTCAGTGGTGAAGCTGCCTTGTGACACAGACCTGCAAGGAATCCTGCAGATGACCTTGGAAGTCAGTTCTGGAGAAAAGCCATTTATTTGATTCAAGGGTGATTCCTGCTCAGGCTTATCAGCTAATGGCAGTACTCCCATCCTGCATGTTTATGTAAGGCATTCATTTCAAGGCTCCATCCTATTTCCTGTCACTGCCAGCACAGTGTGGTAGAAAGGCTGTTGGACCAGAGGTTAGGAGGCTTGGGCTCTGGTATCAACTCCACCATTAACTTATTTGTCACCTTGAACAAGTTACTCCCCATTCAGGGTCTCTTTCTTTGTCTATAAAAGGAAGGGCTGTACCAGGTAAGGCATGGGACATTCTAGTATTAGTGTCCTAGGAGTCCCCTTCTAGTGCTTCCCAGCTGGATTACCTTGCCCTTTGTAGTTATTGAAGGCCAAGGGGATGCCCTCTTCAGAGACAAGGGGGTAGAGGAACCCAAATCTTCGGAGTTCCCTCCCAGGGCACCATAGCGCTCAAGAGCACTGGTTCTGAAATTGAACTTCCTGGATTCAAATCTGAAAGCTGTGTCACTGCTTATCTACATGTGCCCTTAGGTGACTTAATCTTTCTGTGGCTCAGTTTCCTCTTCTGTAAAATGAGAGTAAAATCTGTCCATAGGAACATGTTGGCTAATATTAGATGGCAGGCTCAGCCTTTGCCTTGTGCACTAAGCATCCACCCCAGATTCCCTTTGCCTTGTTTCCTGTTGCAAACAAAGTGTCCGAAACCTTCGTCCAACAGGAGCTTTTCCAGATACTCCTTGTCCACATAGAGCTCGCCCAGGAGCTGGCGGACAGTCTTCTCACTCTTGAACGAGCCCCTCCGCTTGGACTCCCTCTTGGGGTGATGTAAGAACTGTCTCACAGGATGCGGCTTCTGCAGGGCTTTCATATCCTGGGAAGATGGAGCAGCACCCAACAGAGCCTCAGCACAGAGCACAGAGAATCCAGGGCCCAGAGTCTGTGATCCCAAACTCTTTGTCCAGGACCTCCCTGTGGGCCAAGACCCATGGAGTGTTTCTGGCTGGGGAATAGCTAGACTCCCAGGAACTTTCTAGAGCTGGAGCAGAATCCCATGGCTGCCTGTGATGGGTAGGGGCTAATTGCTCCCAGGCAGCAGAGCCACTAAGGCTTGTGTGCCTCAGGCACATGTGACCTCTTCCCTTGAGGGGATGTAGCATCAGAACCAGGGCCCTTACCTCAGCCTGCTTGCTTAAGAAGGAAAGGTCTCCTTTGTTCTCCAGCTTAATTGAAGAAGGACCTGCAAGGACAGAAGCCGAGGCTCAGGTTGGCCAGGCCTCCAGCATGATCTGTCACATCTTTTTGTGTGGAATGGCTATCTTTGGCAGGGGGATGGTGGGCGTTGTTGCAAAGCTGGTTCTGAGTCAGCCTGGCAGGCAAATGGTAAAGGTTTGGTGTAATACTTTTATAGGATTATGCAGCCCTTGCTAGTCCAAGGCCATGGCAGCCAGGTTTCCAAACAAGGGGAGCTCTGATTTCATGCCATTTCCATACTCTGCCATCTACACTAGCAAGCTCTTACTCCTTCCTCCCTCACCACCTCCCCCCCGCCCTGACATAAGCCCTGCTCTTGCTGCACAGAGGGTAAGAGAGGAAGCCAAAGAGTGGGGAAGACCAGGCTCAGGACTCCACTCTACCTTATGACACCAGGTCAAAAATAGGCATCCTCATCTGACTTCGGGTGAGTGAAAGAGCCCTTCTTATCTGGCTTTGAGGATAACCGGACACTGCAGTGCTCAGTAAAGTGGATCAGGGGTTGGCCCTCCCAGTGAACAGTTCCTAATCTTTAACAAAATCAGCAGCAGTCAAATCCAAGCATGCGACTCCCTGTAGGCCTCTTGGTGGTCACCATCCAAGACACCTCAGGCCTTCCTCCACACCTAAGAATTCTAAGAGACTTCCTGGATAAGGGAAAGGCCCCATGGTCACTCACTTCCCACCGAGTTGTTGATGGCTTCCTGGGCTTTCTGAATTCCAACTTTGAATTCCCGGTCAGGCCGTAGCTTATAGCCTCGATGATAGAACACCAAGGCAAACTCAAAGTCTCCCATGGTGTACAAGGTCTCAGCCTTTTGTAAAATCCCCTGAAATGAGAGGAAGTCAAACCAAGATGGACAGACAAGGCCTTACAGGACTCAGGTGTGGTGGAAGAGAAGGGTCCTGGGTTGAGGGTCAAGGCTGGAATAGAGGGGCAGAAAGCAAGGCAAGTGACCTATGAAGAAAGAGAAAATGGTATCAAACTCTAGGCAGTCTGGCTGGTTCTTCTGCCACTTCTAATCAGAGGGTGCTGCAGACAATGGCAGTGTTAAAGCAAGATGGAGTTCTCCAGCCACACAATCACCTTGCAGAAAGTCGGGTCACCCTGGAGTGAAGTCTCAGCATCCTTCAGGGACTTCTCCAACTCTCCCATCTTTAGGAAGCACTTGGAACGGGCAACCAGGCACTTCTTGTCTCCGTTCTGAAGCTGAAGAGCCTGAAAAGGAAACCACTCAGGTTGATGAGTACCAGGCAGGGCAAGGTGGAAGCTAGACTGGAAATAGCAGCCCAAACCCTCCTGCCAAAGTTTCCAGGGGACTCCTTGGGGCAGCAAACAGGTCTTTGGATCTTATCTGATGAAAAGCAGCACATTATCAATCTTTGCTTGGTCAGCCTGATTATCTGCAAGTGGCTCATTTTAAACAATGTGAAATCACACACTATTGTGGAAACCATTGGCTACAATGTGAGAATACACTACTCTGTGGATATACTGAATTTCCCTGAGTGTCTAGGATGTCTCCAGTCCACTTAGACAATAGAATCTTAGGACATTTGGTGAATACCAAATTCAGCCACAAACCTGAAATCAATGCACAACACACTCAAAATACATCCCAAAGGCAAGCATTCTGAAGGGTAACAAAATAGATTTTAGGACAATCTGCAGCTTGAGTTATCTGCTCCACTAGCTCTCTTTTGTTACAGAGCTTATTGATAATTAATCACTATTTCAGGTGATTAAGATGAAAATGACCCCGTAACTGGTGTGGCTCAGTGGGTTTAGTGCCATCCTACAGATCAAGAGGCACATGTGCCCACCTCAGGGCACACGCCTGGGTGGTGGGTGGGGGTCCCTGGTTGGGGGCATGAGAGAGGCAACCAGTCAATGTTTCTCTTGCACATCGATGTTTCTCTCCCTCTCTTTCTTCTTCCCTTCCCCTTTCTCTAAAATAAATAAAATCTTTAAGAAAATAAAAATAACAAAGATGAAAATGCCAACAAAAATGAAACCGTGATATTGGCCCTAAGTGGGAGCAGAACTCTTCCCCTACTTACCATGTCCTCTCTTCTTCTGAGAGACCATTACCATAGTCAGTGGTATACTGTCCTTCCTGAAGCATCAGACTGTGTATACCCCTTTCTAAGACCTTCCCACTTTTCCAGGAAGAGGAAGTAGCTACTCTTTCCTGAGAAAAAAAAGCCACTTCTCACCCAAAGCTATCTTCCCTCAGGGTGTTCTTTTTTCTCAGCCTGAGGTTCTCCAGGATCAAACGTGATCCCCAAAGAAGAAAATGGATGGGGGCAGGCTCTTGACCTCAATTGTTTGCCCATCTTGTCAATCATTTCTGGTTTTAGGGTGTGGTTGATGATGGAAGGGCTAAAAGACTCTGGGTACCAGTTGAGAAGCTTGACTTTAGTGGGAGTCTCCAGACAGGTTTAAGAGAGCTATTCTGCACCTCCATTTGGAATAAGAAGTGGCTATTTGTTGTAAAAGATGTCATAAGAACATCTAAAAACTTACTTGCAAGGAAGTATCATCTGATGGTTAGCACCTCAGAACTGGAGTCTAAGTGCCTGGGGTTGAATCCTTCTCTGCTCCTTGCTAGTTCAGTGATCTTGGGTATGTTACTCAATTTCTTTATCAGCTTTTATCTACAAAATTGTGTAATAACAGCACCTCCCCCATAGACTTATACTGTGCTTAGTAGTATGTCTGGTATCCTAAAACAGCACTTAATCCCCTTAGGGTGGGGTGGAGCAATTTTTACTAAGGTTATGTTTGATAATGTTAGTTATTTACTGACCCCCTTCCATAAGCAACTGAGAGTTCACTTTTGCAAGAAGTCTCCCAGGCAACCTCCTGGCCAATGATGGGAAATTAGGGCTGCGCTGTAGGAGGCCAGTCAATGACGAAATATTTGAGTAAAAGAGAAGAGGTCATTGTTAACTCACAGAATGGTTACTAAGAATCAGGCGGAAAGTAGGTGGGAATTGCTAGGAAATGGCTCAGCAGGGGCTTGTCACAGCGGTGCATTAATCAGCAACAAGTGGACAGAAATAATAGGGTCATCCAGGCATCATCAGGACTTCAGCGTTATCAGGAATCCAAAGTAGTGATGGATGATTGGTAGCTTTAGAACATGACTTACGTTGCTGAAGCTATGGACTGCTTTAGAGAACTCCCCGCAGAGATAGAGCCGCTCGCCCTCCGCCATGTAAGAGGAAAAGGTAGTTCGCAAGCCGCTAGTTTCTGGATCCTCTAAATTAGACATGATGACGGGATTCGGAGACGCTTAAACGGAGAAAGAGAAGAAGAGACGCCGGAGAACCTGTCTGGCTTGTGGAAGTACCGTCTCTTAGCAACCGGGATACATAGAGCTACTTCCGGCCCCTCCCCTTGCTCGTGCCAGGCCCCAGTCCAGGGGACGACAGCCCGCCGCCTGCGGCCAAGTGCGTTGGCATCTGTGCGGCTGCGTACTGGGCGGAGGTGTGACTTCCGCGTGAGGTGGGTGTGAGGCGGCACCACTACAGTGTTCACTGCCGCACACTCCACCGGACCTCTCCGTAGTTGAATCGTGTCCGAAATTTATAGCAAGAAAAATAGGAAGAGGATTGGGGGCAGAAGTCCCAGTAAGGATAAGGCTCACGTGGCAAGGATATGTTCCCCGCCTGTGCTGCGGGGAGAGAGCACTGGGCTTGGAGTCAGAGTAATCCTTGGGCAGTCTTCATTCCCGACGGAACTAACCTTGCAACTGGCCCGGAAGGGCTCTGAGCTTTTAATTTTCCTCCTGCCAAATGAATGGGAAGATAATAAAACCTTCTAGATGTCAGGGGTCTGCATGAGACAAAGTGGAAAATAACGTTGGATTCAACCTTCAATTGAACACATTTATTGAACCTCTGCCAGTGGCAGGACTGGATCAAGGCCTTTCCTGACATTCTTCCCTTTTCCCTTCACTCCAGCTCCTCAAAATAGTGAACTAGCTTCCAACAAACACCCTTACATTTACTGCATTACTTCTAAAATATCGTCTCCCAAGGTCAATGAGATTGTGACCTATGCTAAGGCTGCTTGCAGAAGTGAAGCCTCTGGCATGCAATTGCTTATGGAAGGTGGTCAGTAAATAATATTATCATACACAACCTTAATATAAATTGCTCCACCCTCAGGGGATTAAGTGCTGTTTTAGGATACCAGGCATACTGCTAAGCACAGTACAAGCCTATAGGCAAAGCACTGTTATTATTCGATTTTATAGGTGAGGAAACTGATAAAGAAATTGAGTAACATGCCCAAGATCACTGAACTAGCAAGGAGCAGAGAAGGTTTCAACCCCAGGCACTTAGAATCCAGTTCTAAGGTGCTAACCCCCAGACTATACAAAGGCAGGGATCTTGTGTTAATCCTGTATTCCCAGAATTCAACTGTCTGACACATAGTGGGAGCTAAATAAATCCTTGTTAAAGTTTAAGTAGTAACACGATATCCTTAACTATTCAAAGTGTGTGCCTGTGAGGGAGATGAGGACAGAGTGGTGTGAAGCCCAGAAGAGTGAACAGTTCAGTTAGGGTTTGGTATGGGTCAGAGACAGCTTCCCAGGGGATTAAGATGAAAATGCCAGCATAACTGAGTTGAGGGTGAGTAGGATGATGCCTGTAACACCTAAGTAGAGAAGGAGGTGAGCAAAGGCCAGACGTAAGTTCACAAGGTGTGTAAGGAGCAGCAACCCCATGCGTTGGAGTGAAAACTGTCCTATTCTAGGTTGTCAAGATGAGTGCATAGATGAATTAAACACACTGCTGAGTCAGCAGTTGTTAATTAGGAAAAAAAAAAAATCTCCTGCAAAGAAGAAATCAATACATTCAATGAATGGAATCCCAATCAAAATTCCAGCAGACATTTTTTTCAGTAAGTGACAAGCTGATTCTAAAATTTATGTGGAAATGCGGACCTAGAATAGCTAAAACAGTTTTGAAAAAGGACAAAGAGAACGTACACTCTGTGCTTTTATGACTTATTTAAAGCTACAGTAATGGTATTAGCATACAGATTCCTATATAGGTCAATGGAATAGAATAGTCCAGAAACATATATATAATCAATTAATGTTCAATAAAGTTGCCAAGGAAATTCAATGGGGAAAGAATAATATTTTCAACAAATGGTGCTGAAATAATTGGATGGCCACATGCCAGAACAAAACAAACAATCAAAACCCTTAACCCTTACCTCACACCATATTAAAAAATTAAAAGACTTAAATGTAAGAGGTAAAATTTAAAAACCAGAAAAAATATATAGGTGAGAATAATAGAACACAAAAAGCATGAAAAATAAAAGACAAATTTGATATCTCCTGTTTTTTTTTTTTTTTTTTTTTTTTTTTTTTTGTGTGTGTGTGTGTGTGTCTAAAATAAGAGAATTGGACTAGGGGATTTCTGCAGTCTCATTAAGCTCAAATGCTGCTTTGGCTGAACCTCCCTGGGGAGTTTCCCTAGAACACATGGGCCCTTGGGCAAAAAGTGACTGAGAACCTTGTGGTTCTTCACAGGATAGATCATGATGGTCTCTGCTGTAAGCCCCTGTCTCTGGTTGTCACAAGGAGAGAGGTGGGTTTAGAACTGTACACTCAGGTAGACCCTGCTCCCCTTACTCTTCCCCTATAATCCTTTTCTTTGATTTACATGTTCATTCCAGTGTTTTTTCGGTCATGCATACCGTGAGTACCTAACATGTGCCAAGTCCCATGCTAGGGCTGGGGATGCCAAAATGAATAAGGCACTCACTTCTGGGTCTTGAGGAGCTCACAGTCAAATGGGAAGATCCACTGGATATGACTTTCTTCCCCTCCTCACCTGCAGCAGATTTTAGTGGACCAGGCCAGGAACGTGGAGGCAGAGGGACAGTTGCTCGTCTGCAAAATGATGTTGCTGTGAGGAGTATGTGCTAGCACCCATGCCTTTCGCATAGTAGGTGCTCGATGAATATTGGCTAAAATGGATTAAAATCTAGGAGGGAGTCATTAGGCAGTCTAAGGCTTCTGAAACTAAGATAGAATGCCAAAGCCTGGACACAGAAATGGTACCTATATTCCTCTAGGTCTAGTGGCATGAACCTGTCCTCCAGCCCATTTTAGAAGATTCAGATGGGAAAAGCAAAAGAGTTTAGAACTTTTAAGCCAGAGAACAGAAAGATGAGAAGATGGGGACATATTGATAAATTCAGGCCACAGGAGTCTCTGTGGGGACAGGACTGTGTAATGAGAGTCTTTTCTGGGGAGTTCAGGGGTTTGGGGGTGGGTGTGTAATGAGAGTCTTTTCTGGGGAGTTCAGGGGTTTGGGGGTGGGGGCAGACACCTAGAATGAGACCACTGAGAAAATTGAAGAACCTCGGTGATTGGCTCATGGACCCTCTCTCTGGCCAGCACCTCTCCTCTGTCACTCTCTAGACAGTTGCTTTCTTGTTGTCCCTGCCCAGACTAGTTGAACTTGGTCCCAGCAATACCTAGAGGGGGACTTAATCACTCAGCAAATATTTATTGAGTGTTTACTAGGTACCAGGCCCTATTCAAAGAGCTGGAGACATAGCGGTGAAGAAAAGAAAGATCCTCATGGATATAAGCAAATATATCTGAAGGATTTGTTAGAAATGACATAGCTGGGGCAAAGGGCCTGTGCATTTTAAATTTTTATCAAAAATTTTTTTAGAGAAAGGGGAAGAGAGAGAGAAAGAGAGGGAGAAAAATGTCAATGTGCGAGAGAAATGTTGACTGGTTGCCTCTTGCATGCCCCCAACCAGGGACCTGACCCTCAATCCAGGCATACGCTCAACCAGGAATCTAACCAGGGACCCATAGGTTTGCACACTGAGCCACACCAGCCAGGACTAAATTAAAATATATATATATATATATATATATATATATATATATATATATATATATTTAGAGAGAGGGGAAGGGAGGGAGAGAAATATCTATACACTAGAGGCTAGAGATACATCCATTGGTTGCTTCCTGCACACCCCAAGCTGGGGACCTGGCCCTGACTGGGCAGTGAACAGGTGACCTTCAGTTTGTAGGCCAGTGCTCAATCCACTGAGCCAGACCAGCCAGGGCAAATTTTTATCAATATTGCCAAGTTGATATATGCAAAGAGTTTATTATAATTTAATTATAGTTTATGTTCCACCTGTATACCTGTTTCTGGACCAGTCTTCCTAACCAGAGAGATAACTTCTGCACAGGTGATCTCTCCCAACTGCAATCTTCCCACTAGCTCATGAAAACCCTGAGTTGCTCTCTCTGATGGCCAGAAATGGAATACCTTCATAGATGTTTTCTTTAACTACAGAGAGGATTCTTCTCTGAGATTTGTGCTATTTGGGAAGAATCTTGGTAGTGGTGGAGCTCAATCCATGCAGAGGTGGAGCCTCTGTAGGACCAACAAAGAAAGGCAGTGAGGAGCATTTCAAAAGGATACCTGTGAATGAAGGAAGTGACCTGAAAGTGACATCATCAGGGATCATTTGTTTCAGGCCAGTGATCCTAGCTACCCCTGGACTGGGGAGAGAAGGGCTTGGCAAAGTTTTCGTCCATAAGAATGTCACAACATTTCAACAGTGTTATTGTCACTCAGGTGCTTGGCAGGGACACAGACATGCTGACTCTGCACCCTGTCCTGATCCCTTAACCTCAGCTGCTCAGCCCGCGATTCTCCACCCTGGAGCTATTAGGGTCAGGGAGCAGCTGGAGAGACTTACAGGGACTGGGGTAGACATAGCAAAGGTCCAGAACGTCGGAGCAGAAAATATTATGTCCTGGTGTCCTGGTTTCTAAGACTGATTTCAAATATTCTGCCACACAAGTTCACCAGTACCTGTCGGACTAGGTGTCCCAGTTTTTGGTTCGGAAAATATCGTGTGTCTCAAAGGTAATGAAGAGGGAGGCAACAGTTCATTCATTCCAGTGTCTATGAGTGGGATGGGGGGAGGAGCGGGGAGGAGCAGGAGAGTGACAGAGATGGCCCCAGCTCTGCGCTAGAAACTTCCGTGAATCCGCGCAGTGTTACTGGCATTATCATAGCGCCACTTGCTTACCCTGTCCCCGGCCCAATCCCACACTGGGAAGTCTGATATGTTAGCCTCGGCTCTCAGCCTCGCCCCACTAGCTCAACTGAGAGGGTCCAAGTGCATATGGGAAAGCAGCCTGCCACGGCTGCTTAAAAAAGTGGGGCTAAGCAACTGGGCTCGGTGTGGCCGATTTCAGGCAGCTGGGATGCGGACGTCAGTTTTTCCCTTGGGGAGATAGGAAGGAGACTCCAGGTCCCCAAAGAAGCGCCACAGCCAGTTCGGCCGACAACAACCCCCCTCCCCCCCCTCCCAACACCCCCATTGGAGTGGCGGTCGGCCCAGCCCCTAAGCGATCAGGCGACGGCCCCCGGCCCGGTACGTTCTCCTCCCAGCGTAGCCCGGCCCATCTCCCCACCCGAGGCTCCGCCCCCGATCCCTCCCCGGCTCAGCAGGCTCGAGAAAGGCGGCACCCAAGGACTGTCTGGGCTTCTGGGATGGATACGCTTGGAGGACTACAAGTCCCAGCAGCGCCTGGGCTCGCCCACGGGGGCCGGGCTCTACCGGGCAGCGAATTGGGAGGGGCTTTGGCGCTCAGGCTAGGGAACACGTGTGACCAATCGCCGGATGGCTCACGACGTGTGCCGATGGGGGCGGGGAGAAGCCCTCCAGGGCCCGGACAAAAGCCGGATCCCGGGCGGCTGCGGGAGGCTGGCGCGCTCCGGTTAGTGGGCGTTAGGTCAGGGCCTCTGTGGAGGGAGCGCCGCGCACGGACCTTCGCAGAGAGGTGAGTAGCTGGTGGCTGCTTTTGTGGGAGGGCCCCCACCTGGCCCAGGATCTTCCTGCCTCCCTCTCTCAGCCCGGAACCGCCTCCACCGACGCAGGCTTGGTGTTAAAGCGCCCTTTCTGCACCTGCTTGGAAGTTTTGGGGGTCTTAGCTTTGGGTTAGCCTTCGTCCGTAACCCCCGGCAGCGGCCACGTGCCTCTGACTCCCAACTCTTCCACTTTCCAGTTCCTGGGAGTTTGCACAGGCTTGCCGCCATCCTTGCTTCTCTTTCCTCCGCCGACTTGCATTTACTCTATGCTGGCACCCCTCACCTCCTCCAGGAGCCAGGTACCGAGCCAGTTCGGGCTTTATCGGACCATCTCTTGCCCCCATCCGGTTCCTCTCAGCCGATGCGGAGGACGGGAAGTAGAGAGGCGGTGGCCACTCGACCCACTCTGACCCCTTCAAGTCAGGTTCAAGCCCTTCCTTCCTTATAGTTTCGGAGAGTCCACTGAGCCTCGCGCCGAAGTAGAGAGAGCAGGCGCGGTGGGCCCCGGCAGGCGCGAGGTCCGAGGCCTGGCCTTGCCGCGAGGACCTGGCCGTAGAGTGGCGACGTCGGAAGGACCCTCCTCGCTCTGGAGGTGCCGTCGGGCCAAGCGTCTAAGAGACAGATGGCCAGGGTGCCAGTCTGCCCCCCCCTCCCGCCTCCCTGGCGCTGACTCCGAGTTTGGCTGAAGCAAGGTCCTCTAGGGGCGAGAGGATGCTGCCGCCACCCTCCTGTTGGGCTTGGCAGAGGGCCAGTCCCCGCGCCTACTGCCCTCTCCAACCTTGGCAGATACTGTGCAGTTCCGAGGAGTTATGCCATTAGGTGGTCCC
Source organism: Furipterus horrens (assembly GCF_987537825.1). NCBI lineage: Eukaryota > Metazoa > Chordata > Mammalia > Chiroptera > Furipteridae > Furipterus > Furipterus horrens. The sequence goes on along the minus strand of NW_028327181.1, from coordinate 79,743,736 downwards.
TCCTCGGCAGTCTGTCTGGGCACAGAGTTTTGGGGAGGATGGTTAGCTAGGAGCAGTGCATAGCACAGTGTTTCAGCCAGCTCAGTTCCTTGTATTTCTGAAATGTTGGGTAGGGACAGCTAGCGGGTAGACCCCAGGTGGGTAATTTTCACCTCTTGCAGAGCTTCTTAAACAGCTTAGGAGACTTTGATGGGAAGGTCCCCCAGACACTGGGCAGCTAGTGTCTCTACCCACCTTCTGACACTATGTAGGGGGCACTTACAGAACTGCCCTCTCCTTTGCTCCAGGGATTGGCTCTCTCCTCAACCTCCAGATGTTATGGATACTAACCTTAAAAATGAGTACTTTTTGTCTTTTCCAGAGAGAGACCCTAAGTAGCATTCCTAGTGGTTCTGCAATACATTCCTGGGGAACAGGCTTCTTTCATTCAGCCTTCCCTGTGGGCTGTTTCTGCACCTGGTGGCTTCTGTAGATGAACTCAGTCTTGGGTCACATACTCTGTCTGCAGAAAAGACCCCATTCAGCTCATAGGCTCCTCCCTTGGAATATGTGTGTATGTGTATGTGTGTGTTTCAGGTTCCTTGACATGATGTCTCCCAAATGGTTTACACATTTACCTGTTACCAGGTAACAGTTTGGCCCCAAAGCCAACGCCTGGGGTCTTAGCTCTGCTCTGAAACCATTTATCACCAGTTTGACAGCGCATTCAGCTTCTGTGCACCTCCAGCCCAGATTGGTACACACTTTTTCTTGTTGTCACTAGAGCAACTGTTTTTAACTGGTGGTTTGGGGCCATCAGAGGTTAGTCACAGGTCGTCACCTTAAAATGATATATACAGTCAGGTGTGTGCACCTTTTTCTGGGCTTTTCTTCGGATCCTCAAGTCTGAGACCTCAAATAGGTTAGGAGCCACTGTCCTAGAGATACTTCAAGACTCCGCTGAATGTTTAAACTTGGGACTTACCACCACCCAGTTCACTCCCTGGGTTTGTGAGCCTTCTTACCCTGTGTTGGTGAATATGCAGAGGCGATTCTTTCCCGGCTTTTATTCTGTCTTATAACATCTCTGTCTTGGTTTTGAGAGGGCTTTCCCCATCTAAGCCAGAATGCTCTGGTGGCAAATCTTTTCCATCCTGTACCATAGCCCTGGTGTGCCTCTTCTCTCCCATCCTTTTGGAGATGAGCTCTTGAATCTGAGATTTGATCTGGTGCTCAAGAAAATTGTGGCTTTTCAGCTACACAAGGTCCCTTTTCTCTCCCTGTCCTTTCCAAAGTCGGGTCTCTTGTCTGTTTTGGCAGGTGCCAGGTTTGGGGGACTGTTGTCCTAGCAGTGCCTGTCAGACCTCTGCCATAGAGGCTTAGCTGAGGGGCTTCCTTCCTTCTGGATTTTGCGATCCCTTGTGCCTGATATGTCTGAACTGCTGAGGGTGGTCAGAAATTGCCCCCTTCTTTCTCTGCTTGCCCTGGGCTGCACTCTGGGAGGGGGGTGGGGGCAGGTGTACCCATCTGATTTCAGGACCAGTTTTTCTGGTCTGAGTCAAGAAGGTTGGGAAATGGAGCTGGAGTGGGTGGAGGTGGCAGACTCTGGGGCAGTGGGGCTGGCTGAGGCATCTCCTTCTGAAACTCACGTTGAGATGGAGCTGGAAGGTATTCCAGGGGAAGTCCAGAAAAGGGAATGTCTACTTTGAGCCCCTTCCCTGCTACCCCACTTTGGGCCAGACACTAGACTGAATGTGCCCATTGTGCTCAGCTGGAGACCAGCTGGGAGGCTAAAGGAAGCAATTGAGCCAGGATTAGAATCTGAAGCTCCAGCATGGCCATTCGGGAGGGATGTGCAGAGTGGCCTCGGGACATTGGCCTTCCTTGAGCTGGAAATGGAGACCAGCCTTCCTGTTTGTATAAACCAGCCAGCTCCCTAACTCTGCCCTCCTTTATTTGCACTTGCCTTTTCTCTTCCAGCAAATTGAACAACTTCAGTTCTGGATCTTTGTGGGAGAGACAGGAGTGACCTTTCCTCATCTGGCCAAGTTCTTAGCATAGTGACTTGATTACCTTTCCTGCCCCTGTTCCTCTCCCTAAATCGTTCCTGTCACTACCCATGGGAGAAAATGGCGTGTCAGGACAAGTGGTGGGAAGGGAAATGAAATTGTTGCACAGACCCTTTTTTTTTTTTTAACATGGCATATTCCGTTTAGAAATGGTCTTTTCTCTTGAGTTGGGGTGTGGTGTTTTCTGGAGACCAGGAGTAAGAATGTTTGGATTCACATCTTGTGGCCCCTGCTAATTAGTTAGGCTTCTTGGGCAGGTTATTTTAACTCCTCTGAGCTTCTATTTCTCATCTGAGAAACAGGGTTATGAATCTCGATGCACCTCACAAGACTCACATAAAGTGAGTTTCTGTATACATGTGACTAAGGATGGTTTCAGCCTCCTCCCAGCCCTGGCTCAGTTAGAAGTGACCAGTACAGGGTGGTCTCCAGGGAGGCCTCTGTTTTGCTCTAAATTAGCAGCTGGGTGACTCAGTGGGCTGGGTGGGTTGCACTGAAGGTCATAGTTCCCCCGCCCTGTGTTTGCTCTGAACTCAGGGAGAAATGAGCTTTGATATGACTCTTCCTCTTTGCTCTTCAGGGGCTTGATCTTTCCAGAGGCTAACTAAACTTGCTGGCCGGGCCTTCAGCTTAGTGCTGTGTGTCAGTGTGTGAAGAGGGTGAATCTGGGTGTGGGGGAGAAAAAACCTGTAGGGGGAGTAAGGCTAGCATTGCACAATTTGGCTATGCTCCCTGCAGGTAACAGACCCAGAGGGTGTGTTTCAGTGCCTGTGCCCACCTTGGGTGGGATCAGCACTCAGGTTCGGGTTCCCACCACTGATAATCCTGGTCCCTCCCTGGTGAATGTCGTCATGCGTGAGCTGATTTGCCTAGAGAGCGTGGAGATAGGATTGAGGCCAAGAATCCAAGGGAAATGCCAGCTTTATATTTCTCTATCATCTTCCCTTTTCCACCATGTCCTGATCCTCGTCTGCTGTTTGAGATCCCACTCCTCCTACTGGGCAACCCTTTTTCTCCCTCTTGAGAGGTGCTGAGATCTGGTTTTATCGTCTAGTGGCAAATGGGCCTGTGTCTGCCCTGCTGATGAAGATAGTGCTTCCATTTTCTGCCCCTTCTGACCAGCTCCTCTTACCCCAACAGATAGAGCAGGTCCCTCTGCAGCCATGTCAGCCAAGGCGATTTCAGAGCAGACGGGCAAAGAACTCCTTTACAAGTACATCTGCACCACCTCGGCCATCCAGAACCGGTTTAAGTATGCCCGGGTCACGCCTGACACAGACTGGGCCCGCCTGCTGCAGGACCACCCCTGGCTGCTCAGCCAGGTGAGTATGCCCCCATCCCAGACCCTTCATCCAAGCCCAGAGGCTGAGGAAGAGAAAGTAGTCAGTTTGTTGGAGATGTCCAAGTGGGTCATGTGATGGCAGACTGCCTGCATCGAATGGGCAGCATGCAGTGGGCTGGCAGTGTTTTGTGTTCAGCTCCCCACATGTTGAGGTACCTTGGCATGGCATACAGAGAGCATGGCCTTGGAACTGGACAAATGGCAGCTCTGTTTATTAATCATGTGGCCTGGAGCAAACCATTTTACTCTCTGAGCTTCATGGGCATAACATGCACCATGTGAGCTGTAAGGATTAGCAGTAAGGTCTGGGAAGCATTTAGTGTGCTGCCTGTCACTTGGTAGATGCCCAGTAGAGAATAGGTATGTGCCCCCCTGGGCCCATCCCCTCAAGTGGAGCACATCATGGATGTCAGGGTCCTGAGGAAGTGTGACATTTTAGTTTGGGAAGAATGGCTAATGGCCTTGGGGGTCAGGCAGCCTGGCAGAGAGGCTCTTCAGATCCTTGCAGGGCCACTATTGGGAAGGGTTGGGAAGTTTAGATTTCTTTGGCAAGGCCCAGAGAGCAGGGGTAGATCCAAAGGTGGGGTTTCAGGGATGCATGTTTCCTCCCAACTGGGAGGCAGTCCAGCCGAAAAGGGAGCTGCCTCTAGAAGTAGTGAATTTCCTGGCACTGGAGGTATATGAACAGTGGCTGGGGGCTGCTTCTTGAGCTTCTAGACAGGGTTCAAGCACAGGGATGGGGTTGACCAGATGACCTCTTAAGGTCGACCCAAGGCTCTATCTTTCTGTTCTTCCTTTTTGAACATGGGCTGGTCCATCCCCTTGAGTGTAAGGGAGACAAAATCTGTAGGTTAAACCTAAAGCTTATAGTTTATTCAAGTTAAGACACCACATGAGGGAGGGGAGGGGATAGTTTATTCAGCAGGTATTTGGTAAGTACCTGCTCTGTGCCAGGTTCTATCCTGGGCACAGATTGTTCTAGATTCCTGGTTATCAAAAGGAAGGTGTAGACTGAAACAGGTGAGAGAAGCTTCCAAGAGTTGACCCTAAAGGAGGGGTGGGATTGGTTTGCAGAGTGGGATAGATTGGAAGTCACCCAGTCTATCCTGTGCTTTGGGTCCCCAGATTGTCATCTCTTACTCTATCCTCTCTTTCCTTGTTCTAAATACAAACCCATCTTGTTCCAGAGCTTGGTGGTTAAGCCAGACCAGTTGATCAAACGGCGTGGAAAGCTGGGCCTAGTTGGGGTCAACCTCACTCTGGATGGAGTCAAATCCTGGCTGAAGCCACGGCTGGGACAGGAAGCCACAGTGAGTCTGGGTAGAGGGCTGGTATGGCTGTGCCATGGTAGCAGAAGCAGACATGGTAGCTTCATGGTAGCAGTCCCGTGGCCCACCCCGACACTGGTCGGATTGCAGCCTGGGGAAGGTGGTAGTCTGTGGAGCCGACTTAGTCAGCGGGCCAGTCCGGGTGCTTATTCCCAGCTCTCTCTATCAGGGAACGGCCAGATGTACTACATAGGTAACCCCACTATAATCCAAGGGCAGGGTAGAAGTGGTCTGTTTCTTTATTGTCGATCTGAGATAGGAATTCCTTTTTTCAATTTCTAGAAAGGATGTATGGTAGCTTGTCATGACATGCAAACCCTAAGAGGGTGGGTAAAAAAGTGGAAGAAGAGACATGCAGAATCATTTAGGCAGAGGTGTGATTGGCTTGGTAATTAATTTCAGCTCTGTAGATGAGAGCGCTAAAGTGAAATCTGCCTTAGGAAGGCTAAGAGATGCTCAGAAATAAACTTGCATTTCTTTTTCTTGTCACTCCCAAAGGGAATGAAGAACTAAAGGGAGGGATTGGCTGAGGCTTAGCTTAGACTGGGGAGGATGTGCCGTCCACACCTGGCTTTGCCCCATCTGGGGTGACTGTGGACTGGGGGTGACCGTTCTTTTCCTTGGCTGACCCTGAGGGAGGGTGAAGATGGTGATGGAACCATCTTCCTCTGTGATTGAGCTTTCTTAAATCAGCTCTTTGCATTAATTCCCAGTTTCTGGCCCTCGTAGTAAAGAGGGATCCTTGAAGTTGTACATGGGCCTGGGGGCTGAAGGATTTTGACCCTTGTGCTTCCAGGCCTTTGGGGAGAGGACCGCAGGGTTAGGGGTTGAGCAGTGTCCCCAGGGAGGTCCTCAGGGTCCTTTCTCCTCTGCTAGCCGATGAAGGGGATGTCGGGATGACTGGGCTGGCAGCGGCTTCGGCTCATTACCTCTGATGGATCACTGTCTGGCCTCTGACTCAGCAGTGCTGCACGGCAGGCGGGGGCTTCTGGACACGCTGGGATGAGGGCTGTCTGCCTTGGCTGCCACCAGGGACCCACTTAAACTGATTAGCTCTGCAGGCCTGTTGTGTTCAGCCCTGAGACTCTGTGGAAAAGTTTTCCTAGTCAAGCTCTCACTTTCCTCTTCTCGCAACCCCCACCCCGACCCACACCCCACCTCCTGCCCCAGTCTTCGCTGTGCCTGGGCGTAGGTCCCTGGGCGGGCTCTCCCTGCCTGAGCTCCGAGATAGATAGCTATGATTTGTCTGAGCTCTTTACTTTGTGTGATGGCAGGGACGGAGGTGGCTCCCGCTCTCTGCTTTTGGGGCCCGGGCAGTGTTGCAGCTCGTTTGCCACCCTCCAGAGAAGGCAGAGAAGGGTGTGGAAGATCAGCACAGGTCGAAGTGTGGCTGCCCAAGGGCCAGCGGATGGGAGAGGGGTCTCAGGAAGTACTTCTTTAGCTTAGCGCAGGCGTTTCTTGCCTTTTCATCTCACGGCACAGACGAAGTACTAAAATTCTGAGGCACACCAAAAATTCGTTTTTTGCTGATCTGACAAAAAATTAGGTATCATTTTGATTCATTCACTCCAGAGGCAGAGGTGGGTTAAGGTCAGTTTAGGCCCCGGGCGCAGAAGAAAATATTGGGCCCCTTAAAAAAAAAGAGAGAGACAGGGAAAATAAAAATACATGTTAACCATATTTTATGCAGCATAGTAATGAAAGCAAACTTGGTGTCATTAGAAAAAGCGTAAATTTGGGGTTTTGCGGGGCCCTTCAAAAGCCAGGTGCGCACCTGGTGCGCCCACCGTTAAATCTGCCTCTGTCAGAGGAATATTGTTTTATTGGCTGTTGTCATTTTTTCATCTGACAGTCTAAGCGCAAAGAGGTCAGTGTCCCTGACTAAATAGTCAACTTATTGCATGTTTTAAAAGTTCTTGCGGTGCACTGGTTAAACACCGCTGGCTTGTGGGGGATCTGTGGTCCTATTACCCTGGTTTCTGGAAAAATCTCTTTGCTGGGTATTGTGGTGTAAGTGCTTGAACCCCACCTCTGATGACAAGGCGAGGCAGAGGGAGCCGAGGTGCTCCCTCCCTTGGACCTGCGGAGGAAGACATGCTGTCCGTCTGAGCTTCATCTCCCTCTGTCTCCGCAGGTGGGCAAGGCCAAAGGCTTCCTTAAGAACTTTCTGATCGAACCCTTTGTCCCGCACAGTCAGGTATGTGTGAAGTGGTTCCAGGCTGGGGCTTCTCTCTCCTGGAGCCTTGTGTTTATCAACCCTACAGTGATAAAAGGGGAAAGTACACTGCTGGAGAAAAGTCAAAGGGGCCAGAATCTAGGAAGCTGCACTGAGGGCCCCGGGGCACGGAGGGGCCTGCGGAACAGGGAGTCCAGAGATGAGGGGAAGGGCTTAGTTTGCAGCCGGAGGAATCACGGCTGGTGATTTCCCAGTGCTGAGATGGGAAGGACTTGAAGGCAGAACCCCTCCCCCAGATCAGGTCGCGCTGGCTCAGTCTGGGACTGTCAGTCAGCAAGGCTGTGGCCTCTTCTCTCCTCTTGTCCCTGAGGGGGAGGTGATAAACAGGTCTCCCCTGCTGAATGTTCTCTATGGGTTTTAGAAATGAGACCACAGGGATTGGGCTTCTTGTCCCCAGTTCAGTGCCCCCACCCACGTGGTGCTCTTTTCCCCTATAAGGCGGAGGAGTTCTACGTCTGCATCTATGCTACCCGAGAAGGGGACTACGTCCTGTTCCACCATGAAGGGGGCATGGACGTGGGCGATGTGGACACCAAAGCGCAGAAACTGCTTGTCAGGGTGGATGAGAAGCTGAATCCTGAGGACCTCAAGAAACACCTGTTGCTCCGTGCCCCTGAAGACAAGAAAGAGTTGAGTGAGAGGGTCTGCAGGGATGTGGGGAATAGGGAAGGCCGACGGGCTCTGGGTGCAGAACAGGGAAAGCAGAGTGGTCTTCCCTATGAACAGGGGGTGGGGAGCAGGTGGTAAGCACACAGGCAACTGCCCAACCCCCCTGACCAGTCCCAGGGAGGGGACTAGCTGGCTCAGACTGAAATGTGCCGTCAGTGTCCCTCACCTTGCCCCTGTCTGTCTGGTGCCTCCTCCTCTGGCTCCCTGCCTGACAGCTCCTTTCCGCCTCAGTGGCTGAGGAGTGAGGCCCAGGGAGTGGGCTTGGCAGAGAAAAGCAAGAGGGTCAGCAGGGTGTCAGGATGGTGGGAAGTAGAGCTGCCAGTGGCAGTGACCTTGCTGCTGAACCTGCTCATTGATGGATTGATTGTCCCTCTCTCCTACCCCCTTAGAATTCTGGCCAGTTTTATCTCCGGCCTCTTCAATTTCTATGAGGATCTCTACTTCACATACCTCGAGATCAACCCCCTTGGTAACTAGCTCTGCAGGGGTGGAGGGTGGGGCGTGGGTCAGCTATAGCAGGGTGCCAGTGCTTGCGGTGACCTGGTGTTGGCGAGCAGAAGACCAGGCTTCCATCTGGGGAGGGCACAGCAGGCAGGGGTGTGTGTGCAGAGGGACCTCCAGGCTCAGAGTGCAGGCTTCTGTTTCTGAGCTCTCAGAAGACTGTGATTAGTCCTCTTTAGCCAACTCCAGCTTCTTTCTTTGGCCTTAATTTGGTCTGTGATGGGGAAGTCCTATGTGCTCTGTGGCTGTTCCTGCCAGTGGATTAGACTGTTCACCCAGGAAGGGGCTGCCTCTGCACTGGTCTGACCCTTTAAGTGCTCCTTCTTCCCTCTCTGTGCCCTCAGAGGCACCTCCTCCGGGAGTTGGTCAGTCATTGATCCCCAAGGGCAGGAAGCCTTGGCCCCAGCCTCTCTGGTAGGAAAGGAGGTAGGTGGTGTGATCTGGCTCTGGCTAGGGCTTCTCAGGACAAAGTCCTGATTCTAGATCCAGCTGGGGATACAGCCCCTCTAATGGACCAGATGGCTCTGTGCTGACTTAATTAGCTAAATGGCCCTGGGGGAAAGGGAAGATAGATGTCCAGTGAGGTGGCAGTAAATGAACCCTGCTGGCTGGGGGCCCAGTGCACCCCTGCAGCTTCCCAGCTTTCCCTGCCTAGTACCTGACCATGAGGCTTCCCCTAGTCTGTACCTTTAAACATTTTTTTTTTAATGATAGGGCCATGGATGGGTAAATGGTTAGATATTTAAGGCACATTATGTAGCATTTTATGAAAATGTTTAAAAATTGCCATAACAACTAAAACATACTTTCCTATCATATTACCTGTAGATCAGGGAGGGGGAAACTGGTCTTCTAGGACTGGTTTTTCCTTTGATGGGGGAAAGTTGTGTCTCCATAACAATTATTCTGGTTTTTGCTCAGCGAGGAAGTCCTTAGGCCTGTGTGGGACCCGGACCCCGTGGGAGTGGTCTGTGGGAAGGCCGTTGGGGGGGTGGTTTGGAGGTTGTTGGTCACCTCTGCCTGGGGCTGGTGTCTGATTTCCTTTGCTTTTCTTACAGTTGTGACCAAAAATGGCGTCTATGTCCTTGACTTGGCGGCCAAGGTGGATGCCACTGCTGACTACATCTGCAAAGTGAAGTGGGGCGATATAGAGTTCCCTCCCCCCTTTGGGCGAGAGGCTTACCCGGAGGTAAGGCTGGTCTGGAGAGGAGATGGAGAGTGACGGGGGCCAGGGGATGACTAATCTCAGATGAGCATTTGGCCCCCTCGTGGTCGGTATATTTGGCAGGGAAAGGAAGGTCGAGAACCATTTAATTTTCTTAAAACCCCAAGGGGAGATGGGGGTAGCAGTCAGCCAAGCCTCTGAATCCTGGCCAGAAATCCTTTTAGACTTCTCTCTCAATCAACCTCCTGGGGCTCTTAACTTGATTTGTTGTTTCTTGATAATTCAGAGTGTCTCCCCCCAATCTGTCAGGAAGGTAGTTCTTTCTGCCACTTGCTGAGAATTTTAATTGCTTCTTTCCACCCTGTCCTCTCTGAGGTCCTCACAACAGAATCAGGCCTGCATGGCCTGTATGGCATGACGTAACCCAGGCCAAGGGAAGTGGCTGGGCTGGGGGAAGGAGTGGGGCCTGGGATGGGGAGAGGGTTGTGTGACCTAGGCGACAGACGACAGATGCTAGGAAGAAACAGTGACATAGCGAGGCCTGGGACTTGGGCAGAGGGCCAAGAAAGGAGTTGGGAAATTTGTCCCTAGGTGCTGACAGTGGCAGTGAGTGGTTTTGGTACTTGAAGACGCCATCATGTTCTGTCCCAGGCACATAGGGTCCCACGTAGCCTTTTCCCCCCGGCCCTATTAAAGCAATTGAAGACTTCTTTATGTGTCTCCAGGGACAGGGGAGGGGAGAGGTCCTAGAGTCTGGGACCTTGGTGAAGGGGGTGCTGCCAGGGCCCACCTGTTGCTTGTTGTCTGGTCCCTAGGAAGCCTATATTGCAGACCTGGATGCCAAAAGCGGGGCAAGCCTGAAGCTGACCTTGCTGAACCCCAAAGGGAGGATCTGGACCATGGTGGCTGGAGGTGGTGCCTCTGTCGTGTACAGGTGACCGAGGGGGCTGCTGAAGGGGATGCTAGTCAGATCCACAGGTGCATGGCCTGGATCAAGTGCTTCACCTCTAGGGGACTCTAGTTTCTTGCTTTGGTGCAGAGCAGGAATTGTGGGGAATTGCAAAGGGTTCCATGAACCTTCCGGTTTGCTTCAAAATGAAGCTATTTGGGCACAACAAATACAGAAATGAACCTAAAAGTGAACGTTGCTGTATCCCCGCCCCTCTCCTCACCTGGGCACCATGGTAAACGTGTTGCTGTGTATTCTTCCAGGCATTTTAGCGCCAGTGGAACTATGCATCCTTTTAAACTTCATAGAAATATTGGGATCCTAGTCTATACCCTTTGTGATACTTTGTGGTTTTCCACTTAAAGCCCAGTGGACATCTGCTCCTTTCTAGGCCTGAGATCGGCCGGCCACATTCCCTTCTGTGCTTGGTGTGGCTCTCCTCTGGCAACAGTAGTTTCTCTTCTCCATTGGGCAGCCTGGCAGACTCTTGGCATGTGCATTTTTTCTTTGTGTTGGGAGGTACTCTGTTCATTTCACTTACCATTGTTGGTCAGTCCAGGGCCCCACAGTGTCAGCGCTGGCAGAGTACAGTGTTCAGGAGAGCCTGATGCAGCACCTGGATCCCAGGTCTGAGAAGTCAGTTTCATAGTCTGACTTCAGGGCTTCGGAGGTGTCTGCGTGTCCTCCCAGTCACCAAGCTGCCACTCTCCACTGCTAGAGGTGGAGCCAGCACTGACTTCCGTGTCTCCCTGGCAGTGATACCATCTGCGATCTGGGGGGTGTCAACGAGCTGGCGAACTATGGGGAGTACTCGGGCGCCCCCAGTGAGCAGCAGACCTATGATTATGCCAAGACGATCCTGTCCCTCATGACCCGCGAGAAGCACCCAGATGGTGAGACACATACACACTCCTTTCTTAGGATGGCCCAGTGTGCTACAGGGGGAACAGCTTTGGGCTAGGAGACACCAAGGTTGTGGTCCTGGTTCTTTGCAACCCAGGGCTAGTCATTTAACTTCGGACGTCAGGTTCCCCTCCTGTACGGTGGGCAGTGACAGCATCTCTCAGACGGGGTCTCTGAGAGGATAAGGAGGTGTACTTAAAGCCCTGTGAGCAGGGTGCAGGGGAGGAGGTGAGGTGTGCCGTCACTCGGGCTTCGATAAACTCAGTTCTCAGTGGCTCTCTTAGACATTTATGACTCAACTGTGCCATTCCAGTGTTGGGGACTACACATACCAGTTTCCCTACCCTGAAGCCACATAGAGTGAGATTCCTTCCAGGTGTATCCAGAAACCAAGTTGGATTTCTGGATGGCTGTCTAGGAATTAAGTAGGGATTCTGTGGGTTTGGATTAACCACCTACTCGGTGGTGTAGGTGGTGGAGCTGATGAGGCTTAGTCATCAGGAGAGACCAGCCCGTTTCCCCCATCTCTGCTCTGATCTCGTAACAGTTGGGGAACCCTTACTCAGAGGACAGAACTCTCACTTGGCTTTCTGGTAAGATGCTCAACTCAAGTCCACCTTTCTAACCCTTTTTTGACTTCTCTCTTACTCCAAACCCAGGCAAGATCCTTATCATTGGAGGCAGCATTGCAAACTTCACCAATGTGGCTGCCACATTCAAGGTAACCAGCTGCAGTGACTGCAGTTTCTGGGTAACATGGGGGAATCAGGCCAGGTTTAAGACAGAAGCGAGTTCCCAAGAATTACCCAGTCTGGGTAGAGGTCCCTTGTGGAGGATGCAGAAAACCCTGAGTCAGATCTGGATCTGAAGCTGTGTCTCTGGGCAAGCAGCTGGCACTGACTGTGCCGAAATTCTCCCATCTGAAGTGTGGGGAGGAGGCAAAGTTCTGTCACCTCTACCCCATTTCAGGACCGATTCTTGAAGAATTGTCTTAATGGACCTTCATTTTCAACCCTCCATTGTGAGACTCTGGGTTCTCTGCAACTCGTAGTCTTTTGTGGCTTGGTCATCAGCCACTTCTCCAAAAGGTCAGGATGGTCTGGGGCTCCTGCTCATCCAGCCAGCGGCCTGTCAGGCTGTGTCCCTGTACACAGGTCAGGGCCATGGGCACACAGTTTTAAAGCGTGACTGCTGGTCAGCAAGGATGGCAGAGCTGACATATCTCAAGAGTTGTTTGCTTCAAGACAGCCAGCCACCTCAGGAGGCATTTATTATTCTGTCAGATACACATTGAAGCTATTCATAGGAATATGCCCTATCTGGTACTTTCATATAGGTTTTGAGAATAATGAATAAATAAATGTCAACCTTGAAAGTCTGAGCTCTCAAGAAGTGGAGGACCAGGCCTTATCAGTCCCTCCTATAACAGGGTGTCCCTAACTGAACCTGATTCAGCAGACAAATGTTGTAACTTCTGAGCAACCCTATAATGAAGCTAGCACTGGTGATAAGGGCTGGTTAGGTCTGGAGCAGGAACTGTGTGTAAAGCCTTAGGTGACAGACATTAGGCTCCTGACTTGGTCAACTAGTCTTGTGTCTGGAGAAACAAAATCGGTGCACAACTGTTTCCAAAGTTGATACTCTTTGTGTAGTACCCCAGCATAAATCCCCCCCCCCCCCCCAATTACAATGAAATAACAAGAATGACTGTAGATGGGACAAGAGAGACCGGCAAAGTCTCACTGATAGTGGAAGTCCAGCAACCCCATTCATTGAGGGTTGTCAGTCCCAGGTGCTCCAGATGCTCATTTCAGCATCTTCACAGGTAACCACATATACCAGGCCTTTGGGTAACTTGTGCATAGTCCAGTCCACACATGTAAAATTCTTGGCTGCCAGGGCCTGTCACACTTAATGAGAAGCAGCCCTTGTTGTGTACACCTTGGTACGTTTCTTTACCATGGTTATAAGTCATCGATTTATGGCTGCCTTATTTTTAGTCACATGTCTGTTTGTCCCTTTGTGCTTCCAGGGTATTGTGAGAGCAATTCGAGATTACCAGGGCCCCCTGAAGGAGCATGAGGTCACAATCTTTGTCCGAAGAGGTGGCCCCAACTATCAGGAGGGCTTACGGGTGATGGGAGAAGTCGGTAAGACTGGGACCCTTTCTCGCCCTCTCACCGTGAATGTCATGGCCTGCCTCCTTGGGACTCCTGAAGGCGTCAATCTGGACACTTCCGTGCTCTTCCTCTCCCCTCTCTGGATATGCAGCCTGCTTCTCCTGCCACTTTCTGCTCTCTGACATAGACCTGTTCTAAACTTCAGAGTGGGCAGTAAAGCATTTTCATTCAGCTGTTTGCTTCACAAATATTTGTGGAATCCCTGCTCTCCTGAGCACTGGGGTTAGAGCCACACCCATGACACATGACAGATAGCCAAGCCCTCGTGCCATTAAGAACATGGACTATAATGTCAACTCATGCTAAGTGCATGAAGGAAGACAAAGCCAGTGAAGGGATAGTGTGTGTGGGAGGGGACAGAGGCAGTTTTAAGTGGGGTGATCACAGAGAATGTTTGACTGAAAAGGTGACTTTCAACCAAAGACCTGGAGGAGAGGAGGGAGCAGATCAGTGGTGACTGTCTGCAAAGTAAAGGGCAAGTTCCAAGGCCTCGAAGTGGGAGTATGCCAGCATGTGCAGACCCACTGGGGATAGTCTTTGGATGGGGCTGCGGGAGCAAGGGGCAGGGTGCTAGAGGAGGGAGACTGAGGGCAGCTGTCACAGACGTGTGGGGCTAGTACAGGACCCTGGGTCAGCAGCCATGGGAGACTTGGCCGGAGGAGTGACAGTTTGACTTGGGTTTGAAGGGTTGTTTTAGTCACTGTGTGGCCCGCAGACCAGAGGGCAGCCAGGATAGAAGCAGGGGGTGCTCCTAAGAGGCTGCAGCAGAGTCCAGGACAGTGGTGGCCTGGATGTGGGAAAGAGGAAAGGAGCTTTGCTCCTCGCTGAGCCGAGTGAGGAGAGGGTATGACATCTATTTTGGTTTCCTTTCTCCCTTCTGCATTTTGAGTGGTTCCTGCAGGTTCACAAGATGTTCAACTCAGAGCTTTCAAGAAGTCTGGGACTACAGTCAAGACTAACATCAGGTCTCCCTAGGTGGACCTGACTGAACCTGAAATACGTGAACTTTGTGACAGCAGCATTGGTTCTGAGTAAAACACAGCCCCCATTGCTAAGAGCAGTTATGTGTGGATCAGAGTTCATGTGAAGTGCCAGAGGGGTGACAGACATAAGATGCTTGTGCTCAGTGTGTGTGTTTTCTGATTGGAGAGGCAAAACTTTTTCATTTATCCATTTTCCAAATCTGGTGTCCATGGCAAACACCAAACACACCTCAATCAGTTGAAGCACTGCCGAATTCTGATTTCCCCCAGAATTGAGTCCCTGCCGTGGGCCTGGCCTTCGGTACAGTACAGTGCATGTCACTCAGTCATGGTTGGAACATTAGACAAGTAAACCATTATTGGAGCAAGAAGCTGTCAGATAGGGCTCCACACAGTGAAGCAAGCAGGGTAGTGTGGAGAAGAGTGACTGTCAAGGTCATTGGAAGATGGCGTTTGAGCTGAATGATGTGAACAGCTGGGTGCAGATCTGGGATGAGAGGGCTCCATGTGGGGCAGGAGTAGGGCCAGTGCTTAGGAATAGAGGCCCAGCCAGGGAGCGAGGCTTGAGTGTAAGGTCTAAGGGGACCCAGGACCCAGGCTGTGGATGGGAGGGGTGTAGACTAATGATGCTTTTAGATCACTTGAGAGTGTCAGCAAAGCTCTTTCTTGCTCTTCTTACCAGTAGGAGGGTTCTTGGGTGATAATGACATGACAGCTTACTTGTCCTGGATAATTGGTCTTGCACAGGAAGTACCAGACATCAGGCAGGACCCTGAAGGACCTGTGCAGAGTCATGTGGACTGGGCACTTATTTGAAGACTTGATTGATGGACTTTATTTCCCTCCTTCACAGGAAAGACGACTGGGATCCCCATCCACGTGTTTGGCACTGAGACTCACATGACGGCAATTGTGGGCATGGCCCTGGGCCACCGGCCCATCCCCAATCAGCCGCCCACGGCCGCCCACACTGCAAACTTCCTCCTCAACGCCAGTGGGAGCACGTCGGTAGGTGCTGGCCGGCCTGTTCCTTCAAGCCTGCTGCGCCATCTTTGTCACACCTCCATCCCTAGCCAGTCCGGTACACTGGGGAAATGCGGGGGGGAGTAGTACATGGTTGGTTTCATGATCTCTACTAATTTTTTTCAATGCCAGTCAAGGTAGAATAATGGAAAGACCAGGGTTTTTTAAGTCAGACCTGAGTTCAAATCCTGCTGAAGGAGGAACCTTGGCAGTTACCATACCTGCTCAGAGCCTCAGCTTGCTCAGCTGGAGCATGAGGACAATACAGCAGTCCCTCTATGTCACGGTTCACTTATCACAGGATTTAAAAAAATATTATATTTAATTATTTATCATGGATTTTTTGCTATATCGCGGGATTTTGCGGTACTCTATACATATGTTGTTAAAGTTACGTAGGTTTAAGAGTGTAGAATATGTTTAAGAACATAAGTAGTGTTTATAAAAGTGTGGAAAAGGTTAATAAGGGAGTGGGAAAGGTTAATAAGGGACTGGGAACGGTTTATAAGTGTGTGGGAAGGGTTTATAAAACCTTAAAATATAATAAATACTAAAATAAATGTAGGGTTCCTACTTTGCGGATTTTCGCCTATCACAGGGATGTCTAGAACGTAATACCCACAATAAGTGAGGGATCACTGTACTCATTCCTGTCTCAGGAGGCTGTTAGAATAGTGCTTTTGGAAGAAGCTTGTAAAGAATAGTGCTGTACTTAGTGCTTGTTACCTGGTTTCTGTGGGGTCTCAAAAACCAATGGCTTTTGTTTCCAGCTGCTACCTGTGACTTTTACCCCCTCTCCGTGTCTCACCCCAGACTCCAGCTCCCAGCAGGACTGCGTCTTTTTCTGAGTCCAGGGCTGACGAGGTGGCACCTGCAAAGAAGGCCAAGCCCGCTGTTCCGCAAGGTAACTCCCAGTGGTTTTGGATCTTCCCTGTCCCCCTTCCCTTTCCGGGCCTCACTGGAGCAGCAGAGGTAATGGAAGGCATTTGGGCTTTGCTGCAAAAGTGATCATGGGGCATGGGATGGGAACAGACGTGAGGATGTGTTGAGCTTTCCCTATGGGCTCCCCTGGCACTGAGAACCCAGCTGCGCCTGGGTCATCTCACTCCCCACCTTCTTGTCTGCCCCCTTACTTCCTGTGGGTGAGTGAGCTGGGTAGGGAGGTTGCGGAGGAGACAGGGTTACAAAACTTCCAGGAAGTGGGTAGGTCTCCCAGACTTT
Source organism: Furipterus horrens (assembly GCF_987537825.1). NCBI lineage: Eukaryota > Metazoa > Chordata > Mammalia > Chiroptera > Furipteridae > Furipterus > Furipterus horrens. The sequence goes on along the minus strand of NW_028327181.1, from coordinate 79,727,188 downwards.
TCCTGTAGAACGGTAGTTCCTGCCCACCCCATCACCCTGGTGCTCCTACAAAGACACTCCTTTCCTGTGAGCCCACCATAAGGACATATGCTCTCTACTATCCCATGTGTACTCTGCCTACTTTGTCTCTCCATCCTGCGGTTCATCAAAGATGTGATCCCTGCCAGCTGGCCCTTGCAACCAGCATTCAGGAACCAGCATTAGTCACTACTGGGCTAGTGTGGCTTAAGCACCCTCTTCCTAATACGGACAGAGCATCCCTAAGGCTTTTTGTGACACTGGCCCCAGGCACTAGAGTAGGAAGGCAGTACCTTATAGTCCCTAAACCCACTGCACAGAATGACAGGTCCAACCCATGTCAACATAATCATTGTGTGCTTTGCGGGGACAAGGGTTGGTGTTAAGGGTCTGGGACCGGGCCAGCTGTCCCATCAGAGGGCCTGGGGCAGTTGGGTGTTTAGAACACCCTGCAAGCCTGCGTGTTTCTCCTCCCCCTCTCTCTGTCCCCTTTTGTCCTTTGCTCTTTCTTGCTTTTGCTCTGCTGATCAATGCTGTCTTCTCTTTTGCTGACTTGACTCCTGTCTATTGTGGAATAGACAAGAGATGGTGAGGGCATGAGCCCTGCCAGGCTTGTCCATGGGACCCTTCCCCATTCCCACCCTCTCCCTCCAAAGCCTTTAGCCATCAGTAGGTCACTCAGTTGCCTTGGTCATTTTCTTTGACAGATTCAGTCCCAAGTCCAAGATCCCTGCAAGGTAGGACGCCCCTGCCCTTCCCAAATCTGTGTGTGGCTTCTCAGTGGGCTTCAGTCTTACTGTTTGCTTAATTTCCCCTCCCCCAGTGGGTTGCAGTGTTGTCTGGTATATTTTGTCCCTGCCTTGGTGTGGCCTGCTCCCAAGTCCTACTCTTTGCTCTCCCTCCCTTCCCACTCCTGCTTATTTGGAGCCCCCATGTGGCTGTCTCTGGCTTCAAACTTGGGGATGAGCCAGGCCTACAGCCTTGGAGAGTGGAGTGGTGCTGAGGAGGGAAGGTCCTCCTGGGAAGGAGGGAGCCATGAAAACTGAAGGGGAAGTGGCAGAACACAATGGATGGGAAGGAGAGCCGTGGATCACCTGATTCTCATCAGCATTTCATGATGGCTTCATTTCTTACTTTCCCCACTTTGGCCTCACCACTGCCAACTTTATCCTAGAGCTCCCAATACCAGGGACAAGCTCAGATTTCTCTGGGGTTTGGGTGGAAGATGGGATAGAGGAAAGAGCAAGAGACCCAGACAGGTGTGCAATAGAAGGGGTCTGAGCTTTGGTGTCTGAGGTCACTGTTTAGGACAGACATTTTCTGTGCATCCTCACACACAAAATGCACCTGTTCACCTTTTCAAAACATCAGGGCTTTGTTTAACTTCTTGACATTCACAGCATGGGAGATTTAACCCTGGGGAAGGGGAGTCTTCTGATAATATTTGACTCTTTTCTTGCTCAGGGGAGGGGGAGGAATAACTAGGCAGGGTTGCTCATATCCCCCCAGAAAGGTCAGGAATGCAGCTCCTAGATTATCTGGCAAGATTCACTGTTTCCTAAAAGGCACAACCTGAGGCTGAGCCCTGTGCAGAGAATGGGCCACTCTAGTTCTCAGACAGCAATTCCACCTGAGGGGAGGAGTCTGCTTACTGCCAGTCCCCAGCTGTGCTGACAAATGTGTGGGGAAGGACAGATTGTACCAGAGTGCTCCCCCCCCCCCCATCAGTGGGTCTAGAGGAGGAGCCTAGTGCAGGACTCTTAGTCCCAGAGCAGGGTTTCTGTCGGTGGGGCCTCCTTGCTGCTGGTGGACTGAGGATTGCCCCCATCGACTTTGGCTCCTCTGTGCTGGAGGAGATGAGCACTCTGGTTGTGTCGCATGCTGACCCAGAGGACGGGGAGTGGCAGGGCTTATATTCCTCCTCCTCTCTTGCACAATTGAGCTGTAATCCTGGCTCAGGCACTAGATGACTGAGGTTCTTAGTCATTTGGCATCTCCAGGCTTCAATGTCCTGGGATTGCGAAGTGAGGGTACTTGATTAGATGGCTTCCCTTGTTCTGTGATCTCATGTCTCGTCAGAACCCAGACGGGTCCAGTGACAGTAAATCCTGGGTATTTGCAACATCAGGAGCCTGTGTCACACGAAGCTTATGGCTGTGGCGGAAGAGGCGGGCCTGTGGGGATGAGAATCCTATCTGCCTTGGGAAAGTGATCTCCTAAATTCATTTAATCAGACCTTGAACTTGGTTAGCCAAGTCTGTATTAGTACAGTAGGTAGATGAATGCCAGATGCCACTGAACTTGGTGCACTGTTTTCCCCAGAGGCTGAGAACCTCCCCTGAGGGCTACTTTCCTCCATAGGACTTGCAGGGAAGGGAGGGTGAGGTCACCTGCTTGCAAGGTGGTGAAGGAGCCTTTTCCTTCAAGGCTGAGGAATCTACTTCTGCCTGGTATTTTTGTTCCTTCCTTTTCCCCCTTACCCCTTTCCTGCTGGCTGGAGAGCCCATCCAAGAGCACAGGTCTGAGCAGGAAAGAGCCACCTGGTCGAGGGAGGAGGACGGGAGGAATAGCCAGCCCTCCTTGCCAGTGCCAGAGCCTGGGCCGGGACCTCAGCTAAAGTTAAAGCTGAGCAAACCTCTCCATTGGACCTACACTGACCTAGGATCCTGAGGATTCAAATCCTGACCTGAGGTGGCTTAGGTCCAGATTTCCACAGGTGATAAGGATTATTGGAGAGTTATACAAGGTGGGGACCCCAAAAAAACCCCGGAATTTATTTATAAAAAATTGTATTTTTATTCTTAGATGTTTAAACTTCACTCACCTTCAAAGTACTCTTCATTTAATGCAATACACGTATTGAGACATTTTTTTCCATTACTCGAAAAAGTTCTTGAACTCATTGATTTTGGTGCCTTTTAGTGCTTCTGCCATTTTTTGTTCACCTCTTCCACAACCGCAAAACATTTCCCTTTGATGGCTTTTTTCATCTCAGGAAACAAAAAGTTGCTCAGGTGAATAGGGAGGGTGGGGCACAGTGGGGTTCATGCCATTTTTGGTCAAAAACTGCTGAACACTCAGCACAGTGCGGGCAGGTGCGCTCCTAAATCACCCATCATAAAATACGTAAGGGCATTGAAAGAGCCTTCAAAAAAAATTCACTGAAGCCAAACGCAGTCTCTCACAACAACGCCAGCTGGCACACTGATACAGATAGGTTTCTAGAACTCTCACCTGGCAGGGGAAGCCTGTACTATAAGGGGCCCACCCTCCAGAAGATAATTCTGTTTTGTGGGGGGGTCTCCCCTTGTATAACATTGTGTGGTCACCAAAATTGAGAGAGCTTAACACTTTTTTCCCAGCGACTTTAAAAATAATTTATCAAGTGTTTATTTGCATATAACCAGGAGGCTGATTACATACGTTATTTACCTTTCCTATGAAATTAAAAAGGCCTCTTTGCATTGGGAGTCCTTTCTCTGTTTGTTGCTGAGCTGTTTATTAGCCAGACAGATTTTCTGAGCTTTTTTTACTTTCTGCCACCTCTTTCCAGAAGAAATTGATGCATTTCTTTCCCAGGTTTTCAGAATTCCGTCCTCTTATGTTCCTTTGTGGTTTTGATTAGCTGCCCTCTCTGGACTTGGGATGTGGAGGGGTCTGGCAGGTAGTCCCTCCCCTACAAGTCTCACAGGGGTGTGTGTTCTGGATGCACTTGCTGTGTCTTTGCCCACCAGGAAAGAGTGCCACTCTCTTCAGCCGCCATACCAAGGCCATTGTGTGGGGCATGCAGACCAGGGCTGTGCAAGGCATGCTGGACTTCGACTACGTCTGCTCCCGAGACGAGCCCTCGGTGGCTGCCATGGTCTACCCCTTCACGTAAGTCATGCCACAGCAGGGAGGCTGCCTCCTCTAATCCAGTCCCTTCCTCACTAAGACTGAGCTGGGGGAGCAGCTAGATTATCCCCTTTGCTGGAGAAGTGACTGTCCATCTCAGCCTGGAGCGAACCATATTCCTGGAGGGTCTTTTCTAGTAGATAGAAACTCTTTGAGGGCAGAACCCTGCCTTCCCACCCTCTAGATGAAGCTCCTCCTCTTGACCGCTCCCTCTCCAGCCCTGACATGTTGTCCTGACCCCTCCTTCACCTTTCTCACAGTGGGGACCACAAGCAGAAGTTTTACTGGGGTCACAAGGAAATCCTGATCCCCGTCTTCAAGAACATGGCTGATGCCATGAAGAAACACCCAGAGGTGGATGTGCTGATCAGCTTCGCATCTCTTCGCTCTGCCTATGACAGTACCGTCGAGACCATGAATTACGCACAGGTCGGTTGCTGGCCCCTCAGGGGAGGACGAGGTTGTAGGTGTCCATGGTCACTGCCACCTGGGACAAATGGCTGGGACTTGGGACTGGCCTCTGATCTGGGTGAAAATGGTTAGAGACACTTGATCTTCAGAAGGCGGGGCAGTAACCCAGGGCAGGCTGGCTGCTCGCCTGGGCCAACAAAGAATCAGTTCAGGATCAGCTGCCCTCATCTCTCTGTGCTATCTAAGCCTGGCTTTAAAAACAATCAAAACTACTTCCTTTCTTATAAAATCATAACATATTATAGAAAAAATGTAGTTACTGATAAATAAAAGGAGGAAATAAATACCTCAAGCCTGATTTCCCAGAAACACAACTGTTATTTTTCAGTACCTCCTTATTCACACCTTTTCCTGGATTTGACCAAATGGAATAATATTTTATAGAACTATTTTATAATCCATTTTCTTCAGTTACTCTTTCCACAGCAATAAATATTTATTGGTAGCATCAATTTTGCTTTGTCAAGTCTGGTGATGAGCATCTTGGAGTAATTTGTATATATCCTTAATTATTTCCCCAGAATAAATGTCTAGAAATTAATCTGCTCCATCAGAATGAGCAGATTTTAAAGCTTTTGGTCCATCTTGCCCAACTGCCTCCATAAAGCTGTACTGATGTAACCTCCCATCAGGAGTTTGAGAATGCCTGTTTCTCAGTACTCTTGCCAACACTGAATGTTTGAATCTTAAAAACAGACAAATTGATAGGCATTCTGTTTAATTTTCATCCCTTTAATTATTAAGATGAGCTTTTAAAAACACTTATCAGGCCCTGGCTGGTTTGGCTATGTGGATTGAGCACCGGCCTGCGAACCAGAAGGTTGCTGGTTTGATTCCCAGCCAGGGCATATGCTTGAGTTGTGGGCCAGGTCCCCCGTTGGGGGCCTGTGAGAGGCAACCAATCGATGTATCTCTCACACATTGCCGTTTCTGTCCCTTTTTCTCCCTCCTCCCCTCTCTAAAAAATTAGTAAAATCTTTAAAAAAAAATTTATTGGCCATTTTTAGTCTATGACTTGGACTCCCCTATTTATTTTTTTCTGTTGAGGTATCTGTTTTCTTTGTTACTGATTTGTAAGACCCCCTGATAGAATAAGGAACTGATTCATCTGTTCCGAATTATTGTCTGGTCCTAGACAATATTGGCTTAGTTCAGTGTAAGACTAGAAAAGATAAACTTGTTAGCATATCTAGATGAAACAAAAACATGTTAAACATGCTAAAAATATGCTGGGTTTTTAGTCTAGATCAGAGGTTTGCAAACTGCAGCTCAAGGGCCAAAACTAGTCTTTCACTTGTTTTTATAAATAAAGTTTTGTTGAAACATAGCTATGCTCATTCATTTATATATTGTCTATGGCTCTTTCATGCTACAAAGGCAAATTTAGTTACCACAGAGACCACATGATCAACAAAGCCCAAAATGCTATTTGACCCTTTATAGAAGTTTGCCAGCCCCTGGACTAGAGTCAGAGATGGTTCTCAATCTTCCCTGCCTACCTCCCGCCCCCTCTGGCTTTCTTCCCCAGCCCACTTTATGTTTGGAGTGTGGAAGCAGCTTGTTTTATCACGTACTGGTTCTGTCCTGTAGGGACAGAGTTGGAGACATGGCACAGCAGAGAAGGCCACAGATAGCTGCTTTATGAGCAAGTGGGGAACAGATGTCTGAGTCTTGTGGATTTTTGGATGGGAGAATATATTGCAGCTTTGACTGTAGCAGGCTTTTGGGAGGGTTGGTCTGATCAGCATAGGAACAGAGACCTGTGGGAGGAAGTGGTGCATGTTGTTAACATGACTTTGTCCTTAGAGTCTGGAACGGGTCGTGGAAGGTGGGTTCTTGAATAGTTGCTGCCTCTTTGTCCCATCTGAGGCGGAAAGTTGATGGGAAAGCACTCCTCTTATCCTTTAGATCCGGACCATTGCCATCATAGCCGAAGGTATTCCTGAGGCCCTCACAAGGAAGCTGATCAAGAAGGCCGACCAGAAGGGTGTGACCATCATTGGACCTGCCACTGTGAGCATCCCCTCCAGAAAGCCTTTTAAGTTCCAGGCTATTTTATGAAGTTCTGGGCCCTCAGGAAACTCACTTGTTGATTCTTCTGTTTGTCTCCTAAGAGAAAAAGATTCAGAGAGAACCTCTTGAAAGTCAGTCTGTCCATTTCCAGTTGGTTTCTTTAAAGGGCTTTCTCTCCAGTCCATATCACCTTTATAGTTTCAAGGGGCTAATGAGAAGATTCTTGTTTTAAGTGTTTGTCTACTCTCATACAACCATTGCATAGTCTTTGGTAATTCCTTTAACTATAAACCAAAGAAAAAAATCTACCTGGAGGCTTTATTTTTGACCTAAAGGAGAAGTTGCCCTGTGACAATTTGTTTGTTGTTTCATTGAAATGTATGTGAAATTAAGACAGAAGGACCTTGCGTGGGTGGTTTTGAGCAGAGACACACATCTGTGTTATCCGCCTATACTGGGCGTTGTCACTCTTGTAGAGCAAAAAAGGTGGCATAACCCTGAGTATGCCTATCAGTAGGAAGCCATATTTTATAAATAAGGCTTTATTTTTTGTGTGCGTAAAGTCTCTTGAGGGAGAGAAGTGATTCTTCTTAAGCAGGAAACCCAGTGTGCTCTCTCGGCCAGTTCCTCCCCAGCCTGGCAGAGTGGGATGGGCTGGCAGTACTGGGTTTGGTGATTTCCCTGAGCTCGTGGTCAGTCCGGAGCTCACCCTTCCTCTCTGACTGCTGTTTCTGCCCTTGCAGGTTGGAGGCATCAAGCCCGGGTGCTTTAAGATTGGGAATACAGGTGGGATGCTCGACAACATCCTGGCCTCCAAGCTGTACCGCCCTGGCAGCGTGGCCTATGTCTCGCGTTCTGGGGGCATGTCCAATGAGCTCAACAATATCATCTCTAGGACCACGGATGGCGTCTATGAGGGCGTCGCCATTGGCGGGGACAGGTGACCAGCTGGGAGCCAAGGGGATCTCCCGTACTGCTTACTGCTGCTTGCAGCAGTTCCTGCTGGCACATAACAATGTCTCTTTTTTTTCCTTCTTTCTTTTTCTTTCTTTTCTTTTTTCTTTCTTTTTTTTTTTTTTGGTTTTGTTTGTTTTTCCAACTGCAGTTGACATTCAATATTATCTTAGTTTCAGGTAGGAATGTTATCTTAAGTCCATAAAATGGGGCATGTCCACTCTTGTCTCAGAACTAGCATTGGCATAAAGATCAGAAAATGCAGGGAAAGGCTTTTTAAATGGCATTTGGGCCTGCGGGGGAGTTGTTTATTGTCTGAGGTGGCCATAGGGAGGCAGCAGAGTGCTGTGATTAGCAGGACTGATCCTGAAATCAGACCAAAGGGGTTCAAATCCTAGTTTCCTGCGACAGGTTACTAACCTGGCACTCCCAGACCTCCATCATCCTTACATATCAATGGGTAAAATACTAGTGCCCACCTCATGGAGTTGGTGGGAAGATTAAATGAGGTCACGTATTATAAAGTGGCTAACACTTAATAAGTACGCAGTAAGTGTTCACTGTAGCTAATAATTAAGTGAAAGGAAAAGCAGTATTCCTTTATGCTGTACTACTATCACACTCACATTTCTGGCCAAAAACCCAGAAGTTCCAATTCCTATATTCAGGGATTTTTATGGAGGCTTCATAATGTAGATATGATTTATTATTTATTCAGTCTTCTGCCCCTCTTCCCTCTCCAGGGGAAAGGGGTGGGGCTGAAAGTTCTAAGCTTCTAGCCATGGCCTGGTGTTTCTGGTGACCACCCCCCATCCAGGAGCTTCACAGGAGCGCATCAAGAGTTGTCTCATTAGAATAGAAGATACTTCTATCACCCAGGAAATTCCAAGGGATTTAGGAGCCTCTAGACCTCATTACTCAGGAAATTAAAATGTCTTAGGAGCCCAGCGTCAGGAACCAGAGTCAAAGATCAAACACTAGAACAAAAGGTGCTCCTAGCACCCCTATCAGTCAGGAGAGATCACAAGGGTTATAGGAGCTCTGTGTCAGGAACTAGGGGCAGAGAGCAATGTGTATATTTCCTCTTTTACAAATAGTGCCATTTTTGTTGATGGGAACAATAATCAGTAGTACTTAATACCCTCAAATAGCCATTTCCAGTTACTGTCACTACTACTACCATTACTACTGCTACTGCTTAGCTCAAAACAGAAAGCTGTTGGGAGACTGGGTCACCTTGTCAGTCTCCCTGGCTCCCACGTCATTTCAGATGGAACGCCTGGTTGAGGGAGGACTCCTCCCCAGTTATTTAGGGGTGTGGCTAAACCCTTATCCTCAGGGTTGCAGTCAGCTGAAGGCAGGCCTGAGGCCAGAGGGGGCTTATCCATGTAGCTGGCCGGGTGGCTCTGCTCTGTGACCTCTCCACAGGCTGCTTAGTGTCCTGATGACTTGGTTTGGGGCTTCCCCCAGAGGGAGCAACTCAAGAGAGAGTGCCAGAAAAAGCTGTTCTTTTTATAACCCAGCCTTGGAAGTCAGTATCGTAGTCACTTTAGCCACATTTTGTTCATTAGAAGCTAATCATTAAATCCAACCCATAATCAAGAGGAGAGGCAGGAGGTTCCACCTTTTGAAAAGACTTTGTGGACATATTTTAAAACCACCACGCATGTGCTCTCCAGGTATCTCTTACCACCAAGTGAGCCTCTCTGGGCTTATTCACGCCTCTTCCCTCCCTTCCCTTCTCTTCCCTTGTGCTCCATTTATTCCCTCTGCCAACCAACCCCCATTAATTCCTAAGGCATCCCTGGACCCTCCCGGGGCAGCCACCCCCACGAAAAACCCACAGTGTTCTTAGTACAGGTGTGCTTTGCACATCTGAACACATCTTCCGAAGCTGCCTCGTGATCCTACATGACCCCCCTTCTCTCATCAGGTACCCTGGCTCAACATTTATGGATCACGTGTTACGTTACCAGGACACTACAGGAGTCAAAATGATTGTGGTTCTCGGAGAGGTGAGTTAAAGGGAAAAATGTTTTACTTTTTCTCATTGTTAGTCATGTATGATGCCAGTTCTTTAAAAATTCATGCATTTTGGTTTTATGTAACTTCAGGTTGACCATCGCTTGTAATCTCACCCCTTAGACTTTGGTATCTAGGAGTTTTCACTTTTAATACTGTTGTCTTTTTCCTAAAACAAAAACAAAACCTTTTGCTTCTCAGTGGCACAAGACGTTTTAGTGCCAATAAAAAAGGAGCTTTGTACTGCTGGCCATGGTCTTTACCTGCTGGGCAGTAGGTGCCTGGAATGAAAAGTAAAAAGATTTTTTTAAGTTTAGCCAAGTCCTATAACCTCATCCTATCCCCTGGTTGTGCCTCTAATAGGTCTGGTTCTAAATCACGTTGCCCTTAGGTTAGGAAGGAGGCATCCCGGGGACTCTCCTAGCATACCTGCTGTCCCTTTACAGTTCTTCCTTGAGTCTACTCTCAGTCTTCCAGGCTGTTTGGACCAAGCCCACGTCCCCTCATTTTCTAATGAACTTGAGACTCGGGCTCCTGCCTGATTCGGGACAGAGATTTTCCTGCTGTTTTGCTGCTCTTGGAGCGACACAGAGGGTGCCTCCAGCTCACGGTCTTTTCCTTGTTCCCTGTTCCTTGGCAGATTGGGGGCACGGAGGAGTATAAGATCTGCCGGGGCATCAAGGAGGGCCGCATCACTAAGCCCGTGGTCTGCTGGTGCATCGGGACCTGTGCCACCATGTTCTCCTCTGAGGTACAGCCGGTACAGGTCACTCCTGGGTGGGGAGGCAAACCGCCTAGTTGGTTATCTTATGAGCAGCCAGCTCCTTCTGTACAGGTTTGTTACCTGCTTGGTTCCTACAAGGTCTAGCTAGGGCCCTGCTTTCTAGGAGCTTAAATCCAAGTGGAGGAGACTACTCATCAACTGATGAAGTTGAGAATCAGTCTCTGAGTCCCTATTTGAAGTGAGAGCAACCGACTGTCTGGAGGAGTGGAGAAGGCTTCATTGAGAAGAAGTTGGCTGAGCAAAAGGAGGCGGGGAGGGAGAGGACACACTCCTGGTGCAGAGCTGGGAAGGGGCATGGTGAGAAGTTCTGTGTGGCGGGGAGGTCATAGAAGCAAAGGTTTGTTCACATGACATAATGTGATGTAGGTGAACCTGCCTGGTGGCCTGCTGTAAGTCCTGAAGATAACAGAGCAGGCTCCAACTGTGAGTCTTTGTCCCTGTGTTGTGTATATAAGAAGATAAAACCTGGCCTTCAAGGCTTTTTGCAACAGTGGTAATCCCTGCGCTTTAACCCTTAGGTCTTCCTACCAGTAAGCCTGCATCACTGTTTTTTCTCTCTAAAATGCTTGCCTTTCCCCTTCAGATTTCTGCCCACCTCAAAGTAGCAATGTTTGTCCAGTTGTAAAGTGCCCTTGTCCTTTGTTCCATTTCTACATATTTCCCTATGGGTACGCCTGCAAAAAATACTTCGAAGTATGTGTATAAGGATTCACTATAACGTTTTAATGGCAGAAAATGGAAACAACTTAGATGCTGTTCAGGGGGTACTGGGTTATCATGGCATAATCACCTAATGGAAAGCGAGCAGGCTGGAAAAGAATGGGGGGGGTTGATACATTGATATAGAAGAAGTTTAAGATTTGTTACATCTAATAAAGGGGAGATTGCAGTAAGTATTTATAATATCCATTTTGTATAACTGTTAACTGTGTGTGTGTGTGTGTTTTTCAAGTAGATAAAATGGGAGTGGGTGGATGATGGAATCCTGTTTTCTCCTTTAGGGGTGAGCTCTATGTTCACAGGCTTTAGAATCAGATATTGATGGGTCTCTGTGGCATGGGCCAGTCACATGGCCTTTCTGTACCAGTTTGCTGAGCTATAAAATAGGAATGATATATGAAATAAGTAATCGTAAAGGTCTAGCACATACAGGTCTTAACAACTAGTCCTTTCAGTTCTTCTTCATTTATTTCATGAAGCTGTTTTTGACTTTCTTTCTTTTTCACCACTTTCTCCTCCATCCCAGCAGCCAAATATAATCCCCCAGCACCACTGTTTCTCCTGACCCCTTTGCATTGCTGCCCTTCACCTTCCTGCTCCCACTCTGCTGAGGACCCCTTCAAGAGGGCAAGGACCTTGCTCTTCTGTTTCTGGCTGGACACTCATCACCCCATGGGTTGGGCAGGTCCCAGAGGGGTGTTTTATTTCTGTTTTTAATGAATTTTTAAAACTTTATGAAATCTTAAACATAACAAATGTAAAATAGTACAGTGACTGCCTAGCTAATGTTTGAATTCACATGACCTTGCAGAACTTTCCACCCTATAGAGGAGATTAGATAAATCTACCCATTGGCATGCTGACACAGCTCCTTGGGAAAAACTGATTCAAGAACTGGGAGTGGGAGTAGAGATCGGGGTTACTGGGTAGGTGGCGTTTTTCAGAAGCATGTTCCACAAAACACTGGTCCTCTAGCAGTGGTCCTCAAAACCAAATAAACAAAAGCAAAAGAGCTTTTATAAATTAGGAACATGAGATATAACCTAGCTCCCTTTTAACATTTTTTTTGTTTCAGTTTTAAGAAATCTCTGAGTGAAGGAAACTTGTTGAACTTCCTTGAACCCAGCATTTTCTAAGTTTATTTGAATACAAAATCTCTTCTCCCCACCCCATTCACCCATGCAGATTCAGTCCTACAAAGACTGTATTGGGAATCTGTATTTTAAGGCATGTGTTGCTAACCAGAGCCACAGTTGAAGACCATTTCAACACTTAAGGCGTCTTTTACTATATTTAGTGGTTAAGAGCACAGTCCGAGGCCAGTTGTCTGGGTTCAAATGCTACCGTACATTATCTGTGTGACTTTGGGCAAGTTACTTTACTTCTCCATTCTTCCATTTCCTTTTTTATAGAAACATTATAGCTACTGAAAAATTAAATGAGTAAAGCTCTTAGAAAAGTGCCTGGATATAGTAAGTGTTATTTAAACAGGTTAGGTGTGATCATGATTACCCAGCACCCCCTTCCTAGTCAGAGTTTTTGTACCAGAGCTTTCACTGGGTTAATTTATTTTCCCCATTGCTTCATCAAAAACATTAATTTTTCTTCCCTCTCACTCACTTCCCACAGTCAGTCAACTCCCATATTCCACTGGATTTATATTTTATCTCAGTGCATGCTCAGGGGGAAGGCAGCAATTGCTCACTGGCTCCAGGTGATTGTTGCTATGTGGGTGCAAAATCTGACCTTCAAAGAATCTGGGAAGTAGTATTTTTACATGAAATCTTAAAAAAAAGAAATATCAGTACCTATTTTACAAAAAGTATGTGCAGAACGGTTAGGTCATGTCTATGAGCTCACTTTAGCCTCAGGTTGCTGGTTTGTCACTTCACCTGTCACCTGTTACTCAGAACTAACCCCTATCCTCCATCCCCGTGACCACTGCCCCCAGGGAAGCCAGGCGAAGGGCTTGGGCAGCCAGGCTTTGTATCCTGGCTCCAGTACGCAGCTGTCCGGCCTTGTGTGAGCTCCCGAGTGTCCTGATGCCTCACCTTCCTCATCTATAAAATGAGTCTCCATCATACTTGTTTAGTGGGTCTGCTTGGGACTGAATGAAGTGACTTATGAAGATTGCTTAGCAGGGTCAGGCCTGTAATGAGTGCTGACATTTCCCAGGAGCATTTGTTCTATTTCAGGGTATTAACAAGCCCAGTCACGCTGTTCTCCTTTGCCTTCCAGGTACAGTTTGGCCACGCTGGAGCTTGTGCCAACCAGGCTTCTGAAACTGCAGTAGCCAAGAACCAGGCTTTGAAGGAGGCAGGAGTGTTTGTGCCTCGGAGCTTCGATGAACTTGGAGAAATCATCCAGTGAGTGGAACTTGTGTAGGATGTCAGCCACCCCATCCCTTTCCAAATCCCTCCTGAGGTCAACAGCCCCTGTAACATGGAGGTGTTTGATATTCCTGGTCCGTCTCAGCAGCTGTGTGGATAGTCCAGAATGCTTTTTCTCTGGCTTTTGTTTTGTTTTGTTTTGTTTTGTTTGCAGAAGCAGCCGTTAACAAGCCATTCAGGCTGGTATTAAATAAAACATGTTCAGTTTCTTAACCTTTCTACTTGGCCATAAATGAGAGATGAGCATAGAAGCATTTAGAAAGTGTCATCTCTAATTGATGGATAAAGAGTTATTGAATATGTTATTTTTTCTTCCCATTCCTCCTCTCTGTCCTTATATGACTTCCAGATTCAACTTTCTATAAAGCCCCATTCAGGGGAGTCTTGACAAGAACCTATTTTCATTCTGTTCTTGGGAATCTAATTGGTAAAACTAAGTCACTAACAGGAAGGGAGCACAGAGAAGGAAAACCTAAAATGTTTGGTTTAGATGGAGTAGTATTTTTGGGATGGCTTAAAAGAGCCGAGAAGAAGGAAATCCACATGGGTGTCTTTTCTCCTGCCCTTTCCCTGCCTCCTAGGTCTGTGTACGAGGATCTTGTGGCCAAAGGAGCCATTGTACCTGCTCAGGAGGTGCCTCCCCCGACGGTGCCAATGGACTACTCCTGGGCCAGGGTAGGTGCCATGTATGTCCCTAACAGTGTGGGCAAGGGAGATTTGGGTTGATTTGCCTTGAACCCTTGGAAACCAGGCCTGCCCTAGTAGTTCAAGCACCATGTGATCACTGGTCTGGGCCCCAAACCACGCCCTTATGGGAGGCTTCTCCAAGGCCTAAGGAGAAACTGGGTTACTAATTCTTGGATTCCATCTCCTCCTCATGTGCTGGAGCACACAATACAGGGTCCAGGAGGGCAGAGGCAGTGGGTATTTCCCACGGGTGGGTGGCCTGACCTGGAAAGGGGGGGCTGAGGCAGACAGTCCCCCTAGAGTTGTTTGTGCTTCCTAAGAGATTTCAGGGTGGTGTGTCCACTCTACCTTTTTGTCTTAAGGAGCATAGATAAAGAGCTAATATTCTTGATATGTAAGAACTCATAGAAATCAGTTTTAAAAAGGCCCAATTAGAAAAATGGGTAGGATAGGGCCTTTCAAAAGGAAAAAAGAAATGCTCAACCTCACTCATAAAAGGCACCAAAGTAAAAACTGTGCTACCAATTTTTCCATATCAGGCCAGCAAAGATACAAAATCTTCTTTGGTAATATGCTATGTTTGTGTGGCCGTACATTCTTTCCTTGTTGGAAGGCATGGAAATTGACACAACCTTTCTGAAAGGCAGTTAGTTGGGTAATATAAATCAAATTTAAAAGTGCTCATTCATACCTTGTGGCCCAGTGATTCCATGTCTAGAAAACTACTTCAGAGAAATGCTAACATATACAAATAAACATATTCAAGGATATTTTTCTGGTTGACAAATTATCAGTGAAGGAATAGCTAAATGGTGGTATTGTCCTATGGATGGGATATTATACAGCAGGTAAGGGAATGAACTAGATTTATGTGTGTGCTGACATTTACAGAGCTCAGGTTCATTGAGTAAACACGTTACAGGACAGTATATCTGTTGTATCACACAAAACAGTGTTGTATATTCTCCGTGTGTTTATGTATGCATGTAAATAAAAGTGGAGAAAGAACGGTCCAGAAAGATGTCCACTAAACTGACAAACACTAAGGCAAAAAACAAAAAGGGATGGAGGTTAAAGGCAACATAACTTTATCTGTTCTGTTTTAAATTTTTAAAAAGGAGAATGTACTCATGTAATTACTATGTAAATTATAAGCACTTTAAAAAAAAGATTTTATTTATTTATTTTTAGAGAGAGGGAAGGGAGGGAGAAAGAGAGAAAAACATCAATGTGTGGTTGCCTCTCGTGCACCCCCAACTGGGGATCTGGCCTGCAACTCAGGCATATGCCCTCACTGGGAATTGAACTGGCAACCCTTTGGTTCACAGGCTGGTGCTTAGTCCACTGAGCCACACCAGCCATGGCTAAATGCACTTTTTAATTAAAGTTCATAGGGGATAATTGAAGAAATGGGCTTGGACAACATTAGCTGATGATACCTCCATATGCCCCAACTCGGGAAATTCAGGAGCTCAGTTCCCTCCCCTGGGTAAAAGACATCTTGAGGGGACTCTCCTCCCCCCCACCCCCCCATATCCACAGCCACGTGCCTCATTACATTTTGGTGGGGAGTTGGCAGCTGTATGTGAAGTGTTTAAAATTTTTCCTTTGGATTCACACTTCCATTTCTTAGCCAGGTGACCTTGGGCCGGTTACTGAACCACTTTAAGCTTCGTTTCCTCTGCTCTAACATGAGGAATGATTGTCCTTTGTGAGGCTCAACTGAACTGATGGATGTAAGCGGCTTAGAGCACTGCCTGGCCCCATAAATGCTCAGTAAAGAACAGAATAGTGCTGAGGCTGAGCGGGTGCCATGGGCCTGGCACTCTAGTTTTCTCCACCTGAAATGACCCAGTAAAAGGGCTTTTGCAGTTCTTTCTGGGAGGAGTTTGTCGGTTAGGCTGGGTAGAGATGTGTAAGTGGAGCCCTGAGCCCAGGCCTGAGCCCGACACGGTGGAAGCTGTTGTTGAATACATGGCCACTAGAATTTTAAGACACTCCTGGGACACTGGTTCTGGGAGCGCAGACAGTGGGATGGTCCAGGAAACATCTCTGTGATCCCCATAGCACTGCTTGTCTGCCCCTGTCTCTGCTCAGGAGCTGGGCTTGATCCGCAAGCCTGCCTCGTTCATGACCAGCATCTGTGACGAGCGAGGACAGGAGCTCATCTATGCCGGCATGCCCATCACCGAGGTCTTCAAGGAAGAGATGGGCATCGGCGGGGTCCTTGGCCTCCTCTGGTTCCAGAGAAGGTGAGGTGTGGAAGGCAGAAGTTGGTAGGGCCCTGCAACTCCGAGTTCATGGTTGCTCCCTGGTGGGAGTGGAGATGGGCAGCATTAGAGAATATGTCCAGGGTCAGTCATTCTTTCTAGAGGAAAGAAATTAAGGCTACTATGTCTTCCAAAGACAGAAAGGCCAGTCTAAACCAAGAGAAGTGGAAGCATGACTTAATTAGGAATCTTGGATCAGCCTCTTTTCCTCGGGAACTTACAGAGACATGGGATGGGGTCAGTGCAGGCCTCTTGAGAGAAAGGTGAGGGTTAGCGGGGGAGATCTGGATGGATCTGGTACCTTAAAGAGAGCAGGGCTGGTAGAATGGCTGAACAAACATAAAGCACCTTGTGTCATTAGCCTAAATGTGAGAAAAAATTGGTTTTCTCTGCAACTTCCAAGCTTAGTCTTCCTCTGGGACTGACAGCTGGGCAGGGAGGCCAGCAAGAACATGATTCACAGAGCCCTGGCTTGGGATTGGCCTGGGCAGACGGCCAGGTCCGAGTCCTGGTTTGTGTCATGCCCTCACATGCAGAGAGGAGAGTCAGTCCTGCTCTGGGCCCTTCCTGGGAGATGTTCATCAGCTGTAACACCTGAGCAGGTCTCACTCTGCTCTTGCATCCCCATGTCTCCAGACTACATTCTTAATCATTAGTTGGTAGGATGAACACTGGAGGAGGCCAGGGGCCTCCTACACTGTGGACAGAACAGGGACCTCACCTCCTCTCTGTCTGGTCCATAGAGGGCAGCCGTAAATGCAGGGCAAATCGTGTCATAGCAACTTGTGCTGAAAACTGCTGACTGAAGGAGATTTCAAACCCTGGTTGCTAACTCTAAAACCAGTATTTGTTATCAGCAAAGTCCAGAGCTGCTCAAGAATCTGGAGGTTTTGCCCCAGAGTTGTATGATAGAATCAGACTTAGATTGGCAGGTTGCTGCCCTTCCTGAATTTGAGTGACTTGTTTAGGGACGTGGGAGAAAGTAGGACCATGGCCTTGCCAATGCATCTCCTGTTCAGTAGTTCACCATTGTCTCTACCCTCCTTTCCCTGTCCCTTTGCTCACTCTCCGTAGGTTGCCCAAGTACTCCTGCCAGTTCATTGAAATGTGCCTGATGGTGACGGCTGATCATGGGCCAGCTGTGTCTGGAGCTCACAACACCATCATCTGCGCTCGGGCTGGGAAGGACCTGGTCTCCAGCCTCACCTCGGGGCTGCTCACCATTGTGAGTACTGTCATCCTGGGAGGTGCACAACAGGGTCCTAGAAGGAGCCCAGGAGGGGAAAAGCCTGTGTTGGGGCTGTTCAGGGCATGCCAGATCAGTCTGCAAAGTTGAAGAAGGCTCACAGCTCAGGGTAACATGGGCTTGCTTCTCTTACAGGGGGATCGGTTTGGGGGTGCCCTGGATGCAGCAGCCAAGATGTTCAGCAAAGCCTTCGACAGTGGCATTATCCCCATGGAATTTGTGAACAAGATGAAGAAGGAAGGAAAACTGATCATGGGCATCGGTCACCGAGTAAAGTCGGTAAGTTGTTCTCCTTAAGGAACGGGATCTACGGGGTTAAGGGGGACGAGAGCATCAGTTTAGTTGAGAACACCCAGGCCCTTGACTCCAACATGCAAAGCTTTGGATGTGTTGGCACATGCCAGTGTTATAATACAGATTGCCTTTCAATAGTTTTTGTTCAATTGTAGTGTAAAAATATAAGCTGAAAACTCACCCTATGAAACTTTTAGGAGAAAGGATTGAGGTCAGGATTAACTGGACATATCACTCCTCTGAGGCTAGCTGCATGCTGCAGTAACACACAACTCCAAAAATCTCAGTGGCTTTCAACAGCAAAGGTTTCTTTCTTATTCACCCACCCACTGTGGGTTGCCTGCTGCTCTGTTCTCTCATCTGCACTGAAGAAGCAGCCCCTATCTTAGAAAACTGTTATGGCAGAACCACACGAAAGCTCTTAAAGCTTCTGCTTGGTAGTAGTATAGCTCACTTTCACTAGAATTTCATTGGCCAAAGAAAGTCACATGGTTAAGTCTGACATGACTGGGGCAGGAAGAGCAGTTAATAGCAGGGCAAGCTTGATTGGTAGAGGTCAGGGAGTGACTATTTTAAATAATTAATAGAGTCTCCCACAGGGCAGGCAGTCATCTGTGTGTCCTAGTAGCAGGTTGTATTTAGAAATCAAAGGGTGACAGCTGCTCAGCGTCTTACAGGGACAGCTCCTTATAGAACCCTTTGCCTTGGGGTCCTTGGCTCTGTAGCTCTTAAAGACCTCATTCAGTCGGTCACTCTGCTGGTCTAGGTGGGGCGTATGACTCCCATTCACACTGTGGGTCCTTTACTCAGTGAGCTTCGCAGCCCTTTTCTTCTTCCTGATGCTTACTGATTTTTATCCCAACTCTGAAAGCAATGCGTGCTTATTACAGAGGACTTAGGAAATATAGAGATGTATAAAGAAGAAAACAAGAGGGTCATGCATGTGATCTATAAGAACATCCCCCTTCTAGGCATCCAAATGCTTAGCCAGCTCCAGGTAAACCTCCAGAGGTTGCTTGATCAGCAAGGACTCCACTAGAGCCAGGGGAGGTAGTTACTTCAGAGGGACATTCCATCCAGACTTTGCATAACTTTGCTTAGCCACCCCCAGCTTCCCAAGCAGATAACACTCTCCAGTCCACATGGTGCAAGGCCCCTTTCTGAGATAATGTCAGGCCCATATGGCGACACTCAGTCTTTCAGGCTCCTTCCCTCTGGAGTCCATACTGACCTAATGTGACTCTGCAGAGGGAGGAGGTCACAATGGCATTGGGTTTTAGCATGTGCCCAATCCATCTCACTCCCTCACTGATAGATTAGTACTTAGTTTCTTAACAGGTAGCTCATCTCTATTCATTGCAGGTTTAGAATTTTTTCCTAAAATCTCAGGGTGCTTAGTGTGGAACTTTGTTACAGCTTGACCAGGATGCTGAGCTGGTGGGCAACATGATTAGTGGCTAGAACCTAAGACTTCTGGTTAGAGAGTGGGTAAGCCCAGCCCCCTGCTGCTTAACACAGTAGGACCCATGGCTAACTCAACATCTCCAAGTCTCTCAGTTCCTTGTCTGTAGCTTAAAAGAGAGAACCTAGCCCTAAGTGGATGGCTAGGTTGGTTGGAGTGTTGTCCTGTACATCAAAAGGTTGCAGATTCTATCCATGGTTGGGGCGCATATGGGAGGCAACCAATCAATGTTTCTCTCTCACACTGATGTTTCTCTCTCCTCCTCTTCCCCCCTTGCCTAAAATCAATAAACATATTCTTGGGTGACATTTTTTAAAAAGTTAAAAAAATAGAGAGAACCTAAAAGGTTATTTTGAGGCCCAAATGAACTATGAGGAGTTTAAAAACCTTACGCCCAGTGTCATAATCTGTTGCTACATGGAATCATACAGGTGGTTCTGGTCCTGGAACACACCTGGATAGAAATGTATAGTTGTGTCTACTTGTGACATGAGCATGAACCTCTTTCTTAACAGCAGTGTTAGCATGGGTTCCTCTGTAACTTTGCGTCACTTTCTAGATAAACAACCCAGACATGCGAGTGCAGATCCTCAAAGATTATGTCAAACAGCACTTCCCTGCCACCCCCCTGCTGGACTATGCACTGGAAGTGGAAAAGATTACCACCTCGAAGGTAAAAATGTCCCTAATTCCTGAATCACAGTTTTGGGTGAAGTTCTTGGGGAAAATGAGACAGCCAAGTTGCCTGTTGATTGTGTAGCTAAAATTAAACATGGTTTTCTGGAAATTTTATTTCTGTTGCATAACTAAGTTCCGCAGATAATATACTAAGTGTCAACTGGGTGTCCAGTCCTTTGTTAGACATTGAGGATTGAACTCAGTAATACATTTTTTCTAACCAATTGGGATGTTTTGGTGGGAGATTTTTAATTGGTGATCAGAATGTGTAGTATAATAGTAATAGTGAAAAATTACAAGGAAAAAAATGAGAAATAAGGATAAATGCTTTGAATATTTTTCCCTTCCCAGAAACCAAATCTCATCCTGAATGTAGATGGTTTCATCGGAGTTGCATTTGTAGACATGCTTAGAAACTGTGGGTCCTTTACACGGTGAGCTTTGCAGCCCTTTCCTTCTTCGTAATGTTTATTGATTTTTGTTGTTGTTCCCTCCCAACTCTAAAAGCAATGCATGTTCATAATGGAGTATTTAGAAAATATGGAGAGATTAAATTGCCTCTTCTCCTACCACTCAGAGCACCCCTCTTTTCCACTTTGAAATCAAAGAGAGCTATTTCAGTTGTACTGTCTGTGGGGAAGAGGGTGGTCATGTGAGCCATTTTAAAACTACATGTCAATTGTGTGTTGCAGGGAGGAAGCTGATGAATATATTGACATTGGAGCCCTCAATGGCATCTTTGTGCTGGGAAGGAGTATGGGCTTCATTGGTGAGTTAGTCGTTACTGTTTTCAGAGTGTTTTAGGTGTTTTTTTTCCCCTCCATGGTCCAGCTGCACCATTTAACTCATGTGGTTTCTTCAAAAGAGATGTCACATTGTTCCTAATCCTTCCTTTCTTACTTTTACTCCCACCCCATCTCTATCTTTGTTCCTTTGTCCTTGGAAATGATTTTGATTGCAAACCCAACAAAATATAATTAATTCCAACGATTCCCTTTTTTACCAAGCCTGGCACCTACCTGTGGAATGGATCTGGATTTACTTCCCCATTTCTTTGTATCTACCTTTTGTATTAAGAAAGATTTCCCTTCCTTATCCTTTCACCTTCACCAAACTTTAACAAATTCATGAACTCTTAATAAAAAATGGGTTTGCTCCATTTCAGGACACTACCTTGATCAGAAGAGGCTGAAGCAGGGGCTATATCGTCACCCATGGGATGATATTTCATATGTTCTGCCGGAACACATGAGCATGTAACTGAGCCAGGAACCCTGTTGCAGTCAAGTGAAGACAACTCTTCCCTTGGGAAATAGCGTGCAGACAGCTGGCACTGGAGCTTGCTATTAGGATGGGCCTGGAATGTAAACAGCTGCTGGTGTGCAGGCACCAAAGACCAACACCCACAGGCTAACACTGTTCAGTCCACACACAAAGAAGCTTAATATTTTTTTTTATAAGCATAGAAATAAAAACCAAGCCAATACTTGTGACATTTGCTCTGCTACTTGCTGTATTTATTACATAAAAGCATCTAAGCACTGTCAGGATAGTGTTTTTCCTCATTTGTAGGGCTTTCTGATGTTGCTTTCTTTTTCCCATTAGTTAAAAAAATGTTTTCCCTTGGAGGAAGGGAATGAAACTTTTAAGACCTCAAGGTACTATACATTTAAAGCGCCCCTGATGTCTTGTTTTTCCACTTCCCTTTCTTCCTGCTCATATAACATAAAGAACATTGTATTAATCGGATCTTTTTAGGATCTTTTTGTATGTTCTATGTTAAGGGTTTGTTTGGTATCTCACTGAAATGTTCCATGTTGCAGACCAAAGTCTGCTTATGTCAGGGGGTTGAGACCATTGAATCCTTAGCCATTGTCACAGAATATATGGAGTAGTAATTTAAAATGTAAAGTTGTAACATACATATGTTTAAAATGGAAACACAAAGCAAAAAGCTGTGAAATGTCTTGAGTCTTATGTTCTCTGTATTTATGCAACTGACTTGTCTGTCTTTTCTTGAAGTTGTGGGTCCAAGGACTCCTCTCCAGCCAGTTTGCATCTGTAATCCACAAAGATTCTAGGCAGCTGCCACCTCAATCTCTTCTCTGTATTATCATAGTTTGGTTTGAATAAACTATATAGTAACAATATCTACTGCTGTCTCATCTCATACATACCCCTTCTGTATTCATCTGAATTGTACTTTGTAATAATTTCAACTACATGTAGTTTTAAAAATGTTAATCTACCTCTTTTTAAAATTTATTTAAAGAATTAAAACTATTTCCCAAAACAAAACACCCACCCTTAAATCTGCACCTCCATCTTTCTCAATGAATGGGAACCAAAGCTCTACCCATCTAGATACCCAAGCCAACAACTTGGGAGTCATCCTGTACTTCTCTATCTGGTTCACAGGTCCTGTAAATTTATCCTTTTAAAAAATAATTTAGGTATAACTGACATTCATTTCAGGCATACAACATAATTTGATAGTTGTATACACTGTGAAATAATCACCACAATAAGTCTAGTTACCATACAGTTTACACTTTATCTCTGATGGATCCATATCTGGTATGCTAACTTGTGCCCCCAGTTCTACTTTTGACCTCTTACAGTCCATTCTCTACGCAGCCACCAGTGATATTTTTAAAAACATCTCATTGAGACACACCCTTGCTTAAAACCCAAAAGTGGCTTTTGGTCATCTTTTTAATGAGTATACAGTATAGCTATGGGCCAAGCTCTGCACAACATCAAGCATCTCATTTAATCATCACAGCCATCTTCCAATATAGATAATACCGTTCATAAGAGATAATGAATTCATAGATAATACGTAACTTGCACACGCTCATTCATGTGTTGTATTCCCAACTCATCCATAAGTTGGGGCTCTCGTCTTTTGTAAAAAATTTACCTAAAGCCATTTTAAACCTTTAAATAAAAATTCTATGTTGCCACCCAAGACACTAACAATTAGTGATGGGTATTACAAAAGGCCCACAATGAAAAGAATGCTATTCACCAAGGGGAAGAAAACAAGCTATTCCCCAAGGACATGCGGGTGGGAGGCGTCACAACAGGAGAGCAGTAGTGTGGCGTTTACCCAAGGTGGGACGGTGTTGGGTGCGTGCCATGGCGCCTGCGCAGACCCCTCTGCCTGCCGGCTCCGCCCCGCGCCCACTATTCCCAGAATCCCTCTGTGTCGCACCACAACGGCTGGACCGTTCGGAGACTGCGATAGCCAGACGCGGCGGCGCCAAGATGGCGGCTGCGGCAGTAGCGGCGGCGGCCGCTGCAGCCGCAGCTGCATCTCTGCAGGTACTGGAGATGGAGACCATGGAGACGGCCGCCGCCGGCTCGGCAGGGCTGGCCGCCGAAGTCAGGGGCAGCGGAACGGTGGACTTCGGGCCCACCTGCTTATCTACCATGGAGGGGAGCGGGGGCGATCCGGGCCCGGAGGCCGAGGATTTCGAGTGCAGCTCTCACTGCTCGGAGCTGTCGTGGAGGCAGAACGAGCAGCGGCGTCAGGGCCTCTTCTGCGACATTACCCTGTGCTTCGGCGGTGCGGGAGGCCGCGAGTTCCGGGCCCACCGTTCGGTGCTGGCCGCCGCCACCGAGTACTTCACGCCCCTGCTCTCCGGCCAGTTCTCTGAGTCCCGGTCAGGCCGAGTGGAGATGCGCAAGTGGAGCTCTGAGCCTGGGCCCGAACCCGACACGGTGGAAGCCGTTATCGAATACATGTACACCGGGCGCATCCGCGTTAGCACGGGCAGTGTGCACGAGGTGCTGGAGTTGGCCGACAGGTAGGCAGGGGACTCAGGTGACGCAGGAGAGGCGGGAGGTGGAGATGCTGGCCTCCTGAGTGCCGCATCCTGGGACGGCGCGGAAGTGGGGGGGGGCAGTGCCTAAGGGTGGACTCTAGCGAACCCTAAGGAAATGCATTCGTTTGATTCTGAGTGCCTGCTGTGTGCTGAGGATGCCGCCGGCTGTTCTGCGGAGGCTACTCGTTCTTACGGGGCTCAGCTTCAACGTGGAGGGACAAAGGCAATGAAAAGCAAGGTCCGCATCTTGTAGGTGCTGTGTTGACATTAAATAGGGATGAAATAGGATTAAAGGGGTATGAAAGGATAGTGATTGGGTAGAGCAAAGACCTTTCTGAAGAGTTGACTTTTAAACCGACCTGAAAGCAGTAAAGATGGGGAATGAACATTCCAGGCAGATAGCGCAGAGGCCTTCAGGCAGGATCCACTTTTGCTTAGAGAAGAACTAAAAAAGAAAAATTCAGTGGGGCTGGATATAGTGGGTGAAGGGGAGAAGGGTATGTGTAATGCGTTGGAATAAGGGGTTTGGATTTTACCGGGTGATGGGAAGCTGGGTAAAGAAATTATCTGATTTAAATATTAATTAAAAGATTATTTTGCTACTGTGGAAAATGGATTGTAGGGGGCAGGAATGGATGCTCCAGAGACTGGGTAGGAGGCAGGTCAATGCCATTTATAGAGATGGGAGGAGCCTGCTTGGGCAGTATTATGTTACAGATACATTGTTTTAACAAATAACTATTATACAGCAGATCAGACACTGGGTTCTAAAGTGCTGGGAATTTAGTGGTGAACAAAACAGACACAAAGTCCCTTTCCTCATTGCACTCAACATTGGTAGATGAACAACAAATAAGTGAAATAGATGGCATGCTGGGTGATTGTTATAGCTATGATGGAAAATAAAACAGGACATATAGAAAGTGCTGGTGGAGAGAAACTTTTTTTTAAGCTGAATAGGGATTCCCTCACAAACAGGATATTTTGCAAAGAGCGGAAGGAAGCTAGGTGAATCAGTGTTTCAGGTAGGGAATGCAGGTGTAAAAGCCCTGAGGTGGAGCTTGTCTGGATGGTAAAGAATAACAGGAGGCCATTGTGGCTGATCAAAGGGATGGTGAATGAGAGAAGTAGGAGAGGACTCTGGGTCATAATGGGAATGGATGCAGGTCCCATAGGGCCTTGTTGGCTGTGGAAGCACTTGAACTCTTACTCTGAATGAGATGGGAAGGTTTGAGGTAGAGGAATGATGCTGCCTGATTTGAAGAATTCTGCTATGTGGAAAAAAGAATGGGGCAGCAGGAAAGGGGCTGCCAGGGCAGAAAGCAGAGAGACTAGTTTAGGAGATTGTTGCATTGGTGGCAGAGGCTTGGATCGAGGAGAGAGGAGTAAAGGCGGTAAGAATCGCTTCAGTTCTAGATGTGTTTTTAAGATAGAGGAGATGAACCTGCTGATGGATTTGATGTGGGGTGTGAGGGAAAAACTGCTAGAGTTTGGACCCAAGCAATTGGAAAGTTGGAGTTGTTATTTATTAACATGTGGAAGACTGTAGGAAGGCAAGTTGGGGAGGAAGATCAGGAGTTTGGTTGGGGTCCAGATGTCTGAGTAGGCAGTTGGATATCAGAGATTTGGGAGTTAGAGATTGGGAAGAAATTAGCATATAGGTGATAATTAAAGCTTGGGACTGGATGAAATTACTTTAGGAAGAGAGTGTATATGAAGAAGAGAAGGGGAGTACTGAGTCTTGGGGTTCTTCAAAATGTTAAAGAAAGACCAGCAGAGAAGATGCATCTCATAGAAGCCTAGAAAGAAAGGGTGTCCAGGTGGGAGTAGCCACTCATGTCATGTCAGACATAAATGATCTTTGAAGTTGGTGATGGGTTCTTGATGGCATTCCCTGACAAGAGCCATTAAAATTTTTTTTTATTAATTTTTTTTTTTTTTTAGAGAGAGGAAGAAAGAGACATCAATTTGTTGTTTCACTTATTTATGCATTCATTAGTTGATTCTTTTTTTTTTTTTTTTTAAGATTTTATTTATTTTTCAGAGATGGGAAAGAGAGAGAAACATCAATTGGTTGGTTGCCTCTCACACACCCCCAGCCAGGGACCTGACCTGCAACCCAGGCATGTGCCCTGACCGGAATTGAACCAGCAACCCCTCAGTTCATAGGCCGGCTTTCAACTCGCTGAACTACACTATCCAGGCCCATTGGTTGATTCTTGTATGTGCCTTGACCTGGGATCAAGCCCACATCCTTGGCACACCAGAACAACACTAACCAACTGAGCTACCCTGTCAGGGCCCTTTATTTTTTTTAAATACTTTTTTTTTTATTGATTTTTAGAGAAAGAGAAGGGAGGGAGAAACATCTAGTTGTTGTTCCACTTATTTATGCATTCATTGGTTGATTCTTGTATGTGCCCTGATGGGGCTCAAACCCGAAACCTTGGCTTATCAGGAGGATACTAACCAACTGAGCTTCCTGGCCAGGGACAAGAGTCACTTAAGTCTTGCTGCAAAGAGGATCAGAGAAATGACACACACATGAAAATGTTTGGGGAGTAGTCCAGGGAGATCTATCTTTCCCCCTTCTAAGATAGGAGCATATTTGTGTGCTGATGAAAAGTGAATCAGTGAGAAGGAGAAATCAGTGTTAGGGGAGTGGGGAAATAATTGCAGGAGCAAAGTCCTTGAAACCAAGAAGGGGATAGAATCCATATTAAAAATGGAAAAGTTGGACTAGGAAGGCAGAGTAGGGTAAAGCTATAGGCAGTTTGAGTGGTGGGAAGATGAAGTTTCTGCCTGAACGCTTCTTTCTCAAACATTGTGAGGCTGGGTCATCCATTAGAGGGTGGAGTGGGCCAGGGTCGGACAGGTGTAGATCTAAGGGGTTGGGGATTGAATAAAAATGGATGTCCAGGGGTTATTGCAGTCACTCATTCTGTGTTTACTTTTGTCAGTGAGCTTGTGTTTTGCAGATTAGTTCTTGCTTTACTGGGGGATGGGGGTAGGGAGGAGGAGAAAACACCCCAGGCCATTTACTTAAAACTCTATCTCCTCTCCATCTGTCAGCTGCTGAGCAGCTGCTTTGTGTTAGGCACTGTTCTGAGTGCCCTGCAACCATCACATCTACTTTTATCAACTCCCAGGTGGGATCCCTCTCCCTGCCACCCTCCTCCCCCCATTTACTGTTTTTTTTTGTTTGTTTGTTTGTTTTAAGATTTATTTTTAATGTTTATTTTAATCCCAATCAGGGGATATGTTTGACCAGGGATCGAACCCACAACTTAGGTATGTGCCCTGACTGAGAATCAAACCCACAACCTTTTGGTGTATGGGATGATGCTCCAACTAACTGAGCCACCCAGCCAGGGCCCCATTTACTGTTGATCATACCTACCTTGTAGGGCACTTATAACCTAAATAACAGGGAGTGCAGTGTGTGATGCCCGTCACATGGCAAATGCCTAGTATATGCTATTGTTTTCATAGAGCATTTTTCCAAACACCTCTCCAAGGGAATACGTGTCAGAATTACCTAGAGTGCCTGCCAAAAATAGGAGCCTGGGAATCTAGTGGCCCTGGCATCCAGACATGTTTGAGAGCTACTAGAGCTCATATCACTCCACCTTGTCTTTGTCTTATGTCTGAGATGGTATATTCCCTGAAGAGGATGAAGGGAGCCTGTCTTACTTACCTTTATATCATTGTTAGATAGTGTCATTCATAGTCGTTGGCACAAATTCAAAGCCCCAGTTTGGGGTGCGGTGAAGAAGAAAACGTTATTCATTGTGAAACAGCTCACTGTGCTACAGCACAGCTGAACAAACAGTATGGGCTGTGCAACACCTCAGTTGTGATACAACATGGCTGTGAGGCAGCCCTGGGGCCAGGCCCCTTTTCCTGCAAGACAGCTCTGCTCCTCGATGGTCTGCTTTGTGCTCCTCACTGTTCCAGTGAGACATCTTTGTGTTTCAGCTCAGCCAAGGATACACAGTTTTTGGTAGAAAAGGAAAGTGTGCTCTCAAAGCAGGAGGGCAGCTGGCTTATGTGAAGTCCCTGCCTCTGGACTCTGATTGGTCTGTCCTCATGCATATGAGGACTCCAAATTCTCACAGTTTAACTGGCCCAAAAGACACTGTCCTGATTGGTTGGAATAGAGCCATCCAGGTTGTTTGGCGCTGCCCAGTTCTGATTGGATGGGGAAAGCCTCAGTCCTATTGGTTGGAATAGGATTCCAGAAACTCCTTTATAAGGGCTGGCTCAGATTGCAGAAACACAGTGCAGGCTTCTCCCTGAAATGCAGTTTGTGTGAGAGGCCCCTGTGTAGGAATGGCTGCTAGGTTCTGTTTTAAATATTTGAGTCCAGTTAGCCACCAGGAGCCCTCTTAGTAATTGCCTTTTTCAGGGTTCACAATAGTTGTAATAACCATAATAACAAATGGTTACTGAATTAGAGAGGCATGATCTGATGAAAATATCCTTTTATTTTTAAGGCTCTCAGTGGGGACTTTCTTTTTTGAAAGATGTGGTCACAAATTGGCTGCCCTTGGGGCTGAATTCTGCCATATTTAAGGATTTGTCTGAAACTCTTGTGGGCTTTTTTTTTTTTTTTTAATTTCAAACAAATTTAGGTAGGCAATTTCTAGTGAGTTACATGCTAAGCCACTTTTCTTTTTTAAACCTGGACTGTCCCATA
This sequence comes from Furipterus horrens, assembly GCF_987537825.1. NCBI lineage: Eukaryota > Metazoa > Chordata > Mammalia > Chiroptera > Furipteridae > Furipterus > Furipterus horrens. Next base: position 79,698,756 of record NW_028327181.1, on the reverse strand, counting down.
CATGTGTTTTTTATTGTTGCTTTATTTCCTGACTTCTTCCGATGTTTGAGTTTGTTTTGTCACCCCTGCTCTAATGAGAATGCAGCTTGGCCCAAAGTGCTCCCACACTCCCCAGCACCTTCCCCCTACTTGCTGATCTGGAAGAAAGGTCAAGTGCAGAGGTGACTTAAACCTCTGACACAAAACCTTCATTGCTGTTGCTTCTGATGTGTGAACAAACAGCCTCCAAACCACAGTTCCTATACTGAGCAGTCAATGCTTAATAAAGTATCTTCATGGAGACCCTGCCTCATTGAAGAAGAGGCTGGTAACTGGCAATGGATTAGGGCAGGATGGCATAGACAAGTTTGAATTGGGATTTGCCTTTGCCAAGGGCAAATTAAAGTGGAAGTAAATATGAGACTGTTGTACTTTATTAGAGGATATGTTCTGGAAAACCTTACATAATTTTAAAACTCCATTTTGTGTGTGGGTAAGTCTATTAGATATATTATGCATAATATATAATATACAAACTATATAATACAAATAATTTTAAACAGATCATATATAAAGACTTTATATATGCTTATAAACATACTTTTTAGCATAATTCATTTTAATTTGGGAGGGTTTGTTTTTTTCAGATACCACATAAAGTGAAATGAAGCTTACCATTTTGGTTTGTATAATTCGGATGCTCTCAAAATGTAGCCACTATATTTATGCACATTTGAAAATTAATCCTTTTTTTTTTTTTTTTATTGTAGGTTCTTATTAATTCGTTTAAAAGAATTTTGTGGAGAATTTCTTAAGAAAAAACTTCATCTCTCTAATTGCGTGGCCATTCATAGCTTAGCTCACATGTATACCCTGAGCCAACTTGCTCTGAAAGCTGCCGATATGATACGAAGAAATTTCCACAGAGTAATTCAGGACGAGGAGTTTTATACTTTACCTTTTCATCTCATTCGAGACTGGCTGTCGGACTTGGAAATCACAGTTGATTCTGAAGAGGTTCTTTTTGAAACAGTTTTGAAGTGGGTTCAGAGAAATCCTGAAGAGAGGGAGAGATACTTTGAAGAACTTTTTAAATTGCTCAGATTGTCCCAGATGAAACCTACTTACCTTACCCGGCATGTCAAACCAGAGAGGCTGGTGGCCAATAATGAAGTTTGTGTCAAATTAGTGGCTGATGCAGTGGAGAGGCACGCTCTGAGAGCTGAAAACATACAGTCGGGCACATTCCAGCATCCCACTTCTCCTGTCTCATTATTACCTCGTTATGGGCAAAACATGGACGTGATCATGGTCATTGGGGGCGTGTCGGAAGGAGGGGACTATTTAAGTGAATGTGTAGGATATTTTGTCGATGAGGACAGATGGGTAAACTTGCCCCATATTCATAATCACCTGGATGGACATGCAGTTGTGGTAACAGAATCCCACATATATGTTGCTGGATCAATGGAACCAGGGTTTGCTAAAACTGTGGAAAGGTATAACCCAAATTTTAATATATGGGAACATGTTTGTAGTCTGATGACAAGGAAGCATTCTTTTGGGCTAACGCAAGTGAAAGGGAAGCTCTATAGCATTGGAGGACATGGCAACTTCAGTCCTGGCTTCAAAGATGTTACTGTTTATAACCCTGAGCTTGATAAGTGGCACAACTTGGAATCGGCACCAAAGATTCTTCGAGATGTCAAAGCACTAGCCATTGAAGACAGGTTTGTGTACATCGCTGCCCGCACTCCTGTGGACCGGGACACTGAAGATGGACTAAAGGCCGTAATTACTTGCTATGATACAGAGACTCGACAGTGGCAAGATGTGGAATCTTTGCCACTTATTGACAATTACTGCTTTTTCCAAATGTCTGTGGTCAATTCAAACTTTTATCAAACAGCATCATGCTGTCCCAAGAGTTATTCTTTAGAAAATGAAGAAGCAGTCAGAAAAATTGCCAGCCAAGTTTCTGATGAGATCCTTGAAAGCTTACCTCCAGAAGTCCTAAGCATTGAAGGAGCAGCCATTTGCTATTATAAAGACGACGTTTTCATTATTGGAGGCTGGAAAAACAGTGATGATATTGACAAGCAGTATCGGAAAGAAGCCTACCGATACTGTGCTGAGAGAAAGAGGTGGATGCTTCTTCCTCCCATGCCACAGCCTCGATGTAGAGCCACTGCTTGCCACGTGAGAATCCCATACCGGTACTTGCATGGCACACAGAGATATCCTATGCCTCAGAACTTAATGTGGCAAAGAGACCAGATCAGACACATGCAAGAAATACATCGACACACCCTAAACATGAGGCGAGTGCCAAGCTCTCAGATTGAATGCTAGGTTCTCTAATATGTGCAGCTTAAAGACAATTACACCTGTTTCGTGAGGCTGAAGATATCCAGACTGTTACTTGAAAAAGTATGTTGGTAACTTATTTTCTATGTGAACTGATTATTGCCTCCTAAAGGGAAATATAGTTAAAAACGGAAGATTGGGAAGCTCAGTACGTAATTTTTGTTAGCTTGCAGTCTTTTCTGTCTTTGGTCTCTGTGTGTGTGCTAGCTAAACAAGATCTTATTAAAGACGAGTGGGAAAACCAGGCGTAGTTACTTGGCTTGTTTTCTGCCAAGAATTTATAACCCCTTTGTCCTAGGGACTTAGGTTTTGAACATGCTTTAAACACCTGTTTTATTTGCACATTTACCATGATATTTCTTTTATTTTTTCCCTGAATGGTTAGTTTTGACAGAATCAGAACTTATGCATTGAGCCCTCATCTGCAAGAGGTATGTGCAATAGAGACTGAAATTTGAAAGGAAAAGCACAATGTTTCAGCAAGATGATCTTAGAATGTTTGCATTGATATTTTGTTGATCTAGAAAAATATTTTATTTCCTCCTAGAAGAGATGACTGATGAGAAATTTGTGATTGGCTCATGTGTTTTTAAAATATTTTTCATTTCTTTAGCAACTGAGTTATCTTCAAGCTGTCACTCTGAGATGATGGTAATTAGCAAAAGTATTGATCTTTAGCTGATTGAATACAGAGGACGTTATATATGTGAAATTCATTTCTCTGAGGAGTATTATTAGTGTAGACTGAGAAATCAAAGGCATTAAATTTTTTAAAATACTTTTTTCAGGAGTTGCCGGCTTATTTGAGAATATGTTGATGAGTGAAAATAATGCCTATGACAATCAACACTCAATGCCTTCAATTTTAAATTTTGCTCTAATCCATATTTAATAGAGTTCTCATTCCTTTCTAAAAGAAACTTTTTGAAATAGGAAATAATTTAGAGAAATGTTGCTAAAGAGAAGCCTTATTATTTCTCAGCCCTAGTTGTTATGTTATATCCAGTTGCCCTAGACTTTTTTTAAATTAGTTTATTTGAGCCTTGCTGACCACATATGCTGGGAGCAAGATCTCAAATGCTCCCAGTTGTCTTAGATTTTCATTGAAACTTTACCTGAGTCTAGAATATCAAATTGAAGTGCATGCATAATTCTGACTCTTCAAAGTTTATTGCTCTAGTTATATTTTACTTATTTTTATGCATTCTTCTGATTCTCTTACACAATTCCAAACTTTATACAAATTAACACTCAGGTTGACTATTTTAGCACTTAGTAACTTCTGCTCTTACTGTTTGCAGTGTGGGTCCAGTATTTTTTTCTTGTTTCTTTTGGAGTGTCTACTTTCTTAGACATTCCAGAATACTGTCCTGGAAGTTTAATTATAGTTAACCTTCTTATTAGTTGAATCAAACATCAGAAAAACAAACAAATGAAAAACCCAACCAAACAGAAAGTTTAGCTCTCAGTTTGCTGCAAGACTGTTAAATGTTTATTCCTTGGACTCTATACTAAGAACTTTTCTGAAATTTCTAAATTGATATTCCTGCCTAGGACAGGTTTTCAGTAAACTCATTGGAAATCTGTTTTAAAACATTTAATTTAGCCTTGGCAGGCTAATTTAATTGGAGCATTGTCCAGTACACCAAAAGGTTGCAGGTTCAATTCCTGTTCAGGGCACATATCTAGGTTTCATATTCGATCCCTGGTTGGGAAGCAATTGATCAGTTTCTTTCTCTCTCTCTCTCCCCCCTCCCCCTGTCTTCTCTCTCTAAAATCAATAAACATATCCTTGGGTGAGGATTAAATTTTAAAAATAAAAAAACATTAATTTAGATTAGGATGGGGATAGGAAACTGCAAGTCATATTTCTACGTAAGGATATATTATCCTACCCAACCTCAACCATTTTCTCAATTTCTGTGTATTTGTAGTTATTTTAATAAAAGCCATTGGATTCTGAAAAGTGCAAATACTTAGCAGTGAGAGGTCTATGCAAGTAAGGCAGAAAAGCTCATTGAATGAAGTTCTCATTTCTCTTTGATGGACTGTGCTAGCAAATTCCTTTTCTTGGTTGTATAAATAATTCAGTAGCTCACTAGGATGCCAGTTTCTTTCTAGAAGGTGTGATATAAGGATTTGGGGCTGTGTTTTTTTGTGTTTTGTCTCAGTTTTCTGAGACATTATCAGTTTATTTGGAGGATTGTCTTTTTTTCACATGTGGCAGAAATTATAACTCATAAGATTTAGGTATAATCTGGTTTTGAAAACTTGATTGAAATTGTTGTTTTTTAACTTAGCAGGCAGCCTAGGCCATGGGTGAAAAGAAGGGGTAAGTCCTTCCTTGCATGATGATGTGTGCAGGTGTTCCTGACTACTGAATTTCTAATTTTCATATTTGAATTCACACGTGTGATTTCACATTAATAACTTGTGTTTCTGAAATATCCTAACTAACTTGTTAATCAGGGAAGAAACCAGATTTGCTTAAATCTGTTCAAGGCTGACATTCTGAAATTCTAAACTGGAATTAACTTCCTGGCATATTTGGAAAAGTTCTGATTATGAAGAACCTAAAGTAGCTCTTTAGGGGAGAAAATGTCCTTTTTGATGAAAACTTAAAGATTGTGTTTGGTAATTTGAGCATTTAAAAATACAGCTTTAAAAAAACAATGTATTTAAGCAAACCTTTTTTGTTGCTTTTACTTTGGTTTTGTGGAAGGAAAAGAGGAATTGATTATACAAAAAGTAACAACTATACATAACTTTGAATGAAGTTACTTCTGTCTCAGAATGGATATCTTTTAACTATACCTTCCCACCATGGATTTTTAAAAAATCAGTGGTGTATATTGAGAATGTCAGTCATGAGCTTAGTGTTTAAGTATCTCATTTGTAGTTACTTGCATGATTAGTCTTGTGTATCTTGGTATCTTGGCTTTTGCTGTGCCAATTTGAAAATATTTTGTTTAAAAAAAAAATCTCAAAATTCATTGACATCAGTTTTGTTTTGATCAGCTGGTTTTGTATAGTATTTCTGGGACCAAAACTTTTAAAATACTAATTTTTAAAATATAGAACAGACATTTAGAGCTGGAAAGATGGTATTTATGGAAGATTTGTGTGCTTATGTATTTTAAGTCTTTAGGCTGCTGGTAAGGCAGTTTCTAGGACATGCTTTTTTCTTCATGTTTCTTGATTAGTATAGCATGTGGTATATATAAATACATTATTCTCTGCTTCCTAATTCTAATATGACCACTATACTATTGGTAGACAGGTAAGCTAAATTGTGTATTTTAGTTACTTGGCCTAATCAAGCATAGCCAAAGGGACTTTTTGTGCTTTCCTCAAATTAAGCTTAAATAAAGAGTATATTGGTCACATTTCGTGTCTTTTGAAAACATAGGAAATTGTGAAGCACATTTATCTACCTACACTAAAAATAGGGTGCCTATAGGTTGTTTAACTGTAGACTATTTGAGAAACAATGCAGTCTTCTTTTTTAACTGTCAAACACTTAGGCGCAGTTCATCACTCCAGTTTGTTACTTTCTTGAGAGAATCATCCATTTTTGTTTTTGTTATAATGTTAACATTATAATATGTTCTGGTCATTGGAAACAAAAGAGCTCATAGTTGAGTGATGTAATACAATAACATAATATAGTAGTCATTTTGCTTCAAGGAATTTAGATAGCCCAATAACTGCTATTTGTTGCTTACCTTTGTAGGGCTTTGTCTGCTCTATATGACAGTGAAGCACACACAGTAGAGCACTTGTGAACTTAATCCTCTTGCATAATGCACTCACAAAAAGTAGTGCTTGCTAGATGTTCGAAGATCTTAGACCCTGTGCTAGGGCTCATTGAGTTATTAGTAACATAAATACGTAGTTCAAGCTGATACACAGTGAGTTTTGAGGGCTACCAGTATCCAAGCCCCTACTCCACTGAAAGTATAATCTTGACGATCTCCTGTAAGTGAGGAGATGTGGAATTTAGAACATTTGAGACATTACATTGTAAAATAGCTTGTTTCGTGTTCCTAAAGCTGTCTTGTTCTGTGTTAAAGCTACTAATGGTTTCAATGTAAGTTCTAAATAAACGTATTTCATTAGAGCTTGTTTGCCCTGTGTGATTTTTCCTTTTGAAACCTGTACTGTTGAACATTGCTCTCTTCCTTCCCTCTTGCTCCCTCATTTGTCCGGCCCTTTGCTCCCTTAAGTTGAACATTTTCCAGTACTCTTACAAATTTAAACACTGAATTTATTTAAAAAAAGAATTAATTCTTATTGCTTGGACTTTTTATTAGCTAAATGAAGCGGCTCATACAGGTAAGGTACTTGTTGAAGCAGAGTACTTGACTTCGTCTCGCAGCGCTAATCCTGTGAAGTTGTCCCTTCTGGCCGCATATTCCCCAACATTGGCCAGCCCCGGTACCACGCAGCAGCTCAGAGCACTGCGGTAGATGCTCATGTCATGAGCGTCGTACCACTCGTCCGTCTTTTCATCATAGCACTCTACGTTAAAGGTGGTGGTGAAGCCATTAAAGCCGCCCACCACGAACAGGAGGTCATCGACCACCTCGATGCCAAAATTGCTACGAGGGTTAAACATCGTGGGGATTGTGCGCCAAGTGTTAGCCACTGGGCTGTAGGCTTCTGCGCTTCTAAGTCGATTTGCTCCATCAAAGCCGCCTACCTGTGGACAGCAACGAAACATGATTGACTATTAAGCGTTGATTCTGTTTACCCAGCAGGCCCTCTTAGGGGAGGACTAGTGATTTCATACCTCCCTCTTCCACTGTCTTCCATTGGAAAACAACTTCAAATGCTTACCAATAACAGTATAAACCTCTTTACTAACAGAAAATTGAGGGGTATCAATTTTGTTGCGGTACAAGCTAAACTCACTGCATAGACATGTTCTCCATAAGCAATTACGCCTATTCCACTCCTCCTGCTTCTCATGGGTGCGATGACGGTCCACTGATTGCTCTCAGTGTTGTACACTTCTGCTGTAAACAGGCATTCATTCCCGTTAAACCCGCCACATATGTAGACCTGTGTGAAGACAGTTCCAAGATTATTAAAACTGTTACCTCTGGGATATGAAAAGGTATGTATATGGTGTGTGTGTGGGGTGGGAGCATTTTTAATGCCAGTCTGTACACTCTTGAGTTTCTTTTTTCCACATGTGCATGCATTGCTTTTTATTTTTTATGGTTATACTCAGTTTATTACAGTAAAGGGATGCAAATAAAAGCTCAGCCTGGGGAAGTTTCATGGGACAGAATCCAAGAATGTCCCAAACAGGAGCTTTCTTCATGGAGTCATGGGTAGTATTACTTAATGGCAGTGATGTGTGGCAATACATGTGGAGTACTGCCAACCAGGGAAGTTCACCTGAGGCTTATATTCAGTTTATATTAGAGTTGGCTGCCTGAGTGTCTGCCCTGTTTATGCATTGCTTTTTAATAAATAAAATAAGGATGACGTAGTCATTTGATGAGAGTTACAACTGCAAAGAGTACTGCCACTTCTGTTTTCCATCCACCCCATAAATGAAGAAGAGCATTATTTCTGGGCTCATGTGCTTTCAAACCTCCCACCACCCTCTCCGCCCCACAGTTTTTACCTTTCCATAGAGTGTTGTAGCACTCGCGTCACTCCTCTGTTCGTGCATGGGGGCAATGAGCGTCCATTGATTGGTCTCTGGCTCATAACGTTCAGCAGTGTTGAGACGCACATAGCCATCGAATCCTCCCATGGCATAAATAACATTGCTGAGGACTGTCACGCTGACATAGCAACGTCTGGAGTGCATCGGGGCTACCTGGTTCCAGGTTTTCTTGACTGGGTCAAAACGCTTAACACTATTGAAATAGTCTACACTATCAAACCCCCCAATGATATAAACGTAGCCTTTCAAATAGGCTGCCCCGTGGTAGGCACGGGGACTCTCTTCCTCACAAGTGACGTTCACCCATCTGTCTGCCCGAGCATCATATGCCTCAATGGCATTGGTGGGGCTCCCACCACTCCAGCCACCAATTGCAAATAGTATGGCATAGGGTAGGCGGGGCCTGGTGAGTGGGTTGGTGAAGTCAGAGTTAGAGGGTCCATTCATGTTTAGGTCATACATGGCCTTTAGGGCATTAATGATGACTGGTTTGCATTCCTCGCTGTCTTTGACATAGTCATTCATCTTAACATTGTTCATGAAGTACTCAGCATGCATTAGGGCCAGGCGAACCTAAGAAGGAAATGCAGCAAGTCATTTAAAGTGAGGTGAGGATGCCTGGAAAACCCGTATCCTTAACCCCCTGTTCTACATCCTGCCTTTGAATTGCACCTTTTTTGAAATTTACAACTCATTTTAAATATTTGTTTTTAAGAGGTGGTATACACTTGGATGTTAAGAATGAGCCAGAAAAGGATCATCAAGCTAGCCCATTCCTTGGCCCCTGGACAGTACTAGACCAAAAATTTTTTAAAGCTGTAGTAATTGTCCCATGAATGAATATTTGTCTACATGTAAAATAACATGAATTAGCACCACGTTACTACTAGTTCAGTGTCTCTCTTGGGTTTGGGAAAACTCACAGAATGGACAAAGGTAAAAGGAAGACCCTCTAGAATTCTTTTGAATTCTTTCCTGCCCCCACAGCCAGGGAGAGTTTTGATCAAAGAATATAACTGGGAAAAAAGGAACTAACAAGGAAAAGAAAATTAGAAAATTCCAGACACTAGTAGGAGATGCCGTCTATATAAGTATATGTAAATACAGCTCTGGAACCTGTCAAGCATCTGAATATGGCTCTTAGGACAATCTCTGGGAAAAATGAATCAAAAGTGAGCATCCCACAAAAAGTAATTAAACTTGACCTTGGGGAGCAAAACTGAAATATGCTGCTTCCTATTTTGGGGGTCATGAGCAATCCATTTTAAAATGGCTTCAAATACAGCATCTTCTTGTTTGACGTTTAGCTCATCTTTCTCAATGATATCCTTTAGTTCAGTGACAGAGAGCTCTAAAAACTCCGCTGAGACTTTCACCATCTCCTCAAAGTTGTGCAGTATGAACATGTAGGCCTTCTGCCTCAGTTCTGGGCAGTAGTAGTAGTCTGTGAACTTGCAGATGCCGATACAATTATCTAAACACAGCTCTGACTTGAGGAACTCAGAGCAACCCCTTACAATACCCATGATGTTAAATTGGTCTGCAGCAGCCAGCAGCTTCTCCACGTTGTCTGGTGTGATAGGGATGGTCCTGGTGTACGCATATTCAATAATTAGCTTCATCATGTCGGGGGAAATGCCGGGAATGTTGTATACCTTCTTTTCAGTGTTGTTCCAGCCACTTGTAAACAAAGCTCTGGGGAGAAAAACAAACTAGCAGTCACTGAAACATTTTTCTCCAGTTTGCCATGTTTCCCCCCACTTTTTCTTGTTGAGGAGAGTTTGGACATTTTCCAAAGAGTGTATTGGAAATAAATTGGTGTGAGGAAGGGGGGGGGGGAGAGTAGACTAGGTTTTTCAAAGAACTTTTCCAAGAACTTCACTTTGCTCACTCTGATCATCCTCATGATAACTAGGTCCCTTTCTCGTTTTGCAGATGGAGAAATTGGGATCTAGGGCTAGGAGTAAGACCCAGGTCCCAACCCATTGCCCACCAAACTACCTTGCTTAAGGAAATTAAACTTGAACAGTATACTTTTAAAATAAGTAATCTTCAATCAACACATACCCATAACCTAATCACTTCTAGTTCCAAGCCACCACTGTCTCTTGCCTAGATTGAGAGTAACCTTCTGATTTGCTCTTGACACCTCCGGAGTTTAGCTGTAACCAAGCCACCAGTGTTCCTCTTAAACTCAAAGCCTTCCATTGATTTCCCTTACTCAGAGCAAAATACAAAGTCCTTACCAGGGACTACAAAAGTCCCATGAGATTCCATCAGTCACACCTCTTTGATGGTATTTCCTCCCACCTTCCTACTCACTCCGTGCCAGCCCTGCTGCCCACGCTTCCCTTGAATACACCAGGTACGCTTCCATCTTTGGTCCTTTACCCACTATTCCTTCTGTCAGGAAGGCTGCCCTGGTTTCCGTATTTCCCACTCCTTGATTCCCTTGAAGTCTTTGCTCAAATGTATTGTAACTTTGTCAGCAAAATAACAATCCTATTTAAAATTGCCACCCATCCCTCCATATCCTTTTTCCCTTAGCACTTACAACTGATATGTATTTTATTTATTTAATGCCTGTTCCACCTATCAGAAGGTAAGCTTCAGGAGAACAGGAATGTTTATCTCTATTCATTGTTTTATTTCCAGTACTCACTGTAGTCCCCGTCACAAGATACATACTCAATAAGTAATTATTGAATACATTACTACTATTACACTGTGTAGCTAGGTACTTTTCTAGGTGTTGAACAAGACAGAATTCCCTGCCCTAATATGTATTTCGCTTCCCTTTTCTAGGGGGTTTAAGAAAATAATGGGCTTAGAGATTAAATTCTCTGGGCCAAATTTCACCCACTTCTTTTTTGTTGTTGTTGTTCTGCCCTTGAGGTAAAAATGTTTTTTACATTTTTAAATGGGGGTAAAATGACAAGAGTATTTTGTAGCACCTGGAAGTTATAATCAATTCAAATTCAGTGTCTATAAATAATTTTATTGGAACGCAGCCATGCTCTTTCATTTAGTGATATCTATGGCTACTTTCCCACTATAAAGGCAGAGTGGAGTAGTTGCATGGGACAGACCATACGGCCTACAGCAGAGTGGAGTAGTTGCATGGGACAGACCATACGGCCTGCAAAGCTTAGTGTGTGCTATCTGGTCTTTTTGTAACTATGGTAGATCTAGATAAGAATTTTTAGCAGCAGGTGGGACACTTTTCTCATATCTTGACTGGAATTGATTACTCAAACATTTTCAGCTCATGAAGAAAATAGCCCTTCTATTTCGTAGGTTACAATGGTTTGGGCCCAAATTCCTTTTTTTTCTGATAAGTATTTATGTGGTTCTTTCCCTGAATCCCCCTTTCCATCTCCTCAGTCCTTGTTAATATGTCACCCCGTTTGAGCTTGTGTCTACTGGGATAGGGGCATAGGGGTGACCTAAGTGGCACTATCATCTAGGTTTAAGTAGGAAACCCAGTATAGGAGCTCAGCTTTCCCAAAGGCTGGTTTGAGTGAGAATCAAAGGGAAAAAGCAGCTGGCCCACCAACAGGTGGTTGAAACCCAATTGAACAGCAGAGAGAAGGGGGTCTGGCCCTAGTTGTGCCTCTTCAGACGACTAAGGAACCCGGGCTACAGGAGCCCAGAGCTCTGACAGTGTCCTTAAACTTCAGATGGTGAGGTGGGAAACATGAACTATACCAAGACGTCTGCAAATGACCCAAATTCCCCCTTTGGCTTAGTTCAGCAACCCTGTTGTACCTAAAGTAGGAACTGCAGCTACAGAGGATGTTCTTGTGGGCATTGAGCTCAAAGCCATTGACCTTGATGACCACATCGCAGAGCTTGCCCTCCAGCCTCAGCTCGTTGAAGATCTCACAGGTCATTGCACTCATCTTCCGCTCCATGTGGGGTTGGTGGAAACGCGTGGAGGCCGCCGCACTCTCCATCTCCATGGCACCCTGGGACCAGCCGAGAGAGGCTGCTCTCCTCGGGTGTTGGGAGGGTTGTGGAGGGGCCCCTTTAGCCAGCTGTCGCTCCTTTTCCCTACTACATTTTTCATGCAGGGTCTGTCAGGCAGCCCAAGTTCCAGAATCCTGGGCCTGCAGTGAGATCACTCTCAGATTGTGCTCTCAGGTTCTGGAACTCTCTCCTGTCCCTGTCCCCTTCCTTCTTCCCTCCCCCACCACACTATTAGGCTGAAGATCACCCCACACCTCCATCCGTGCTCTTGTACCTGGAGCAGGACTGTGACCACCACCACCACTGTATGAGTTTTTATTAATTTTGGTTCCTGTTGCCCAGTTTGTATCCCTGTAGCATCCACTTGCCTTCTTCCACAGCTCCGCACTTGGCTCCCCAGACTACAGAGTTCAAGGAAACCAACAGGAGGCAGAGGGGAGAAGTAAAACTTACTAAAATTTCGTTCTTGCCCAGTTAGTTGTCCAGGGCCTTCCTGCCCTCTGGACGTGAGGTAGTCACTCATTTTCTTCTGGTGAAGAGTGGGATCAGGAAGTCTTTCTGGATGTTTAGCAGAATTCACTTTGTGGCTCCTTCACATCCCCTTCCATCCTGCGGCTTTTTCTTTTTCCTCTCTTTTTCTTCTTTTTTTCATGCAAACTGTAAGCCGGGAAATGATCACGCTTGCTACAGTGTTTGCTCTAGAGAGAGTAGCACACAGTAACCCCAATTCCTTGGGACCGTCACCCTCCTCAACACAGCCCTCCACCAGGATCTTCCCCCAGCGCGCGACACAGCGCTCCCAGGGTCGCCAGCCTCTCCTGGCCCCGCCGGGTGTCTGGCCCCAAGGTCTCCGGGCCGAAGGCAGCGCAGACGCCTGCGCAATGCGGCCGCGGGGGCGGTCGCTGTCCCGGCGCAGCTCTCTCGGCTGCGAGCACCATGGTGGAGGAGGTGAGGCTGGAGGAATCATCCGGCGTGGCGCGGGCACCGACCCCCCCGGGCGCGCCGTGGCCGGCACCCGCCGCACCACCCCCGCCAGTAGGCGCCCCCGGCCAGGCCGGAGCCCCCGCGCCCCCGGCCGGGTCTCGCAGGGCTGCCCAGGCGAGCCCCGGGCTCCCCTGGGCCCTGCGCGGTGCCGGGGTGCCGAGGTAAGCTGTTCTCTCGGGTCTCGGGACAGGTGAGCACCCTGATGAAGGCCACGGTCCTGATGCGGCAGCCCGGGCGGGTGCAGGAGATCGTGAGCGCCCTCCGCAGGGGCGGAGGAGACCGCTTACAGGTACGGCCGGGGCGAGGCCGGGCCCGCGGGTCGCGGCGGCTGTGCTGGCGTCCTGCTGGGTGCTCTCCCGCGTTGCTGCGGCCACCTGCAAGCCCTCAACCCCCAGGCATGGACAGGAGCCTGAGGGCAAGCAGTTGGTTCGCTTGTTTTGCCTTGGGGGAGAGCTCGCCTGCCCTAACCTAGATTTCAAATTTTCAGTAAGGTCACGCTGCTTCCTCTAATTAGAAAGCACCCCACACCAGGCCCTGAAGCCTTAACTTTCCACACTAGCTCAGGTCAGCGGGCTCCCCAGGAAGTTGCAGCTGTGGAGACAGGTGATAAAGGAAGGCCCCGGGACACTGAAACGGGTGCTGTTGAAAGAGCCAAAGGAGTCTCGATTCTTCAGCGTTTCCACCCCAACGTGGGCGGTGGGCCTCGCCAGGGTTAGCACCGTATTAACTAGGATTATTGCTTCCTTCCCTCTGTAGCCCTCTGTAACTCCCCCAGGGCTTTGCACCGAGCGCTTTCGCTTTCATGGTCATCCCCCGCAGACTGACACAGGGCTACCCCAGAAGGAGCCTATCTAGACATCATCTCTCCTTTGCGTTTTAGGTCATTTCTGATTTTGACATGACCTTGAGCAGGTTTGCGTATAATGGAAAACGATGTCCTTCTTCCTACAGTAAGTCACATACTAACTTATTTTGTTGGGCTTGGCAAGATGATGGCTTCTACCGAGCGAGTGAAAAGAGCTTTGTGTCTTTGCAGATATTCTGGATAACAGCAAGATCATCAGTGAGGAGTGCCAGAAAGAGGTGAATCTCTCCCCTTCTTTGCTCAGAACCGCTATCGTATATTATTATTACTTCATGTGGTTCTTGGTTAGGACCTTTGAAGATTAATTTAAAAAAAAATTTTTTTTCTTAGGTGAACCTAGTCTTCATACATTGGAACATCTTTTCCTTGTTGGCCAAGACTGAAAATTAATAGTTGCAGTATGGACATTATGCTCACTGCTAGTTTTAGGATTTACAAGAGACTTCAGTGTTTGTTATTTAACCCTCCCACAACTTGGAGAGGTGAATAGAACCAGTATTGTCTCCATCTAACAATTGGGAAAACAGTTTGGAGAGGTTCAGCAACTTATCTAAGGTCACACAGCAAGGTGCAGAGCTCGACTTTCCCCTAGATCTGATTCTATCTCAAACTCTTTCCTTGGTAATATATATTAATTTTCCTGGTAAGGCAACAGCATGGAGAATGACTTCTGAATTAATGTCAATACATTGTACAATAACTCTGTTCCCATAAGATGGATACAAACATTGTGAAGTGATCCCTGTAGCCTTGGAGTTCATTTTACTTTTGTTTCACATTCTTCCCGTGTCAAGGTCCTCTTTGCCAGGGCAGAGCTGTGCTGGCTGCGTATTTCTCTGAAGGTTGCTGGGCTCTTTCTGCTGAATAGCTACATCATTTAGTTCCACTCTGTTATGAAATTCACTAAATTGCATACTAAATGGTCTGTTGGTCTGTCCAGTTGGTGAGCTCTTCCAATACTCTGCCATGATCACTTGGTATTAAGATGGGCAGTGGATTATAGATTGTTTTTATATTTTTAAAACCTGTCTCACGGAAAGCCACTTGGAGCTTAAGGTGGGTTTTGGCTCCACCACTGGTTGCTTTTAGCAAGTCACTTCCAGGAAGCTGCATCGACAAATAAAATAGTAAGTTTGATTTAGAAATTAGAAAACTAATTTAGAAAACTAATTTTTTTTTGTATCAATGGACTCCTGAAAAAAATTACTAAAACAAAGTTTACATATGAAACCATTTTCTTCTTTTTAAAAAAATTATATTCTTCTGTTGAATTCTATTATACTTTTAGAAAAATGTTCTTTCATTCCCCCAACCCCTCTCCCCCCCCCCCCAAAAAAAATCCCTACACACATTGAGAATACATTTCAGGAGCTTTCTGCCTTGGTGAGTGTGTGATCTTTGCATTTAACCCTTTTTAGGGCCCTTTGAAAATTGGCCTGCTTTTAAAAATCTGAATGAGATTAACTTACAAAAGAAAGAAATAATCTTTGTGAAAGCATGAGTTTGATATGCTAGTTTTTTCCTAATAGACATTAAAATAAATCCACAACTAACAAAACAACATGTTTATCCATGTATTCCCTAAAGTAAGCTTGCCTCCCAGCTGAGAAAGTGGACCACATTTTGGGAAACACAACATTAAATCAATTCTCACTGGTTAAGCCCTGATGACTGAGCTAGTTAATAACAACAACAAAATCCTAGCCACTCTTTTACCTGATAGCAAAGCTCTTTTTGTTGTTGCTTCTTAGACCGCACTCCTAGGTGAGTGCAAAGGAGTTACTAGCTCTGTGGATCCAGTCTCTTCCTTACGTGAAGTTGCATCTTCTAGGTGATTTTTTCTCATGCTGAACTGTAGGACTTTGCTGGGGAAAACTCGAGGGGCTAACGGTGTTTCTCTTCCTTTGGCTGTCCCAGCTAAAAGCGCTCCTTCACCACTATTACCCGATTGAAATTGACCCACACCGGACCACCAAGGAGAAGTTACCTCATATGGTGGAATGGTAAGTGATGGTGGTGGTGAAAGCCCCTGGCCCCTGTGGTGGTCTGGTCCAGAAGGGGTCATATTTTTCCTGAGCTTTGTTGAGATGACAGGCTTCCTTACCTTATTGATGCTTAATGGAATGCCATAGGCCCAGCTTTGAGAATCAATTGTCCAGACATACCTGGAGCTACTTGTGACTTGCTGCTAGAGTGGGAGCCCACCAAGAATCCCTGGCATAAGTTAGAAGACCCTTTGTTTGGGGGAGTAAATGCTCTGGGGAGATAACCTTTCTATAGAAACCAGTATCCCTGGACACAGCCCCGGTTCTTCAGAGCAGTGCCATGGAGAAGGGATTCAGAAGGGCTTTGACTTTAGCGGTTAACTCAGCCCCTCTGGTCTCTCAGTTGTGTTGCTTTCTCATCCTCTTTTTATTTTTAATTTTTTTATGGACAACCAGGGTCCTCCAGGGAATGGCCCTGTGGAAAAGGATGAGGCCACCTCCATTGTCAATACTTCCAGAGGGGACTTGGCCCTGAAGAGGGAAAGGGCGCTTTACTTACTTTGTGATTTGAATTTGTGCGGTGTTTGTTTCTAGGTGGACCAAAGCGCACAATCTGCTGTGTCAGCAGAAGATTCAGAAGTTTCAGATAGCCCAGGCGGTGAGAGAGTCCAATGCAATGCTTAGGTGAGCTCCTTGCTCTGGAGAACATTTTAAACTGGTTTCCTCACGAAAAGAGGCTGAAAGGATTGGAGAGAAGTTAGTTGCTGGGAGAGTTAGAAGAGATGTAGCACCATGAGCACCTGAAGTGGGGGAAGGTCTTGCTTTTCCTCTCTGGATATAGCTGAAGGATTTTCTCCCCTTGGGTGCTTCCTAGGACACAGTCTGCTGGTAGTGGGTGAAGTATAAATGTGACCAGGGCTGCATCTCCTAGAACAAACAGCACCTAGCTCATTTCCCCCAATGGTATAAAGACTTTTGGGGTTGCCATGGTGACTGATGTTCTTTATCCAGACATGGGAGTTGGCTGGCCTGGGACCCTTGGTCTTTGGCAGCCTTCACAGTACAGTGGTCTCTGCTGGAGCATTCTTTACTGGAGAAGATATGGGGGTACACAGAGGAAGGAGTCGGCATGGGTGTCTGTCCTTAGGATTGTGTATCCTAACTATAGGGACAAGCTAGCTCATCAAAAGCTGAGAGAATAGCTAAGAGAGATGTGTGCAGACCCCGTAAGTGCTCGGGTTGGTTAGTTGCTCAGTGAACCTGCTCCAGGATAGATGCCTGGTTGTATTTTACAGTTGACCCTTGAAAAACAAGAGTTTGAATGTGTGGGTCCACTTATACATGGGTTTTTGTGAATAAATATACAGTTGGCCCTCTGAGTTTTGCATCTGTACATTCACCAGCTGCAGACTGAAAATAGTGTTTTCTTTTCTTTCTTTTTCACCGCCAGATCCCGCTCACATCCTGAAAACAGTATTTTCAACCCACAGTTAGGAGTCCACAGACTGTATGCATTGTTCTGTGCCATGTTATATAAGGGACTTGAGCAGCCTTGGGTTTTGGTATCCATGGGGGTCTTTGAATCAATCTCTCTGTGGATACTGAGGGACAACTGTAGTTAAGTTTTGGGGGAGTCAGAAGTTATACGAGGACTAGAGGCTGGGAAAACTGATTATTTAGTCACAGAAAATTTAGCAACATAGTCACCTTCAGTAATGGGTAAAATAAAAAATTTACCTAGTTAATTGGATGATTAAACTAAGGAAATTTCCGGCCGCCCCCCCAAAAAAATTACACATGGATTTTCAACTGCATTGGGGGTCAGTACCCTTTACCATCATGTTATTCAAGGGTCAACTTAGTATAGAAACAACAAAAAATGTATAAGCCCATTCATTCATATGACATTCAAGGACAGGCAAAACTAATCAGTGGTGTTATGAATTCAAAATAGGAGAGGATGGCATTGACTGGGAAGGGACACAAGGAAACGTTGATCTGGTTGCTAATTACATGGGCATATGCACATGTCAATATTAATTGAGCTGAACACTTAAGATTAGTATACCTTAGCTCTGACTAGTGTGGCTCAGTGCGTTGGGTGTTGTCCCACAAACCGAAAGGTTGCCAGTTCAATTCGCAGTCCGTGCTCATGACCGGGTTGCAGTTTGGTTCCTGGTTGGGGTGTATACAACAGGCAACTGATTGATGTTTCCCTTTTTTATTGATGCTGATGTTTCTCTCCCTCCTTTTTTTCCCTCCCTTCCGCTCTCTCTAAAAATAAATACACAAACAAACAAATAAATAAGTAAAAGATTTGTACACTTTAACCACATACTATATTTTACACCTCAATTTATAATGTTTTAAAAGAAATCTGAAAATATATAACCCCAGTAGAAAATAAAGAACAGTAGCAGAGGCAGTGCCATTTCAGAATCCATTCATGTCTTTCCAGGGAGGGCTACAAGACATTCTTCGACACCCTGTACCAAAATAACATCCCTCTTTTCATCTTTTCTGCGGGCATTGGTGATGTCCTGGAAGAAATTATTCGACAGATGAAAGTGTTCCACCCCAACATCCACGTTGTGTCTAACTACATGGATTTTGATGAAGATGTGAGCCAAACCTCTTCCAGGCTGGAAATGGACAAAGGGGTGGGAACCACCTGCCAGAGTACTTCACTCTAAACATGAACCCTGACCTGGGGAAGAAAGAGAGAGGAAGGCATGCTGGCTTCTTTGTCCTTGGGCAGTTATTTATTTATTTATGCTCGCTAAAGACAGTTACTTTTAAAGGACCTGCTCTTTGGTGTTTGGCCAACAGCCAGCTCTCTGCCATGAGGGACCTAGTTTAGGGGTCAACCAGGACCCATGTCACTCTCATGGGTCACGTGCCATTCTAGGTACTCAAGGGCTTGGACATCGACTTGTTTTTCTAGAGCCAGAGGGGGGCTACTCCAACTCACCCACGTTCTAACTTCTTCCCCTTAAAACCTGTGGCCGGAACGACCACACCTTTGAGCTGTGGTTAAGGACGTGGCCCAAAGCTGAGCTTAGCACACATGTAGCCTGAACAGTGCTGTGTCACAAGCTTCATGCTTCCACCAGAGTAGGTGACCAACAATATCTGATGGCTCCTGTTAGTTTAAAAGTTTAACCCAGGGATTATAAACTTTTTCTGTAAAAGACCAGGTTTCTAAGGTTTTATACAACCTTTGTTGCAATTACTCCGCTCTGCTGTGCGAAGAAAGCAGCCATAGACAAGATGTAAGTAAATGGGCATGGCTGTGTGCCAGTAAAACTTAATTTACAAAAATAGTTCAAGTCTGGCTTATGAGCTCTACTTTGCCGACCTCTAGTTTAGACTACAGTGAGGTTTTGGTGTTATCTATGGCTTTCAGGATTTCCTTTCCTCTGTGGCAGAGACAGGGATAAACTGATGCTGGATGGGCCCCTGTAGCCCTTCTGTCTGTCTGTTTTTTTGTTTGTTTGTTTGTTTTTTTATCACTTAGGGTTTTCTACAGGGATTCAAGGGCCAGCTCATACACACATACAACAAGAACAGCTCCGTGCGCGATAATTCCAGTTATTTCCATCAGCTTCAGGGCAAAACCAACATCCTCCTGCTGGGAGACACCCTGGGGGACCTCACGATGGCCGATGGGGTTCTGGGTGTGGAGAACATTCTCAAGATTGGCTTCCTAAATGACAAGGTAGGTAGGGGACCAGGGCTTCCTCCTTTGTGGGTGGCTTCTCCTTCAGTTCCTATTAACAAGTGCTTCTCGAACACCTGTGCGTTAGATACTTCATTAAGTGTTAGAGGTACAGAGGTGAGGCACAAGCTGTATTCCTCAGGAGAATATTCCATATTCTCACAGGAAAACAGGAGATACCCAGTGACTAACTAGTTCAGAGTCAGGGTAATGCCAGACATTGCATCGGAGCCCACACTTGCTGAGTGCTCACCATACGCACAGACACAGACCCATTTAATCCTTACAGCAACCATTTGAGATAGTGACCGCTGTACCGTTTTACAGGTGAGGAAGCAGGCACGGAGGTTAAGTAACTTGCCCAAGGTGACATTGTTTAGGATGTGGTGGGCTGATTGCCAGTCCTCCTAAATCATACCTGTAAGGCATGATCGAGATGGGAAATGGCAGTGTTTTAGGATGTGGGTGTCTGATTTAGAGACGAAAAATATAAGAACAGACCAGAGGCCAACGGGTAAAAGCAGGGTGGTAACAAGCTGGAAGGCCACCGTGCTCACCCTCAGCTAGCACGTGCCTAAGTCCCCCCAGACGCTTGAGCCTTGTGAAAATTCAATCCCGACAGATTAGAGGTCACATCTGGTTTTTAAATTTTAGTCCTTGTTACTGTCCTTTTGACATTGACCCAGTGTTCATTGTAGCAGCCTATACCCATTGCCATCTGTGTTTCCAAAAGGCAGGCTCTGTGACCTTGACCTCCCCTAAGGGAATTGTGGCTTGAATGCACCCCTCCCCCAGCCCCAGGTGCTGGAGAGTTAGAGATGGTGGGCAGAGGGCAGAGCATTTCGGAGGCTCACAGTCTCCCCATCCCCTCGTAGGTGGAGGAGCAGCGGGAGCACTACATGGACTCGTATGACATTGTGCTGGAGAAGGATGAGACTCTGGACGTGGTCAACGGGTTGCTGCAGCACATCCTGCACCAGGGGGCCTGGGTGGAGATGCAGGGCTCCTGAGCACGCAGGCGCAGGGCCAGTCCCTGCAGCCCCGAGCAGGAGGGGAGCCTCCGCGGGAGGTTGCCCTGCTGTGAGCCTGGTGTGTACAGAGCACAGTGCACAGCGTCCACAAGCTGCTGGGTCCCCACCCTTCCCTCCTCCTTTCCCTGACGTATTCTGTTTGTGTTCTTCAAGGCCTGAGGGAGGCTCTGCCAGGTGCGAGGCAGGAAAATCATTCCAGATGAATCGGACCTGCGGGGTGTTCACATTCTGGGAATCAGTTGGTCCAGGATTCTTTTTTCCGAAAATTTTAAACATGGAAAGCTGTTCTACAAGCAAATCAAATGTGTGAAGCAGATCAAAATTAAAAAAAAAAAAAAAAAGGAAAAACCAGAGCTGTTTCGATTTGGAGTTTGGGGAGCAGAGCTTGTACCCTTTGGTCCTGGAGGTGCAGGAACCTCCAAGAAGCCACTAGGGCTGCACGAAACACAATTTGAAGACCACCAAATTAGCCCGGAAGGCCCCCTGAGCACAGCCTAAATGTGTCTCTGGGGATCAGGGTGAGCAGGCGGGCTCAGAAAGGTGTGTTTCTGACCTGGAGTTGTTTGGCTTTTTTCTGATGCAGCCGTTAAACTTGAAATTCATTTGGGACCAACTGGGTCTGGCCAACCCTGTCTGCAGAGCCTCTTCTTTAGAGGTCCCTAAAGGGATGCATTTGGGTGTTGCTTTTCCCTGGTGCCCTTGGTTCCCATTCTTCCTCTTCTTGTGGGTCCAGGGCCACTAAAATGGATGACTTAAGGGGGGTTGGGACCGGGGACCTGTAGCAAAGTAAACTAAAAGTGGTTTGTGCTCTGTTGTCTTGTATTGTTGGGCATTCTTCAGTCCCCCCACCCCTTCTCCCCTCCCTGTTGACTTGGATGGTCAAGAACTAGCTGAGTTCTCTCTAGGGTACCTTTTGAAGAAAAAATGTAGACAGCCAGTTTACTTGGCATTTTCTTAGCCTGTCCTCAGAGAAATTCAGTCCCTCGTCCTTCCCAAGGGTGCCTGGCTGTTGGAAACTGGTGTTTATCTGTAGATCTGAATGGGGAAGTCTTGGGAATGTAGGTTGAATCCTGCTGTGGTACTTAGATGTGTGCCACTTAACCCTCAGTGACCCTGCAAGTAGGTCTAGTTTACAGGTGGCTCAGAAGGGACCAGTAACTTGTCTAAACCCCAGAGCTAGGAGCCAGAGTGAGGGTGAGGGTGTTTCTGAGCGAAGCCGGGCCTGCATCATGCTGCCTGCACATGGGCCACCCTAAGTTTCAGGGAGGAGTGGTTTCTGCCCAGGGCTGGGTCTGTAGCCACTGCCAGACCCTGAGGTGCCCCTGGGATGCTTTGGGACCAGGGAGTGGCCCTGGGGAGAGATCACATTTCTCAAGGGATGCTGGGCAAGAAATTGGTGCTTGTGGGAGCAGTTTCACCGATCAGTTCTGTCCTTTTCTCTCCCAAGCACCTTCTCCAACCCCCGTCCAGGAATAGTTTGGGTCATCTCCGTTGCATTGGCCAAAGTCCAGCAGGGTAGGTGAGGGCAGATGGCCTGACTGGTGGCTGATGCCAATTTCTCCCCCCAGACACCGAAGATTTGAACTCAATTACCTTTCCTCTGACAAGCAGGAGGATCTGGCAGGTGGTAATGGTGGGCAGCCAGGAGCAGGGGAAGTGGAAATATCATAGTATTGGAAATGATCTATGTGAAAGCGGAATCCAACCTATGCACTTCAACCTCTGAGCTAAGATTTTATTTATTTTTAGAGGGAAAGGGAGGGAGAGAGGGAAACATAAATGTGTGGTTGCCTCTCGCACACTCCCAGCTGGGGACCTGGCCCACAACCCAGGCATGTGCCCTGACTGGGAATCAAACCAGCGACCCTTTGGTTTACAGGCTGGCACTCAATCCGTTGAGCCACACCAGCCAGGGCTAACCTTTGAGCTTTGTATGTCCTGTTTGAGATCAGGGACCTTGTCTTTCTGTTCACTTGGGACAGTTAAGAGATAAGGACCTTTTCTCTACACCCCTTTGTGGTCACCTACTTCCTACCCTCCCTCTGGCCAGACTGGGGCTCCTGTTCCAAGGTTAGGGCACCCGCATTGGGCATTGGGTATCAGAGCAGCAGGAACCTCTAGAGGAAGGAGACTGAGACCTCGGGACCAGTGTCTTGAGCTGAGAGTCATGGAGACAACCTGCTGTTCTTCTTTCTTCCCAATCTTTTGGGAATCTTTGGGTCTAAGGGCCTCCCCCTAATGAAAGACCACTTCCTGAGGTTCTGATTCAGTCTTTTATTTGTCACAAAGGAGAAAAGAGATCTGACACCAGTTTAGCCCTTTGAGGGTGCAGAACTCTGCCTACTGCCTACCCTGCCCACTCCTCAGTCCCCAATGAGCCCCTCCAAGTTTTCTCAGCTCCAAACCAGGGACTTCATTTCGTAGCCCTAAGACCCATCTAGGTAGGTTTCCTCACCCCCATTCTTTGGTTTTCTTCCTCTCCCTCAGTCCCTTAGGGAAGGCAGCCTTCTTTAGGGATGAAAGGTGACACAAAGCCCAGCCCTGCCCTGAAGCTCCCGGGGATGCCCCAGCAGCGAGGAGGAAGGGGTCAGGCCGGTGGGGACAGGACAGTGTGTTAGGGCTGCTCTCCTGGAGCCGCCCCTTCCTTTGGAGCCAGCCAGGGCTGTGGGAGGAAGGCCGGGGGTCTGCCAACCTGCTCCACGCTCCTGAGAGCTGCCACGACAGAGAAAGGGGGGCAGGATCGGGGACGGTGAGGAAAAGTACAAACAGATGAAGTTTGGGGAAATAAAGGAACGATGAGCTTGGCCATGCTCAGCGGTGACACGGAGGTGTGGGGGAGGGGCCCGCAATGGCCTTGTCTGACCCAGAACTCCACCGATCCCCGGATTGGCTTTGTAACTCCAAAACTGTTAAGGAAGTGGTGTGGGCTGGAAGAGAAAAACCGAGTGGAGGTCTGTGCTGTGGATTTTACTCGTGTGCTGATGGGAAGACGAGTTGTCTCCTCTGACCACTTTCTAGATGTTCTCAGACCTCCTCCCAGAAGAGAGGAGGGTGACTACTGGAGGTCACCCTCCGGCCCCTGCCCCCCAGAAGCGGGCGCTGGTGCTTGGGCCCAGGCCCAGTTCTGCTCTCAGAGCTCCTCATGAACCCGCTCCTGATCCTCATCAGACTTCAGCTTGAGCTCCTCCATGGTGATCTTGCCATCCTGGTTGCGGTCCTGGTTCTGGAACATGTCCCCTATGGTTTTCTCTGGGTCCTGTCCTGGCAAGAGGCGCCCTTTGCCCTCACTGACTTGAGTCTTGATGAAGGTGGAGAACTGAGGAAGAAGAGAGCCAGGGGAAGGTGGGCGTGAGGGTCTTGCCTGAGAACTTTGGGTGGCCTAGGTAAGGGCCCCCAGGGAGGCCAGCCGGTGGGGACTGAGAGGAGCGGACCGGGGCTGCATGTGTGCTGGGAGAGAAGGCAGGGACAAGGAAGCCAAGGCACAGGGACCCAGCAGAGGGGCAGGGACACTGGCGCACACAAGAGGGTGGACATGCACCTTGTCCTTGCTAGATGCCACCACGCAAGGTAGCTCTGTGGGGGTGAGAGTGTGGGAATGGTCATTTTATGGATTGAACTCCCCACCCACCTCCTCCGCGGGAACCTCGCCATCTTTATTGAGATCCAGGTCTTCAAACAGGCTGGCGGGAGGGTCCTCGTGCCACACAAACAGGTAGCCTTCGGGCAGTCCCTCCTCCCGGGATACCAGCTCCACCTCAAACAGCAGCACAGCACTGCCAGGGACCCCCCGGGCTGGAGGGAGGGAGACAAGAAGGAAAGGGTCCCAATCGGGCCAGAGGCTGGGCCTGGCTCTGCAGCCTGCCCAGTGTGCCCCCCAGCTCTCAGGCCTCCGTTATCCCTCCTGGGGGCTGGAGAGTGGGACCGTAGATGTTTACAGAACCATCTGTAAGGGGCAAAGGGTGTGGGTCAGACCAGTCTCTGCCTCTCACCTCCACTCTCCCCATGTGCCAGGTGCGGGGGGACCACAAGCTGCCGCCTCTCTCCCACACACATGCCCTGCAGGCCTGTGTCCAGGCCTTCGATCACCTTTTTGGCCCCCAGAGTTGCCTCCTGGGGGGCCCCGTAGTCATGCCTGGGAGAAGGGTAGATTCCCAGGTCAGTACCCTTCCTTGTTCCCCAGTAGTTCATATCCCATTGTCTCCCCGATCCCCCTACCCACCCCAGGATCCTCCTGGTGCCCGATCCATGGAGCAGAGTGCAGGGCCCCACAGCCCAGAGGTGGGACACCCTTATCATCCTGCCATTGCTCCTGAAGTGTGGCCTTGAGGGCTCGGCTCCCCTTCTGCCAGCTTCATCCTCCCTTCCCTTTTCTGCCCCTTATGCGTCCCATAGATGGGAACTTATGGAGAAGAGGGTGCCATGAGGACTCCCCTCACCTGTGCCCACCCACCTGCCCAGCCCTGGCCCTGCCCCAGACCCACGAGGAGAAGAGCTTGGTGCCATCCAGCAGAGAGCAGTTGTAGTGGTAGCGAACGAAGTCCCCAGTTTTGGAGGTCTCATTGCACGTCTCAGGGGGCCGGGACAATGTCTTGATTTCCACCGGATCCGCAGGGTTGTGGAAGTCGATGATGTGGACGTTAAAGATCAGCACAGCTGAGCCAGGGATCTTGTCTCCTGGGACCGGAATGGGGGAGGGGATCAGCTTGGAGTCTAGGAGGCACCACTCCGGGTCTCCATGAAATGGCTCTGAGGTTTCAAATGAGGATGGGATGGGATAGGATGTTTGTCCCCATAATCAGTTCTTCTAGGGAGCAGGGGAGGGAGGGAGGGACCTGCCGGTAAGAAAGCCCTTTACACCATCTTGCAGCCTCCCAGTAACTTACCCAGCTGATCAAGAAGATTAGTCCCGTTTTATAGGTGAGGACGCTGAGGCTGCCAGCAAGGCTGGGTCTCAAATCCAGGTCTCTTTGCTTCCTAGGGCTACGCTGTTCCTGTTCTGCCATAACCATCCCCCCGCCCCAAGCTCAGGAGTACTTCTCCAGTATGGACGAAGAGAAGTGGTGAGACTGCCCTGGAGAAATGTATGGAGTCCGTGTGGCAGGAATTGAATGGGGGATTTGTTTTTCTGATGACAGGGGCAGAGCTGGGGAAGGTCATTGAGGGGTTCAGGAGAGGAGCTGAGGTACGACAGGCTTACCGGTCCCGTTCTCCCCGTAGGCGAGGTGGGGGGGGATGGTGATCCTCCGGCGCTCCCCCATGCAGGCGCCCTGCAGCCCCTGGTCCATTCCTGGGATGATGTAACCCTGGCCCACGTAGGTATTATATGTGTGGTTTCGGGAGTAGCTGCAGTGCAGGGTGGGGAGGCCAGCGAGGGCGTCAGAGAGGCTCCTGCCCTTGCAGGCAGCTCAGAGCCACCCCCATCTGCTGCCTAGGTGACCCCCAGCACCTGGTACTTCCCTTCCTGATGGCTTCTTGCCTTCCCCCCAGCTCCACTCTCCCTCCTCAGCATCAGCAGCCCCCTGACCTGGAATCAAAGAGGGTGCCATCCATCAGCGAGCCGTTGTAGTGGTAACGCATGAAGTCCCCGGCCACGGCTCTCCGGATG
Source organism: Furipterus horrens (assembly GCF_987537825.1). Taxonomy (NCBI): domain Eukaryota; kingdom Metazoa; phylum Chordata; class Mammalia; order Chiroptera; family Furipteridae; genus Furipterus; species Furipterus horrens. Next base: position 79,672,570 of record NW_028327181.1, on the reverse strand, counting down.
CAGCCAGGTGGTAGATCCAGTGTCTCCAGCTGGACCGTGTCCTTCGGGTTGTGGACGTCAATGAGTAGGACATGGAAGACCAGGGAGGCCTGCGGGGGGATCACAGTCCCTGGGGAAGGGATAGGCTTCAACCATACTGGTGGAGGGCAAACCTCGGCTCCTTCTTGACTCAGGAAGGCCTGTGTGGGAACCCTGCACCAGAGCCCTTTCCTTGCCCTCAGCAGCCCTGTATCTCATTCCCCCTGTGAGGCCTGAGCTGGATTTTCCCCTCGGCCACCGACCAGCCCATACGGAACCTTTGTGTGAATCAGAACACAGCACCCCTTCTTAATGAGATGAGCACCAAGAGCTAGATTTTATTCCTACTGGCCTCCTTGGCTGGGTGCCCTTGTGCAGTACACAGCTTGAAGAGCTGTACGTGACAGCCCACTTCTGGGGCATCGCCTGGAGTCCTCGCCTGCCCTTACCATAGCCTTTCTCCCCATAGGCCAGGAATGGGGGGATGATGATCTTCCTTCTCTCTCCAGGACACATGCCCAGCAGCCCCTGGTCCATGCCCTTGATCAGCCAGCCAGAGCCAACGTAGGTGTCATAAGTGCCGCCTTTACTGTAGCTGCAGAGAATGAGGTAGAGGTGATGCTGCTGGAGGAGGGAGCAGCTGGGCGCTGGACTCCCTCCCATGCCACAGACCCCTGCTCCCCAGGGCTCCCTCCAGCCCTTACCTGGTGTCAAAGGTGGTGCCGCACAGCAGTGTGCCATTGTAGTGGTAGCGAACGAAGTCACCATCCTGGACCACGCGGGGGCAGTGGGGCGGGCGCAGCAAGGTGCCAACCTGCACAGTGTCTGCCTTGTTCCACACATCCAGCAGGACCACGTCGAAGTAGAGTGTGGCATCCGGGGGAATGAGCCCCGCTGTGAGGGCCAGGCAGCAGCAGCTCATGTTTGATGCCCGTCGCCCCAGGATGGGGCTGGAGTGGAGAACTGAGTGCCCTGTTTGGCCCCCCTCTCCACACCTCTAGTTCCCCTTCTTCCTACCCAAGCTATAATCCCACCCAGGGCCCTGTTATAGTTATTTCCTTTCCTCCCACCTCAGGGGCAGGAAACAGACACTTAGTCCCAGACCTGCCACTGTTCATACTGTGTAGGCAGTTGACCTTGGGCAAGTCACTCTCCCTCTCTAAGCTTCAGTTTTTCTGGCCACAGGGTCCTTGATTCTACCTCCTGATCTCCCCCATCCCCATGCCTGCGCCCCAGCCCTTCTCACCCACACCGATGCTGCCATAGCCCAGGTGAGGAGGCACAATGAGGCGTCTCCGCTCGTTGACACACATGCCCATGAGGCCTCGGTCCATGCCAGTGATGAGACGCCCCACACCCACCACGATGGCCACCAAAGTGCTGCGGTCATAGCTGGGGGGCAGAGGGGACAGATGGGATACAGTGGAGTCAGGTGAGGGTACATATAGTCAGATGTTTCCCTCTGCCCCTGGTCACATACATGCATAGGTGCATACACACATACACATGCATACACAACCCCCTCTCTATACACGGGTGTAGATCCACATGCTCCTCACCTCCCTCTGAGGTCAGCCATGACCCCCAGCTTTAGAAGCTGGGCTGTTGCAAAAAGGAAGCTCCCAAGGAGCCTAGGGGCCCTTGTACCCCTAGGATAGGGGTTGGTGCAGGCCTGCCTGTTTGCTGCTACTATCTGCTGACAGCAAAGGAATGCTCCGTGCTTCATGGGGAAGAGGAACATTTATTGAGCATTTAGGATATGCTGATTAAATTCTTGGCATTTTACATTCGTGATCTTATTTGATTCCTTCCCCTGTGAGGTAGACATAAGTGTTTTCATTTTTCTTATAAGAAAAAAACTGAGACGTACATTATTTTCCCTTTTCTTATGAGAAAAACTGAGACTTGACTGACTCAGGGTCACAGCTAATATATGGTGTGCATAACTCTGAAGCCCCTGAGTGTGCCTCTGCGCCACAGATTGGCCAAGGAAGAAAGGAAGGGGAAGCGGAGCTGCTGGGGGATAGGGATTGGTTTTCAGTTCTGAAAGAGCTTATTCTAAAACTGCCATAGCTTTTATTTTTTTGCTACAGTTTTCATTTATTTTAAGTTTTCAGAAGTTAGGGGAGACTGATCAGAGGGGGCCATGGACTGTGAAAGTTTTCCAAGCTCAGCACTGCATAAACTGGGCCCAGCCTGGCTCCCAGAGTCCCCACCAGGGAAATCATCCCCCAAAGCCATGCCCCTCCCCCACTGCTGGCAGTCAAGGGCTCAGGACTGTACAGCTGGCTACTGCCTATACCTCATTTTGCCCACTGAGCTGGTTTTATGACTGGCCTGGTTCCTTCACAGTACTGTGTGAGGGCTCAAGCGCTAGTTAAACACTCTCAGGGCACCTGGTCCTCTCCAGGGTCAAGGCCAATATATTTTGAACCCTTTCGGACTTCCAGGCACTGTGTCAAGTTCACTTTCATTCATCATCTTGTTTGAGCCCTATCATTAGCCTTAGGAAGTAGGGGCTTGCTTTTTTCAGACTGTTTGTAATCTCTATTTGTCAGATAAAGAAAGTGAAGCTTCAAGAGGCAAAATTTCTTGTCCATGGTCACAGCCTGAATTTGAACCCAGGGTCTTGGACTCTGGAATTTGTGTTCTTACCCATATACCACATGCCCCCAAAGCCATGGCCGCCGATGTCCTGTGGGCCAGAGCTGTGTGTTTCGGGGAAACGTCTAGGAGGAACTGACTTCTTAGGGTATGGAGTGGGGGTTTGTGTGTGTCACTGAGACCAAAGATGCAGCCCTGCCCTGCCCCGCCCCCGCCCCCCAACAAAAGTGGACTTGCCAGAGAAGACCAAAGGCCTGGCCCAGACCAGAAGCTGGTCTCTCAAACCCCAAGACTGGCAAGATGGGTGGCAGCCCTGGCCTGAGAGCTCAGTAAGATGGAGGGAGGTGGGGGTGCAGGGAGACCTGGAGAGGGAGCCTTCTGAGGGTGGCAGGTCTGACAAGATGACACGTAAATATAGCCAGGGTCCCTATGCACCTGGGTCCCTGCACACCCAGATCCACCCCGCTGTCTTATTATAATGCAGGCTGCTTAACCAAAGGCTGATAACTGCCACCCCCTCCAAAAGAAAGCTCTACTCCCTCTACTCTAACCACAAAAACACTGAAACCTGGGGCTGGAACCTGAAGGGAGCCAGGGTGGGTGGGAAAGTAGGGGTCCCAGGCTGAGACCACTGGAGGGTTCACATGTATCAGAGACCATGTTCTTCCCCCCAACACTGTGGACCAGAATGTCCCCCTCCCCCTATCTTTAAATAAAGTAATGGTAAATAGAGCAGTTCGCCCTGATTATCATGCACTTTGAGGAATATGGGGAGCTTGTGTGAAAGAAATTGGGGTCCTTGGAGAGGCAAAGATTTGAAATTGAGAGCTGTATCTGGAGCAAGTACCAGAATGCAGACACAGCTTCAAAGGGCGACAAGAACCCCAGGACCCAAGAGCGCCTGGCCCTCGCTCAGGGAAGAGGAGTGGCGAGTTTGGGGCACCCCAACCCATTACCTCGAGTCAAACTTCTTGCCATCCTCGAAAGTGCCGTTGTAGTGGTAGCGCACAAAATCCCCCATCTGCACTTCCCTGGGACAGGCCCTCGGGATGTGGTACCTCTCGATGACCACGTCTTCCAGGGGACCCCCGGCCGCCGGGCTGGCCCGGCTCAGCCCCCTCCCCACAGCGTACAAGAGCAGCATCAACGTCTGCAGTAGTGGGGGCCGAAGGAGGGTGTGGCTGGGGGACCCCGCCGGGAACATGGTGCCTGGATCTGGGACGGCGGGCAGTGAGGACGAGAGAGAGAAGAGCCGCCACTAACCTCCTCCCCCACCCCCCCGCTCCCTGAGCAGGCTCCCCCTCTTCCTGTGCTCTTTCCCCACCCCGGTCCTGGCTGGTCCACGTGGAATGGGGGCTGGGAAGACTGAGCTGGCGGGGCGGGGGCGGAATAGGAAGAGAGGGCCAGGCCGAGAGTGTTGGAGACCGAGGAATGCATCACAAAGAACTCCAGATTCCCTCCTCTTCCCCCTCCCGGCCTGAGAGACCTGGGGCCTAGCGGGGGAGGGAGGCTCCAGAAAGAAGTCCGAGCTGACACACACACACACACACACACACACACACACACACACACACACACACTCTGTGTTTTGTTTTGTTTTTTGTTTTTTCCCCTCGGAGCCCCCGGGGTCCTAAAGCCAGACTGTGGCAGCACTTGCTTTTTTTGCTGGCACCCCCAAATCAAAGTCCTCTCCGGGAGGCTTCAGAATCGGAGGCTATCCCCCAACCCTACTGTCCCAGGGACGGCCTCTCCACCCAGGGACGAGGAGCTGCTTTGTCCTGCAAACGCTGGACTGCCAGCAGGACTTTCTGACATGGGATGGAGATCCAGTAGGAGGAGGTGGTGAGAGTGGACGGTGTGCAAGATAAAATCAGGTGTGCGCCTCCCCAGCGCGGGTTAGGGGAGCACTTGGAGTGACCCCTCCAGGACTGGGTGTAGGGCGTGCGCAGAAGGGGCGCTGTGATGAACGGAAAACGAGGCCCTAGGGCTTGGGTAGAATAACAGGCTTCCTTCAGTTTCACGACCTTAAGGTGGAGGGGGGTGCTGTCTTTGTGTAGGGAGGAGCTTTCTAGGCTCCCAAACAGTGCGGGAAGCGCTGCCTCCACCCCCCACCCCCCCCATCTGTCGAAGGAAAGCCCTAAGGACGGGGCCGGGGCAACGCTAGGAACTCAAGACACCATTGCGCCCTCCGAAAAGAGGGAAGACGCAGCCCTATGCCCCTCTGGGGACCTGACCTAGACCACTACCCGACTGGGGGCCCGGGGGCCCGGCGCTAAGACCCAGACGGGCTGCCGACTCGGCCCCTACCCTCCCCGCCCGCCGGCCGGCCGGACACCGACGCTTTCTCCGCTTGGCGAGCCGGCCGGCCGGCGCGGCGGGGATATGAAGAGGACGGCTTGGTTGCTGCTGTGGCTGCTACTGGGCAGCTCCGGGGCGCAGTACGAGAAGTACAGTTTCCGGGGCTTCCCGCCGGAGGACCTGATGCCGCTGGCCGCGGCCTACGGGCACGCGCTGGAGCAGTACGAGGGCGAGAGCTGGCGCGAGAGCGCGCGCTACCTGGAAGCGGCGCTGCGGCTGCACCGGCTGCTGCGGGACAGCGAGGCCTTCTGCCACGCGAACTGCAGCGGGCCCACGCCGCCCGCCGCCTCGGCCCTCGGGCCCGCGCCGGGCCCCGACGGCGGCCACAGCGACGAGTGGGCCCGCGAGCTGCAGCTCTTCGGCCACGTCCTGGAGCGCGCCGCCTGCTTGCGGCGCTGCAAGCGGACGCTGCCCGCCTTCCAGGTGCCCTATCCGCCGCGCCAGCTGCTGCGTGACTTCCAGAGCCGCCTGCCCTACCAGTACCTGCACTACGCCCAGTTCAAGGTGGGCTCCCACCCCGCGCCCCCCACCCGCTCCCGGGCCCTGTTTGGCCTGGTCTCTCCCAGCCGGCGTCGGGTTTCCGGTGCATTACGGGGGGCCGGTTGCTGCCATCGATTCCCAGGCCCGCTTATGCGCTCAGGGCAGCGGTCTCTGGCCCTACTGTCCCACTCTGTCCCCCCACCTCCCAGGCTAACCGGCTGGAGAAGGCGTTGGCCGCGGCCTACACCTTCCTCCAAAAGAACCCCAAGCACGAGCTAACCTCCAAGTATCTCAACTACTATCGGGGGCTGCTGGACGCGACCGAGGAGCCGCTCACCGACTTGGAGGCGCAGCCCTACGAGGTGGGGTGCGGGGCGCGGAGAGTTGGCCCTGAAACTCCTCCCTAACCCCCCTATAGGACTTGTAGAGGAGGGAAGTGTTGGGTGTCCCCCTGACCCCCACCACGCTCCTCTCCAGGCCGTGTTCCTCCGGGCAGTGAAGCTCTACAACAGCGGGGATTTCCGCAGCAGCACAGAGGACATGGAACGGGCCCTGGCCGAGTACCTGGCTATCTTTGCCCGGTGTCTGGCCGGCTGCGAGGGCGCCCATGAGCAGGTGGACTTCAAGGACTTCTACCCTGCCATAGCAGGTACCCCCACCCAAACCCATGGAGCATCCTTCCCAACCACCCCTGGGCCCTGCTCAGAACAACTCAGGCCCCTTAACACATGTATGGAGCACCTACAAAGTGCTTTCTTTAGAGGCAGGCAGGAGTCGAGTGTTACCCTATCTCTGGGAGCATGGAGCGTGCAGTCTGCTGAGAGAGACAGCACACCAGATCCCCTGACACTGTGTGCCAAAGGGCTGAGTCAGGAGTGTCCAAGGTGCTGGGCATTATCGGTGGGGAGAGGCAGTGACATCTCAAAAGTGTCTGCAGAGGTTGGGTTCCCAGAGTTTCCAGGAAATCGATGCAGGTGCAAAGGTGCCCAGCTGACATGGGAAACAGCCCAGCATGTGTGTGCAAAGAGCAGTTTGTGGCCAGAAATTAATAGTCTGGGGGTCCCTAACTGCAGGGGAAAGCAGAAAAAGTTGTCCTGAGCTTTTCCATTGGGGCCTCAGTCCCGCTTCCAAATCTCACCTGCCGCTCTTCCAGAGAGCAGAGATGTGAGTGGTAAGTCAGCCCTGTCTGCAGTAGTCATCCTCAGCAGTACTTATCCTCCCCTCCTTATCTCCCGGGATTGCATCAGGCTGTGCAGGCAGAGCTGGGACTGGGAGTCCTCTCCATCACCCCATCTGTGTTGTTCAGCACACCACCAGCTTCTCACCACTGCTTCTCATCCCACAGATCTCTTTGCAGAATCTCTGCAGTGCAAGGTGGACTGTGAGGCCAACTTGACCCCCAATGTGGGTGGCTACTTCGTGGAGAAGTTCGTGGCTACCATGTATCACTACCTGCAGTTTGCCTACTATAAGTGTGAGCCTTCTGGTGGGCTTGGGGCAGGGGTGGAGAGAGGGGAGCGGAAAGCACCGCACTGGGAGCATCATGGAGCCATGGGAAGCTGTCCCTCAGGATTGAGGCCCCTGGGCAGTGGGAGGATGAGGAGGTTGATGGGGCAGGTGAGAGGCTTATGGGAGAGAACAGGGAGCAGCCTCGGGGGAAGATTCCAGGGCTTCGTGAGTAAATGACTATAGAGAGCCAACAACTTTGCAGCACTTGACAGTTTCCAGAGCCCTGCCACATCTGTTTATCTCATTGATCCTCTCACCAACCCCTGCAGCTGACATTACCAGATCCACTTTTCAGATCAGGAAACAGGCTCATAGAGGGCAAGGGGCCATTTGTCACATAGCTAATAAAATGTAGCATCAGGACTTAAACCTTTCCTCATTTGAGGGAGAGCCTGGCCTCAAGGGGGGTTGGGATGGATAATCTCTAGGGTTTCTGCAATGCAGAGATGCCAAGATTCAGACAGAGGCTGGAATTGGAGTGGAGGTGCTGAGGACCAAGAGGTCAGGAGACCCTTCAATGGGACCAATTGGCTAAGAAGTTGAGGGCCACCACTGGCCTCTAATTCCCCGGTGGCATTATTCTCTAGCTGTGTGAGCTTGAGCAGTTTACCTAACCTCTCTGTGCGTTTTATTTTGTGTCCGTAAAATGGGGATGACAATAATGTTGAGTCTTAAATGAGGGCCGGGCTAGGATGTCCAGTACACCCTAGCTTGCATTATTGTTGGGTGGGTGGGTGAGACGCCCAAAGGTATTCTGGAAGACAGCTGGGGAGGCAGGGGTGCTAGACTGAATGAGGAGATGGGGTGGGTGAGGTGAAGGTGGGGCAGTGCCAGGGCTACTCCTCACTCTTTTTGTCTGTCTGCAGTGAACGACGTACGCCAGGCCGCCCGCAGCGCCGCCAGCTACATGCTCTTCGACCCTGAGGACAGTGTCATGCAGCAGAACCTGGTGTATTACCGCTTCCACCGGGCTCGCTGGGGCCTGGAGGAGGAGGACTTCCAGCCCCGGGAGGTGGGCATTGCCTTTCGACTGGCTTCCTCAGGAGGCAGGATGGGAGGTGAAAGTAAAAAATGTGGGTTGTGGTTGGAGTCCTGGGTTTGAACCCAGCCCCACCAGCTATGTGGTCCTGGGAACACTGCTGACCTTTTCTAAATCTGTTGCCTCACCTGAAAAACGGGGATGATACTACCTACCTTGCTAGCACAGCCTGGGATGGGGGAAATATCTGTTCGTTCCTGCCTGCTCACCTCCCCACCCTCATCATCCTCACTGCTGGCCTTGGCCCTTCTTCCCCAGGGACCCCAGCCTGGACCAACTGAGAAACTCCTTGGGAGGCTAGGGCAACACTGGCAAATATGGGGCACATGGTGCTATTGCCCATTTACTTGTCAGTGGCAGACATTACTCATCGGTTGAGGCGCTCTTTCTCACTGAGCCCTCAGAATCCTTCTTAACCCAGTACTCCAAGCAGCTTCAAGTTTTCAATCAGCACGTGAGCTGACACCTGTTTCAGGCTCCTGAGGCTGGGAAAGGGCCAGAGGACCCAGATCCTAGGAGCTCTGGCTCCTGCACCACCTGGCAGCAGGGTCTAGCTCACCTCACTTCCCTCCCCTCCCCTCCCAGGAGGCCATGCACTACCACAACCAGACAGCTGAGCTGCGGGAGCTGCTGGAGTTTGCGCACATGTACCTGCAGTCAGATGATGAGGTGAGTGGGCCCCCCTGTACTCCAGGGCTGTGTGGTTGGTGATGGAGACCGCTTGGTCTTCCTTGGGCCACTTTGACAAAGGTCAGCCTGGCAGTCAGCTGTTGTGAAGCAGGAGAAATTCTTCTGTCTCTTATCTACATCTGCCCTTGTCTCCCTCCTCAGTGTTCTCATGTCCCCCTTTTCTGTATGTCTGAATCGTGCTTCTCCTGGGCCCAACTCAGATGGCGCCTCCTCCAGGAAGCCCTTGCTGCATGCCCTGGCTCTGTCATCTGGGCTTGCAGTACCAACTCTGATCTTCCATGCCTCCCTGGATGTGGACTTATTTGCAGTCCAGGTCCAACCCACCCAGCCCCCTTCTCCAGCCAGTCTCCAAGAGACTCGTGCTCCAGAATGGGGGACCAGGTTATTCCCAGCTCACCCACAGCACCCAGCACCACAATTCCCAGCTCACCCACAGCACCCAGCACCACAGAGCAAACGCTCAGAAACTGAGTCTGAATGAACCAGTGAATGAAGGAATGAATGCAGGACACCAGGAAGGAAGGACCATAGCATGTTACATTGATTCTGAATGAGGGTTTGCGAATCTAAATTCTCTCAGGTGTTCCTGCTTAATGTATCTTTTCCCACTCCCTGCTTTGTTCCAGCACCCTTGCTCTTCTCATCGAATATGGGGGCTGGGTCTACACTCTTAGCATCAAGGTTGTTGCTAGCCTGACTTGGCTCCACCACTTCCCAAGTGGGCCAAGTATTAGATAACCCTCAAACTTTCATTTCTTCATCCATTGACCGGGGAGAATAATGCCCGTCTCACACCGTGTGGTTAGAATGAAATGAGATCAAGTTTGTAAAGCACTTAGTATAGAGCTGGCATGTAGTAGGTACTCAGCAAGTAGTAGCTGTTTTGATTACAGTACTGTAATGTGTTGCATGCTATTTGTCAGACTCCGTATTTGGGGCTGGGGAAAATCGATGAGGGGCACAGTCCCTTTCCCAGGCAGTGGGGGAGTCAGGGGAGGCACAAAATCCCTCTCCTTGTGGGGGAGGTCAGCACGGGGCACCGGAGGACTCCTGACCCAGCCAGGGTCATAACAAGGGGTGCATCCTGGAGCTGATGCCTGGGGTCGGAGGGATAAACATGAGCTATGCAGGCGTGGGGGAGTAAAGGCATTCCTGGCTGGGAGTCGTGTAAGCAGACAGTGTGCATGGACTAGCAGTATTCTTGCAGGGGTATCTATACTTACAAGGTGGGCTGTGGAGAGGGTGATGCTATGCTAACACCAAATCTTTGCTGGTGGAGCCCCATGTACCCACTCAGGGAGGAGCTGCTTGGGGATAGGACTTTGTGGGTGAAACCCTCACCTATTCCTGCATGAGATCTTGAGACAGAGATGGGGTGGGAGGTCCCCTTGGCCAGAGTGGGAGCTGATCCAGGTTTGTGCCTTTTGTGATCTGGTTTGTCCCCCAACCCTGGGGCTGCTCTAGATGGAGCTGGAGGACACAGAGCCGCCCTTGGAGCCTGAGGAACACCCATCTGATGCTGAGTTTGAGGGGGAGGGTGACTACGAGGAGAGCATCTATGCTGACTGGTGGCAGGAGGCAGACGCCAAGGGTGACGAAGCTGAGGCTGGTCAGTGACTTGAGCCATGGCGGCGGGGTGGGGATGCAGCCTGGGATGGACCCTGGGGACAGAGGATCCAGGCACTGGGCTGCAGAAGCAGGGGAATATGTATTTTGGATGCTGGGACCCCTGTCTTCTGGGGGCTTCCAGGCTGTGGACAACCCCTGTCCCATTCAGTAGGGGGTGGCATCCTTCCTGGGAGCAGGAACCAGCTGGGACCTGATCCCACCTCCCCACAGGACAGCACCCAGACACCTGTTGGGAGTGGGTGGGGGGCTGACCCCAGTGCTCTTTTCTTTCCTTTGCAGAGCCAGAACCTGACCTGGCATGAGAAGAGGCCTGTCCCTGTACCTCCCAAGGGCCTGGGAAGCCTGGGCCCAATGGGACCACCCTCTAGCCTGGGCAGCAGCAAGAACTATTTATTAAAAATGTAAAATGGACATAGCTGACCAGGCGCCATCCGGTCCCGCCTGTGAGCGTGGCTCTGCGGGCCCTTCCTGCCCCCCAACTGGGTCTCTGGACCACAAGACGGTGGTGCTGCAGGTGCTGACGGCCTGTCCTCCTCCCAGTGCCCTTCTCCTAGGGTCTCAGCTTGAATTGCAGAGACAGTGGAGGGGCAGCTGGCATCATGAAGAATGCTGGACCAATAGTCCAGCGGTTCCTGGCACACAGGCCAGGGGTGCTTAATAAATGTTTCTTGTTGAATGAATTACAAGCTGGGGTCCACTCTCGCCTGGGCTGAGTGGTGAGGGTGCAGATCCTTCCCTCCCTCCCTCTGCACCCATCTCCCCTCATCTGTAAATGCAGCGGCAGGGGAGGGAGCATAGTCTGGCCTCTGCGGACCATGGGTGTTTGCGACCATGAGGAGCAGCAGCTTGTCATTGCAATCCGCCACCAGGGGGCGTAAGGACTCAGTTCCCACCTTGAATCCTGGGAACATGGTGGTTTCAGATTTCTCAGATGGGATGTCCTGTATTTTCCTAGTTAGTTCAGCATCGCTTCCCTCCTGGCATATGGCGAGTGAGTGGAAGGGGCCAAGGACGTTTACTTCCAATCTTCACTTTACAGGCATTGACCCTGGTTCCTTGGAGTCAGAGTGGGCGCCCATTCTCCATAACACAGCCTCTCAGTGGCCAGAGGAGCCCTAGGGATATGGTTTGATGACTTGAGACTTTGTGGTGGCAGTGAGACTGCCAGACTGTCTTGCCCAATCTTGCATTGACTCTAGGGGGTGGTGGGGCAGAGAGTCCGGAGATGTGGTGTCAGGTGGCTATCACCCAGCCCTGTGACTCACCAGTGTCCCCTCCATGTTCCACAATGGGGAAGTGGGGGCAAAGAGGCATCTTTGGGAAGGGACCATGGGCCACAGCCTGCCAGGTGACTGGTGGAGGAGCCTTCTCTGTTACTGCAGGGTGGAGCTAAAGCTGGGAGGCCTAGTTCTCACCTTCCACACCCCTACCTTCCCTAGACGTGCCAGGTGACCTGGCCTGGGCCCCGCCCATCCCTACCCCACCCAAAACCCCTTTCCTGAGCCTTTGGTAACAATGAGGGTGGCAAGGCCAGAGTCTTGAGTTTGGAGCGCAGGTGGGCGGGGTCAAGGGGGTGAAGGTGACCTCCCTCCTCCCTCCGGTAGGTAGCGTCTCCTGAGAGCTCTCAGGTGCCAGGTGGCCCAGCCCGACCCCACCCCTTTGGAGCTGCTGTGTAGTCAGCTCCCAGCAAGGCTCTGCTCCCGCCCTGGTGCTGGGCGGGGCTGTCCTCTGGAGCTGGCACTTCAGAAGGTGGGGAGCAGGGATGTGCTTGAGCGTGCCTGTGTGATTAGGAGCCCTGGCATCTGAACGGATGGGTGGAATCTGAAAGTGCTGCTGTGCAAGAGTGCAAAGGTCTGTATACTGCCTGTCGTGTGGATGTGCGAGGCTGGGTGTGAGCGTGTGCATGTGCTTGCATGTGCGTCCCTGGCTGTCCCTGTGCATTGTGAATATGGTTACATGGGGGTCATTCACTCGCTCACAACATACTTATTGAGCACCCACTGGTGCTGAGTGTACGCTAGTGGGCAAAGCAGGCCAAGCACCTGCCTTGGTGGAGCATGCATTCTAGCAGGGAGACGGGCAGTCAACAATAAATGTTAAAAAATACATATTAGATAAATAAGATGGAAAAATAGAGCTGAGTAAAAGGATGGAGAGAATGGAGGGGTTGCAGTGTAAGAAGTATGTTGACAGGTGTGTCCAAGTGTGCATCTGAGAGTGGTGTCCCTGAGTGTGTGTGAGAACAGAGCACAAGTGTGGCCCCTCTCTAGGCACCAGTCCTCCACACAGGCCATTAGCCCAGGCCTCCCCAGTCAGTGTGCCACGCTCAGCTCCTCTTTCTCAGGCAGCGCCAGCCCTCCTGCCTTTCCCTAATGCCAGCCTCTCCCCAGTGTTGGGCTGGCTCCCCAAACCGGTGTGACGGAGTCCCAGCAAGTCCCAGCAAGTCCCAACGTGGGCCCTCTGGGGCCCTCCAGCCCATTCTCCCGACCCCACCCAGGCCAGACGCTCTTGCTCCTCCACATCTGTCTCACTTCTTACCCCACCCAGTACCTCATCAGTCATAGCATCTGCAGTGAAATGGGTTGAAGGTTAGGGACGGTTGAAAAGACTAGACTCAGATGCCACAGAGGTGTCCCAGACCCAGAAAGACCCCATCCCAAGGGAAGCCTCACTACTACAATGTATTATCTGCTATGTGGTAGGCACTCAGCACGTTCTTTATAACACTCAATACAGTCTTGCAATATAGATATTACTGCGAAGCAGCTTGTTCAAGGTTCCTCAAGGAGAGTGGTGACTGAGCTGGGTTTGAACCTTTTGTCCTCAAATCATGCTGTTCAGAGAAGGGAGAGAAAGATGAGGATGCTGCCCTGGTTTCCGGTGTTGGCTCTGTCCCTTTAGGCTTTCAGCTGGGGCCAAATTCAGGAAGGTGGGGGCCACTTGTGAAGACAAAAGGTCCGAATTGCCCCAGCTCACTTCAGGAGATAAGGAGTTCCCGAAGGGAAGAGGGAGGGAGGGAGGGAGGAAGGGGAGGAAGAGCCAGCAGGCAGTTTAGGGTTCTCTCTCAGGCCTGATCCCAGAGCCAGTCCTGCCCCTCTTGTCTGCTTCTCTTGTCTGCTTCCTGAGGTTGGGTGGGATGTTAGAGGACTGGCCGGGAGGGGCAGACTTGCTAGAGTCAGGTAGATTAGCCCGTTCTTGAACCCTGAGAAGTGATAATCAAGTGAGGTGGGAGGAGCCCCGTGTCCTTCCCCAAAATTCCAGTAAATTCCAATGGAAGAAATTCCCCATTTAGGTTTGAGAAATAGTTCTTAAAGTTGTACCCTCTTGTTCCTCTTCTCTGGGAGAGTAGAGTCCCCTAGGGACAAACAATGCCACCCTCCTGTGTCAGAAGGCTGGGGCCAACTGCATACCCTGGCTGGAGAGGTCCTGGAGGTGGCAGGGCCCAAGCTCCCCGCAGCTTCCCCATTCCGAGGCCTTCAGGCCTTCTCTTGCAACTTCTCTCCAAGGACAGTGCCAGCAGATGCCCCCAATTTCATAAGTGGAGAAACTGAGCCCCAGACAGGCTAGACTGGGCCCCGAGGGCCAGGGCTCACTCTCAGGCAGGCTGGCACAGTCCTGCCCAGCTCCCTTCCAGGGATCAAGCTCCAGAATGACTGGGGATTACACTGGGAGTGTGCTGGGGGCTGGGGCCACCCATCCCAATCAGCCCCAACCTACACCCCAAGCCAGCCTCATCACCTCATAATCACTATGTGCCTGGGACCCACCTGCCACCAGCGTGCCTGGATAGCATCTCTTCTGTCCCCCAAACAGCCCTTGGTGTGGGAGCAGCTGTCATCCCATGACTCAGGTGGGGAAACTGAGGCAAGGAGGAGGGCATGCTGGTTCACTCCCCGCCCCCACCACTACCACATGCGTATACATATACTTGATCCTCTGAGGATGTGAAAGAACTCACTAGGTAAGTCACCAAGAGACCCAGAGAATTTGACATTTTCCATTTCGAATCACCTTTTCTGTCTTTCCTTAAAAAAAAATTTTTTTTTAAAGCTTATAATTTTATTTTATGAGAGAAACATCAGTGTGAGAGATCTGTTGCCTCTTGCATGCCCCCAGCTGGGGAACCTGGCCCACATCCCAGGTATGTGCCCTGACCAGGAATCAAACCAGCAAACTTTTGGTTGGCAGGCCAGTGCTTGAGCCACTGAGCCACACCAGCCAGGGCTCCATCTTTCCCTTTAGAAGTGTGGTGTTATGTTCCTGGAACAAAGTAAGAGGTGGTCACTAGAGATTCCTTCCTTTTCCCTTGACCACTTGGCTAAATCCTCCTAGAGGAGACTGGGAAGGCTCAAGATTCAGCCAATTTCAGTGGGGAGTCTGTCTCTTTCCCTGGCCTGGGTGGGTGTAGGGAGCCTCACAGCCATGGGGAACTTCTCATTAATATCTCCAAATGAGATTGTGCACCAAGTTACAGAGACACGGGGACAGGAATGAAGTCAGAAAATGCTTGTCATATGACTTTAACCTTTAGCACAATTATTTTGATAACCTTTTTTTGTTTGTTTTGATAATACATTGGTATCCTCAAAAATGGAAATGTCCCAAGTCTCTTCCCCCAACCCCTCTCACACACACTATGGATGGATGGAGCTGGCTTCTCTCCAGCACCCTCTTCACAGATGGGTCCAGCCTTCACCCGCCCACCTGCCCCTCCCCCTCACTACTTCCAGGTTCTCTGCTGGCGCCGTAAATTAACCATGAGCTCTAAGTTGGCTGCTTCTTAAACTGGAGGTTGAAGTGCTGATGAAATATTCAAGGATCTCAACTCTCAAATTCCCTGGTGGCCAAGGATCGGGACTGGGGAAGTTGGGACTAATGTACAAGGCCGGGGGAAGTCCTGACTCCTGTTCCCACCATGGTGGGGTTGGAGCCAGGAGCGCCAGGCGGTGGAGAGGGCCAGTGAGCTGGGGGAAGGGTCTCTTTGCATAATTGATGGCTGTGGTTCTGGGAGGTGCCCTCTCAGGCTGTAGAGGGTTCAGAGGAAGTGAAGGGAGGTTACTGATGTAGACAGACCTCTGAGTAGAGCTAGAGGGGAGACCTGGTGGGCAGGAGACAAAGCTTCAAGCCCCAGCCCTGCCAGGAATTTGGTGGTGTGATTTTAGGGAAGTTCCTTCACCTCCTGACTCCAGTCTCAGTTTCCCCACATACACAGGGAAGAAGGCTGATTAGACTATTCCTTCTTTTTCTTTCGAAGGGCTCTCCATCCACAGGTCTGGGAGAAAAGAAATTGTTGCCCTGATGTGTGTGTGTGTGTGTGTGTGTGTGTGTGTGGAGGGGTGGCCTCTCTATGAGGGCAGGCACCTCTCCTGGCTTGTGGGGGCGGGAGGGGCAGGCAGGCTGGCACGGTGGGTGGGGCCCTAGCAGTGTCAGCCTGTGTGTGGAGTTGCCCAGGCCAGGAGCAGAGAGGGGGTGACTCAGGTGGCAAGCCCTCCCCTGTTCCTCCCCGCACCCAATCACTCAGGAAGGGGGGGGGGGTGCTTAGAGAGACGCGCAGACCCAGGACCAGAGTACAATCCTGATGCTTTCAGCCCACTCTGTTGGGCTCCTGAAGTCCTGGAATTGCACCTTGGGGGCATTAGGGTGGGCACAGGAGGGTAAACCCAGGATAGACTTTATCTGGAGAGATCCTGACCTTCCTCCAGCTGCTCCCTCCACCACGACTGGCCCCTGGTATCTCACCCTGGCCTGTGCTATTTCTGGCCTGTCCTATCTCTGTTCTCTTGTCTCCCTGTTTTCCCTTTGACATTCCATCCCCGCCTACTCCTCTTGCAGTGAAGTGTTGCTGGAACTACCTCTATAATTAAGAGCCCCCCACCCCCACTCATGGCTGGACAAGACCCAGGCTCTGGGCAGCCTCTGGCCTCCAGACTCCTCCCCTGGACAAAGGGCAGCAAAAAGGCAGGAGCACCCCTACCCCAGGGCCTGGTACATTTCTACCCTGCTCCTGCTCTGGGGGATGCTTGTGCCCCCTCCTGCTGGAAGAGTTTGGGAGCCTAGAGGCTCTTCTGCAACACCCAGTGTCTTTTCCAGGCTCAGGGGTCACTCTGAGCAAGTGCCCCCACCCCAACTCCTGGGGGCAGGGGCAGGGGTGTAAATGGAATCTCGTATACATGGGACTGAATAACTTACAGATCAAGCTAACAAACTGTTAAATAGGATATGCCTTGACAAGTACACCTTCACAATGAACTGAAGGGCCTGGATAGAACTGAGAATTCTGACTTCTTCTCAGAGCATGGCAGTCCGGGGTAACCATGCCCTGACCCCCAGCCCCTGGGGCATCTCCCCTTTCCTTCGCACCCTGGCTCCCCCCACACTGCAGAGGGACTCCAGTACATGTGTGCAGATACGTCAGTTTGCATGTCTACACTGTGTCCATCCCTCCCCCATAACTGCCCCTTGTCACCCTTTGCCTAAATATGCATGTACAACGTGTAGTGCTGCTGTCTGTTCTCAGGAGGAAGGGCCAGAGTAAGGGACTGCAGGTCCTACAAGCAAGTGTCAGTGCTGGGCAAGGAAGTCCAGAGTGTCCAGTATCTAGAATGTGGTCTTGAAGAAGAGATGTATGAACTCTGTGTAGGCTTGTTCCCCTGGCCCAGTGTGGAGGATGCAGCCCCGGGAGGACCACTGTTGGGGCGTCCAAAGGGCAGGAGCCAGGGCAGAAGCCCTTCCCCGGTCTATGGATGGCTCTCTCCTGGCTGAGAGAGAGGCCATATGCTTAAGATGCCTCCTGCCCTGGCTGGTGTGGCTCAATGGATTGAGTGCCAGCCTGTGAACAGAGAGTTCGCTGGTTCAATTCCCTGTTGGTCAGGGCACATGCCTGGATTTCAGAGCAGGTCCCCAGTTGGGGGCATGTGAGAGGCAACTGATCGATGTCTCTCACGTCAATGTTTCTCATTTCTCTCCCTCTTCTCCCTACCTTGCCCTCTCTCTAAAAAATAACTAATAAATTATTTTTTTTTAAGATGCATCTTGATTTTTGCATCGCCTTTGATTCCTGCCTTTCGTGGGGACAGTCCAGCTGTCTGTTTTCCTTCCCACTGCTATAACACCAGGGAGAGTGCTGTGTGATGAAAAGGAGCAACCATCAGCCTGAGGTTTAGCAACCCATCTGCTCACCAGTCTTTCTTGTTAGAGGTGGCCATTCCTGAGGCCACCTAAGCCCCAAGAGGAGAGAAGAAAGGTGTGTGTGTGTGTGTGTGTGTGTGTGTGTGTGTGAGAGAGAGAGAGAGAGAGAGAGCTGACAGGGCTGGCATTTGTGTATCTGAATCTGTGCCTATGAGTGTGTATCCCCGAGGCGTGGGCGTGGGCGCGGATGCTGTATGTGGATGTGTGTGTGATTTGTGCAGACCTACATCTCTGCCTGCCTCTGGGGAAGGGGCCCCCACAGAAAAAGGGCCAAGTTTGAACAGTGAACAGAATCTCTTCCACATCCTTATATGGCGCAGAGGCTCGTGGAGGACCAGGGAAGCAGATGAGTGAAGGAGGCCCCTGGTTGTTTTTCACCTCCCCCCTGGGAAGTGCCTTCTCACCTCTCACCAACTCCCCTCCCTCACCAACTGGCCCCTCATCCGACCTCTAGTTGCAGTAAATTCTGTTTCTGGAGCAGCTTGGGATGGGCCACTTGATGCTCTTTCCTCTTTACTCTGAGGCCCCGGAAAACTGCAAGGTTGAATAAACCAGATGTGTTCTTGGCGGCCCAAAGACTCTGCTTCCACTAAGCTTTGGGCAAAAAAATGAGTTTAAACTGCAGAAATATGAATCGAGGCTAACTATCAGAAGGAACCTACCAGTGTTAGAATCAGGAGACAAGGGTGTTCATATAAGGGAGGCTGGAGAATCTCCTTTTCTGGAGGTTTAGCAAACAGAAATCCCTGCGTTTAAAGGCTGGGAGGCTTTATCCCCTATACAGACAGCTGATTATAGTAAACATCATTTTCTGATTCTTTCCTGTACCCTCGGTGCCTGGCAGGCACATAGTAGGTGCTTAATAACAGTGCAGAAAATTTCTTGAGCTGGGAGGAGAGACAGCTCTTGTCCCAGTCTTTCCTGCTGCTGGGGTGGTGCTTCCTCCCAGTCCCAGCCCAAGTGCTTAGCTCTGAGGCCATCATGTTGCAGCACGTTCCAGGCTGACAGGCCGGGAGCATTCTGGGAACACACACACAGGCTTTATTTTGAAGCCTTATTTCTACTCCTCCACCTGACTCGGGCTCCTCCACACCTCTGCAGTCAACCAGTCCTACCCTGCCTGTATGCTGAAGTAGGGAGAAAGCAAGGCGTTAAGCCAGT
Source organism: Furipterus horrens (assembly GCF_987537825.1). NCBI lineage: Eukaryota > Metazoa > Chordata > Mammalia > Chiroptera > Furipteridae > Furipterus > Furipterus horrens. The sequence continues at coordinate 79,653,894 of NW_028327181.1, read as the reverse complement.
CTTGTGTCTGGGAAGTGTGTGAGTCAGTGTGCAGGGTGGAAGTGGGGAGGTGGGCAGGGGAAGGTAGGAGGTAGAAGAGGGAGGAAGTGAAACCGTGGTGGTGGTGGCGGCAGCCTAGGATTGTGAGCTCCCAATCAGGGGACTGGCCACTGCACTGTGTGGCACGGTGGCAAGCAGCTGGGTTGGGCAGGGGTAAAGGGGAAGATACTGAGATAAGCTGGAGGAGGGGGAGTAAGGGAAACAAAGCAAAAGGCCCTGGTACTGGCATGTGGGATGGTATCTAGTTAGGAATGCTGATGTCTCCCTGGGCCTCTCCCAGAAGACCTTTTGGGTGGCACAAGCCTCAGAAGTGAGACTATTTATCCATTATTCCTTTCTCTGGTGGGGAAAGTGGTCAAGAATGCTGCTGGGGTACCTCTACTCAGCCATCCTGTGTGCTAGCTTTGGGGCTATAAAGCTTTTCAGAGGAAGGGCCCTTCCCTGAACAACCACTCCCCCAATACTCCAGTACTCAGAGCAGCTAAAGCGACCTGCTTACATTTAGCGCTTTGGGAGTCCTTTGAGGGCTGGGATCATTTTGATTTTCCATGTCATCAGGGTCTAACCCAGTGCCTAGCTTACAGTTGATGCTCAATACTTAAGTGTTGATAAATGAATGCAGGACCCTTGGCGTGTTGTACCACCACCAGCAGGCATTCAGTTCATCAACCACACACAGGAAAGACCATTGTTTTCTTAAGCTGCCTATTGGGAAGTTCTTTCTGATAACTAACCCAGACTTCCTTTAAAGAGGGGCCCACCGCCTCATTTCCTTTTATGCCAGTGTTGATTTCCTTTAGATCTGCTGCCTGATATTTAACAAACAATTTTTACAGGCGATTTCCTCCAAATCATTGCTCTCTGTCTCTACCCAGAATATTTGTTTTTGCCTTTTCCCTGGACCCTCCCACTGCTTTGACATTTTATGTCTATGTTACTACTCTACCAGGAGAACATGTAGTTTAAGGGCTTGAAATTAGAAGGGGTTCTAGTTTAGGATGTGCTATTTTCTAGTTTTGTGACCTCTCTGATCCATTATTTCAAAGATGAGGATAATTTTTTTGTGCTAATGATTTTTCAGAATTATCATAAGAATTTAAAAAACCCATATCATTTATTTAAATTCCAACATTTAGCACTTGCCTGATTCCCACACACAGCTGTGTGATATAGCTAATGTACCCATTATACAGATGAGGAGAAACGGGATGAAAGATGAAGTAACTTGCCTAAGATGATACAATTACTAAGTGGCAGAGCTCAAACCTTGGCATTTTAACTCTAAATCTCATGGATACTCCATCTTTGGGGAAAAAATCCCAACCCAGCAAAAAGCCTATGTAATGCTATACAAATATATTACTGAGAGTTTGTGGCAAGGGTGAGTAAGCCCCAAGAAGCATCATACCTGACGCTGAGTTGGCTGGCCTGTGAAGCCATCTGTCCTTTTCCTTGGTGCCCCCTGACTCACCTGTTGGTCAGGTAGGGGGAAGGGGAAGAGTAATGAGTCTTACCTGCTCAGAGGTAGGGTGGGGCAAGACACACCCCATTTCTCCCATTGGTTCTTTCCTTAGGCTTACTGACAGTTCCTTGCCCAATAAGGAGGAAGTAACTTTATATTTCCCAATAAGTACAGACTTAGGATGAAACCTTAAGTTGGAGGCCGTCCCCAGAGCCGAATGGCAGTTCCCGGGGCCAATGGCCAGAGGATAAACAGAGGCGGCGGTGGAAGAGGACTGCGGGCGAGGCTCCGCCCCTCGATGGGACAGTCAGGCGAGGCAGCCAGTGAACCCGCCTCAGCGGGTGGGCGTCTCCCTCAGGGGCGGAGCTTCGAGGGGGCGAGAGGCGTGACTTGGCTGTCAGGTCCCTTCGCCTTTTGTTCAGTTACTGAGTTGCTTCCTTGGCCAGAGTCCGGAGCAGCCGCCGCCCGAGCGCGCCGAGCTTAGTTCGCTGCCCGCGCCGGCTCCCAGCCCGGCCTGACCCCCACCAAACCCGGCCAGGCTCCACACGCAGGTGCAGACGATCGCGGCTGGTATCGCTGGGGCGAGGGAAGGGCGGCAAGCGGCAGAGAGGCCGAAACCTCTGTCTCAGGGCAGGTGAGGGCGGGAGCCAGGGAGCCTCACCCTGCACCGGCGGCAGGGGGCGCGCCGGGGTCCTGGGCGCGGCGACCTTATACAGGGACGCGAGGCTCCGGCGGTGTGCGCTTGCTGGCCGGGTGAGCCAGGGATCCAAGGAGGGCGGGAAGTGATCAGGGCAGGTGGGTGCCTCCGGAATTGCTCCGTCCCCGGGGCCCACAAAGCTCTCCCGACGCCGCGTCCCTGACTCTCGCCTGACTCTTGCGGGGGGAGACTTTGACCTGCGCCGCCTGCATCCCAGGGCTCTACTGGTTGGGAATTCACCGTTTGGGAAACTTGCCGCAGCTGGTCCCTTCGGGGCCACCCTCACCCCACCTCACGCGTCATCCTTGCTTTCCCTCCCTCTACTGCCCCAGGCCTGGGTGGGGCCCTATTGTCTGCGCCCGGTTTGCCCTACTGTGGGGGCTGAGCGCACATTTTCCCAGGGACGCCGGCCCCACCTGCCAGCAGGTGAGCATTCGGAGTCCAGAGGCCCTGTCCTCCAGCTCCCGGAGCCTCAATGGCACCGTACCTGAGGCGCCTTCCTCCGCTCCGGTGGGTGCCGGGCTGGGGCTCACCCCCGGATTTGGGGTGAGATGATAGTGGGACTTGTGCAGGGCCGGCTCTGCGCCCAGCCGGTGTCTAGCACCCTTAGCTCAACTGGGGTCTGGGAGGAGGGGTCGTGCGTGTATGGGTAAAGAATTCACCGGCTCAGTTTCCAGTAGCTGCGGCTTCCAGAGTGTTGATATGGGAACAGGACTACACTCTTTTCTAACCTCTTATTGTCAGGGGAAGAAATCACCCAAAACAAACTTTCCAGGAGAAGTATTCACGGCAGCTTTTTCTGGGGATTTTTCTGCCTCCTTGCCTGGGCTTACCCCAGGTTTATGGGGTCCTCCTTGGAGCAAAACCCCATCCCCCAGCTAGCTAGGCTGACCCAGGGCCAGTGCCTGCGCACTGACCCTGTCCTCCCTGCCTCCACCTCCGTCCTGTTTGCTGGGCCCCTGGGGCCTGAGGTGGGGGTGGGGTGGGCCAAAGGGGAAGCAGCTTCTTCCTTCTCTTCCTGCCTCGGGGGACCACCACACCCCCTCACTAGAGGCCTGCGCTGGTGGCTCTCACCCAAGCTCTGCCCCCTCCCCAGGAATGGGGGTGGGGCAGGGCCGGGCCAAATGACGATTGTGGTGGAAGCGACTGTCGGGTCTTTTTTTTTCTCCCCCCTTTACCCTGTCCCCTACATTATTTAGCGGACTGGTAATTGAGGGCGAAAAACGCGGAGCAATGGAGGTTGATTTCCATTCGGTTTCTGGATTTTGAAGGTGCATTCTTTCTGGAGGCTTTTGCTGTCCCTTCCCCACCCACCCCTTTTCCTGACAGAGTTCGATGGGGAAAGTGGGACAGAAGGAAGGCTTCTGTGGGGACGGTTTTTCAGGCAGAGCTGCATTAGCGCCTCCCCGCCCCCAATTTTCTGAGAGCCCTGCCCCTGGCCAGAGTTGGGGATCTCCACCAAGCTTCCAGCACTGGTTTTAAAAAACCTGAAGTGTGGTCCTTTTGCAGGGACTTGGAGCCCAGTCTTCTTGGGGAACATAGGGGGAAATGGAAGAATTAGGTTCTCCTTCAATCCCAGGGTGAAGGGAAGATTGGGGGGAATCAGGGCTGCTTGTCCTGACTCACTTGGACGATCTTACCACCTCTTCCTGTTTGTCGATGAGACAGTGGGGGCTGGGTCAGACCCCCATGGAGTGTCCCACTCCTGAAGGATCAGGCTTCCTCCCCATCCCACTTCTTCTCTAGTGGGTGGTGTACCTGTTGGCAGTCATAAGGGCATGGAATTTGGGCAAAAATAACCCGTTTGCCTTCTCCTCAGTGCCAAAGTGGAGGAGGGGAAGGCATTATAATTACATTGGTTAAATGATTAGTACAGCTGATATGGTTTGTGGCTGTGATGAAAAGATAATACTGAGGAAGGGCTGCTAGGAAGTGCCTGGTGAAAACTGGGTCCTCACTGGATGGGAGTGGGGAGGGGGAAGGTAGGGTCCAATTAGTCATTTCTTGCTAGATCAAGCCCTAGCTTGGGTGACAAGTCCTCTCCCCCTCCCCCCTGCTCCACCCCATTCCCTTGGGAGGCCGTTTGGACTGCCAGAGCTGAAGTTCTGAGAATGCAGCCTGCAGGAATGAAGGAGGTCAGGGTTGGGGCTGCTGTCTGCTTCCCTCCTGGGGGCCCATGGGGAAGGTACTAATGAGGAGGTCACTCCCTGGCCTGGGAAGGATGAGGAGAGGAGCCACCTTATAATGAGATGGGGCAATAGACTCACCAACAAAAGGGCTGTTGATTTGGAGAGGTGTTACTGGAGGCAGTACTGAGCACTGGAATTTGGGCTCAGACTAAGCGGGGTTTGAATCCTAGCTCTGTCACTCATTAACTCTGTGGCCTTGGTCAAGTCACTTTACCTTCGGAGCCTTAGTGACCTCCTGGGTAAAATGGGAAGAATGATACCTACCTGCCCAGTAAGTACTTGATGAATGGTAATGTAAGCAAGGGAGGACTCTACCGATACTGAGAACTTTCAGGAACTATTCTAACTTAACCCTTACGACTGTCCCTGGGGGCCGGAATCATTATCCCATTCTACAGATGAGGACATTGAAACTCAGGAAAGTTAAGTAACTTGCCCAAGGTTGCACAGTGAGACAGAAGAGGAGCCAAGACCGGCATTTTGGTTCTCTAGCTCCAAACCCAGGGTCCATCCTGATGTATCACCCCAATGTGGTTCTGGGAAGAGTTTTTCTGCTGCTCCTTTTTGAGAGCCTTTGCTCGGGGGTTTGGGGAGAAGAGACATCAGAAGGGCCCAGGAAAGTATGTGTGTGTGGGTGGTGAAGGTGGGGACAGGTTTGTCAGGTGGGGGTGACTCATGCCCTAGCCTCCAGCCTTCTGAAACCTCCCGTGTGGCCTGGTTTTTAGTGCCTGGTGGGGGTAGGGGTCTCTCCCCAAGGCCAGGGTCTGTTTGGGATGCGTGGAGGAGGTTGGGGGAGGAAAGAGGAGACTCTGCTGGTCATAGCTGCTGCAGCCTCCTGGCTTGACCTGGACAGAACCCTGGGCTGTTCTGGGCTTGTCCTGTATAGGAAGTGGGAGTTGCCTGCTTTGCTGGGGGCTGGGCTTCTGCCAAGATAAAGGGGGGCCTGCTCCCTGGAGCGTGGGGAGAAATGAGAGTCAGATTTAGGACTGGGCCGACGTCCTGCTAGATTGTACTGGGCAATACTGCCAGACTGCTTTTGGGCGTGGGGCTGGCTGTCCTCTGCTTTGTGGTCCAGGAGACTGGGGGACTGCAGTGTGGGTTTTTTATTTTTTGCTGCTGGGAGGGTCTTTCTGGTGAGGGGGCTGGGGTCCTTGAAGGAGGGGCTGGTGTCACTGTCATCTCAGACCTGCCCAGCTCTGGCACCTTTTCCAGCTGGGCACCTGACCCCAGCATGGACCTGGGAAATAGGAATCTCTATAAAAGCCTATCAGCACTGGGCTTCTGGGTCCCTTGAGGGCCAGAGGGGACCCTATGCATGGGAAGTATTGATGCTGAAGAGAAGGCTGAGAGACTTGATGTGACCGAGAAGGAACTCAGTCCTGGCTGTTAGCTATAAAGAGGGAGAGGGACTTGCAGTTTTTCATCATCCCTGAGGACACAAGAGCAATTGGGGCTGATGCTTTTATGGAAAGGATGAGGTAGACAGGCAGAAGGACTTCCTGTGTGTTAGAGATGAGATCTTGAGTTGAGGAATAAGAGGGAGAGATGGAGGCTCAGAGTTGACTCTTCTCAGAAGAAGATGAAGCAGGGCCCCGTGTGAGCTGGGGAGGACCGGGAGGGCAGGCAGCTGTCACGAGTCTGTGGGGTGAATCTGAGGTCTGTTGCGGTCCCTGGGGAAACTCAGTCCCCTGTCTTCCGGGAGAAAAGAGACCTGGCTGTGAGAGGGGCAGGTATCCATGAGCCGCCAGCTGGCCCCGTCACCCCTGCGAAGAGAAAGAGAAGTGTGGCTGTGTGGCTGGGGCAGGTCCTCGGGGTTTGTGTCCCTCCAAGTGAGATGCGAGGCCTCTCTCCTGGGACCGGGCTGAATCTGGTGGAGGTCTGGGAGCCATGCGCTGCCCCAGTTTCCACCAACTTCCTCTGCCAGGCCTGAAGAGAGCAAGTTCTCTGACCCCTCTCCTTTGCTCAGCTTCCTGGCACCTCAGCCTTTAAAGCCCTCGGGGCCGAAAGCTCAGTTTTCTGTGACCTGCAAAGTGTGAGTTAACAGGTCTGCTTTTTCTACTCGCTGTGGAGACAGTGGGGTGTTGTGGATTCTAATCTCTGAGGAGCGGCCTGCTGGCAGAAGGGAGAGTAGGGACCCTGGCTGGGCAATGGATATTCTGCTTGTTTGGAGGTGAGGAGGAAGTTGGTTTTTCCTCCCTCTAGATTGAAACAGTACTATCTGATCATTGGAAAAAAACGATTGAAAAGTTAGAAAAGTTTACTAGAGAAGAAAATAAATCCTATTCCATCGAGGCAACCACCGCAAGTATTTTCCCCTTTTCTTAGCACCTTCTGTTTCATAGCCTTCATCCGATGATCTCCCGCTCTATATACAATACCACATTTCAACCACACCTTTATCCAGATCCTCATTTTCCCCAGCAAGTGCTGTACAGGGAATGAAGAGTGGGGTCTCTCCCAGGAACAGGCCAGGCAACAGCCTTGCAGCATGTAACCTGGTGAATTGCACCTGAGGAATAACATCAGCTGGGGTCATCAGGCCACCAAGCCCCTGGGGTGGGTGGGTGGGTGGGTGGGGGGCAAGAAGGGCAGCCAGCCCTTGTGCATCGAGATCCATCACTGACCTGTTGGCCCTTTGCTGCTGTTTCCTGAGGCCGGGTGAAGTGTTTTTCCATTCCCAGGAGCCTGGGTTTGGGGTCATCTGCTGGTATGGGATTTTGTCCACTCAGGGTCACCAGCAGGGAGTGGAGCTCCAGCTGGAGCCCTCTCTGGGGGAGCCTGGAGGTTCCCGGGTCAAGCCACTTGGCCTGGCATTTCCCTCTCCTCCAAGTCCCCTTCGTTTTCCCACCCTGGTTTGTTTGCTTTGGGAAGGAGCCCAGAAGGAAGAAAACGAACAGCAGCTGGGTCAGCCTGACTCGAGCCTCCCCCACCCCTAGCCAGACCTCTGGCCACTGCTTGGGTGTCCTCCAGACAGGAAATGAGGGTTTTGCTCCAGAAGCTCCAGATGGGCCTGTCTTCTCCTGCCCCAGGGCCCCCTGGCCATAGCGAGCACCCGCTTCAGTCTCTGCCCACTTGGAATGACCAGTCTGATGGAGGATGTTGTATCCTGCCAAGGAACTCCTAATCTGCTGGGAGTTTCCTCAAGGAGCCACTAGTCTGAGGGGAGAAGCCTGGCTGGGAAGCCCCAGCGTGATGGGGGAGACAGGGCTCCCAAGCGAAGTGGCCATGTCTGTCTGTACTTTTCTAGCGTCTGTTTCCATCAGCATCGCTGGCCAAGTCTTGATTGGAGCCAGAGACAGAGTGGGGGAGGGTGGGGGCCGGTGACCCTGCTGAGCCCAGCCTCTCCCCTGGGGCTGCTATGTGGGGAATGTCCAAGCCTGACTGGCCTGCCCTCCCTGGCTGCATATGGCAGCCCATGTGACTGGGGAGGGGGCAGCACAGCGTCCTCACCTGGCCTCCCCTGCCAGGACCTAGACATAACGCTTCTTCCCCAGCCATGCCTCACCCCACCTCAGGAACTCTGGCCTAAGCCTAGGAGACAGCACCCCTCCTAGCCCTCATCAGAGGGCTCAGCGTCTTGGGTCCTGGGTCCCAAGGAGCAGGCTGGCTGCTGGCCATCTTGCCAGGCCTGTCTCTGCTGGCCTCCTCCTCTGCCATTTCTTTGCTTCCTTAATAGAAGGATGCTTGCCTGGGTCTTTACGGTCCAGAGGGCTTCCACGGTCACAGTTGTGTTTGGTCCACACGGCGGTCTGAAGAGGGGAGTGGCGTGATTGTCTCCATGTCACAGATGAGGAGTATGAGGTTTAGGGACATGGAGTGACTGCCCCAGGGCACACAGCCAGTGAGTGGCAGGACTGAAGCCCCTCGCCTGACTCCACGCTCTCCCACCCTGCCCATAGCTCCCCTCTGTCACTGTCTGAGCCCATGATTTGAGTCTGCAAAGGCGCTAGCCTCTGGCCCAAGAAACCTCTGGGGGCCCTGCCCAGCCTGCTCTTCTAGTCCTCTAATGCAAGGTTTTCGAGCCTGATGCCAGCCTCCTGGGTGGCCCATTCCTGCCCTTATTTCCAGGTGTCTTATTGACACTTGGCGTTCTGCAGTCCAGCTGTGCCTGTCACTAACAGTGGGTGCTAGTGGGAGCAGGAGCCTGGTGTAGCTCTGGTGGGAGTTTTTCTTAAAGATTTTATTTACTATTTTTAGACAGGGGGGATGGGAGGGAGAAAGGAAGAGAAACATGACTGTGCAAGAGAGACATCAGTTGGTTGCCTCTCACATACCCCTAGCTGGAGCTCTGGGCCTGCAACACAGGCTTGTGCCCTGACTGGGAATCGAACTGGCGACCTTTCAGTTCGCAGGTCGGCATCAACACACTAAGCCACACCAGCCAGGGCCGGAGGTAATTTTTAATGCCAGGGTTGGGCCATACATACTCTGTCAGGACAGTCTTGAATTTAGGGTGCCCAGTGCCAGCCTGCTGCATAGGCCCTGCTGAGGAAGAAGCAAGAATGAAGGGCAGAGTATGGCCAAAGCAGCCTCATTGCTTCCTCATGGATTTCTCCCCAGTGCGGGCTGGTGGGGGAAGGTTCCTTCACACACACTCTCCAGGGCCCTGTCTTCTCTCTTCCTTCCCCTCCGCTATCCCCTACCCCACCCCGTGATCTCTGAGCTGGCTGCTTCTTCCTGTGTTGCCAAGAATAGTGTGCTGCTAAAAACAAAGACCCCCCATTCAATTCCAAAAACTGCCCTGTGTCTGGCTCTGCCCGTCTGTGTCCAGGGCACATGGGCAGGGCCCGAGTCTGTCTCACCCACCTCCACCCTGGCTCTGTCCATAGGCATTGTGGCAGGTCTCACTCCAGGTCCAGGGTGGAAAGGGATGAGACCAAATTGGGTGTGGCCCTCTCCACCCTGGGAACTGCAAAAACAGCACTTTTGTTTCTTATGGGAGAATTTCCCTGCTTCTCCTGGGAAGTAGGTGGGGGAAAGGTGGGGCTGGCTGTCAGTCCTGCCTGAGGTCTGACGTCTTTCTAGTCTTCCTGTTGCAGGCATAGCTCTTCCATGATCCTTCCTCAAGAGGGCTTCCGGTGTGTGTCCTCTCTGAGCTGCATTGCAGTTCTGCCCACCCTCAGCTTTCTCTTGTCTGCCATGGAAATCCTGGTTCCTTAATCCTAGAATCCTGTATATCAGCATTCCTCTGAGATCACCTGGGCCTCTCTTCTGTACATGAAGCACAGAGAGGGAAAATAACTGCCCAAGGATGCTCAGCAAGTTTGTGGTGGAGCTGAGATTGAAACTGGGGCTCCTGATTTCCCAGCCAGTGCTCGGCCTCCAACCCTGACCTTACTTGCTGCTTCTACCCTTGGTGAGAGGCTCAGCACCCCCACCCCCCCGACTCCTCTGCAGCTGGATCTGGCCCTTTCTCCTTGACCCCAGGGGTCCCTCTTTGCTGGATCCCCTCTTAGGAACCAGGGGAGCAGCCCTGTTTAGTGACTGAGGCTAGTCTGCAGTGAAGCTGACCTGGATTTGAGCAGAGCACCCCCATTTCCTCCAGGTGGAGCCTCAATTTTCTCACCTGGGTATTGGGAATAATAAAATGCCCGCAGGGTTGCTTGGAGGGAAGAATAGGATTCATTTGATAGTAACGGCAGGGAGATATTCCCTGTCCTAGGGATCCTCTGACTCTGTGAGGACTCTGGTTTCCCATCTTGGCCGGTGAGGTGGGTGGGGGCCCCTCCTGAGGAGATGTCCCTCCTGTGGCCAGCCTTGACCTTGGTGGTCTCTTTGGACACCAGGCAGGTGGGATGGTCCCTGTGGTGCTGGGTGAGGCCTGCAAGCCTCTAGCTGGAAGCCCCAGGGATAGGCAGCTGTCTCTGCTGGCAGTGGGTGGGTAGGTGGGGGTAGCGGCTTTTTTTCTGCTCCAATGGTGGGGTGATTTTACAATCAGGGCTGGAGATGTCCAGTTTGTCCTGAGTGGATTTGGCAGAGGCTCAGCGTCCAGGTGTTGGCTCAGCTCTCCTCCTGGCCAACGGGCATTTAGAGGGTTAATGCTGCTTATTTCCTGATGCAGTTTCACCTTCTGGTTCTGTGACAGGCTTGCTCCTCCCCAACTCTCCTCTGCTCTCTCTCCAGGGAAGGCAGGAGTGCCGGGCAGTGTGGTTGGGGGGAAGGGGGCCTCCTCCTGAAATAGTCACACTTGGTCAGTGCCTGGGAAGCAGCTGGCACATCTGGTGGCACCGAGCTGGCTGGCTGGTGTTCTGGGCCTGCTTCTGTTTAGCAGCCCGAAACTCTGAGTCACTCCGGGTGATGTGATGGGAGGCGGGGAAGGAGGCTCTGAGCTGCTCAGACTCCTGCCTGTGCCTGTTGCAGGTGTGCTCAGGGGCAGGGGAGGAGTCAGGTGTCACCATAAAAGGCAGTGAAACCTGAAGGACCATTTGTCATCCCTTCCTCCTTAAGGGTGGCACCAGCCAGGCTCACTGGGAAGACACATCCCTGGTGATCTTTGTTCCTGGGGTGGGGCCAGAATGCACCAGCCACCCCTCCCTCATTCTCACCCAGTCCTCCAACTCACAGGTTTAAGGTGCTGGGTGCTGTCCAGCCTCATGGGTGGACCAGCCCGGGGTCTGTTCGCTGTCAGAGGCCACACTGGATATGCAAGGCTGCAGACTTGGGTGTCACTCATGCTGTGCCTGGTCCTGGCTCTGCCATTTCTCTGCTGTGCCACCTCACCTGGTGGAGCCTCAGTTTCCACATCTGTGATGAGGAAACAGAGTGTGTGCTCTGAGACCCGCTTGTGAGGATGGCGCAGTAGTGAAAGGTCTGGTACAAGGTCAGCCCTCGCTGGAACGCAGCTTCCCTTGCCTCTCCTCCCAGGCACTGACTCGCAAGACAGGGAGCCAGCGAGCAGGTGGGAATGCACCTCCCTGGTTCCGAGTAGGGCCCAACTCTTCACAACCCTCAAGTGGCCCAAGTCTCTGCAGAGAGAGGGTGGGGTGCCTGAATGACAGTGGCCACCCCGAGGCCTGCCTCACTGCTTATCCCTGGCTGGGGTTCGAAGAGGCCAGGAGGTGTGCCAACACCTGTAGGGAAGAGGTGCTGCTGATACGTGGCCACTGTCCCCAACATCTGTGCCTACTGCGAGCCAGGCACCATGCTGGGTCCGTTACAAGTATGGTCCTCACACCAACCTGCTAGGGACGTGGTGCTACCCCCTTTTATGGTTGGGGCCTAGCAGACAGTTGAATTGCCCTGATAGAAGCTGTTGGTGGATCTCAGAATTCTGCGAAAGGTTTCCAGAAGCTAGGGTGCTGGAAAGACGGGGATATTAGGCCCTGGGCCTCTGGGGCCACTTGGGATCCTGCACCATCTGCAGAAGTGAGATCCTGAGGGATCCTGGGGCGCCTCTGACTGCTTTCAGCAGCCTCCCCGGCTTCCCAGGAAAACTTTCTGTCTGCTTTCCTGTCTGACCAACCGGTTTCTGGTGCAGCTACCTCACCTCCAACAGCCTTTCCCAGGGAGCCCCCGTGGATGGGGGTGGGTCTGTGAGACACCAGGTGCTGCTGGAGGCCCTGAGCGCTTTCTGCTCTGGGAGTGTTGGGAGGGGTCAGCAAGATGAGGGAGACCAGGGCTGAGTTGGGGCATCTAGCTTTTAACTGCCTTACCCCCGCATGGGGCTCACCCCACTCTGGCTGGAGGTCAGAGAGGCAAGCCCAGGACTCATGTGGATATCCCTCCCTGGGCCCGGTGCCCTTCTGTCCCCCACTCCCTCCACCACAGTCCACTGCAGCCCTTGGGTTTGTCATGGGAGAAAGGAGTCATGGGCAGGGCCTGGGGAAGCCGGTGGCTGGGCCAGCCAGTGGGACGCCCCAGTGGGGCCAGCTGATATCCTGCCCCTTCTTTGTGTCCCCAGCAGCCACCATGGACGTGATGAACCTGATTGAACAGCCCATCAAGGTGACAGAGTGGCAACAGACGTACACCTACGACTCGGGCATCCACTCGGGCGCCAACACTGGTGTGCCCTCGGTCAGCAGCAAGGGCATCATGGAGGAGGAGGACGCCTGCGGGCGCCAGTACACCCTCAAGAAGACCACTACCTACACCCAGGGGGTGCCTCAGAGCCAAGGTTGGGAGCCCTGGGGGCTATTCCTTGGGAATACTCCCATCAGAAAGCCAGGCTGGGCCCTGCAGAGAGGTCAGGGTAAAAGGAGGCAGACTTAAGGGGCCTCTAATCCGAGGGGGTAGGCACAGCTGCCTTAGAGTGCCCCCATCCGAGAAGGAGGCAGATTCCTCATTGTGAACCTCTAGAATGGAGGCGCGGTATAGATCCTGCCTACCAGTCTGAAGGAACAGACAGTCTTTGCCTTCCACAAATCTGCAGTATGACGAGGTGTCGCCATTGCTCTCACAACCCCACGGACTGTGGAAATACATCGTCCTTTTGTTCTAGGACCTTCAAGTCTGGTGGGGAGGCAGAGCTCCAGCCCTTGGGGAGTCCCCAGTCTGGTAGAGGAGGTGCAGTTCTCAAGCCTGAGAGCTCTTGGTGGGGGGTGAGGAGGAATCAAGACTGGCACGTGGAATATGCTGACATGGAAATGGGCCAAGGTCAGGTGGTGAAGTGGCCGACCCAGCATTCAGGTGGGAACGCCAGGCCAGTGTCTCCTCCCACTTAATTGGAGGGTAGAAACTGCCTCCCTCTCCCCGGGGCATCTGGACGCTGGCCAGGGCAGTGCCGCCTGGGAAACCTGGGCAACTATGTTTGGGACTCCCAGGTCCACCCAAGAGGTGGAACCTGGAGTCTGAGCTAAGAACCCATCTCCTGCTTTCTGAAACCCGCTGTCCTGACTTTCCCTCCGATCTGCTGTAGGATACTGGGTGTCTACTGCCTCTGAGTCTTGATTTGCCTGTCCATATAATGGGAGAGTTGTTTCCTTTGGGGATGATGTGGGTATAATTAGAATCATGAGATTTCAGGGTTGAAGAGAAGCAGGTTGTCTCATCTGACCTTTACCTAGTTGTTAAGGGAGGGACACAGAGTCGGGGTTTGTGCTCTGGAGTCAGATTGTCTGAGTTCAGATCCCAGCTTAGGTTCCTGTAACCTTTCTGTGACTCAGTTCTTCCAGCTATAAAGTGGAGATAATAATAGTACTTATCTCGTAGGGTTGTCGTAAGATTAAATGAAGAAATACAAGAAAAATGCTTAATTCATTGCCAGGTGCATAATAAATACTCCAAAAATGTTAGCTATTCCTATTAATATTAATACCCACTGACGTGTTTGTGGTGAGATGTACCAGACACATGAATCTTTTTCAGAGGAATTCACAACTATTACCTCATTTAATTCTCATAAGCATCCCCTGTGGTAGACAGAACAGATAGTAGCCCATTTTATAGATGACATACTGAAGTGATGGTGACCTCCCCAACGTCGCTGGTTAGAGGCAGAATTGTAGGTGGTGTGCTGGGCCTTTGGTTGGGCGGCAGCCCAGAGAATATCCAGGTGGGCTATTTGCACAGCCTGCCCTGCTCCCCGGGTTCCCCTTGCCGGCCTTCTACAGCTCAGTCCCCATCCATTGGTCCCTAGGTGACCTGGAGTACCAGATGTCCACAACAGCCCGAGCCAAGCGGGTGCGGGAGGCCATGTGTCCTGGCATGACGGGGGAGGACAGCTCGCTACTACTGGCCACTCAGGTGGAGGGGCAGACCACCAACCTGCAGCGGCTGGCCGAGCCGTCCCAGCTGCTCAAGTCGGCCATTGTACATCTCATCAACTACCAGGATGATGCTGAGCTGGCCACCCGGGCCCTGCCGGAGCTCACCAAACTGCTTAATGACGAGGACCCGGTCCGTGAGAGCCTTAGCTGGGGTGGGGGCAGACGGGGAAGGGAGAGGTCAGGTGTCCACAGGGGAGGTCCTACCCAGGATAGAGGGAGGTCATTGACCCAGAGCCCCATCAGCAGGAACGGTTTAACCTGGGTCTCTATGAGCTTTGTGAAGGGATCTCCTGGTCACCTCCTTCTCACAGTGGCAGCTGGACCTGGTGGATCTGCTCACTTCCATGCTTCCCTCCACTCCTCCAGGTGGTAGTGACCAAGGCGGCCATGATTGTGAATCAGCTATCAAAGAAGGAGGCATCTCGGAAGGCCCTGATGAGCTCTCCCCAGCTGGTGGCAGCTGTGGTGCGTACCATGCAGAACACCAGCGACCTGGACACGGCCCGCTGTACCACCAGCATCCTGCACAACCTCTCCCACCACCGTGAAGGGCTGCTTGCCATCTTTAAGTCTGGTGGCATCCCTGCCCTGGTTCGCATGCTCAGGTACCTACCCCTTACTGGGGTGGCCCAGGGCCTCCCTCACTTGAGCTTCCCCTGCCCTTCCCTGGGCTTCCATATAATATTCATTGAGCACCTACTATGTGCCAGGTGCAAAACCATGGCCAGTCTTGGTGCTTCGCTGCTCATATCGTGAGCAGGTTAGTTGTGAGGCTGCAATATAGACTAGGGCAGAGGTGTGTCTGAGATTGCTCAGACCTCTGAGAAGCTGTTGACTCTAATGCAGGGTTGATGCATGAGTGGAGTTTGGCTGTTGTAAATGAAGGGAAGAGTATTCCAGGGGAGGGTACAACATGTTCCCTTGCCACCTTATCTTTCTGGCCTTGCAATGTTGATTGGCCTCTTTCCTCATCCCCATACTGGGTGGTGAGTTCCTTGAGGGTACATATTGATCTTACTCCCTTCTGAGGCCCTTGCAGACCTCTCTAGCATGTGGTCTTCTATGTACTATTTATTCTAGATGGAAGGGACAGGTATCAAGGGGACCTATTCTCTGCTCGCACCAGGCTGGGAGCCTAGGAGCAGGGGTATCATGGTCCCAGTGGGGAGAGGACAGGTGGCTGTGTGCTCTGTGCATAAAAGTGGGCTCGGCTCAGGGACCGTGAGATTTCAGCAAAGGGCTGTTTCCATGGGGATGTTGGCACTAGAGAAGGGTTTCAGGGGAAGGCGGCCTATATTTATGCTAGGCCCCTGGGATCTAGCTCACCTTAGCCCCATGTCCACCATCCCAGCTCCCCCGTGGAATCGGTCCTGTTCTATGCCATCACCACGCTGCACAACCTGCTGCTCAACCAGGAGGGCGCCAAGATGGCGGTGCGCCTGGCCGATGGGCTGCAGAAGATGGTGCCCCTGCTCAACAAAAACAACCCCAAGTTCCTGGCCATCACCACGGACTGCCTGCAGCTCCTGGCCTATGGCAACCAGGAGAGCAAGGTGGGCCCCTCCCTGACCCCAAACAACACTCACAGTCCACCATTACATCACCTTCTGTCTAGTAGCTGCGACCTGAGACTGCTTGCCTTCCGACTGTTTTTAGGTTAAATGTGTATGTATGTGCAATTATTTTATTATATAACTGGCTATTTGGAGGATAAGGAAAAGGAAAAATCATTTTCCTCTCATGACCAAGGTTATCTTGATGTGCTTCCTCCAGTGCCATCCTGTGGGCATTTCATACGTAGCTATAGTCGTAGCAAATGTATAACTGCGTTAGTTTTCTACATGACATTAAAAACATTTTCTTGTTGTATTGTCCTCAAAATCATCCTCTATAATGACAAGTAGCATTTCATTAAGTGGAGGTCCCAGATTTATTTTGAGCAATGCAATCTGCATTGCTCTTGATTTTCCACCTTTGTAAGCAATGCTACAATGAACATCTTTGGGCCCACAACTTTTCCCAAACAGTGGAAAATTTTTCATGAGCAAAGCTAAAGTTTTTAATATTTCTAGGCTTTTATCTCAATTGGCAGATTCTTTTCCAAAATGATTGTATTATTCACAGTGCCATTAGTGGTGATGTTTGTTAGTACAGTTTCACCTTGTCAGCATTGTGTATTATCATTTTTTCAAGATTTTGGCTTATTTAATAGGCACAAACTCTATTCAGGTTTTTAGCTGAAGTTCAGTAATGGCAGCTTTGTCAACTCCTTTTTCCTTCCTTGTTCGTTGTCATATTCCCTGTCTGTCATACACTCGTTCTGCCCTGCCCCTCACAGCTCATCATCTTGGCCAACGGAGGACCCCAGGCCCTTGTGCAGATCATGCGCAACTACAGTTATGAGAAGCTGCTCTGGACCACCAGCCGCGTGCTCAAGGTGCTGTCGGTGTGTCCCAGCAACAAGCCTGCCATCGTGGAAGCCGGTGAGTAGCGCGGCCTGCGGCGAGCGGGGCCAGGGTGGGGCCCAGGCTAGCGGCCAGGCTCAGTTAGCTGTGTTCCCCTGTGGCTGACGGGACCCCTGTTCTCCACCGCAGGTGGGATGCAGGCTCTGGGCAAACACCTGACGAGCAACAGCCCCCGCCTCGTGCAGAACTGCCTTTGGACCCTGCGCAACCTCTCAGACGTGGCCACCAAGCAGGTGAGGAAACCCTTCGGGCCTGGGTTCACCTCTTCAGCCCCCTTGTCTTCCTGTCTTACCACGTCCAGCCCCTAGTCTAGGAGTCTGACCTTGGGAGCCATGGGAGGCCTAAGGCCCCTAATTCTTGCTGTGTTGTGGCTGAGGCTTGAAGTACCCTGAAGACCCTCATCCCTTTAGCTTGAGGCTCTAATCTCTATTAGGAATTTGGGAAGGGGGATCAATGAAGGGGGCTGATTTTCTAAGCTGGGTTTCAGGTGTACTGGATGAACAGTTTTGATGTCGACTTTGGCTCAGGGAGCAGTAGGGTGCCAAGAGGCAGCTTGGAAGCCCCAGTGGCTAAAAACACGATTTAAGAAAGAAAAAAATATATAGTTTCAGGAGAAGTCTCCTGATCCCTCCTTACAACCTGGCTATCTTTCATAAGAGCCCCCATCAATAGGCCGTTTAATGAGCACCTGCCATGTGCTGGACTCTGGGACACTATCCTGTTCGCCCCTCCTAGCACTTGGAGGTGGAGTGTGGGGCAGGGTTGTGGAGATGAAGAAACAGAGGCTCAGGGGGTAAGGCCCTTGGGCACAGCTAAGGAACGGCAGAGCTGGGATGTGAACCTAGGACTGTCTGTCTGTCCCCAGAGCCTGGGGTCTTCCTGTTCCATCACAATGGCCCCATGGCACCCACTGGGAAAAGCGTGGCTTCTGGGTGAGGGCTCTTTCCTGACAGCGGATTTGGCCTAAGGGTCACTGAGGGGGCAGCTGTGAAGACCCAGAAAGGAGAAAGGAGAAGCGTGTAAAAATGGGTCGGCTGGGCCACCGAAGCCTGTGGCCTCCTCCTCATCTTCCTCCTGGCCTGGGGGCTGCCCTTGGCCTGAGTGGGGTTCTGCCTGGGCCTGAGGGTGCAGAGGAGGAGCAGGGGAACTAGAGGAAAGAGCATGGAGCTTAGAGACAGGCCTGGCTTCAGATCCAGCCTACTAGCTGTGGGGCCCAGGGCCAGCCGCATGACCTCTATGAGTCTCACTTGCCCCATGGGGGAGCACTGGCCTCCCAAAGGTGTCGGCAGGATCCCAGGGATGAAGGTTCCCTGGCACCCAGGCAGGCCCCATTGAGTACCAGCTGAGTGGGCTCCCGACCCAGTCAGGTCATCTCGCTCCCCTGGGACAAACATGGGAGCCCTTGGGCGTCTCTCACTGCCTTCCCCCGGCCGCAGGAGGGCCTGGAGAGTGTGCTGAAGATCCTGGTGAACCAGCTGAGTGTGGACGATGTCAACGTCCTCACCTGCGCCACGGGCACGCTGTCCAACCTGACGTGCAACAACAGCAAGAACAAGACGCTGGTGACACAGAATAGCGGCGTGGAGGCGCTCATCCATGCCATCCTGCGCGCCGGTGACAAGGACGACATCACGGAGCCTGCTGTCTGTGCCCTGCGTCACCTCACCAGCCGCCACCCCGAGGCTGAGATGGCCCAGAACTCCGTGCGCCTCAACTATGGCATCCCGGCCATTGTCAAGCTGCTCAATCAGCCCAACCAGTGGCCACTGGTCAAGGTACAACCAATGCTGTGGGGGGTGGAGGGGGGCGGGGGTGGGGATAAGGCCAGGGGAAGGAGAGCTCTGCAGTCAGGATTAGGTGGTGTATCGGCATAGGCCAAGCTGCTGTGACAGAGAGGCCCTAAGACAGAAACTCAGTCCTCTCTCATGGAATGGTTTAGACCTACATGGTGGCCCCGATCCTGAGACCCAGAATCTTTTTTCTTGTAGCTCGGCCATCCCCAAGGGCACAGCTTCAAAGTTTTAATATGTACATGACCACCTTGGGCTGGCTCATTAAACGGCAGGTTTGGATTTGCTAGGCCTTGTGGAGCAGGGGGCGGTGAGATTCTGCATTTTCTAACAAGCTCCTACGTGTTTCTGTGGGTCCAGAGAGCTCATTTCTTATGCTAGAGGGTCTGAACGAGAGAGTTGTGCTCACAGCAGTGGTGGACTCTGTCACCCCCGCTAATGCATTCAGGCCCCAGAAGAGTGGAAGGCTAGCAGTGACCAGGAAGTGGGACATGTCGTCACTTTAGCCACACCCTGGAACCTGGTCATCTGGCTACATCTAATCTAGGTGCAAAGAGGCTAGCGATGTGTCATGTGTCAGAGGGCCATGTGTCCATTAAAACTCGAGTAATGCTAAAAAAGACAAGGGATAGAGAGAATTCTGGGGGATACCTGGTGTCTGCCACGGGGAGTCAGGGTGTGAAGTGGTGAGGCCTTCTTCTCAGGAGAGTCAGCTAGCATTAGCTAAATTCTAGACAATTTAACAGTGCAGATAAAAATTACGATGATTATATACATTAAAAAGAAATTCATAATGAGACTAAAAGGACAGCTGTGGCCCCTCCTTGGGCTTGGTACTGGCTGCAAGCCTGAGGTGGGGGAGGGGTTTCCATCCTGACCCAGCAGCTAACTGACAGGTGACTGTGGCGGTTGCTCTACCCTGTGCTCATGTCCTCACCTCTCATGTGGTTTTCATCCCTGCCCTCTGGGCTTCTTGTTTTGAGGAGCAATTTAGATGATAAATTGCTTTGCAAGACCCTGAGGGATCCTGGGAGGCCAGAGTGGCTCCTGAGAGTCGGGGGACCCTAGGGAGGAGACCACGGCCCGACTGGGGATTGATTACTGTATGAGCAACACCAAAGGAGGAGGCTTTGGGGTCGACTGGAGCAAGGACCCCCTGATAGTCAGGGTTTGGGAACTATCAGAAAAGCCAGTATGACTCTGTTGGCTCTGCAGGCAAAGGTAGTAGAGGGGATAAGGGTGAGGGTCAGGGCATGGGAGCTGGCAGAATGTTCTGGGATAGGATATTATTTTAGTGGGGGCTGTTAGACAGATGAGAATCCATAGATCCTACGGACTAAGGGACATGGGCTGGGGTGGTCTCATTCTCTGGAGATCTTCCAGCACGTCCATGTCCAGCCTGGGGGACAGAGAGATGATAGGGGAGGAGGAGATGATGCTGGGAAATTGGGATCCTCCAGACACCCGAGAAATAACCCTGATGGTTGTCTCTTCTCTTGGCCAGGCAACCATCGGCCTGATCAGGAACCTGGCCCTGTGCCCAGCCAACCATGCCCCACTGCAGGAGGCAGCGGTCATTCCTCGCCTCGTCCAGCTGCTGGTCAAGGCCCATCAGGATGCCCAGCGCCATGTGGCTGCAGGCACACAGCAACCCTACACGGTAAGTGAGCTGTGCTGCCTGTGACCGCCCTTGCTGGGGCCGGGATGTTCTCTGTGTGAATGTGTGTGAACGTGCGTGCACGTGAGTGTGTACTCGGGGACGCCACTCCAAGGACCGGCGAGGTCTGTCAGAGTGCTGGGGGCTCACCTGTTGCCGTGCCCCAACGCCTCCTCTTGTGCAGGACGGCGTGAGGATGGAGGAGATTGTGGAGGGCTGCACTGGAGCCCTGCACATCCTTGCCCGGGACCCCATGAACCGCATGGAGATCTTCCGACTCAACACCATCCCCCTGTTTGTGCAGGTGAGCCTGGGGTGGGTGGGCAGGGGAGGCCCCCCGACCCCTGCTTATCCCCACTGCTCAACTAGGAAGGCTGGCAGCCGTGGTCAGGTGATCCGTGCAGTGTGGTTATTGTTTTGCTTTGCAGCATTCTTTCCTTTTTGAGTATCAGTGTGAACTCATAGATTTTTAGGAAAGGTTTTTTAATCATATAGGAAAGGCTTTATGCTATGTCAGATGAGAAAATAGGATATACAGACGACTGATAAAAATCCAGTGGAAATATGCCCACGTGTTAACAGAGGCTGTGTCTGTCTGGGAGGGGAGCTGTGGCCGGCTCTTTTCCGTTTATTCATACTTTTCTTGGACTTTCTACTCTTTCTAGTGTGAGCTTGCGTTAAAGCCAGAAAGGGGAGGCAGAGACTGGCAGGGCTCTGCGGGTTGTGGCCCGCCAGCCTTACCCCTCCCCTGTGCCCCCCCCCCCCCCCCCAGCTCCTGTACTCGTCCGTGGAGAACATCCAGCGTGTGGCCGCCGGGGTCCTGTGCGAGCTGGCCCAGGACAAGGAGGCAGCCGACGCCATTGATGCCGAGGGGGCCTCGGCCCCACTCATGGAGCTGCTTCACTCCCGCAATGAGGGCACTGGTGAGAGGCTGTGCTGGGGTGAGGGGCCGAGGGAGGGGGTGGGCCTGGCCCCCCAGCCACGGCGGCGGCAGGTGCCTGATGTGGCCTTCCCCCTCTGCTCAGCCACCTATGCCGCGGCTGTCTTGTTCCGGATCTCCGAGGACAAGAACCCAGATTACCGTAAGCGCGTGTCCGTGGAGCTCACCAACTCCCTCTTCAAGCACGACCCTGCCGCCTGGGAGGCTGTGAGTATCCCCCGTCGGGCACGGCCCGCGCTGTGCCAGATGCTCGCTGCACGGGGACAGCGCTTCTGTGGGGGCCCTACTGTCCCAGTGACTTTGTAGATTTTTATTTCACCATCAGATCACTTATGACGATTCTCAGGAGACAGGAAGAGTAGGTTGAACCATCTGTCTGTTTTCGACCTACAAAAATGGCAGTTTAATTTTGCCCAAACTAATATAAAGTGTTGAGGCAGCAGTGCGTTTTTCTAACTTGCACAAAAGTTCTATATAGGCTATGGGGCTGCCCTGATCCTGGGTGGGGTAGCTCTCAGCACCCATTCTTTTTTTTTTAAATAAGCATTTCTATTTTTTCTTTTTTTTTTTTAAAGATTTTGTTTGTTTATTTTTAGAGAGAGGGGAAGGGAGGGAGATAGGGAGGGCGAGAAACATCAATGTGTGGTTGCCTCTTGCGTGCCCCAAGCTGGGGACCTGGCCCGGCAAGCCAGGCATGTGCCCTGACTAGGAATTGAACCAGCGACCTTTTGGTGTGCAGGCCAGTGCTCGATCCACTGAGCAACAGCAGCCAGGGCTCGGTACCCATTCTTGAGTCCTCTCTCCTCCAGTCCCTTTCTCAGGGCTGTTCTTGTTCTGTGGGTGCCCCTAAGCATGATTGGGGGGACCCTTTACCTGGGGGAGGTGCCTGAGGAGAGGAGTTCATCAGGGTACTGGGTAACCCCATTTCATCTTCTGTTCCCTCAAGGGGTCTTTGCTTTGTCCCTGGCCCCCTTTATAGAAGCCTCTCTAGCTGCCCACCCGCAACCCCTGTGTTTTCTACCTTTCCCCACCCCCCTCAGTGTTTCTCTCTGTGTCCTTCCTCAGGCCCAGAGCATGATCCCCATCAATGAGCCCTATGCAGATGGTAAGTGGGTGCAGAGTTCTCAGGACCCTAGAGAGCAGGGGAGGCAGCCTGGGGGTGTGAGTGAGGGATATTGTATCTCCAGGACTAAGGGACCGTTGGCAGCTACTTTTCAGTACCCACATGAGCTCCTGTCCAGGTCCCCTGATGTGGGATTTAGGGAGGTGGGTCAGACCCACTGGGGTCAGGCAGAGGTAGGGGAAGTGGCCAAGGGCGGTCCAGATACCCCCGCAGGGTGGCCTGCAGACCCTGGACACAGTCCCCCTTCTCCTTCCCAGACATGGATGCCACCTACCGCCCCATGTACTCAAGTGACATGCCCCTGGACCCCCTGGAGATGCACATGGACATGGACGGGGACTATCCCATCGATACCTACAGCGAGGGCCTCCGGCCCCCCTACCCCACTGCAGACCACATGCTGGCCTAGCCGGTTTCACCTCAGTATGGCACTTTCCACTTTGCAGCCTCTTTCATGCCTGTGGGCTGCTGAGATACACTTTCCCTTCCCTCTAGAGCAGCGGTTCTCAACCTGTGGGTCGCGACCCCTTTGGGGGTCGAATGACCCTTTCACAGGGGTCACCTAAGACCATCGGAAAACACCCATATAGTTACATATTGTTCTTGTGATTCATCACTATGCTTTAGTTATGTTCAATTTGTAACAATGAAAATACATCCTGCATATCAGATATTTACATTACAATTCATAACAGTAGCAAAATTACAGTTACAAAGTAGCAACGAAAATAATTTTATGGTTGGGGGTCACCACTACATGAGGACCTGTATTAAAGGGTCACAGCATTAGGAAGGCTGAGAACCACTGCTCTAGAGCCTCCTTCTCACAGAGGCTCTCTCATGTTTCTATTGAAACTGCGTCCTTTCGGGAGAGAATGAGTGTGGGGCCTTTTGCTCTTGAGCTCCCTCAGGGAAGGTGTGCCTTGGCTGCCTTAGTTCTTTTGTCTTTGCTGGGGATGTGGAGTCCTGCCCCCTCTGTGGGTGGTGGATGGGGGACGTGGGAATGGTACGAGCTTCCAGGGGACACAGGCCTGCCCCGAACCCTCTGTGTCTGTCCCACCCCCCAGGTGCGGCTCCTCATCTGAGAGACTCTGTGCTGACGACTGGGCGAGACAGAAAAGTGCCTGAGCCGGGGGGACCAGGGCCATGACTTCCTGCCGAGCCCTGTGCCTCTGTAGGGTCTTTCTTGGGATGGTGATACACTCCTGCTTCTCTGGTCCAGGCTGCGAGTCCATGGCAGCCCAGTGCTCCCTCCCCAGCCCTGTGGCCTGCCCACTAACGCTTTAGGTTCTCTCCCCCGAGCAGTTCCCCCATCCCTGCCCTGGCTGCCTGTCTCCAGCCACCTGGGCTCCCAGGGTTTTGGTTCCTTCTCTGGGTCTGATTTTCTCATCGAACTCCACCCGACCAACTGTCCTGAACCCCTGGGGTCTCCAGGATCCAGGTTCAAGGCTCAAAGCACCAGAATCCAAAGCTCTGCTTGAAAAGTTCAGGGACTGTCCAGGGAGATGGGGCAGTGATGTGGAGAATGAGTCCCCCACTCCAGGACCCTGCCTGCCTCTCTCCCCAGGATGCTCAGTTGGCTTTGGCCCCCTCCTAGGGGAACTCTGGGGACAGCTCCCTCACAGCCCTGTCCTCCCCACACGACTGCCCTCCCTGACCCCAGAAGTGCTCTTGGCTGACCCCTCTGGTGTGCGGTGAGGGGCTTTCTCTCCCCCTTCCTGTTTCAACCCACCCCCCGACCTCTTGCACATGGGTATGGGGACTGGGAGGGGTCCCTGCGGAGTTTTATTATCGCTTTATGTTTTTGGTTATTGGTTTTTTTGTATAGACCAAAGCAATGAAAATAAAACTAACACACAGATCCATTGGAGGCTGTCTGGGGGCATGGGATGGGAGACGGGGGCTCCCTTAGCAGCCTCGTCACCTCCTTGGCTAGATCCCAAGTGTCCTCATGGCCACCTTGTTTGTGGGAAAGACACCGAGAGAGGAGGGTTGGGAGAAAAGGATGCTTAGGGAGGCAGAGCTGATTTAATGCAATACAAACCTGTAGGGCTCCTACTTAGAACCTTAGGAGGCTAAGAGGGGCTAAGAGATAACCTTCAGGGATGCCAGGCCTGACTCTTCTCTCCCATGGGCCACACCCGTGTTGGCCTCTCAGCCTCCAGCCCTGCCCTCTCCGGCCTGAATGTACATTTGGTGGCTTCCGCTGGGTGTAACCCTGTGGCCTGTGGCTTGCAGGCCAGACCCCTCTGTGGTCTGCGGCGGGCCCCCCCGTACCCTGCCCGCCTCCCCTGGCCCCTCAGTCAGCATCCTGCACACTGTTTCTTGCCTCCTGATTTTGTCCGTGCTGGTCCCGCTGCCTGGGAGCCCCTCACCTGCTCACGCATTGGGATCCAGTTCAGCCATCGCTCCAGGACCTCCCTGCTCCCAGCCAGACTGAGCTGCTGCCCCTTCTCTGCTCCGTGATGCCCTGTGCATGGCTGTCATTTCCTTGTCACGTTGGTGTAACTGTCAGCTTCTGTGGCAGTCCCCCACCCGCATCCCCAAATTCTCATTCCTGGGGGTGCGAGTCACAGCACACCTGCCGAGCCTGAGAACCCACGGCACCTGTGCTCCTGCCAGGCCTGTTGCGTTGGTTCTGTTGCCTGGAGCCCGGGCAGTGGAGGGAGGCCATGAGCTGGCTAACACCGGCGCTGTGGCGGTGCTGGGGGGAGGGCGGGGAGCCTGTTCAGGAGGCAGCTAAAAGGTGTGGGCACGAGGGTATGAGATGCTGAACTGAGCTCTGCTGAGGGAGCCATGGCAGAGGAGGGGACAGGGTTCTCAGAGATCTTAATGCACTTTCTCTGTACTCTGTTCGGGGCCTGTCTTAGTCTGTCAGGCTGCTATAACAAATTGCCATAGACTGGTGGCTTAAATAACAGGCATTTCTCAGTTCTGCTCAGAGAAGGAAAACTCTGACTCCAAAAAACCTCCGCTGCCTTGCGGCATACCTCTTCAGGGGAAAGGCTAAGGGAGTAAACCCCGACAGAAAATCCGGAGCCGGAGTCCCTAAGGCGGTTTGACGTTGTAGTCAACACCGGCAACTCCTGCGGCGCACCTGAACCCAAGCTGTATCGACTCCGTCTTTCCCTTGGACCCTTCAGCTGCGAAGAGAGGGGGGGTCTGCTGCATGGGCAACAGCAGACCCTCCATATTACCCTGCCCAGGCTCTGTAGCTTCAGCATCATCGCAAGATGTCGATTCAACACGGGAGGAGACAGATACCGTGTCACTCCCGAGTCGGACTGCACAGCCATTCTCGGTGGTGCAGATAGACTCTTAAGAAGCTACACCATCGTCTCTCGAGACGGATGGCTGCCGACCGACCGACCTCTCAGTTCTGGAGGCTGGAAATTCAAGATCAAGGTACCAGCAGGTTCAGTCAGCTTTTAGATCCCTGTGTTCCCATGGCCCTTCCTTGGTGCATGTCCCTGAAAAGGTAGTGCGATCTCTCTCCCTCTTAGAAGGGCACTAATTTCATCATGAGGGTCCCACCCTCATGCCTTCAAAGTAGCTGTGTCCCAAAGACCCTGCCTCTAAGTGCCATCACACTGGGGCTTCAACATAAAAGTGGAGGAACACAAACATTCAATCCATAACAGGACCTCCTCAGGAAACACTCAGCTTGGATCGTTGAGAATCTGGGAGAGAGTTTACAAAGGATCTGGTGAGGCCAGTGGAAGAATCCCCCTGCCCCTGGCCAGTCTTTGCAAAAGAGGACTGGAGACAACTAACAAGGAAGGATCGCTCCCTCAAATGTAGTAGCAGGCAGCGAGACACGGGCGGCAAAGCCCCCATGTTAATGGTTAATGCTAGTCATGACAGCTTCATGTTAGGTGCTGAGCGTCCTGGCAGCTTGGCCAGAAAGGGAAACAAATTCAACTTCATCTCAATGGAGTGAGTTGGCCGATTCTTCAGTTTTCAAGTAGGAGCTGTCTGAGACCCGGAACCGTGAGAAAGTCAGTTCCCTTCTCTGAACCTCAGTTTCCTCATCTGTAAAATGGGCATAATACCATCTCCGCCTACTGACCGTGAGGGTGAGATGAGAAAGCACAGGGATTCCAGGCAGAAAGGAGGGGAAAGGGTGAGAGGCTTCTTCCAAGAGACGCTTTTCCTTTTTGTTTTCCAAAAGGAGTATCCACCAGGGACATAGCTGGACGTCAGCTGGAAACTGTCACATGACCCTCCCTTGTTGCATGGGAAGCTGAGAAATGGAGACTGCTTGAGCTGCACACATTGCCCCCTTGATAAAAATCAGGGTCCTGAGTAGTATGAAAGGGGACATAGGAGATGTGGGTAGACATGCCGTGGGCAGGCCTCTGCCACCTGCATGGTCAACCTCTCTTTTGTATCAACAATGCTGGTGGAGGTGGACCCTGACCTATCCCGATGGCAGGTGCCATGCTGATGGCAAGGGAGGGCTGCTCTCGATGGGAAAACCAAGGCCCGAAAAAGCAGGGACAAGCTGGGATGAGAGGCAGAATTCAACATGATGGGGTTTCAACAGCAAGTTATTAAAATAAGTCTTAAAAACAAGTTATTTGTGAACCTAAAACTGCTCTTAAAAAAAGCCTGTCAATGAAAAAGGATAAGTTATTAAAAACAATCAGTTATTAAAGTAAGTCTTATACTAAAAAAATTTAAAAACATGTCCCTGCTCTTTGTTCTGCCTCCCCCAAGGGAAGGGGGTGAGAATCTTTTTCCCCCGGACTCCCCCAGAGCCATCTGTTTCTGGTCTTGAGAGGTGGCCCCTGTAGTCGCTCGCTGAAGACCTGCTACGAAGCCTGCTAATTGCTTCCCTTACTGCATTTCCTGGCCATGAAGTCCCCACTAAGCAGGGCCTTGATTCATTATCCCCATTTTACAGATAAGGAGCACTGAGGTTCAGAGAGATCTTACTCCCTACAAAGGCTCTCTGACATCCCTTGTCGAGGGGGCGCTGGGACCTCGGGGCTGGAGGGGACACCAGCTCCCCCTTTGGAGGACATCTGTAGAGGTGCACAGATCCAGCCCTGCAAGTGCACCCCTGGCACTGCCTTGCCCCATGTGCACTGTGACAGCCCTCCAACAGGACTAAGGAGCCCACACACCTTTCTGGAGCCCCTGCCAGGTGTAAGGCACTCAGGTGCGGTGACCTCAAGCACATGTGGAGTCCTCATACAGCCTCTCCATGCAGGAGAAGTTCAGTAACCCCCTAAGACTTAAATACCCAACCCAGGGCCCTCCTGTAGCCCAGTGATTGTGATGTGGGTGGAGAAGACAGAGAACACTTTTGGCTTCCTGGATGAAGATTCTGGGGAGAGCAGGGCCTTGAGGAACTGTCTGGGGTCTGCGAGTAGCAGGGCCTGTCCACCGCCGGGCTCTTCCCATTGGCTGAGTCATTCACCATGTGTTTATTAAGCTCTCAAGCTTGCCAACTCAAGTGCTAGGCTCTGGGATGTGGAGATGGAGACCACCAACCCCTGCCTTGAGCCGGTGGGTTCCATGGGGTTCCCAGGCAGGGAAATCAGTCCTCACAGCCTGGGCCAAAGGGAGACTCTAGACAATCAGAAGCACAGAGAAAGGAAAGTCTACCAGTGAAGAGTGTAAGGACAGCAGGACTGAGTGGAAACCCTCCACACGACCCTGTCTGTCAAACGACACAGCAACTATTCCACAGAGGGCACGACTTAGCTCCAGGAATAGATTTCTTTCTGTTAGGGAGCCCAAATTCATGGGGAAAACTCAGGCGTTGTTATTTTGAGGACCAGAACCAGTAGGGGTGGCCCTTGTATTTCTGGTTCATGTCAGGGTGCAAGCGTTTGCCCCCCGACTGTGGTTGTGATGGGTTCAGAGCTGTTGGCAGTGGGCCCAGGGGCCATTGTGCCATTGTGGCCTCTGCAGCAGTGTGGAGAGCCGGGAGAGAGGGGAGCAGGGCAGGGAGCAGGGGCCCAGGGTTGGCCAGTTTACATCAGGGAAGGCTCCCCGGAGAAGGTGGTGCCTGAGCAGAGGTTTGCAGAAGAGTGGGCCAGCATCTGCAAAGGCACAGGCGTTTGTTCTTCCTTTACCTCCAGCCTCTCCAGAGGCAGCAGGGTGAAAGCCTGCTGGTGGGGTGGCCTGCAGGCTGATGGGGGTGTCGGGCCCAGGTTTCCAAGCTGTCAGGGTACAGGGGTGTGTGTGCGGGGGGCGAGCTGAGGCTCTGCCTGACCTCACACAGTCAGTGTAGACACTCAGGGTGGACACTGGGCCCACCCACACTCCGTCGTCCTGCAGCATGGCTTCCCTACCCTGAATGGCAGGGCGCAGCAGGGTGGGCATCACTGGGGCTGTTTGGGGGTTTGGCTTTCTGAGGGGTGAATGACTCTGCTGCTGAAAGGGGGAAATAAAGTGGACAAGTGAACCCCCAGACAGGGAGAATCCAGCGCTCCCTGGAGGGAGGTGTCTCCAAGACTCAGCCCCTTTGGTGGGGTCTCTCAGTCAAAATCAGCAAGGGAATTGTTTATCCACTTACTTATTTACATACTTCCTGAGAGTCATTGAACTGAGAATGAGATCCACGTCTCCACACGGAAAAACTGACACGCCCAAAACAAAGTGAAAACAAGACTCAAAGTATATGCTGGCAACCTCGGTAGTGCGTGCTCCAGGCAGCCACAGAATCTCAGGCGGTTTATAACCTTTCTGTTTATCTCCTTTTAAGGAATATTATCTTTTCACTTGCAAATGTTTGCAAACCTCCACAAGGACTTTCTATTGCAATATGTGCAAACATACATAAAAGTAGAGAGAACAAAGAATTCCTGTGCGTCCACCCCCCCAGTTTCAATGGTTATTAACCTTCTTCCTTTCTTGTTCTGCCAGCCACCCTCATTTTGTGAAGTTTGTTTGAGCAAAATCAGACATTGTGTCATGTCACCTATAAGTGCTTCAGGTGTTTTCGTAACCAGGGGTCTTGAACCCCAAGGTTCAGGTGTCTTTGGTGGTCTGGGGAGTCTATGATTCCCTTCTTGGAATAATGTTTTAAAAGCCTAGGATAAAACATGTAAGACTGTAAAGGAAACCTATCATATATATATAACATACATCTATTATACTGAAATATAGTGATTGAAGTATTTTAAAATGTGTGGTGTGGTAATACGTGAGTGTCCTTGTTAATATATTATATCATGAGATCTAACAGCAGTCCTATAACTGCTGTTATGTGGAAGGAAACCCAAGGAGCACAGCCAGCCCCAGGGCTGGGGCGGGTGCAGACTCCCTAGTGCCTTCCCTGATTTGGGAAGCAGTGAGGAGCAGTGGACAGCACGTGAGCTCTCGGTCAGACAAGCTTCGTGATCCTGTCTCCATGACACTTCCTGCTATGTGACCTTGGGTAAGTCACATGGCCTTGGGTAGGTCACTTGGCTTCTTGGGGCATATTAGTCATCTATAACATCTTTCCAGTGGTGAAAACATAAAATAACACAAAGCGTGGACCCAGGATGGGCTCAGGGAATGTGTGTGTCTTCCTCCCTCCCTGCCCTGCAACCCTGTGAATTGCCCTGAGAAAGGCTTAGAGTCTGGACATGAACCCAAGCATCAGAGGAGTGATCCAGGGACAGAAGCCAGAGAGGGAGGGGCTCCTCAGTCTTCTCCCTGAGCCGGGAGGTAGCTCAGAAGGCCCAAGGGTCAAAGGACATCATCCCAGGCTCGCCACCATTGCCTGCCCGCTGGCCGGACACCGCTGACTGCCCTGTCTTCCCTCACAGTGGGCTCTGTGGGTCACTCCCAGCTGCTTCCAGCGGAGCCTCCCAGGTCAGGCCCAGCCCTGTGACCTGCCTACCTGCGGGACACAGCTCTGTAGCCCATTGAGGTCTCCACCTTTGGTCCCTTGAGAAAGTGAGTAGGGGCTGAGCTGAGGGGGCTCTACGTGAGACGTGAGGAGAGGTCTCACTGAAGGTCTTTGGCTCCTGTCCTTGCTGGAATTCCTCCTCCCCCAACAGGCGCCCCTGGAGCCCTCCTGGTGGGGTGACCTGCCCCGGGGGGCATGGAGCACTGGTCCTAGAGTCCAGAGCTCCAGGCTCTCACCCTGACCAGGGAGGCAGGCCAGCCCTCTCTGGAGCCTTGTCAGGTTACTACCCTCACCCCAACTCACCGGAAAAACCCATTGTGTTCCTTGCACAAACATTGAGTGTCCACTGCAATTGGAGTCCTAAGGATGCAGAACAGACACTACCCTCCATGTTATTTTAAACAATCATCTTGTAAGGAATAGAATCTTACACGGAGACCAGTGAGAAGCAGAAGAGGATGCCACAAAGATCTGGAAGCAGGGGTGCTTCCCAGAGGAGGGGCTGACCTCCAAGCAGGAGTCGGATGAGCCTGCAGGCTGTGTCGGTTCCATAAGACAAAAGCCTCCAGGTGCAGAGAGTGCCTTTGGGTCAGAATGGAGGAAATTGCTCTCCGCCTAAGATCCTGGCCACCCCTGCTGGAGCCCCCACCCCTCACCATCACTCTTCTGCCTCTCTCCTTGCTTCTTTCCCTTCCCTGTCCAGGCCAGGGGGTCCTAGAAAACAGAAGACAGCAGGCTAAGAGGCTCAGGTCCCCAACATATTCCATGTCCTTGTCCCAGGCCAAGGGAAGGGCTCAGGGGCTTAGTGCCCCAGGAGTCTGGCCAGGGTCCTGGGAGGGGGAGTAAAGGAAAGAGGGGGACCTGATTGGTTGGTGAAGGGAAGAGGGGTCAGGAGAGGGAGGAGGGTTCCCCTGAGGCCTCTGCAGGAGACAAGCAGGAATGTGGGGGGTGGGGGAGGGGCAGGGGGAGTCTCACCTGTCCCCTGTCCCAGGACACCCTCTCTGTCCTGCTCCGTAGTCAGATACCGAAGGTCTAAGGTCGTTCTAGAGCTTGGCTCTGCCTAGATCCCTGGCACTGACCCTCGGGGGTTCTTGCCATCAGAGGCAGATTAAGGTTGGTTGAGGCCCTGGGCGCAGAAGAAAATATTGGGCCCCTTTAAAAAAAGAGAGAGACAGGGAAAATAAAAATATTTATACGCACAGAAAACTATTTTTAAAACCATAAATGAAACAAGTACATATCCACAAACTAATTTACATCCCTGCGTATTTGCGTATATCGTAAGTCTGCACTGCAGGAGAACCTTTGTAAGTATGAAGTAGCAAATACGATTCTATTGCTCCAGTGAGTGGTAGCGCAGCCGCGCGGGGCCTATGCAGCGTAGTATGTGTATAGTATGCTGCATAGTAATGAAAATAAGCAAATATAAACATACTATCAGGTTTTACCGCCGATTGTAAACTTATATGTAATGAAAATTGCACATATGAAACCAAACTTGGTGTCATTAGAAAGAGTGTAAAGTTGGGGTTTTGCGGGGCCCTTCAGAGGTCGGGGCTAGGGTGCGCGCCTGGTGCGCCCCCTGTTAAATCCTCCTCTGCTTGCCATGGGGTAACCTGTTCCAGATGACTTTTTCCAAAGTCAGGCCCTGGGAGGTGGCCTGAGCCAGGTGTGTGCTGTCCAAGGCTGGGCATCAGTGACTGTGACTCAAGTTCATGGCACACACCCTACTGCACCTCCTTCTGTTCTCTCTCTGGTCCAGCAGGAGTTGGAGGGTACGTATTGGGAGGGAGAGCCAGAGGCTTAGACACCCTGCTCCGCTGACCTCTGGGGTCAGACCAGCAGCAGCGGATGGAAAGGGAAACAGACAGAAAGACACCACTCCACAGGGGTCTGCTGGGCCTTCTTGGCTATGGAAGACAGTTGGGCCACAGTGTTTACTTGAAGAGCAACCCAGGGTCTGTGCTTTGGTTTCTCTGTCAGTGCACTTTGCCCACACTGCCCCGCTCGCGGAGTGTCTGACCCTGCCTAACGGAAAGCTGGAAGGTGGTGGTATGTGGGCTGGCACTGCCCTCTGGTGGTTATACCTGGAGTTGCTGGGCGCCAGTGCCTGGACCTGGACGGTGCCATCCACTGGGAACCTGGAGGGTCCCCTTCACCTCTCTGTCTTCTCCATGTCACTTCCTTCTTCTTTACCCCAGACTTCCCAGGGACCTCAGAATTGCTTTCTCTGGAGCAGGGGAAATCCAGTTCAGCACATCTGTTCGGCAGGAGTTGAACTGCCCTCTACTGTATGTCCTGTTCTGTGCTGGGTGTTGGGCACTTCTCCCACTTCCGTATAGGACTAGCACCTCTCTAGCTGTTGCTCTGGCCATCATTTTCAGAGCGGACGGGTCTGCAGACGTTCTAGGACTGTCGGGGCCCTTTAAACAAGTGGACTCTGCCGAAAGACCAGCAGTTTCTTTCTCTGCCCCAACCCCCACGGGTTTGCACAGTCAGAAGCAATGAGGCTTTATTTTCCCTGGTGCTGGATCCATAGCTGCGAGGTATGGTCTGGGGCTGGGAGTGCTCCCCAGGTGTCCCTCCCTACTTTATAAAACATGTGACTGCGCTTTCCACCAGCCTGCTGCTGTCTCTGCTGTTGCCGTCACCACACTGCTTCATCTGTGCCCCGGCTCTGCCGCCCCCTACTTGTCTGGCTGAGTATTTTTTCTTTTTATCTTTGTTGGACTTCCATGCAGCTCGATTTTCTGGAACTTCTGGTTGTCTCTAGTTTTGAGGTAGTTGTATTCCTTCTTAGTTGTGGAGGGAGATGCAGCGTGTCCATTGAGGCCTCCATCTTGGCCAGAAGTAAAATATAAACTTAAAAAAAAAAGAATGCTATATGGGAGTGATGACAATGCCCATTATCTTGATTGTGATGATAGTTTCAAAAGTCTATATGTATATCAAAATTGATCAAATTATACAATTTAAAACTGTATAGTTATAACTTGTAAATGTCAATTGTACCTCGATAAGGCTGTTTTCAAAAGGAAAACCAAGGAATAAAGTATTGATAAATGCTACAACATGGCTGAACCTTGAAAACATGCTAAGTGATGCTAAGTGAAAGAGGCCAGACACAAAAGGTCACATATTATATAACTTTATTTATATGAAATGTCTAGAGTAGGCAAATCCATAGAGATAGAAAGCAGATCAGTGGTTACCGGGGCAGGGAGCGAGGGGAGAGGGGAATGTCTACTAATGGGTATGGGGTTTCATTCTGAGGTGATGAAAAAATCACTAATTGGACACTTTTATGTGATAAACTTTATGGTATGCAAACTATAGCTTAAAAAAAAAGAGTGATAGGGTTGTTATGGACTAAATGTTTGTGTCCCCCCAAATTGGTATGTGGAAATCCTAACTCCCAGGGTAATGGTATTAGGAGGTGGGGCCTTTTGGAAGTAATTAGGTCACAAACTCTCATTAAAGGGAGCTAGTCTTTAAAAAGAGACCCTAGAGAGCCCCCCTCCTTCTGTCCATGTGAGGACACCATGGGAGAAGATGGTTATCTATGAACCAGGAAGTGGGCCCTCACCAGACAGTGAATCTTGGACTTCCAGCCTTCAGAACCATGAGAAATGTTTTCGCTGTTTGTAAGCTACCCAGTCTATGGTGCTTTGTTAAAGTAGCCTGAACAAACTAAGACTCTGTGCCTGGTATTTATATTGATTGAGTAATCAATATTTGTGAATGAATAAATGAGTCCAGATAGAAGGAAACATTCTTATTACAATGCCTCAGAGCTAATGGACAGGGAGCCCTGATCCTCCTTCCTGGGTTGTGTCTCTTGTTTCAGGCTGTGTGACACCTTGTCAGCAGGCCTCTGTCCCACATGCACCTTGGGCCTCTGTCCTGGGCTCAGGCTTGGAGTGGTGGCTGTGGGGAAGGAGCTCCTGGAATTTCCTAGGCTTGACAGGCGTATGAGTGAGAGGGATAGACCAGAGAAGGAGTCACACGGGCGGAGGGCGTGGGGAAGAGATTTCCACACTAAGTGAGGATGAGGCCTCAACAGCAGAAGAGCTGAAGAGGAGAGACGCCAGAAATATGTAGGAGGTACATTAAGCCAGACTTGGTGCCTGGGTATTGAAGAGAAGGGAACAGGGGCACCAAGAACCATCCCAAAGTTTTAAAAGAGTCAGTGCCACAGCCACTTCTTCTTTTTGCCTGCAGTCTGCTCCAGTCCCAAGGCTTAGAAATGGCCACTGGATTCCTCTGCCCTCTACAGTTCATTCAGGATTTACGGCGACCCCGTAGGTATCCGGCCCGTGCTGGGCGCAGAGGGACACGCACCGTGCGCCGAAGGGGTACAGACACACTCTGACCACTGCTCGTCAGCTCTGGGCCGTGGGGGACGGAGGCGGAGTTGTCTTGACCCGGAGACGTCCAAGCGGGGTCTCCGGGAAGAACAGGAGTTTGCCGGGGTGGAAAGAGGTGGGCAAAGTGAATGCGGGCTGGAGGTAAATCTTGAGGAAAGATAATAAGGCGAGTTAAAGAATAAGAACGAGATCTGTGGAGGGTTGTGGAGGGCTGGAGTACGACGGGTGTGAACGTGGAGATTGGTGAGTATGCGACGCGCCAGACTGGGCAGCGCGTGGAGACCGTTCTGGAGTTTGGGTTGATCTCTCAACCCTCAGGGAAAGACACAACGTTGCCCTAAGTCACAGGTCAACAGCAGGGAAGGCAGCTGAAACCCAGACAAGAGAGGAGGGAGGGGGTGTCACCAGTTGAGGACCTCCAAGTCCCCAAGAAACTGCGGTTTTGGGCAGAACCATTCTCTGAGGTGGAGAGGAGAGGAGAAGCTCTGCACTCAAAACCAAGCCCATGGAACCAGCTGGAACCCCCATTCGAGTCTTCTCGCTTTTCTTTTACTTTTTTTCCGCTCTGTTCCACCGCCGTTAGCTTGCCCCCGTGCGAGCTCCGATCCCGAGCACCACTAGTTGCTCCTCGGCCGCCCCCTCCCGCTCGTGGTTCGGCCCGGAGGGCGCCCAGCCAGGCGCAGGTTATAAAGGCCGAGCTGTTGCAGCTGACTACGGACCGAAGATGCGCCCGAAGGAGTCCCGCCAGGGCTGCGCCGGAGATGGGCCCGGGAATTCCCCAGCTATCACCCCCATCCCCCCGCCCGCAGCCAGCCCCGCTCTGGAGCCCCCCGCGGAGCCTGAACCCGCCCTGGAGCAGGCACCCGCTGCTGGACAGGGAGAAGGATCTGGAGCCCCGGCTGTCTCGGGACCCCCAGCCGGAGCTTGCCCGGCCTCCGAGGCTGGATCAGAGGGGGGACCCCAGGGTGGGTCAGAATTCTCGACCGTCCAGGGGAATGCCCAGTCTGTGCCCAGCAACTCGGATGCGCCGAGGTCCCGCTTCATATTCCAAGGGCCTCTTGGTCCCCAGGCCACTGGGCTGGGGACTGGAAAGGCAGCGGACATCGGGAAGACGCCGGCTGCCTATATCGGCTGGCGGCCGGGGATATCAGGCATCGAGCGTGCCACCTTTATTCGGGAGCTGGAAGAAGGTAAACCGGGTCCCGGGACCCTGAAGCGGGTGGGACTAGGGCAGCTCCAGAGAGAAGGAGGCGCCGTCGGGTCCTGGCGCTCCAGCCCCTCTGGCCCTCAGTCTCACCCCTCCACCCACCCACGAGATGTCACTGTCTGCAATGCCTATCCGGTCGGCTCTTTCCCACCTCCTCTTCTCTTCGTCCCTGATTTCCGTCAGTGGATCAAGTCCCGGGACCCGCGCGTCACCCCCCTCCCCAACACTGCGCGCCTGTTGCTGCGGCAGATCTGCGCATTCTCCTGCCCACCTCCCCGGTCTACCGCAGTGCCAGGAGGGGGGCGGGGGGCTGCGGGAGGGCGCTGCCCGGCGTGCTCTGAGCCTGCGCTGGCCCGCAGCGCCAGAGACCGGAAGGTGGGTGGGCAAAGGGGGAGGTTTTGCCAACCTCTTGGCTGCCGGAGGTGGGCGGCCCTCTGGCAGAATCTGCCCCTTCTTTTCCCTCGCATCCTTCTCTGGGTCGCTGGAGATCTCTGGATTGGGTCTAAAGCCTCAGGTGCCCCTACTCCAGTGCCAAAGAAATCTCTTTCCCTCTCCTCTCCATGCGCAACAGGTGCAGGTGTGTGTGTGTGTGTGTGTGTGTGTGTGTGTGAGACTTTATGACCCACAAGGTGTGTGTGTGTGTGTGTGTGACTGAGACTGTTTTTATGACCCACAAGGCCCCAATAAGCTGGGCACGGCTCCCCTCTGGCTAAAGGGTGATGAGTCAGTCTGCTGCTGGGCTCGCACTAGCTGCCTCCATTCTCCTAGTGCCAGGGACCCAGGCATACTGCAAACCCATTTCCACCTGAGCCTGGAAGACTGTGATCTCCTTACCTCACTCGGGCCCCTCCAACAACAACAACAAAGAAAAGAAAAAGAAAAAGAAAAAAATAAAAAAGAAAGAAAGAAAGAGTCCAGTTGGCACTGGGAGCAGGGAAGGGAGTCCTGAGCACCAGGGGTGTGGAGAGGCTAATGGCGGCAGGAAGGAGCTCAGTCTCCTCCCTTGTTGTTGATCTGGCTGCTCCACTTTCTCTTGCAGCGCTGTGTCCTGACCGACTCCTGTCAGCCAAGAAGATCACCCAAGAAGATATCAAACTGATGTTAAATTTGCTAGAGAAGGTCTGCTGCCTTCCCTACCCTGGCTGGCCACCCCGCCGATCCTTAGCCAGGCCCCTGTTTTAATTCTGTCCTGGAGGGGGGCGGGGTCTGGTCTATTTCCTGCCTGGCTACCTCTCTAGGGGCCAAGCTGGGAGTCCCTTTTCTGAAAGGCAGGTATATGTAAGATGTCCAGACTGAAGAGCTTTTAGAGCTGTCTGGTCTGATCTGCTCTTTTTCCATAAGGGGAAACTGAGTTAGGTCCCACAGTGGGTGAATGGCAGACTCTTGGCTAGTACTCTGGAGAACTAGGGGATGGCGGGCGGGGGGTGGGGAGTTTCCCCTAGTGGCCTAGCTTCCCTCTGACCCCTGTGTACCCCTTAGTTTCTCCCACCCGTCTGGGAGATCCCAGAAACCAGGAATTTCTTTCCCATGGATGGGGGTCCCTCTGCAGAGAGAGCGGGACCTGAATTCAGCAGCTCGCATAGGCCAGTCCCTGTCGAAACAGAATGGTGTTCTGATGGAGGAGAACAGCAAGCTGGAGGCCATGCTGGGCACAGCCAGGGAGGAGGTAACTGGGCAGGAAGAGGGGTGAGGGGCGTGCCCTTTCAGGCCTGCCTATGGCCTCCTTTGCCCCGCCCTGACCCAGGGCTACTCTCTCCGTGCCAGATTTTACACCTTAGACACCAGGTGGGCTTGCGGGATGACCTCCTTCAACTCTACTCAGACTCTGATGATGATGAGGAGGAAGAGGAGAGGGAGGAAGATGAGGAGGAAGAAGAGGAGGAGAGGGAGGAAGATGAGGAAGAAGAAGAGGTAGAGGAGCAGGAGGAAGAAGAGGAGCAGCAGCATGATCATTCCTATGAAGCCCCTGAGCTGTAAGTGTCCTGCCTTTGCACCTGGATGACCTCAGTTTTCTTGTTTGCAAACAGGGATGTGGACAGACACTGTACCTGCCAGCAGGGTTGCTAGGGCTGAGACTGCCACACTTAGCCCAGGTGGGCTGGGAGCTGGGTCCCTCTGCAGCCCGACCCCTGGCAGCGCCCTGACTCCCATCACTCCCTCCCTAGGACACCTCTGACTGAATCAGAGCTGCTGCACCACTGCCCGCAGCTAGAAGCCCTGCAGGAGCAGCTGAGGCTGCTGGAGGAGGAAAATGAGCAGCTGAGAGAGGAGGTGAGATGGGGGAGGAGGGCTAGCCTGCAGACAGGGGGTGTTGACTCTCCTGATCCTTCTTCTCTCCCTCCTTCCAGACCTCTCAACTTGATGCCCTTGAAGAGGAGGAGATGCTTATACTGGAATGTGTGGAGCAGTTTGGTACGTGAAGTTGTAACTTGGGGTACGGGGTTGTTTCATGGAGCAGAGGCAGAACGCAGGACTCAGACCTAGGTTCAGTCCCAGTTCTGGCACTTCTTAGCTGTGTGAGCTTGGACAAGTTCCTTGACATTTCTGAACTTTCATCTTTAGAATGGGGATTAATAATCTTAGTCCTGCTGACCTCTCCAGGGGTTACAGCTGAGGAAATTCTTTGTGTAAACTGTGAAGAGCTATACAGAGGCTGTGGGTCTCTCAAAGCCAGTCTCCTTTTGCTATTTGGGGTAAGGGGAGGAGGGGACTGTAAGCAGGGAAAGGAGGGAGCTGTGAACTTCTGAAGACCAGGCACCCCAAGGCCCTGGGGCAGGGGCACTTCAGAGTTCCATCTTAGACAGTGGCTTTGCCTGGCACTGTGCGTTTATGAAGATGAGTGAGGCCCAGCATTTGTCCCTGAAGAGCTCAAGTCTGACTGGTAAGATGCAGACTCAAGGTGGCAACAGCTGTTCCCTTCACCTGAAACCCTACCTTTCTTTCCCTTGAGTTCCCCAGCTCCCCAAATGGCCCCACTGGTTCCCAGATCCCCAATAGGAGCCAGTCCTCACAGTCTGTTGCTTTGTCCTCCTAGAAAGGAACAAGTCTCTTCCTCCCTATTCCGCTGCCTCTAGCCCAGGCTACCTCTTAACTGGCCTCCCTGCCTCCGCTTCTGCCTTTCCAGACCCTTCTGCACGCAGCCCAAATGAATTTTCTAAAAGCAAATTTGCCTATGTCTCTCTTCTTCCTAAAGCCTCCAAATAACTTCCTACTGGCCAAAGGATAAAGTCCTACCTCTCTACCCAGCCTTTGAGATCTGGGCCCTGCCCAATGCCCTAGCCACTCTGTCTGGGTGTCTTGTGATGGCTTCTGGGCCTCCCCACACCCAACCTGGGCCATTTCTTCCCTTCTGCCCGGCTGAGCCCCGTTGCCCCATGGAGGTCTTTGCTTCGAAGCTTTGCAAGCAAGTCTGGGCTGGGTACCATAGCTGTGATCCCCAATGTGTCCTTTACAGCTGCTCCATCACAGTCAGTAGGGCACCCCATTGTGACTTCCATCAATCCTTGTGAGACTGGAGTTGAGTGTGCGCTGGGACTTGGTCTTGTTGACTGCTCACCCAGTGCCCTGCTCTGTGTCAGTCAATAACGGGTTATTGGAAAGAAGACCTGAGTTAGGAATGCTACCTCAGTGGACCCAAGGGTGCTCTGCAGGAGCTGAGAGTTGGGGTAGACAGAGGCCTCTGGGAGGACCACAACTGGCCCCTAGAGTCCAGGGGAGCCAGGGCTGACCTGTCCTCACTCCTTCTCAGCGGAGGCCAGCCAGCAGATGGCTGAGCTGTCGGAGGTGCTGGTGCTCAAGATGGAGAACTATGACCAGCAGCAGAAGGAGGTCACCCAGCTGCGGACCCAGGTCACCAACCTGCAGCAGCGCTGCCAGTCGGTGCGTCGGGTGGTGTGTGTGTGTCCCTCCTTGTGCTGTGGTCCCATGGGGCCCAAGGCATCTTTTCCCTGCCCCTACCTCCTGGAGCTGTCGGCTCAGCCAGGCCCCAGGCCAGAGACATTTGGAGGAGACCTCCCCAGAGCCTCCCGACCCTGCCCTCTCATCCCAAGGAAGGGACCAAGGTGTTCCAGGAATCAGGCCACATAACCGCCACTTCCCCCTTATTTGGCCTTATTTCATATGACCTCCTATTTAAAGGGCTCCCAAAGGCTCACTGATGTGCCTGGGAAGACTTGCTGGAAGAAGGGGTGCATGGAAGCGGGGGTGCGTGGCAGTGGGAGGCTTAGGGTGGGGCTCGCCCATCTTGGGTTCTTCCATCCAGTATGGGGCTGAGACTGAGAAGTTGCAGCAGCAGCTGGCTTCGGAGAAAGAAATCCAGATGCAGCTCCAAGACGAGGTGAGGCTCCCTCTGGGCTCCTGCCCCGGTCCTTGAGAGCCTCTGACTGACTCTCCTGGGAGGACAGGCTCCTTGCAGCAGGGCTGGGTCTGTCTCTCTCTTTGCCCTCAGTGTCTGGCACTGGGCCTGGCGGGTGGAAGTTCAGTTGGAGTCTGAGTAGAGTGGAGTCCAGGGACATGCCTGGGGTCACCCTGCACGTCATGCGGGTCTAGAGTCTGGGCTTCTTGCCTCTTAGCCCAGCTTCCTGGCCCCCTAGGGAAATAGTAGGCTGGGTGTGCCTGGGTCCCAACACCACCTGTGGATGGGTTCCAGTTGCAGGACCTTCGGGAGAAGTACATGGAGTGTGGGGGCACGCTGACCGAAGACCAGGAAGATGTGAAGACCCTCCACCAGCAAGCCCCAGTGTCCACAGGCCCCGTCACCCACTATACATACACTATACCTCTGGTGAGGACCCCCTGCCTGCGGCCTTTCATTTGTGTCCCCTGTGACTCAGCCTGGCTAGATAATTTCTATCCCTAGTCCCTTTCTGTGCCTGGAAGGGGGGGCGGGGTTCAGTGGGGACCCTCTGGTAATGTCCCCCCTCCTCTGCAGGAGGCACTTCCTGATTTCCAGGAGTCCCTGGCTAAGGAGCTCAGAAAGTCTATGAAGAGAATGACCTCAAACCCTGTGTTATTTATGGAAAGGTACGCTGCTGGGCCCCCAGACCCTTGCTGACCCCCACTCACTCTTGCCTTTCCTGTAGTGGGAGGGATTTGCCCTCCTGTTTTTCCCTTCCTTCACCAGAAGTGCCCCTCCTCCTGCCTCCTTACCCCCACCTTGATTCCTGCCCAGCCCCTCCCATTCCCCTGCCCTTTTCTTTACCCACAAAGTCAGGACCTGGGCTCCTCATTTCTCCCTGGAACTTTTTGCTTGCTGGGGCCCCAGGGACTTTGCAGTTTTAGCTGGGCAGTGATGGCCCTTCTCTCTGTTGAAGGAATTATGAAATGAACTCAGAGGAGACTTTAAACCTGGGGTAAGCCCACCAGGGGCTCCCCGATCACCTTCCCTCACCTTTCAGCAGCCTTAAGCTAGTTCTGCAACGCTCCAGCCCTGGACAAGGCCCAGATCTCTGCTGAGTGGAAAGTTGTTCTGGGAAGGAGCTGCTTCCTTTTATTTCACCTCTTGCCCCATCGGTGGCTGTCCCATTTAAGGCAGCTCCTAGTTGAGACCAGAGCCTTCCCTTTACCTGCCCAGGGGCTGAGAGGCAAATGGGCACTGGCCTAGGAGCTGAAAACACCTGGAACTGAGTCCCAGTTTTGATCCCTTTATTGGCTGTGTGCCCTTGGACAAGTCATTTGACCTTTCTGAGCCTTACTGAAATGGATTTGTTCCTATGACAACTAGCTGTGGGATGGGGTATAAAGGTTAAATAATGAAAGAGGGGGCAGTGGCAATATTATCCCTATTTGTCCCTGTTGGGCAGCAGGGTCAGGAGTCGAAGGGAAGTGTTATGCAGTGTTAGAGACCTCCTTTCTACTGGGAGCCTGGGCTAGCTAGGTGTTTGAAGCCTTGAAACTGGTACCCAGCTCCCCTCCTTGACTGGCACAGAACTGTGCTGTAGTTCTGGGTCTGTGCGTAGGCCGAGCAGAGGGTAGGATTACTCCTCAGCTCTCATGGCTGGAAATGTCGGGGGCAGTGGAAGAGTGGGGCTGGGGGCTCTGGCTGGGGCTGGCTTGCGGGGGCATGGAAAGACTTTCCTGTCTCCCTGCCTAGATCTGAGCTGCACAGCAGTGAGGAGCAAGAACAGGAACAGGGGTCCGAGGCTGAGGAGGGATCCACGCCAGCAGAGGATTTCATGCCTGTGGAGGAGCTGGTGCCTGAGGAGGAGCTGGGGGCCACAGAAGAGGTAGTGCCAGCTGAGGAGGGGGTGACAGAAGAGGCAGAGCTGGTGTCAGAGGAGGCTGAGGCCTGGGAGGAGGTGGAGCCGGAACAGGATGAGGCAACTCGGAGGAATGTGGTGACCTCAGCCCTGGAGGCCAGCAGCTCGCACCTGGACATGAAGTATGTCCTCCAGCAACTGGCCAACTGGCAGGACACCCATTACAAGCCACAGCCGATGCAGAAGACGCCCCAGAAAGGTGAGTGCTCCCATGGGGGCCTCCCACCAGCCAGCCGGACAAGCTGCAGATCGTCAAGCCGATGAAAGGTGAGGGTAGGTGAGCCCCTCGAGTGCTCACTTACCCCAGCCTGGCCCCACCCAGTGTGCTGATTTGCATGGACTCTGTATATCATTTGCATAGGCACCTCAAGTCCCCCTCAGCTGGAACCGGGCCCCAGTGCTCATTTACATGGAATTTGTATAGGATTCCAGATCTCCACCCCCTTTTCTCCTGGGGGCTGGGCTGGGGGTCAGGGCCAGAACTGTAGCTTCCCATGCGCCTCAGCTTCCTGTCTCTGCCTGCCCCCTTCTCCTGTCCCTCATTCTACCTCCTCCATCCCCAAGGCTCCCCAACCCTGCAGCAATGGCAGCAGCAGGCCAAAACAAACATGGGGGGCGGGATCGTGGAGCAGCAGCCCTGGGTGCAGACCGAGGACTTGCGAAGGCTGGAGGAGGACAGGGCCAACCACCCTCCCATGGCCTGGGAGGAAGAGGGGCCTTCTGGGGCCACCCAGGCCACTGGGACAAAGGCCTCCACCAACAAGGGCAGCAGTCGGACCAGTCCCCTGGGTGAGTCTGAAGGTGGGCTAGGGTCTCCTGCTGGGTGGTAGGGGAGGGTCAGGGGCTCCTCTCCCCAGCTAGAAACACCAAAGGTTGGGGACCTGTACCTGCTGAGCGCAGGCTGTATGCTAGGCTGTGCGAGCCCTGCCTTCAAGGAGCTCACAGAGATATCAAAGATGACTTACTGACGCGTGTTATCTTCTTTAATCTTACCTTTGGACCTCTGTGGGTAGGTATTATCATCTCCATTTATTTGGTGAAGAAATTGAGATTCAGAGAACCAAAGTAACTCATTCAAGGTCATACAGCTAGAGTGGATCTGAGCCTGGTCTCTTCACTATTATGCCATAACGACTTCCCTGGCCCAACCCTCTCCTCTGACCCTGTCCGGATGCCTGCCTGGCCTGCTGGGTCAGCCGTGAAGTTTATAACCTGTTGGCAGCCTCACTATTATATCTGGACCATCCCCACTCAGATGGCCCTTTGGTCACCACTGGGTGGCCTCATTAGGGTCACCAGGTAAGGTTGTGCAGGTTGTAAACTGAATGGTGACCTCTGTGGCAGTGGGAAACCTGCCTAACTATGAATGGGGCTGTCTTTTTCTGATATGGCTGACCAGTCCCCAGCCTCTGCCCACTGCCCAGGCCAGGCCTGTGGTCCTCAGGCCCCCGGTTCACATCCACCCCTTCTCTTCCAGGCTTTGCTGTTTCCCAGCAGCCTGCAGAGGCCCCACAGACAACCTGAGGCCCCTTCTTCCGCTGCCTGGCCAAGTCCCAACCCCCCCGCATTCTCCTTCCCCTCCTCCGAATCGGGACCCCCTGTCTGTCACCAGTCCACCCTCTGTCCTGATGAACCTGGGCCGAAGCTTGAGGGCCCAAGCCTTGATCCTCTTCCGGGACAGGCTGAAGGAACCCTGGTGCTCCTTCCGCAGCTGGTGCAAAAGCTGTGGTTGCTGGGCCTGGATCACACGGTGGCTCCGGGCGCAGAAGAAGCCCAGGGGGAGGCCTGCTGGCTTCCAGACCCAGCTCTGAGCTGGGGGAAGTTATCCCGAGTACCCTCCTAACAACATGCCCTTCATCCCCTGCCTCCCAAGTTAAAGGTGGCTCCAAAGTCCTTGTTGACTTTTAGGAGCCTCCATTCTTGGCCCTTTCTTCTCAGTCCCTAATTCCTGTTTGTAACCAGAGTGTTGCTGCGTGTGGGTGAGGAGTCCCTCTGCCCCGTGGTGTGCCTTCCCCCCACCTCTCTGCCTTGGCCTATGAGTGTCCAGCCTCCTGCCCAAGGCCCAGTCACTCCCTTTCACTGTCCTCCCCGCAGTGCTGTTGGTTCCTCCTTCCAGATATTCTCCCATTTCCCACCCTTGACTCATAAACAGCTGGAATCAGGGGCTCAGGAACCCCACTGGTACCTGCCCTGCTCCCTGCAGTGCTTCTCTGCTGTTGCTTGTCAGCCTGTGTATGTGCTGGTGCAGGAAATAAAGTACGTGTGCGCTACCTGGTCCAGTCTCCAGACATCTTTCTCAGGGAGTGTGCATGTGTGTGTGCATGTGTGGGAATGTACTTTGGTGGGGCAAAGTTGTGGAGAGAGGATGGCTCCAATATCAAGTGATGTGCCAGGAGCTTTGATTACACATATTACTTAATCGTATCAA
Organism: Furipterus horrens; assembly: GCF_987537825.1. Classification (NCBI taxonomy): domain Eukaryota; kingdom Metazoa; phylum Chordata; class Mammalia; order Chiroptera; family Furipteridae; genus Furipterus; species Furipterus horrens. Next base: position 79,609,714 of record NW_028327181.1, on the reverse strand, counting down.
CAACCCCTGTGGGATGGTGTCTGTCAGATGAGGAAATAGGCCCAGGCAGGTTAAGTGACCCTCCCAAGGGTCTAACAGCTGGTCGTGGAGCTGGGATTTGAACCTGAGACTTCAGTCCTGATGGTGTGACTAAGTTGGTCGAACATCGTCCTGAAAAGTGAGGGTCACGGCACATGCCTGGGTTGCAGGTTTGTCCCCAGTCGGGGCGCATATGAGAGGCAACCGGGAACTGATAGATGTTTCTCTCTCACATGGATGTTTCTCACCCTCTCTATCTCCCTCCCTTCCCCTCTCTCTAAAAATAAATAAAATCTTGAACCCGAGACTTCAGGCCTCCATAGCCTCCCTTCCTGGTCCTTTCTGCTACAGGGACTCTGACCCAGTGCTCGGCTGCGAAGGCTGAAGCAGGGGTGAGAGTCACTCATTGTTTCAGAGAGAGGTCCCCCAGAAGCAGAAGCAGAGTTGGAACAGGGTTTGAAAACATGTAGTGTATTTGGAAGATGATCCCAGGAAGCATTCTTGGCAGGAGTTGGGGACTTGAGAACCGAAGGAAGCTAATGAAAGGGAGTTTTAGGTACCTGAGACACAATCCTTCTGGGGAACTTTGTGAGGAAGTATAGTGTTTTACAACTCAAAGTGTGGTTCATGGACCAGCATCATTGACATCTTCTGGGAGTTTGTCAGAAATGCAGAATCATGCCTTGGCTGGTATGGCTCAGTTGGTAGAGTGTGATCCTCTAAAGCAAAGGGTCTCCAGTTTGATTCCCGGTCAGGGCACATGCCTAGGTTGTGGTTTCTGTCCTTGGTCAGGTGCATACTAGAGGCAACCAATCGATGTTTCTTTCTCTTATCAATGTTTCTCTCCCTCCCCTCTCTCTCCCTTCCTTCCACTCCCTCTAAAAGAAAAGAAAAAAATAACTGCAGAATCTCAGGTCCTACCCCGGGCCTATAGAGTGAGAGTCTGCATGTTAACATGGTCCCTAGCAATGCACAGGCATGTCAAAGTTGAGGACACACTGAAATAGAGCCCATTTCAGTTATCCCACCCAAGTGGTGGGGAAGCTGGGCAACTCCCATTCGTCATTGGCTGAGGGCTATCCCTGGGAGCATTAATTCACTGGTGTCTGGCCTCCCATACATGGGCTGAGGAAAATTCCCCTGGCAGAGTTAACTGTGCTTGTAGCAGAAGATGGTCAGCACGTACAGAATAGTGAGTGCCAAGGATACGGGCATGGCACCTGGCATCTGCTCCAGTTCGCCCCGTGTACCAACAGAGCACTTTAGCTCCATTGTGGCGTTCACTCTGGCATGACATTGCTTCTTTAAGGTGATGGCTGCTCACAAAATCTTGAAACAGAAGTTTACACCTGGAGGGCAAATGGTCTAAGCGGTGATCCCTACTGCCGCAGCTGGTCCTATTGCCCTAACATGCTATTCTCATCTCTGTCCTCCAACACTCTTCCTGTATTCCACTCACTCTTGGCCAGCTGCTCCAGGTTGCTTTCCTGGTGAAATAACCTAGACCTTCGTTCCTGAGAGGTCTGAACCCTTGGCCACCATGCCCTTTTCAGGCCATGGTTGCTGCGACTTCCTGTTTATGGTTATCAGCAGGCAAGAAGGCCCAAGAGGCCCCTACATTCCAGACCCCGAACATTCCTTCCTTCTTCCACAGCCAGGCAGTGAACCCAGCTCCTTATGCTAATCAGGATCAATAACTTCTGATAGTTATTGACTTTTTTTTTTTTTATTGCTGGTCTAATGGCACAAAGAGCCAAAAACGGCCTGGCAGTAGCTGTACCTTTAGGGTTTAGGGGAGTCTAGTGTATTCATTCCTTGGTGAAAGCATCCTCACCTAGGAGCCAGGATTTCTAGTCCAGAAGTGTCTAGAATTGTGAGGATGGGAAGCACAAACTTGAAGGGCACTCTTGGCAGTGATGGTGATAGGGACCCCCTCCACTCTACCCCTTGGTTCCTGGGCCCATGTGTTCTGGATGTCAGGGCACAGCACTGTATCATAACCACTGGTTCAAAGTATATACTGCATCCTAACCCCCAGGGCACATCCCCGAGTTAGTGCCTTAGCGGCACTTTAAAAAAAATCCTCTCTGGAGTTCACGTTCATTGATTTTAGAGAGAGGGGAAGGGAGGGAGAGAGAGAGGGAGAGAAACATACATGTGAGAAAGAAACATCGAATCATTGCCTCCTGTATGCACCCCAACCAGGGACTGAACCTGCAACCTAGGTAATGTGCCCTGATTGGGAATCCAACATGTGACCTTTCGGTTTATGGGATGATGCACCAACCGACTGAGCCACACAAGGCAGGGCCTGCAGCTTCTGGGTCACGTGGTATATGGTAGGACCAGGTGGATCTCCCAAGGTCATGTGCTCATTGCTGCACATTTTCCACTATGAAGCAAATCCCTGAAGTCATGTTTTATGGGATGTCGTGATGGCAAGTCATTCACTGTAAATCCTTAGATGCTCTGTATTTCTGTAGTGCTGGTGGAGGCACTGCGGGCAGGAAGACAAACTCATACTTAGAACATGTATCAGTCCCCACAAGGGTGGCCCAACACCCCCTGTAGGATGGAAGGTATTTGATGTAGTCAATTGACCAACAAGTAGCTGTTGGTCTCCTTGAGGCATGATCCTACTTCAAGGGCTCACAGTCGGTCTCTGTGGCTGATGGGTCAGATATTCTGCAGAGATAGCAGTTAGACTGATGGTCAGACCCATGCATAACCTCTGTCTCCGCCACCATTGTCACTATTCATGGGTCCGTGGTGCAGGTGTGGAGTGGCTGAAGACTGTGTCTGGCTGACTTCCTTTGCGTGAGCCACCCTGCCTGCCTGGCCGTTGAGGTGGCCGCTCTCAGGTGACACACTTGGTGCCTTCTCCATCATAGATCCATCTACTTGCCTCTTTGCCAGAAATTTTTGTCTCTCACTTTCTAATCTCGTTCCTACAATCCTCTGACCAATCAGGGAGGGGAGCCATCTGCTCCTGCCCAGAAGTCTGTATATATCCTTCCCCCAGGCCGCTTCTTCCTCCACACCAAGTTGATGACCAGGTCACTACTGGAAACTCTTCCCACTGAGAGAATGGTCCCTCGCCCCTGCCTTTTGGGCCCACCGCTGAGTGGGCCATAATTCAGCAGCAGTCTATTTTCAACTTCTACCAACATGTCAAGCCTACTCATTTGTGAACCAGGCCTGGGTTCTTCTTCCTCTATACGCTGGCCACAGGGAACCTCCAATGAGGCCATGGAGATGAGCCGAGGGGAGGTGCAGTAGACGTAGGTACCTGGGGGTGTGGGTGAGTGTTCGATAACTTGTTTGTGCCCTCTCTCTCTACTCAGGCCCAATCTCAGATTCACCATTTACATTCTAAACCTCATCTCTGCTTGTCCCACCCACCCTTGTGATGTGATGGGTCTGAAAATACGCAGCTTGTGATGGGCCACTCTGGTTGCATCGTAACCTAATGTTCAATGGTCAAGTGCTCGTTCCCTACCGGGGCTCAGGAGTAACCAGGAGTGGCTTTTCAAGTAGTAAGTGCTTGTCTTCTGCAGACGACATGGCTTGCTCTGGAATGGGAGTCAGGAAACCATGACCCAGGGGCCAAATCTCGCCCATCACCTATTTTCATACAGCCTGCAAGCAAAGAATGGTTTTCGTGTTTTAAATAATTGCATTTTAAATGTTTATTTGAATACTTACACAATAGTCTTGATTTTGCCTCTTGGCCTGCAAAGCCTGATGTTTTCCATTTGACCCTTTTCGAGCAAGTTTGCGGGCCCTAGGGGTCTGCACTGTGATTCTCCAACTCTCCTCTGTCATGGGCTGGGAGATGCTTCTGGGGGCACTCACTGCCCAGTGTTTCCAGCCTCCCCTGTCCTCAGAAAGCCCTCAGGTGGAGAGTGGCCTGTGCCCGTGGGAGGGTGCCCGGACAGACCCAGGAACAGTGAGGGCGTGTAGGTGCAACACCAACAAATGCTGGCGCCAGCCACTCGCTCATCTGACAGACATTTATTGGATACCTCCTGTTCTTGGCACCAGGAGTACAGCAGGGAAGAGGGACACGTGGTCCCCCCCTTTTACAGCGTCTCCCTTCTAACTGGGGAGGCACACAATAAACTGGCAGACGAAACAACCACAGATCGTGGCACGTGCGCTACAGAAAATATTGTGCCACAATTAGTGAGTAACGGGGGCCGTGTGTGAAGCGGGCGGGACGGAGAGGGTAGGTCTCTGAGGAAGAGGCATTTGAACCAAGGCCGCGAGGAGGAAAAGAACAGCCAACTACATTTGTGCTAGGGAGGGTGCGGGAAAGCAAGGACAAAGGATCTGAGCAGGAAAGAGCATGGCGCCTTTGTGTTAGGGGAAGGAGAGAGAAGGAGGAAGTGTGACGTCCATAGTGGCTCCCACCATGAAGGCTGGCTGTTAGAGCCTTGACGAGGCGCATAGATTTCATTCTAAGTGCAATGGAAAGCCCTGGAAGGTTGGAGTGGCATGATTAGCTGACTTTTAAAAATCTCCCTCTGGTTGTGACCCCCACCCCTTATTCTCTCAGGCACATGTGGATTTTCTTGGTTGCTGTGAAGCTCTGGGGACACCAAGAAGAAAGAGCCAGGACCCGTGCCCCTAGACGGGAGCTCAGCTCTCTCCTGTGCCTCAGCTGTACCCCCAGTCCCCTCCCTTGCCCCATGACACTTGACACAATGTGATCCATTGGACACTAGTTTATTTTGATTGTCTTTTCCAGGGGCTGGACTGGGCTGGGAGGTGACTGGGCTCTGAGGCTCGGTTCTAGGGATGTTGGTCCCCATCCTCAGCACTGCGCCGGCCGAAGTCCATCCATCCATATGCTGCTTCTTCCTCCTCCAGCCATGGCCCCTGCTTCTTGGACAGATCTGAGGGTCAGAGGTGGGAGAGGAGGTGAGGATGGGGAAGGACACCTAGCCTCTGGGACAGAGGGCAGGGCCAGAACTGGCTGGGTGAGCCAAGCAGGATGGCTGTCAGCATCTCCTACCTGGCCCCAGGTGTGGGGGACCCTGGAACCTCAGCTGCCTTGGGTGGTGAGAGGCTGGGCCCGGGCGGTCCAGCGAATGTGGATCCAGGCCCCTACTGACCCCTGGACCCGATGGTACATTCTGCGGCTGGGAACCGGGCTTCCAAGAGGCTTCGGAGAAGGTGGCCAGAGCCAGCGCCAAAATCAGCGCACAGGCACACAGTCGCTGCATCTTGTCTGCAAAGGAGAGCAGGGCCACGCTTAGAGGTGGGGCGGTCCAGGCACCCTGATGGCAGGTGTACAATCCTGGGAGGGCTTGGGGACTGTTCCCGCCAGCTGCCCCTTCCCCACAAGCCTTGTCCCTTTCCTGCTTACCTACCCTAATGCCAGTGATGCTTTCCTCAGAGGAAATGAAAACCTAGAGAAATGGTTTCTAAACTGTTAAGCACAATTTGAGGCCATGTGAGCAGCTTTGTGGATGTTTTAGTCTCGTAATTTAAGGTGAACTTTAAAAGTAATACCCAAGAACAGAACAATAAAAAAAAAGGTAATACAGAAGGAACATACACGGTCAGCTGTGTTACAGACCACGTGGGATCTCTTTGGAGACCTCCAGCGTATTCACCGTGTCCAACACTGGCCACGTGTGTTGTCCAGTATGGCAGCCACAAGCCCCATGTGGCTCTTTACACTTAAATTAATTCAAATAAACAGGTCCTCGCTTGCACTAGCGGTACCTCCAGCACACATGTGGCTGAGGGACACCGTATCAGATAGGGCAGACATAGAATATTACCATCATCACAGAAAGTTCTTTTAGATGGTGCTGATCTAGGGAAGAACTTGAGATGGGGGCCCAGGAACCCTGAGTTCCAGTCCCAGCCTTGCCCAGCCATTTGGGTCACATCTCCCTCTTGGCCTCAGTTTTCTCACGTAAGAGACGAGAACTTAGCCTTTATCCTTCCCACCTCCCAGAGCTGGGATGAGTAGGGAGTAAGAGCATTGGGGCTGGGCCCTTGGGGAAGCAGCAGCCCAGCTCGAAGGTGAGGGTTGGGAAGCCAGGGTGGGTCCTAGCCCTGAGACTTAGTCCAGCCCTGGGCCAAGGGAAGGGTCCCAGCACTGGAGACACCGAGATAGGAGCCTGGTACCTTGACAGTGTGGGAAGGTACCATCAACCCTCTTCCCAGCCTCTCACTCCCCTCCTGCGTAGTCTCACCTGCAGAGCTGGGAGTTGGGTGACGCTGAGGTCTGTCCGGTACCTCTCAGTTCTCTGCTGGCCTGGGTGCTCCAGCCCTGCCTTATAAAGCCCTCAAGGCCCCTCCCAAGCCCTCCTCCCCCATAAGGCCAGACTCCCCACAGCAAGAGGAACCCCAGCCCTGCCCTGCCTTTTAGAGTCACGCCTCTGGATGTGGGGGAAGGGAAAGGGAGTTGACTTCGTGGTGTGGGTCCGGAGCAGGGTAGGGACAGTTCTGCAGCTTGAAGGCAGGCAGGGGATAGGCTCCCTGGGGTCAGGAACAATGTCCCCACCATGTCCTCTGGGTCAGAGGCCTGCAGCTCATTCCTCAGACTACTTCCTATTTGCCAGGCAGGTGAGGCAGATGGACCACATGACCTTAGATTCGGAGAAAGCACATTTCACCATATATTGATGTTTGAAGGTCAGGGAGTGTGTGACTGTAGAGTGACATATTGATCCCCTGTCCCTTCTGCAGGCCTTGGCAAACAGGACGTGTCATAGTTATCAGGAGCAATGGGCCATAGGCTGATGGCTTTACTCTCTCTGCCTAGTGCTACATCCTGGTTGGCTCTGAACCCCCTTCACCTTCCCTAACCTGGAAACCCCTGAGTATCGCCCCGCTCCCCTTGTGCCCTCTGTGCTGGGCTGGATTTAGCTGGCAGGCGGCTACCACTGCGTCTCCCCAAGCCTGCCCCTCATCCCTACCTCTTGCAACCCCCCTACCCAGAGCCAATTCCTTGTGGCTCCTGCAGTTTGATGCTCATGGGGAGACAGTAATCTGCATAACACACTCACCACTTTTCAATATAAAAATATATCTTAAAATGGTTAGCAAACAGACTTAACCTATGTGGCTCAGTTGGTTGAGTGTTGTCTTGTGAAGTGAAAGGTCGATGATTTGAATCTCAGTCAGAACACCTGTCTGAGTGGAGGGCAGGGTCCCCAGTTGGGGTGCCTGTGATTGATGTTTGTCTCCCTCTCTTTCTCCCTCCCTTCTCTACTTTCTTAAAATAAAAAACAATAAAAAAAAAATAAAAAAGGTTAGCAAAGAGACTAAGGGGTTTGTCCAAGATGTTCCAGAAAACCAAATGAGCCCTGGCTGGTGTGGTTCAGTGGATTGAGCATCGTCCAGAGAACTGAGAGGTCACTGGTTTGATTCCCAGTCAGGGCACATGCCTGGGTTGCAGGCCAGATCCCCAGTTGGGGGACATGGGAGAGGCCACCAGTTGGTGTTTCTCGTGCACATCTAATATCTTTTTCTTCCTCTCTTTCTCCCTCCCTTCCCCTCTCTCTAAAAACAAGTAAAAATACAATATTTAAAGAAAAAAAAAAAAGAAAGAAAGCCAAATGGAACACTTTGTTGACCTGTTTGATAAATTGCTGCCTTGACCTGGTTTGGATGGATATAGCTAGCTCTAGGCTGTTTTTTATTTTTTTGCAGCTGGGACTAGAGATTTTGCTTTGGTTCATCCGTCATCACGGCCCCTCCTGGCCTGGAGGAGTTTTGAGGCCCCTTGGGTCCTGGATAAGGGGAAGTGGTACCCACGCTCTCAGCCAGCTTTGTGGAGAATTACCAGGTGATGAAGGAAGCAGGTCGTGAGGTGTCCATGGCAACAAATGGCAGAATGTTCTAGTGAATAACCACCCTAATCCAGAGCGGGTCTCGGTGACTCAGCAGAGAGAACAAATGTAAGTGACAAAAACAGTGCGGGCATTGGTGATCATAATTGAATCACAGACTCTCAGAGACAGAAGTGACTTTGAAGGGGCTTGGGGGGAAGGGTGGGGAGCAGCTCTGCTCATATCTGGGGGAAAAGTGATGCTCCTGTCGCTGTGGTAATGGGAAATTACAAGCTTTCAGCAGAGTCCTAGTTGTACCCAAACCCAAGACTTGATTTCTGCTGTGGGGGTGGGGTGGAGGGTTGGGGTATTGGGGGGTTAGGCCCCTTGGCCTTTCTGCTGTAGGTTGGCTGCACAGGGGTAGCAGTTGCACCAGACAGGGGTGGGCACTCCCTCCTGTTAGTGTGGTGGAGGGTTGCTGTCTCAGGGCACCGGGGGGCTTGCACCAGGGTCCCTGTGCACAGCTGAGAGACAGCCCATACCCCAGGGAGCTCGCCATTATGGTGTTGCCACATTCCCCTCGCAAGGGAACCTGGGGAGCTTTGGGCAGTTCTTTCCCTTTCTGAGCTGTTTTTCCTATGGGAAATGAGGAAAATAACTTGGGGGGAGTCCTGGGAAGGTGACGTACGTAAAGGACTGTGCCCAGTCCGCAGAAGTTCCCTGGTATCTACTGTGTTTGTGCCTTCGTCCCGTATCCTCCCTGGGTATCCGTTAGCTTCATCTGTGGAATGGGGATCATTCACTCCCACCTCACAGGGCTGCAGTGAAGGGGCACATGACAAGGACTGTACCCTCTGCCCACATCAGGGAGCTTCGTCTCCCCCATGGCTCAAGGAGGGCAATTCCCTAAGAAGCATCTTCTATGAATCTGAGGTTTTCCCTCCAGCTGGCGGTGACTCTGAGGGACAACTGCCTTGAGTTGTCCCTGGAAGAGGCAGCAGGGTTGGAGCCTATGGAGGCTGGACCTCTCCGGGACCAACACCTGCCTGTGTGAGGAAAGTTATGGAACTGGGGAAGCCGGGGTAGAATCCAGGATCCAACACTTTGACTAACAGGGGACCAGAAAATCCAGTTTCTAGGTCTACCACGTTGAAGGCCAGATCCCAGACCTTGGGGCCTCTCCTCCTCCCTGTGGGTCCTGCCCCTGTGCTTGCATAATGACGATGCTGTATGGGAGGCATTGACATTATCGTATGCCCTTCGCATGAATGAATGCAGTTGTCCCTTATCATGATCCTCGGATGTAAGTGCTAGTGTGTTCCAATTCTACAGATGATGACACAGGCCTTTGCAGGTGAAGCAATTTCTGTCCTGAAGTCACACGACCAAGGAGAGCCAGGCTCAAAACTCAGGTCTCTGTCCACCGAGCTCTGGGCTCTTTCTTCTCCGGGGGTCAGGATGGTGGTGGTGGGCAGGATAATGTTCCCCCAAAGATGTCCATACCCTAAGCCCCAGGACATGTGAATGTGTGACGTTACATGGCAAAGGGAACTTGGCAGATGTGATTAAGGTCACAGACTTTAAAACAGAGAGTTTCTTCTGGATTGTGTGAGTGGGCCCAATTTAACCAGGCGAGCCCTTAAAAGCAGAGAATGTTCTTTAGCTAGAGGCAGGAGTGATGTGGCCAAAGGATGAGTCAGAGATTCGAAGAGTAGAAAGGACTTGACCTGCCCTTGCTGGGTTGAAGATGAGAGACCCAGGGCAACAGGGCGAACGAGATGAGCCCCCAGCTGAGGCCCCACAGCCACAAGGAACCGAGTTTGACTGACAACCTGGAGGAGGTGGGAGTCAGATTCACCCCAGAGCCTTCAGGCAGGAATGCAGCCCTGGCCACACCTGGATTTTGGCCCAGGGAGCCACGCTGAGCCTGGACTTCTGAACTACAGAACAGTGGGAGAGTGGGTTGTGTGTTCTGAAGCCTTGAATTGGCGGTCATTTTTTTTTCTCATGCAAGGATGTGTTTCTTGATTTTAAAGAGAAAGGAAGAGGGGAATGGAAGGGAGGAAGGGAGAGGGAGGGAGAAAGAAACATGGACATGAGAGAGAAACATCGATTGGTTGCCTCCCGTATGTGCTCCCACTGGGGATTGAACCTGAAACGTAGGTATGTACCCTGACTGGAACCTGCGATCTTTTGGTGTAAGGGGTGATGCTCCCAAACTGAGCCACCTGGCCAAGGCACATTGGTGGTAATGTTTAGGGCAACAATAGGAAATGAATGCAAGTGTTTGCAGCCTTCGGTTGGCTTCTATTAGTAAGAACCAGCCCTCAGTGGATTGGGGTGTGATTTTCCATGTATGTACAGTGAAGGGAGATGTGCGTTAAGGTGTCGGGCTGATCATCTATGCCATTTTCGTTGCAATTATTGAGCAGTTGCTGTAAGCCAGGGTTTGGGGAGGCCCAGGGATAAGAGATGAGTATGGAGGCCCTTTCCTTGCTGCCGCGGAGTTTAGGTTCTACGGGAGGCATCACACGCAAGAAAATAGACATAACAATGGTACCCTGGAAAGGGAAGAGCAGTTCCTGGGGAGGGAGCCTCTCCAAGGGCAACGCTGCAACCTGACTACAGGTGGCCTTAGGAAACTTTGCTATTACTGGTGATCGTCATGCTGGCTTCCTCCACAGAGGAGACGATGGACGCTGATAATGACTCAGTCACCCTGTCCCAGGCAACGGGGCCTTGGAGGGTGTGAAGGTGCTGGGACAAGTAGTGACAACTGGGAGGTGTTTGTGTCAACATGGGCATCCATGGCCCCTCCCAGGGCAGGGGGCTGGGGTGGAGGAAGTGGGATCATGACTTGTGGCCTTGCCTGTTGTCTGGGAGCATGCTGCTCTCGGGCTGAACTGGGGGGCCACCCTCCAACCTCAGGGGCCAGAGGACAGGCCTGGGCACCTAGGAGAGAGAGCAGAGGGCACCCCAATTTAGCCTCCCCCTTCTCTCCCTGGCCACTCCTCTCACATTCTCACCTGCTGGCCACCTGTGTCTTTGTAGCAGCGGCTCTCAATATGCACCTCACATTAAGCTCACCTGGGGCGCCCTAACCCCCGCCCTCTTGCTCATGGCTTTTCTGTCCCCTCCTTGGTGATCTTTCTTTTTCCTTCACTCTGGTATCTACTGTGTGTGGCTGGTGTGTGGGGTACATTGAAGTGACAGATGGGGGGATAAGGAGAAATGGGGCGGGGAAGGTTTTGGTTTTCTTTTTAATCTTCACTTGAGGACATGCTTATTGATCTATTTTTATTTTAATTTTCACAGAGAGGTGGAAGGGAGGGAGAGAGAGAGAAACATTGGTCAATTGCCTCTCATATACACCTCAACCAGGGATTGAACCCACAACGTAGGTATGTGCCCTAAATCATGACCTTCCAGTGTATGCAAAACGATACTGCAATCAATTGAGCCACCCCGGCCAGGGTGAGATGGGGGAGGTTTTGATGGTTGATTTTGCCTGTGACCTCACTGGCTATTCTGAAAAGCTATTTCAGGGAAAGGAGAAGGCACAGTGCATTTCTTAAGGCTTTACCGACATTCTCCTATATTTATAAACCCACCTAATTCCAAATTATCACTGGCAGAGGGTAGAGGACATTTTCATTCACCAGCCAAAGTGGTGCTGCCATGTGGCAAGGGCAACCACCAATCTACTTACTATCCCTATGGATTTGCTTTTTCTTAATATTCCATGTAAATGGGATCATACAATATCTGGCCTTGACTGGCTTCTCTCATTTAGTGTAATGTTTTCAAGATTAATTCATATTTTAGCATGTGTCAATACTTCATTCCTTTTCTTTGCTGAATAATATTCCATTGTATGGATATACTACATTTTATTTATTCATTTATCAGTTGATGGACTGTTGGGTTGTTTCTCCCTTTTGGCTATTGTGAACAATGCTGCTATGAACATTGCGTACAAGTTTTTGTGTGAATATATACTTTTAATTCACTTAAGGATAGACCTAGCAGTGGAATGCTGAATCACATGGCAACTCTATGTTTAAGGTTTTTAGGAACTTAAAAATGTAGTGGCCACATCATTTTACATTTCTATTAGCACCATATGAGGGTTCCCAGTTCTCCACATCTTCCACCAAAAATTGTTAGCATCTTTTGGGCCATAGCCATCCTAGTGGTATCTCATTGTGGTTTTGATTTGTCTTTCCCTAACGCCTAATGATGTCAGACATCTTTTCATGTGTTTATTGGCCACTTGTATAGCTTCTCTGGAAAAATATTTATTCAGATCCTCTGCCCATATTTCGATTAGGTTGCCTTTTTATTATTGAGTTGTAAGAGTTCTTTATATATTTTAAATCCAAGTCCGTTATCAGATACATGATTTGCAAATATTTTTTCCTATTTGGTGGGTTGCCTTTTCACTTTCTTGGTAGAAGCTTTTGAAGCACAGAAGTTTTAGAATTTGATGAAGTCCAATTCATCTATTTTTCTTTTGTTACTTACAATTTTGTTGTCGTATCTAAAGTTTTGCCTAATCTAAGGCCATGAAGATTAACTCAAATTTCCTTTTAAGAGTTCTGTATTTTTTAGCTCTTATACTTAGGACTATGATCCATTTTGAGTTAATTTTTGTATATGGTGGAAATTACGGGTCCAACTTCATTCTTTCACGTGTGGCTATCCAGTTGGCCTAGCAGTGTTTGTTACAAAGGCGATTTTTCTGCATTGAATTGTCTTGGCACTTTGTCAAAAATTAGTAGACTGAAATGAAATGATTCTTGATAAATTTTATTTGGGGGAATTTGTGTTATTTCAAATTTATGTGTTGAGTGAGGGCTTTTAAAGTGTGTTTTATAACAGTGCTTTCCAACTTTTAATGTGCAGAAGCATCGCCTGGGGCCTTGTTCGGATGCAGAGTCTGATTTGTTGGTCTCAGGTGTGGCCTAAAAAGTGTTTTGTGAGTAACTGCCCAAGAAACTGGCAGTACATACACCACCTTAAGAAGTTAGGAACCCTTCCCATCCCATGGATTGTTCAAAACTTAAAGCTACTCTTTCAAATAACATGCAAAACAAAACAAAACAAACAAAACCCCACAGGGTACTTATAAAATTGTAGCCCTGAGAAAAATTTTTATTTTTTAAGAGAAAACACTATTTTATTGAGCGAGATAGAAGAAGGGAAAGAGAGAGAAGCATTAATTTGTTTTCTCACTTACTTATGCATTCATTGGTTGATTCTTATATGTGCCTGGTCCAGAGATTAAACCATCAACCATGCTGTATTGGAGAGATGCTCTAACCGAGCTACCCAGCCAGGGTGCCCTGAGAATTCTAAGAGATGGAACCAAATCTAATTTAGAGCATGTAAACATTTCATCATTAAATACAGGAATTAATACAAATGTGTGAATCTTCAAACTCAGGAAGTTAGAAAAAGAACCACAGAGTAAACCAAGGAATGTAGGGGGGAAAGAAACCTGATAAAAGTGGAAGTTCATGACTGAGAAAACCACACACACACACACACACACAAATGATAGAGGTGATAAGACAAAGAATGGATTATTTTTGAAAAATCAATAGAAAAGAAACATCTAGTGAGTCTAATTATTCAAAAGAATGGAAATCACATGTGGTTAAACAGAAAAAATAATTTTAAAATGGAGGTTTTTTTAAAATAAGAAATAATATGCATAATTTTATGCTAATAAACACGATAATCTCAATAAAAGGGCCAACTTTCTGAAAAAATACACTTAAAAAACGATTTTATTTTTATTTATTTTTAGAGAGAGGAGAAGAGAGGGAGAGAGAGAGAGAGAGAAACATCAATTAGTTGCCTCTTGTACATCCCCAACTGGGGACCAGACCTGCAACCTAGGCTTGTGCCTTGACTGGGAATCAAACCAATGACCTTTCAGTTCACAGGCCAGTGCTCAGTCCACTGAGCCACACCAACCAGGGAAAAATACACGTTTTTAAAATCAAGAAAACTAAAAATAAAAAACAAACAAAAAACCCAAAATAAAATCAAGGAAACTCAAACAGTCCAAAATTATGGGAGAAAGTGAAGGCCTTATCAAAGAATTATGTCTAGTAAAGAGGACAGGCAACCCCCAACTAGTGTGGCTCAGAGGATTGGGCATCATCTGACAAACCAAAGGGCTGCTGGTTCAATTCCCAGTCAGGACAAGGCCTGGGTTGTGGGCCAGGTCCTTGGGGATGTTCTTCTCTCTCTCCCGCCCCTCTCTCTAAAAATAAATAAATAAAATCTTTAAAAAGAAAAAAGATTACAGGCCAAGAGAATCTAATGATGAAATATCATTCAGCCATGAACAGTATGTTTTTAAAGAATAGTTAAGGATACAGGGAAATTCGCACTTGGTGGATTAGACTGATTTCTGTTTTCTTTTGGCTGCTTTCCAATTCCTTTTCAGTCTTTTATTTTGTTTTGTTTTTTCCTTTTTCTTGTGGGTAAAGAAACCTTTATGAGGATTTGAGGTGCAAGAGGGAGTTGTAGCAGCCAGTGCTCAGCCCCCGCCCCCTCGTGTGGAAATGAGTGCGTGGCTCCACGCAGGCTCTCCTGTCCGTGCTCCGCGGTTGCATGTGAGCCTCGTCTCACCTGTGCGCCTCAGGTCAGCCTCGGCGGGCAGCTCATGGCGGCAGAGGGGGCAGGAACTCGTCTGGTTTAGCCAGGGCAGAATGCCGTTGACAGGGAAGAGGTGACCACAAGGCATCTCAATGGCACTCTCCTGCAGACTGAGAGCCCCAGATGACTGTCCTGGGGAGGCTCTCAACCGTGGCCTTCATGGAGGCAGGCGGTGATCCCAATCTACTACCAGCCCCACGTCTTCAGGGTCGTGTTATTGAAAAGTGACCTCGTGAGCTCCCGCAGCAGGTGGGTTTGGGCGTCCTGCACTGAAGTACAGTGGGTCGCCGTGGGAGCCGGGCTGTCTGAAACAGCAGCCCTCAGACTCCGCAGTGTGTATTGTTTTCACGGGGAAAAAAAATTTTATTTATTTATTTTCAGAGAAAGGGGAAGGGAGGGAGAAAGAGAGGGAGACCGACATGGATTGGCTACCGCTCACATGCCCTCAACTGGGGATCTGGCCTGTTGCCCAGGCATGTGCCCTGTCTGGGAATCAAACTGGTCACCTTTTAGTTTGCAGACCGGCACACAATCCCCTGAGTCACACCAGCTAGGGCAAAAAAAAAATTTTTTTAAAGGAAGAGTAATGTTGCACCCAAGGCCCCTCACCTCCCCACCCCCAAACTGTTCCAGGTGGGGTTTCTGACTCTCCTCAAGGTTACCCAGCCAGTCACAGCAGTCTCGTTGTTGCACAGTTTAAATAGTCTTTACTCATAGTCCTTGATGGTTAATTTATACCCAGATTGGACAATTGGTTAAAAACAGGAAACGGGGAACATAAGAAATGTTAATGTGGAGCACCTCTCTCCTAGTATCATCCTACTGTGGTTCCTGCAGCATTTGGCACTGTAACCAGCCATCTTGGCTTCTCTGAAAAGGTCTCCTGATAGGCATCTTTTGACCTCTCTACCTTCTGGAAACTCCCACTTCTTCCACTCTGAATGTAGGAGGAGTTCCACAGGGTTGTCTGGACCTTCCTTCGCTCTCCCTTGGTGGTCTCATCCTATGTTATCACTTTGGTTATGCCTTCAGTGTTCATGATCCTAAAGCTCTGTTTCCAGCCACAACCTCTATTCCAAATCCAGAACTCTGCCAGTTCTTTGCTGAGTTCATTCATTCATTCATTCACTCATCCATTCACATTTATGGAATACTTACTCTGAGTGGGTGTGAGGGGTCAGCAATGGACAAGTCAAACCACACCTTTTTAATTGCCCATGGAGTTTATATTCTTGTTGGGGAGTCAGGTGTTAAACCAGCCGCTGTACAAATACCTAAATTATTTCTACTCTGTTTAGGCAGAAGGTCATATTTGGCATGTGACAGGGAGAGGCACTTTTTCTCTCGTTTTACATTTTTAGAGAGAGGAGAAAGGAGGGAGAGAAACATCAATGTGCGAGAGAAACATCAATTGGTTGCCTTTTGCATTACCTGGCCTGCAACCCAGGCATGTGCCCTAATGGGGAACCAGACCAGCAAACTTTTGGTTTGCAGGCCAGTACTCAATCCACGGAGCCACACCAGCCAGGGTGAGAGGTACTTTTTACTGCTCCCTTTTCCTCCATAGCACTTATCACCATCTGGACAAGTATATAATTTACTGATGTTTGATTTTGTTCGTATTCCCCTCTGTGGAACAAGAACACCACATGGGCAGGGATCTTTGTCCATCTCTGTATTTTCTCCTTCAGCATTGTTTTTGACATCCTGGAAATCTCTTACTTGCATGAATGGGAACTGCAGGTCTGGTGGAGCTTGACGGGGGTGAACGGGTAGATCACTATCACTCATGAGCCAGCCCAGTGGTTCTGGCTTGAGTCTCTGAAAGCTGAGCCCAGGCTGGTCCCACAGAGGAGCTCCCTGGCTGATTCTGTGACTGCCCGGTTTCCGCACCTCTCAGCTAGAGCAATGGTACATAGTCTGCTCATAACTGTTGCTTTCTGTGCTTCAGCTGGTTTTGTGCATGTCAATGCAGATCTAACACTGTAATGAAAATTGCGCTTACTAAAAATGAGAAGTCATAATGATACTTAAAAAAAAAACAAAAACAAAAAACCAGCTTGCAGATCACAATATGAAGTCTGCTGACTTTATGGTCCAAATTGGTACTTCTCAAACTTTGTAAAATGAAGGTTGCTAAAATGAAGATTGGTTCAGTAGAACTGGGGAGGGGTTTGATATTCTGCACATCTATCAAGTTCCCAGGTGATGCTGAGCAGCAGCCTTTAGTTCTGTCTCCATGAGGGATCTTGGAACCAAGTCAGTCACATCTCTGCACCAGGGTTTGTCCTCATGCTTGTTTTCTGTTGTTTCACAGAAATGGAGTGAGAATCAATGACGCGATACACACACAGAAGGAGGGACATGTTTGTGCTCCACATTAACATTTCTCGTGTTCCCTGTTTCCTGTTTTTAACCAATTGTCCAATCTGGGTATAAATTAGCCATAAAGGACTATGAGTAAAGACAATTTAAACTGTACAACGATCAGACTGCTGTGACCGGGTGATAGCAGCTGTGGGGCGAGTGAGTCAGGCGCCGGCTTCTGAGCACCGTGGATCCCGGCAGCTGCGTGTGCGCCTTCTGCCCAACACAGTCGGTTTTAGAGATATTTACAAATATTTAAAAAGTTATTAATTTTAAAAGTTGACACTGAGATAAGTGCTGTTGCTGCTTGTAATGATGGGCCTGGAAAACCTTTGTTAATCCCTGGGGCTTTGTAAGCCTTGGGAGGAAACCATGGACCAGTGATTCTTAAATGTTTTTGGTAGTGGGCTTTTAAGAATGATAAAAGCATGGACAGTCTCACAAGAAAATGTCCAGATGGACGTTTTACATGAAATCTCACAAAGTCTCAGGGGTTGATTTTTCTGATGCTGGTAACCAAATTCTGACCCTTGACCACCCCCTCCCCCCCTGCCTCCGCCGTTTCAAACCATCTTAAATGCAATACTCCTGATTACTTTCCCTGAAGTTCAGCTCTGACAATGCTTCTTTCCTGCTCATTTCCTGTGTAGCTCCCCTTTACGCCCAGCACTGTTTCCCCAAGTGTAGTTTGTGGCCCTTCTGTAAGAATTGGCTGATGCTAGTTAAAAAGGCCAGTTCCTGGGCCCCACATCAGAGTTTTGGGACCAGATTCTCTGGCTCTCAAGGCAGGGCCATTTCCTGGAGTTTGTGGGCCAGGCATTTCAGCATGAAGCTGTCACACCTCAGGTGAAATGAATGACATGTACCCACAGGCCAGATAGACATATTTTTTTGGTAAGCTCTGTTGTTTTGTTTTTTAAAGATTTTATTTATTTTTTAGAGAGAGGGGAAGGGAGGGATAAAGAGGGAGAGAACATCAATGTGTAGTTGCCTCTTGTGCGCCCCCTACTGGGAACCTGGCCCGCAACCCAGGCATGTGCGTTGACTGGGAATCAAACCAGTGACCCTTTGGTTTGCAGGCTGGCGCTCAATCCACTGAGCCACACCAGACAGGGCTTTTTGTAACATTTTTGAAAAGATGTTTATAAATTTTACAAATCTAACTTTTGTTAACAATAATTAATGTTCTTTCTCCAGAACTTTGATTACATTTATATATGGTTATACAAGAATTATATTTCAGTTATTGCCAATGTTAATGTGTGTAGTATTAAGCAGTTATTCATTTTGATTTTGCAGTTGTTGGGTCAAATTTTAGAGATGATACATTTCTTGTCAGTTCAGACATTTTTGTAGGCACTTGAAAAACAGGTGGGACCTGGGCATTGTTCAGCTGATACCCAGGTGAGCTGAACTGTTCTGGGTGGGATCTACAATCTGAATTTTTAACAAGCTCCCCAAGAAGAGTGCATTTTATAACTATTTGAATTAGGATTTAAGAGTGCAAGAAATTTTTAAAAGCAAAGAAAGAAACTCGTAAAAAGGGAAAAAAGTGCAAGAAATTACTGAAACAGCTGTTATGTGTTAATTTTGAAGTAATTGTTTATCTCCTAAAAAAGAAATTAGTCAAGGAGCTCTTAATTTCAAAGCCTTGTGAACTGTATTCTGACACTGGTGCCACCAAGAATGGTAAATGAGGAAGGGCATCAATTCTAGAGCTACTTGGTAGAATGTTCAGTCCTAAATATAGTTTCTTTACCTATTTATAGGATGTACAGCAATTTGAATAGGCTTTAAGTAGTTTTTGTAAATTCCTGTGTTTTAGCTGACCATTTTTGTTGAATTAAATTACATCATTTTATGGGATGTTTCATTTGTCCCTGTTGCAGAGGGTGGGCCTGCGGGGTGGGCAGGAGGGCTGCTGCTGCCTGGGCTGGGCAGGGAGACTGAGAGCGGGGGCAAGAAATGCGGGAAAAGAGAAGGGGAGGCTCTTGGCTGTGGCTCAGCCCACTCCAATCTAACACCAACTTTCCAGCCCTTATTTTCCTCTATTCCCTTCTTTCCATCTACTTGCTGGTTACCTCTCTGAATGTTTTACCTTGGGGCTAATGAGCCCCAACTGTAATCAATGAGTTGATGTGTTATGTGCTTGGCATAGGCCTGGCATAATAAGAGACAGTTCTATATTATTTCTGCTCTATGCAAGACCTGCTTCAGCCTAATGGTCCTACCTTAGGATTCTCATACACACTGTGTGCTGTTGCCACTGGGCCTTGACTTCTCTGACTAGAATGCCCTGCTTCTGCTGGCCCCCTGGGCGTGGATCAGAGAGGGTAAGATTTCCCAGTGCTCAGAGACCCTGTGCTCTTTGGCTAAGCAGTGGTGGCACTGGCCCTTCTGCCTCACATCAAGACTGTCGCTGGTCTTACATCCCATCGAGGAGTCTTCTTGATTTGCCTTTGTGTGCCCTGTGATCCCCAGCGGCACTGCACAAACCAATCCTGTTTGTAAAATGAACTATTTAAAACATGAAGCTACAGATCATCTGGTGGGAAGAGCAGACAGGGCTCTGGATGAGGCTCTGTCACTTAGCTTTGGAATTTCCACCTCGGTTTTTTCAACCATCAAATTGAGACAATTATGGTTTATTTCAGGTCTGAGATACACCCACATCACATCAATTGGATTAGTGTTCACATATGTTCAGATAAATTTGCTTTGGTTGGTTCAAACAGCTGGTAACACTGGTGTTGCTAACACACCTCAGAAGAATCCCATTTGAGAAAATCAGAGGTCCTTAAAAGGCACAAAAGGTTAACAGCCTAACAAAGGACCTGCTCTTCAATTTATAGCACCATTTCTTCACCATTTCAATCCATCTTCTGTGAATTTGGCCTCCAGTGTTGCTTAGGAAAAGCCCTCTTATTGTAGTCAAATCTTACTGATTTAGTTTATCACCTAAATGTTTTGAACAATACTAATGGCAGGAGCCAAGTGGTAAATTTATTAAATAGATCTATTTTATAGAACCTGTGTTGTAATCTATCACTGGGATTTGAATCCTCTTCTATTTTCAGGGCACTCACCTCTGGCTCAGCCTTCCATCAGAGCCTCTCCACACCTCACTTGATCCAGGTTGGCTTTTATCTATAAACAGGAACTGACAACAAACAGGTAAAGTGTCGATTTCCGACCTTAGTAGTTGCCAGCCTGTATTTCAGTATCTGAAATTAGGGCTAGTCTATAATCCATATACTGGGAGAATTGTATTTTGTTCTAACAAATGAAACCAGGAGTAGGCCTTGATATACTTTACTCTTCACTGTCAAGGGATAGCCTCCCAACATTCAATTCAGCTTCTCCAACACTTTAGTCACTAAACCCTGTAATACTATAAACCTAATATCCTAGTAGTAGATGCCTGCATGGCTTTTTAGGGGTTTGTAGATTAGGTCAAGTCCCATACCATGTTTGTGTCCTTTTGGGGAATGTAAAGGAACAAACTCACTCAGTATTTTCTTGGCCTAGTTTTGTTTAGGCCCCAGTTGAGCAGCTCTGGGTACAGACAGATCCACTGCCCACTTCTGTGGTTCCTTCCACACAAGACCGACTATAAAATAGAGTCTGCAAGTCAGGTGTTTCTGAAAACAAGTTTTATTTAAATAAGGGTTTAAATACATTACATAACATTAAAACTGAAGGTGAAAAACCCAAAAATCAGTTTGTTACTTCACATGGCATTGGGCAGCTGTTGCTAGTATGTTGTAAGCTCTATAGCTAGCTACATGACTAACACAACAGTTGGAAATTTGTTCCCTTGTCAAAAGTTTAACTCTGATAGAAGATTGGCCTCAAATTCTCGTGTTTGGACATCAGAGAGCTAGGATTTGTCTGATTAAAAAGACCTTGGTGGCAAGCCAGATATCCTCATCACCTCCGAGGGGTAAGGTGGCTGCTCTAAGCTCCATCCACCTGGTCAGGTTGGGGGATCTTTGACTACCGCTGACGCCCTCTAGTGGTAACAGATGCCGTTGCTGCCTTACCCCTCTCAGCTTCACCGCGCCTGTTCAGGTGGTGACATTCTCCGAGGGCAGGGAACGCTAGCGAGGAGCTTCTGGCCAGCCTGTGATCTTGGGGTTCTGGGCTTGGCTGAAACATCACGTTATTGCTTTGTTTCAGGCTGGACACTGCCAGGTGCCTACTGCTTGACCTCTGTTTAAATGAGGGACTTCAAGACTGGACAGCATGGCTCTTTTCAGTTTATTGCGTGAAGGAGTTACACTAGTCCAGGTTAAAAGCAGGCCCCGGATGGTTACATTATACAAGCTGTGTGGTTTTTAAACTTGTGACAAGGGACAGAAGGGAAATTCTACTCATTGCAAGAAAACCCTCACTTAAGCTTCAGTGAGCCAAAAGCACTTAAAACCCATGAACCTTCAGCTGGTCGTCCTTAGCCAGTCCAATCTGCAAAGAAAAATGGGAAAAATTTTAAAGAGTGGATATAGAGTTAAAGCCTCCAATTCTGGTACCAACACTCTTGTCTTTCTGTTTCTGCATTGGGCAAGGGGAGTCTAAAAGCTAAGATGCATACCTCAACCACCATGAGCACAGCACACTAGTTCTCAACCTGGGGTACTCGGTTCAAAACCAACAATATCATAGAATTTTAGCTCTTAGTGGGAACAGCCAAGCAGACATCCTGCTTATCTTTAGTACTTGTCTGCATGCAATTTGAATTTGCTATCTTTAAAGTAGATCTATTAAAAAAAGTAAACTCAGGGCAGACAAGTCCCTTTTGCTTTTTAAAGACATTTGCCTATGCACTTCAAATCTCAACCATTTTGCTTAGCTTTATAAAATGAACCTTGTTTCCCCAGCAGAAATTAAACGGAGTAGGCAGGATCTGAGATTAGCCAGGGCAGAGGCTCAAATGCTTCAAGTGACTGAACTCACCTCTACGAGGAACTGGCATATGTTCTTGCGCTGGTCACCCTGTAGCTGAATTACTTCTCCATATTCTGGATGCTCAATTACAGTACCATTGCAGGCAAATTTCTGCACGGCAAGCAAAGCAAATGAGGCCAAGCAACAGCACTAATAATCCCTTTCAGTAAATTAAACAACACAGCACTCCCATGTGAGCATGTTAAACGTGCATTTCCTACAAAGACCTACCTTCTTAAACGCCTTCACTAGTTTCTTTTTATCGTAATCATCAGCGATCCCTTGGACAGTAGTAAGGGTCTTCCTGCCGTTTCTCTGTTGAATTCTTATATGGATATAATCCTCAGTGCCAGCAGGAAGCAGATCATCACCCTTACTTGCATCAGCAAAGGGGTCTGGAAAGAAAGGTCAAGTTTCGAGCCGTTGTGGCTCAGATGCCACTGTCACCCTCCCACCGGATCTTCTGTACATGCAGAAAATAGTGAAATCGCTAAGGACTGAGGCAGATTATATACGTCCTTTGTGGGTTCTCCGCGAACAGGTCAGTCTAGGACGGCCAGCTTTCTGCGGAGTTTGGAAGCCTGGGCCTCCAGCCCCGCCCTCGGCAGCCGATCACGATCACGTGTTTGGGAAGCCAGGGCTGGTAGGCAACGCCCCACTCGGCTGATGCAACCAGCCGGAACCCGAGCTCCGAGGCGGGGCCAACTTCCCGCCCCATTGGCGCGCGTATTTGTCACTTAGGGCTGGTGCCACCTCCCTCTCCCAGGTCCGCGACAAGGGCGGTGACGTGAAGGACGTGACGCAGGGGTTGCGGGAGGGGGCGGGTGTGGCCCACAGTGGCCTTGGAGCCATTAGTAAATGCGCCACCCGAGACCCGGGCCGCCCAAGAACTGACCTCTCGTCCTACCCTTCCGGTCACACTCCGGGACCGACCTCAAGGCCCAGGCCCCTTTCCCATTGCCCACAAGGGCAGACATCTTCATTCCGCCCACATTTACGAGGGCCTGCAGGACCTGGAAGCTTTCCCGGCCTGGGCAGCCCTGCCGCCACACCCGGGCCTTCACCCCGCGAGGCCGTAACTTAGCTTACCGAAAGAGTGGAGGTTCTGGATAGCGGACATACGATACGATTCCTTTTCCTCGGTGGAAACGGCCTGCGGAAGGCTGCGGCGGGAGAAGGTGGGCAGGGGGGATGGAGCGTCGGGAAGCAAGGGGGGCTCAAGGGGAAGGTTGCTGAGTCCTCGGCGGCGGCTCAGCGACTGGGGCGGAGGGGCGGTGCCTGTATTCACTTATATAGCCGCCCCTGTGTCGCCAGCGCGTTGCCCTCACGTCTCGACCCCGCCCACGGCGTCATGCCCCAGCGTCCAGGTGCCGCCGCTTCCAATTGGCCCAGTGGCAGGGATGCCGGACGGAGCTTGCGCAGGAACTCGGTGCTGTGGGAGGGCGTCCTCTGACTCGGGAGAGAAGGAAGGGGGAGGGCAAGCTTGGTCTCGGCGCCTGTGCAGTGCGGAAGGAAGGTGTCGGCTGCGCAGAAAGCTGGCGGAGGTTACGGACGCGCCTGCGCACTATGTTTTCTGTCAACTTCCGCGTTTTTGACCCTGTTGCTGCAGTACCTGCTCCAAGAAGGAATTTTTTTGTGGGGTAATTGGTAGTCTTCAGAGGGGATTTAGGTCTGAGCCTCCAAAACAGGACAAATTACCACTATCTCGTACTCACCTAGTGACCCACTTTCTCTTTCTTTACAAGATTTAGGGTGCCACTTTAATCAACATGCAATAATATAACCCAAACTTTGTTAACATAAAAATAAAAAGGCCTTTTAAAGTGAGAGTCAACAAGCATTTATTTGAGCTCAATAAGAATAGATAACTGGGAAACCATTAATTCAAATGGAACCCCAAATGATGTTCCCATTAGGAGACCAGGCAAAGGGCATGTATGAGGAAAGAGAGCAATTACATCAGAAGGAAGGTATTTCTACTGGTGCAGACAGCAGACAACATGGTGATATTAATTTTATACGTGTTTAATTTTCAGTCCAATAGTCATAATATGACTTGCTTTCTTGTTATCTTTATAAGTAGTTCTTTGAGACAATGTTGTCCTAGGCCCAATCCAAAGGTTATTTTGTCATGTTTTAACATTCCAAGGTTTGAGGCATAAGAGTGCAAAGCAGTGCCTCTGGCATGGCAGCTCTGGCTACATTTTAAAGGGGATTTGTGTATATATATATAGAGAGAGAACCTTAACTATCATTTAGATTAGTTTATCATAATGATATCTAAGGTATCATTAGATGAATCTAACTTAAAAATGGGTTAATCTCTAAATTTATCATTTAGACAATCTAAGGAAAGAATGCCCAGCTCATTAGCATGAGTTCAAGGGAGAGTAACTGATTCTGGGGGCAGGAGAAGAATTCAGGCACCTGGAGGATGTTATTTGTGTCATACAAATTGTGTGGGGTAGAGCCTTCCCGGGTAGTAGATGAACTTTCCTTCAAAACAATCAACTTTCTTGCTCTTTCAATGTATTAATTGAAATGCTCTCAGTTGCAGGGGTAAATAAAGTGGTTTTAAACTCCAGGGTAGGTGCCAGGCAAGTAAGATAAAGGACTGCAGACAGCAAATGTGATGTAATGGGGTGTGTTGGGAGCTGAGTAAAGAGTTAAAGACTACACCTCTGGCTGGTGTGGATCAAAGGATTGAGTGCTGGCCTGCAAACTGAAAGGTTGCCCGTTCAATTCCCAGTCAGGGCACATGCCTGGATTGCAGGGCAGGTCCCCAGCTGGGGGCGTGTGAGAGGCAACAGATCAACATATACTTGCACATCGAGGTTTCTCTCCCTCTTTCTCCCTTCCTTCCCCTCTCTCTAAAAATAAATAAATAAAATCTTTAAATAAAAGAGGCTGCAGTAGCTACTCACCTGCAGCCCATTGTGCTAGATCTTTTTCAAGAGAACCTGGAAATCCAGATGTTTATTTAAAATAAAATCTCTTGATTTTTAAATGTTGCCGATAGATTGAATTTTTGGACAACACTGTGTTGGCACCATAGACTTCAAAGGGAGAGCCTGCTCAAGAAAACAAACCAACAAAAAACAAAAAACTCCGAGGTAGTAGAAGCTAGGTGGACTTAATAGTTTGTATTGATTTTGTATTTACTAAGTAATTTTTTGATTAATAATTTGGCTTCTGTGATATCAGGAAAGGGGAACTAGAAGTCATGGGCATCCAAGTTTCAATTCCACTCCAATCTGAAGAGCTGAGAATCCAACATGCCCTCCACATGGGAATCTTTACATTCACAGATGTGGCTCTACTCGAAAGGGGTTTGGAAAGAGAGAGTGAATGATGGAGCTCTTTCCAGGTGTGCAAACATACAAAAAATTAAAATAATACCGTGTTCCAGTTTATCAAGCTTACCTTTTAGGAAAAGAGCTTATTAAAGAAATTCTTTCCTTGCCTTGAGTCTGTAAAGATACTCGGTATTTCCTTTTGAGAGTCTTAAAGTTTGCTTTTCACTCTTAGGGCTTTAAGCCATATGAAATTTATTTTGTGTGTGGTGTGAGTAGGGGTCTTAATTTTTTCCCTCTATAGATAGCCAATTGCCCTGCACCATTTATTGAATAATACATCTTTGCCCCACTGACTCACCTCTCCTTCTCTGTCATAATTGTGTCTCTACATATGTGTGGGTTCATTTTCAGAGGCTTGGCTCTGTTCCACTGGTTTATTTATCTCTGAGCCACACTCTCTTAATTATAGGAGCTCTACCCAATGTCTTGATGTCCAGTAGAACGAGACCCTTCATTTTGTTCTTTTTTAGAATTATTTTGGCTCTTGTTGGCCCTAGCTCTCTGGTCAGGCTGGTGGTGTGTCACCACTCCCCATATTCTACACCACAGTTGTTCTAAGAAGCACCCTGAATTTTCTCATCTCAGGGTGTTTGTGCATGCTCTCCCTTTACTTGGTACATTCTTCCCTCCTCTTTGAGTTTGTACAAGAACTTTTAATATAATAACTTGTGGCCTAACTTATTATTATTATTTTTTATATCCTCACCTGAGGACTTTTTTTTTTTTTTTTTCATTGCTTTTAGAGGGAGAGGAAGCGAGGGCAGAGACATTGATGTGGGAGAGAAACATTGATCAGTTGCCTCCTATACGTGCCCTGACTGGGGAAGAAACCCAGAACCTAGGTATGTGCCCTGATTGGGAATTGAACCAGCAGCCTTCTGGTGTATGGGATGATGCTCCAAACAACTGAGCCACCTGACCAGGGCTCAACATTTGGATTTTTTCCGTTTGAACTCTGAGACTGCTTACGGAGGATGACTCTGCTCCTTGAACTTGGAAACTGCCTGCAGAATGAACAGTCTCTGAGCAATATGATTTCTGTTGATAAGTAACCCAAAAGCTTTTACTCTACAAGCCTGAATCAGAACTAGGACTGTGACGAATGCCCAATTATTCGCTACCCACTGTTCTTGCATCACAGCGCCACTTGCTGACCACTGGGTCAGCCTATAGTTGAAAAGTTCAGTTGCCCCCACCAATCAGAAGACAAATAATGTAACTTTGTGATCTTGTTTCTCCTAGCAACCCATCTCTGGTCATTAGCTCCTTGTAACTATTGTCTTTAAAAAACTATCCCTATTTCCTCCATTTTGTATGTTTTTTCTTTTCTTAATTTCCCCTCCATTTTGGAACATGTCTTTGGTTTGTACTGGGGTCATGTCCCTGATTTGCAAACCATATTATGAATAAGACTACCTTTTAGTTTCTTTTGTAATTTTTGTTAATGTCTTCATCTCCTACACATCATCCTTTAGGACTCAGCTGGGATTGTCTGTTCTGAGAAGATTGTGTTTGGAGCCCTTCTCTGTGCCCTCACTATTTTGGCATTTATCACACTGCGTTTTGCTTGTCTGTTCCTTGGACTGGCTACATAATTTACTGGGCCCACCTTATGTTCCTTCCTTAATTCCAAATGTATAAAAGGAATTGCAAAACTCACTTTTTGAAGTATTTGAGGTCTTGCTCCCAGGCAATGCCTTCAGTTTGGCTCAAATAAACTCTTATAAAAAATTCTTGCCATGGCTGGTGTGGCTCAGTGGACTGAGTGCTGGCCTGTGAACCAAAGCATCACTAGTTCGATTCCCAATCAGGGCACATGCCTGGGTTGCAGGCCAGGTCCCCAGTTGGGGTGCACGAGAGGCAACCACACATTGATGTGTCTCTCCCTCTCCTTCTCCCTCCCTCCCCCTCTTTCTAAAAATAAATAAATAAAATCTTAAAAAAAATTTCTCTACAGGTTTGGACGTTCTTACCTAGACTCCCATGAATCCGACCCTGCCCCTTCCCCTGTTTATCTCCCTGCTATGCTGTGAACTCTACTGCGAATGTGTGGTAGGTACCTGGCCCACAATGGGTGCTCAATCCTCTCAAGTAAACATGTAGACATACATTATATATGCTCAGTTACTAGGAATGACTCTAGGCTATGACCTCTTCAACCCTTTAAAAAAAAAAATTCTCACTCGAGGATATGGTCATTGATTTGAGAGAGAAAGGAAGGGGGAGGGAGAGAGAAAGAAACATTACTGATCGATTGCCTCCTGTCTGTGCCCCAACTAGGGATCGAACCCACAGCCCTTTGGTGTATGCGCTAACCAACTGAGCCACCTGGGGGCAGGCCTCCACCCTTCTTTTTTAAAGGTCTGACTCTGGGCTCCAAAAGGAGCTGCTGGACCTGGCCTCTTGGTGTAGGGCAGGGACGGGGCCCTATGTAAGCCACATTTCCCAGCCTCTCTTGCAGGATCTGTTTACCTTTCAGGGTTCTCTGTCATCTCCCATAAAAGGAGGACTGCGTAATTTCTAAGGCCTTTCCCAGGTCTGAAGTCCAAAGCTCTGTGCTCCCAGGTTGGGAGCATTTTGAAGGAGGAGCTACAGGGGTCCACCCTCCAGTGCAGAGGTGGTTCTGGCCTTGGGAGCTTATGGAGTAATAATGGAGTTAGAGTGAATTAGTCTGAAAGTGACACGTGTGCCCTCTGTTAATACAGTTCTATTCGTGACTGTGCTTCTAGGTCTGAGTTCCTGGCCCCAGCAGCCAGGGTCAGGGTACAGAATGCTGGCTCTGGGGTACCTGAACTTGAGTATCACCTCTATGTCTTCCTGTCCTGGGAGACTCAGTCTCTCCCAGCCTCCATTTTCCTCCTCAGTACAAAGGGATAATGATACCTTTCCCTTAGGCTTTTTAAGGGGATTTAAAGAGGAGAAAATATGTGACAGGATAAAGATGTAACTATCAAATCACTAAATAGATTATGCCAAATTCTCAGAGGGGAAAGGAGAGAGATCCTCTGAGAGCAGCAGGGAACAAGAGCAAGCCCCTCAGAACAGGGATGGGATGGAGGTGGAATCTCTCCATGTGATCTCCTTGGGCATGGCTGTGTGGGACACCTGGGGGCCCTCAGCCTCGATGAAGTTCCCCAGGGCCCCAAACTTGGCAAGGAAGCAGTGGTATCTCCCTCCAGGAAGGGATTATATCTGCTTCAGAAATGAGTGTCTCCATGATCACCAGGGCAGATGGATGTTCTGGTCCAAGCGCCCTTCCCCCCCTACCCACTCCCCTCAAGCTCTGGTGCTACAGAAAAGGGTAAGGATGCCCAGAGAGAGTCCTAGGAAACTCTGGTGCCCTTGTTACATCCAAAATCAATTTCTGGGCAGCCTGGTGGGATGTTAACTGGCACAGGATTTAACTTGATTTAAAGAAAGTCAGGTAAATGTGATATTCCTTGCATTCTTTATTGGGGAGCTATCACCCATGAATGTAAATGGCTGAAAGAGTGCATGCCCCTCCCCCACCCACCGACCTCTGCGCGCACACACAGAAGTTCCCAGTGAATGAAGGTATTATTCTTGCCACCTGGGTTTGCTTAGTTCTGCCCCAGTGTGAGATGTGTATGTTAGTTGTTTGCTGGTTCTGACCCTGTGGGGTCCTACTGGCAATACACAATACATCATCCCTTCAACATGAGGAAGCCTGTGGGCTGCAGGAAATGGCTTTGATCTTGATCCAGGTGGTGAAAATTCATTGAGCTGGACCCTATATGGCAGTGTGCTCTTGTGTGCATGTCACTTACACTCTACCTGCCCCCACCCTCCGTCCCCAACCCAGCCAGGCTTTTTTTCTTGTTCTCACATGTCTTCCCCTTGCCACGGACTCACTTCTGCTAACCCAAGGCAGGAACTGCTGCTCAGTTCCTCTTTGCCTCTTTGCTGGCAAAGTATCTCTGCCTTCTCCATCCTGCTTTCCACTCCTTCCCCTCCTCTCCTTCCTCCTACTCCAGGAAGTCATCCAGGAGCCCCTGCAGATGGGATGAGGGGAGACAGCCTTGTTTAGGAAGGGGGATGAAGATTGCCTGGTTTTCCTCCCCTGGGCAGTCAGCCTGAGTTCACCAACGAAGTAGAGAAGGGCCAAGCCTGGCACCTGTCTTTAAGGAGCTCACAGCTTAGCAAGACTTCAGACTCTGGAATTATCAAAACAGGTGCACAGAGGTCCCTGCATTCTGTGGGGGCGCTGGCATAGAGTCCCCTAGTGTGTGTGTGTGGGGGGTGTGGACATTTCAGATGGACAGGAGAGCACTGGGCACATTGTATGGAAATAAGTTAAGATGTCATCCCTCTCCCAGGGGAAGCTGACAGCTCCTCCAACCTCCTTTCATTTTATTTATTTGTTTTTAAAAAGCTGATATACGTCACATAAGGGCCAGCTGCAGGAAGGCCTCTCTGTGTACCCAACAGCACATCAGTGGCAGTGCTCAAATGCTTTCCACAGACTTGAAGAACTTTCCAACCAATTGGGAAGGAGGAAATGGTTTGTACTGAAGATCCAGGAAGGTGAGGAACGGGGGAGTGCTGAATGTGGCAGAGGCGAGGAGAGGCAGAGGGCAGCAGGCACGGGCAGCGGGCAGCGGGCAGCGGGCAGCAGCGCTGGAGGCTGGGCCTGGCTCAGGGCAGCTGGGGCCTAGAGGGCTTTGAGCCAGGGCCTGGCGTAAGCAGCTCTGCCTTTTAGGAAGAGTTCCCTCCTGTTCCCCTTTCTCCTCGCCAAAACCAACCATTCACTGAGGCTGCTGTGAGCCAGTGAGAGTGGTGTCCTGAGCTGGCACTTGCCCATGCTCAGCAGCTCCCCACTCGTCACCACTTCACAGGGTACAGCTGGTGTCCCCCCACTGGCCTGTGACCCCCTTTCAGCTACACCTCTGCACCTCACCCCCAGCACTCAGCTCCTGGGGGTGACATGGACAGCCTCTGCTCTACTCTGCAACCTCTCATCTTCTCCAAATTAAATTCAACTCCCAAAGCGCCATGG
This sequence comes from Furipterus horrens, assembly GCF_987537825.1. Taxonomy (NCBI): domain Eukaryota; kingdom Metazoa; phylum Chordata; class Mammalia; order Chiroptera; family Furipteridae; genus Furipterus; species Furipterus horrens. Next base: position 79,579,547 of record NW_028327181.1, on the reverse strand, counting down.
CAGCTATGGGCCACAGGTTGCTTTTGAGCCCTGGAAATGGGGCTAATCCTATTTGGATGTGCTATAAGTATAAAATACTTGGCTGAGCAAAGGGTGTGCCAGCTTATGGGACGCCTAGCAAGCAGATGTGCTTAGAGACAGCAAAAAGGCTTTATTCTATTATTATACATTTGAACACAATTTATTTTTGTTTCAAATCAAACTCTACAAGCTGTTTCCGAGTTGCTTTTTGTCCTGTAATAATAGGTAAGGAGGTATGCTTCTGTTATACGTGTGTGTATTTTGGGGAGGCATGGGGTGGCTAAAAAAAATTACCTGTAAGGGGAAGGAGGGAATAGGGTAGAGAGGACAGGGATAGAAGCTGAATTTCCTTTACTTTATCATGTTTTGGGGATCTGATTTTGGAACCATGTAAATAATTACAAGTATAATAACTGAATTAGATGAAAACATATCAAATATGCTTATTTTAAATACATTTGAATTCACAAGTTTATAGTAAAGAATATACTTATTAGTCTCCTTTACCTCATTACTCTGGAGATTAATCTCATTACTTTGAAAATGGCAATAAAAGGAAATCATTGTCCTTGCCTTTCCTCTAAGAACTTGCTGTAGTGGAACCCAGTTGTAGATGCGTGTATGGGGGCGGGAGGAGCTGGGTTCTCTTTATAGAAGTATTCCAGGTTATAAATGAGGAAGAAATGATACAGTTAGAATATTGTCATTTCACAACCCCTAATGAATTAGTGGCTCTGGGCTTGATCATCAGTGGCTGTTAAAGTCATCGAAGGAGAAACAGCATAGTTCTCCAGGACCATCTATGAACTGCCCCTGCTAAGAGGGAGAAGGAAGCTCTAAAAGTGATCAAGACTTTAGGTCTAGCCCTGGCCCAGTAGCTCAACTGGTTAGAGTGCCGTCCTCATACACCAAGGTTGTGAGTTTGATTTCGGGTCAGGGCACACACAAGAGTCAACCAATGAATGCATAAATAAGTGGAACAACAAGTTGATGTTTTTTTTTTTTTCTCTGTCTCTAAAAAATCAAATATGAAAAAGACTTTAGGTCTAACTAGCAAGTTTTAAGAAATGCAGAGGACAGAGGAACATGTTAAGCTACAACATGGGAATTCCATCAGCAAAGTTCAGACTGGAAACTCTACAGGACCAGTGATCTTTTCTACAACAAATAAATTGTTGGAGGGGGAAAAAAGAGACAGAGGACAGTCTTATAGTTTGAAAGACTCTAGGTACTTATGCTCAATTGCTCTCTGTAGACTATATAGATCCTGAATTTTTTAAATTTTCATTTATAAGAGAGTTAAGAAATTTAAACACTGACCAGAAATTTGATTATATTAAGTGTGACATTGTGATATGATAAGAAATATATATTTGGTTTTTGTCCCCAGTTCCTAACACAGGGCTCCTGAAATTCTTGTAATTTCTTAAGTGATAAGGGTGCCAGAACCATCTTTTATGATATTAAATTCCTCTGGGTTCTTGGCCCAAGATCCTTGGGACCAATCTCTAGAGCTATGATGTCTTTTTGTATGCTAATGAGATGACTGGGGCAGGGGCTGGGTGGGGCTAGATGCCTCAGGATGGGGGCTGGTGCCAGAGGAACCAACCCTGGATTGGAGGGTTGGAACTTTCAGCCCCACCCCCAACCTCCTCTGGGGAGCGGGGAGGGACTGGAGATTAAATTAGTACCAATAATTTAATCAATCATGCCTGCATAACGGAACCTCCATAATAAGTTTAAACAACAGATTCAGGGAAGCTTCCAGGTTGATGAACACACGGATGTGAGAGGAGGGTGGCAAAGCCCAACTCTGTGGGAACAGAAGCTCCTGCACTTTCTACCTCTCCAGCTGGCTGTTGATCTGTATTGTATTTTATAATGATAGCCTTTATAATAAACTGGTAATAGTAAGCAATGTGTTTCCCTGAATTCTGTGGGCTATTATAGCAAATTGTCAAACCTGAGAGAGGGCAGTGGGACCCCCTGATTTGTAATCAAGTCAGACAGAACTGTAGGTAACCCAGGGACGCCCTATTTGTGATCGATGACTGAAGTGGGGGGCAGTCTTGACCAAGTCCTTAATCCGCGGGGTCTGTGCTGTGCTAACTCCAGGCAGAGAGTGTCAGAACTGCTTGGGATGGAAAATCACACATTTGATGTCAGAAGTCTTGTGAGTAGAGAAATAATTTTCCTTCTTTAAGGAATTATTATTAATTATTTTAGGTTGATGATTGCATGTAATTACATTAGAGAAAAAGGGTTTTACTCTATAGGTCGTCGTCGTCGGCAGCCATCCGTCTCGAGAGACGATGGTGTAGCTTCTTAAGTGTCTATCTGCACCGCCGAGAATGGCTGTGCAGTCCAACTCGGGAGTGACACGACATCTATCTCCTCCCGTGTTGAATCGACATCTTGCGATGACGCTGGAGTGTCCTCTCCAGTGGAGCTGAAGCTACAGAGCCTGGGCAGGGTGATATGGAGGGTCTGCTGTTGCCCATGCAGCAGACCCCCCCTCTCTTCGCAGCTGAAGGGTCCAAGGGAAAGACGGAGTCGATACAGCTTGGGTTCAGGTGCGCCGCAGGAGTTGCCGGTGTTGACTACAACGTCAAACCGCCTTAGGGACTCCGGCTCCGGATTTTCTGTCGGGGTTTACTCCCTTAGCCTTTCCCCAGAAGAGGTATGCCGCAAGGCAGCGGAGGTTTTTTGGAGTCAGAGTTTTCCTTCTCTGATGTACCCTGACTGGAAGATCGAACCAGCGACACTTAGCTCGCAGGCCGACGCTCAATCCACTGAGCTAAACCAGCCAGGGCCACTCTATAGGTACATATTGAAATATTATGTATGAAATGCTATGATTCTCGGGATTTGTTTGAAATTAACATGTGGAAGGAGGAGGGAGGTGGGTGAGGTACAGATCAAGACTGTCCATGAGTTGATAATTGTTGACTTTGTGTGATGGATGCCTGGGGGTCTATTATATCACATTTTTCTATTTTGGTGTATGTTTTTAAGTTTCCATAATATAAGAGTGACAACTATGTATCTTGAATCTCTTTCTGTGCTAATATACAGAATTCTACAACAGCATTTTTACTGGCTGTGTACTATTCTTTTGTCTGGATGTTGCATAAAAAATGTAACTGATTTTCTTTTGTTGGGCACCTAGATTGTCTCCAATCCTCTGTTCTCATCAACACTAAATGAACATCCTTGTGGATAACTCAATGTGTCTTTCTTAGGATAAATTCCTCTGAATGGATTTTCTGGGTAAATACATAAGCATATCTTTAAGGTGTCTGCCAAATTGCCCTCCAGAAACAAATTGGTTCACATTGCCTCCAGTAGCCCTCAAGAGGGAGGTTCTCACCCCTCTCTCCCAGTGATTTCTCATACTCCTCCCTCCCTGGGCTTCTGTGATGCTCTCTCAGATCTCTGCTAAGAGCTTTACAAATCCTGTTCATCACATTTAGTTGTCACATTGACCCAAACGATGCGGGTACTTTTATTATTGCCATTTTATAGATGGGGAGACAGGCTCAGAATGGGTAAGTAACCAGTCTAAGGTCACACAGAACCTAATAAGCTGTGTTTTGCTTGCAGAGCTGCCTGACTGGGGGCCTGGCCTGATAACCACTGACTATACTGATGGGCAGTCTCCCTCTGCCTTCTCTCCTGGCTCCCCATCTCTCCCTGGGCTCCAATTGATACAGCGCAAGGACTTGGGCCTGGGAATAGAAAATACCAGGTGGCCAGGAAGGCAAGTTAAGACCAGGTAGTCAGCAGGAACTCAGGCAAAAATGTCACCACCCTTCCACTCCCTACTCAAAAACGTAGAGGTAGCTGATTTTATCTCCTTTCTAACTGCCTGCTTAAACTATTGACCCCCGTTTGCAGTTGATCAAGGTTTGACCTCTCTTCAACCTTCCTAGGGTAGGTGCAGTGAGCAGCCCGCCATCTTGCTCCCACAGCAGCACAGGTGCTAACATAGTTACCAGGCAACACAGCAGGAAGAGGAAGTCACCCAACCTTGAAATAAAAAATTCTGCAAGCCTGCCCTTTTCAAAAAAGCCAGCCTTTTCACACAAGCCCGTTTTGTCCCCAGCTTACAAAAGCAGCCACAGAGAGCCAGACCCCAAGCCAGTTCAGGGACCTTCCTTTCCTCTGCTCTGTCTCCCTTATGCTGGGTTTCCTCTCAATTTCCATCTTGAAGAACCCCAGGACCCCAACACCGGTAACATTATAAGGTCCCCAATATTCCTGCTCTCTTGAGCCTCTTAGTTCTTCTGTGGCAAACGCATTCCCCATCTATGAAGATGACTCCTAAATTTGCACCTCGGTTTAGTTCAACTTCATGGGTTTCTACTTCCAGGTCTGCCTCTGGAGGGGGTGTCAGGATCACAGCGGCCCAGCGAACCAGGAACATCTCTGCGGCACAGGTGATTGGCTCAGGGCTCTGCTGCCCCCTGTCTGAACCTTCAATTGTCTGGCTCTTGGTGTCCTCCTATGTGAAAGTGGGGAGACAACACACAGGGCTGGGGAACACTACAGTAATTTCTCAAAAAAAAAAAAAAAAGAAACATAAAATTACCATATGATCCTTACACATATAATGGAGTATTATTCGGCCTTAAAAAGGAATGCAATTCTTACACACGTTACAACACAGAGTAACTGTGAACACACTGTGCTAAGTGAAATAAACCAGCCACAAATAGACAAATACTGTATCATTCCACTTATATAAGGTATCGAGCGTGGCCAGGTCATAGAAACAAAGTAGCATGGTGGTCCCCGGGGGCTGGAGGAGGGGAGAATGAGGAGTTACTATTTAATGGGTAGAGTTTCAGTCTGGGGTAATGAAAAGGTTCTGAAGATGGAGTGTGGTGCAGGTTGTAACAACAATGTGAATGTACTTAATGCCACTGAATTGTACACTTAAAATTGTTAAAATGGTAAATTTTATATTATGTATGTTTTGCCACAATAAAACGCACATGCTTGAGCAGGTGCGTACATGATCACCAAGTAGGTTAAATGAAATTAACACACGTGCATCCCTACTGTGATATTTAATAAGCACCCCAAAATTAGCATGCCCTGGACTGAGTTCCTATAATCTCCCCTCCCCCTCAAACCACAGCCTTTCCACCGCAGGCGATGGCAGCTCCGCCCTGTGGAGATAGCACCCTTGACCCTTCCCTCTCACCCCACACCCATAGCTTAGGAAACCTTGGGGCCCTCTGCACAGTGTACCCAGAGCCTGACACTGCTCACCGCTCCTCGGCTCCTGCCCAGGACTGAACCGCCATCATCCCCGGACTAGATTATTGCGAGAGCCCCCAGCGGGTCTCAGAATTCTGCCAGTCTCCACAGGTTCCCCGAGGCCTCTCGTGGTCATTCTGTTACCTCTCTCAGCTCACACCAGCTACTTTACTCTCCACCCCCAGGAGCTCCCTTGCTGGGCCTAGAACATGCCAGAAATGCTCCCACTTTGGGGTCTGGTGGCTTCTCCCCATATATTCACGTGCTCCCCCGCCCCCCAAAGTTTATAGAGGAGGAAAACATAATTTTACCTCTATTCTTCTAAGTTCTTGGCTGAGACCCCTCTGTAATAAAAGATTAACAAGAGAGAAGCAAACAGAAGTTTATTAACATGTATATGTCATGGGAGATACCCAGGAAAAATGAATAACTCCCCACTCCCCCAGGTGGCTTAGAATTCAGACCAAATACCAAGATAATGAGGAGAAGGGGTGAGAAAATACAGGCCTGTTAAGGAAGAGTAAATGATATTTAGAAAAAATGAACGGGCCCATAAAATAGCTGGGAGGCATGGGGCTGTGCCGAAGTTTGGATGTGGTATTGGCTCTGCATTTCCTCTCCCGAGGCCAGAGTCAGCCCTCCCCTGTTGGTGGGGAGAGGACTTATAACAGCTGAGTTCCTTCTGGAGCATCTCTCTTTAGGCAGATAAGGGGGGTTTAGAGAAAGTCACTCGCTGCATTTGCTGCTTTTCAAGTGCCTACACCTAAAAATAGTCACTGCTCCAAAGTAGCCTATTCTGGGTGGCCTGTCCTGCTATCTTGCCACCTCAACGTTTTAGTTAAAGGCCTCCTTTGTACTGAGGCCTTTCCTGACCACTGTTTTAAACTGCAGCCTCTGGTCCAGTCCTCCATACTCCTTCCCCTGTGTTATTGCTCCTTATTCCCATAGCATCTTCTTGTAGGCCATGCAATTCACTCATTTATTAGGGCTGTTAATTGATGTCTGTCTCCCCCACTGGAACCTAACATGATTTACCCCAAACCATTTAGCATCATGGTCGGGGCTCAATAAATACGAGTCAAAGGCATGTATGCATTATGTGATTTTTTTACTATAAAGTCTGTATACATGTGAGTAATGGCTACTGCTTCTGCTCTTATAAGTTTATTATTTCTAGTTGTCTGAAGGACGTCTTTACTGGGATGTCCTGATTGCAACCCAGACCGAAGTCCTTGTCTTCTGCTTGGCCCCGACTCTCTTAGTTCCCCCATTAGCACTGTGTGTTTTCCTCCGCTCTTTCCCCAGCACCTGTTCTGTTCCTGCTGCAGCCATTATGCTCTTTTCCTGAAGAGACCTCTGGTCAAGCTGCACCGTTGCTCTAAGAACTTTGCTGGCTCCCCATGGATGGAGGATTAAGTACAAACTCCCTAGACTGGCGCTCAAACACTTGCCCATTAGGCTCCCAAATGACCTTTTCCTCTCCTCTTTACACCCGATCTGGGCTTGCGGCAAACTGGATTTTCCTTAGAACCCATGTTTTCCTGCCTCCTCCCTTTGCGCAGGGTCGGCGCTCCCCCTGGAGCACCTTCCTACATTTTGGCTTGCTCCAGATCCTGCCTGCCCTCTGAGGCCCACCGTCAACATCATTTGCTGCCTAAAGCCTTTCCCGAACCTCCTCTAGTGCATGGTCCCTCCATCTTTTGGAACTCTTGGCATGACCCATTCTGGTGGGTATCTGATGATGAGTTGTGTTCCAGACCATGTTATTTGGTAGCCTCTCTGCCAGACTGTAAGCTCCTTCAGGTCATGGGCTGTGCCTTCTTCTTTGCTATATCCTAGGAGCCCCAACATAGTGCCCACTTTTCGCTCAGCCCGAGTGTTCCTTCGAATTTTTGGCCGCATGCGAAGTTGTAGAACAGGCGCGCTTCCTGCTATGACCACAAGATGGCAGCATAGACCGGGCTTCGGGACTGAGATGAGTTCCCAGGTTTCTTCCACTTTTCCGGGAGCCAAAGCCCCAACAGGTAACCCCGTCCCCATGAGGTGGGCGGGGAAGGTCCTTTCTCTAGGGTAAGGGCACCAACTGGGGGCCTCTCGTGAATGTGTGCATGTGCTTCCTGAGCTGCCCCTTCCCGAGGTCTCTCCTCTGTGGTCCCTTTTCCAAGAGAAACCCAGATGGGGTGGAAGGAGCGCTGGGTAGGGGGTCGGCAGGTTTGGGTCCTGGTTCTGTACTGCGACCTTAGGCTAGTATTATCGGTGTACCAGGAAAGGGCCATCACCGAGTCCAGCTCATGGAAAATGCTCGTGAATATTCATCTTCTTGTCCTTTCCCAGCCACCCATGTAAAATGACGGCTGCGCTAAGGATCCCACTTTCACCACTTTCTCTACCTTTCTGGGATTCTGTGTGGCCCAAAAGAGGGGCGAGAGGAGGTTCCTGGGTCTATAGAGGGCCCTGTCCCCATCTCAAGGCCTACTTATTCCCCTAATTGAGGCAGGAGGAGCCCCATCCAGCCATGTTTCGTGAAAAACACCAGGTTTCTTGAAATTTCCTGCCCTTTGACGTTGAGTAAGCTTCACAGTCTCGCTGCAGCTGCTCCCGAATAGACGAGGGGCTGCACTTCCGGTTGGCAAATTACAAGTAAATTACAAGTGCCAAGTCAGTGGTAGCTGTACTACTACTACTACTACTACTACTACTACTACTACTACTACTACTACTATGTCCCTTCCTGCTCCAACATTTAAAATTTTAATTTGAGACAGAGAATAGGAGACTAATGGTGGGGATTCAGGGATGCCTGAAATGTGTTTGCCAATGGAGCAGGGGAGAGGAAAGTGGAAGGACAAAGATGTCTGTGGAGGGTCAGGGCCGGCCTGGGGTCCCCTGGGAGAAGGGCTATGTAGGGAGGGGGAGGAACTGCCCATGGAGGTTGAGCCTTTCTCCCTGGTGGGGCTCCTCCGGGTGTGGGGAGGCTGGGGCGAGTGAGGGCAGTGCCAGGCCTGCCCAGCAGAGGGCGCCCCGAGTACATGGGGCTCTGTCTTGGGTTTTCTCTACCTTCTTATGTGACTGGATTTATTTTCCTGAGCTGTGAGCCTCTGCACCGTTCTCCTGGCATGCGATGGGGTGGGGGTGGGGTACTGCTGGTTAAGTTGGGCAGCTGTGGGTATCGTCACGGTTTGCAATTGTTGGTTCATGTCTCTAGAGGCAATTGTGGATTTCCCTATAATCAACACAGTAATCCATCATTCACTCAACTAACACCATGGAGCATCCACCAAATGTCAGGCATTGTATTGGGGGGAGTACTTCTGGTAACCAACACCCATGATCTATAAGACAGAGGACAGTCCGGGGTATTGGGGGGCACTGAAGAAGAAGTGTAGCACCCTTCTTATCACCATCCCTCTCATGGGCACCATCTCTGAGGTCAGTGGTGTTAGGCCTCTTTTGTAGTGGAGAGAATTCATGTTCAGAGAGGTTAGGTACTGGGCCCAAGACAACAGAGCCAGTAAGAGGATGAGCTGGGATTTGCACCCAGTGCCTGGCTCCAGAGCACCCTCTCACCTGCCCTGAGACTGTCTCTTCCAGGGAATGGCCAGAGATGATGTGATGGGGTGAGAGGCTGGTGTGAGGACAGGGAAGTGACTCCATCTGTGAATGCTTCAAGGGGGAAGGAGCTTGTAGGTTGGGGAGGCTACAGGGTGGCTGACTTCATCCCAGAATGAGGAAGAACTGCCCAGTCATAGGGTGGGCAGCCGAAGGTATAGACATGCCTACCTCTCCCCAGACCTTGTGGTGGCATTCACTCAGTGCTGGAGGCTCTTCCTGGCACTGCCCCTTCTCCCTCCAGCTTGGTCTTGCCTCCTCTGCCTGGTACCCTCTGTGTTCCTGCCTCTCAGTCCTTCTTTTGTCAACTTGCTGGGCATGCCCTTCATCTCTAGGCCTTTGCACATGCATGGTCCTTCTTGGTCTGGTTAACTCACCCTTTCTTTCTTTCTTTTTTCTTTTTAAAGTATATTTTATTGATTACGTTGTTACAGTAGTCCCAATGTTTTTCCCTGTGGTCCCCTCTGCCCAGTACCCGCCTTCCCTTCAGCAGTCCCATTCCCCTTAGTTCATGTCCATGGGTCATGCATTTAAGTTCTTTGGCTTCACCATTTCCTATATTATTCTTAACTTCCCCCTGTCTATTTTGTACCAACCAATTATGCTTCTTAGTCCCTGCACCATTTCCCCTTTTCTCTCCCTCCCCTCTCCCAGCTGATAACCCTCCAAATGATCCCCATATCTATGGTTCTGTTCCTATTCTAGTTTGCTTAGTTGGATTTTGTTTTTATTTCTTAGATTCAGTTGTTGATAGTTGTGTTTGTTGTCATTTTAGTGTTCATAATTTTGATCTTCTTTTTCTTAAGTAAGTCCCTTTGACATTTCATATAATAATAGCTAGCTGATGATGAACTCCTTTAGCTTTACCTTGTCTGGGAAGCACTTTATCTGTCCTTCCATTCTAAATGATAGGTTTGCTGAATAGAGTAATCTTGGTTGTAGGTCCTTGCTTTTCATCACCTTGAATACTTCTTGCCAGCCCCTTCTTGCCTGCAAAGCTTCTTTTGAGAAATCAGCTGATAGTCTTATAGACACCCCTTTGTAGGTAACTCTCTGCTTTTCTCTTGCTGCTTTTAAGATTCTCTCTTCATCTTGAGCCTTTGGCATTTTAATGATGCTGTGTCTTGGTGTGGTCCTCCTTGGGTCTAGCTTGTTTGGGGCTCTCTGTGCTTCCTGGACTTGTATGTCTATTTCCTTTGCCAAATGTGGGGAGTTTTCCTTCATTATTTTCTCACATAAGCTTTCAATTTTTTGTTCTTCCTCTTCTCCTTCTGGCAGCCTTATGGTTCGGATGTTGGCATGTTTAAAGTTGTCCCAGAGGTTCCTAAGTCTCTCCTCACTTTTTAAAATTCTTGTTTCCTCATTCTGTACTGGTTGACTGTTTTTTTTCTTCCTTATGTTCCAAATCATTGATTTGAACCCCAGTTTTCTTCCCTTCACCATCAGTTTTGTGTGGATTTTCCTTTGTTTCATTTAGCGTAGCCTTCACATTTTCCCTTATGTGTTTGCCATACTTAAGCATATCTGTCAAGCTTGTGAGCATCTTTATCACTAGAGTTTTGAATTCTATGTCTGTTAGGTTGGCTATCTCCTCATTGCTTATTCTCCCACTGGTACCTTGATCTGTTCCCCCTTTTGGGCCATACTTCTCTGTCTCCTCATCTTGACAGGCTCCTGTGTTTGTTTGCCTCTGTGTCTTAGGTAGAGCTGTTGCACCTGTTACATTGTAAGGGGTGGAACCTTAGGTATTAGTCAGTACAGGTGACCCGTTTCACCACAATGTGGTGCTGTGGGGGGGGAGGGTTCTAAGAGGGAATAATGACACTTGCTCAGCACTCGCCCCTTTTTCAGGTACTTCTCCCACTTCTGTATGGGACTGGTGCCTCTCTAGTTGTTGCCCTGGTTGTTGTTCCCAGAGTGGGTGTGTCTGTGGACGTTCTAGGACTATGGGGACCCTTTAAACAAGCGGACTCTGCTGAGAGAGTGGCAGTTTCTTCCTCCACCCCAACCCCCATGGGTTTGCACAGTCAGAAGCAATGAGGCTTTATTTTCCCCAGCATTGGAGCCGTGAGCTGTGTGTGCAGTCTGGTCTGAGGCTGGAAGCACTCCCCAGGTGTCCCTCCCTACTTTTTAAAACGTGTGACTGCGCTTTCCACCGTCCTATTGCTGCTGCCGCTGCTGCCACCACCACACTGCGTCCTGTCCACCCCAGCTCTGCCCTCCTACTGTCTAGATGAGTATTTCCTCTTTATATCTTTGTTTGTTGGACTTCCATGAAGCTTGATTTTCTGGAATTTATGGTTGTCTCTAGTTTTGAGGTAGTTGTATTCCTTCTTAGTTGTGGAGGGAGATGCAGCATGCCTGTCTAGGCCTCCACCTTGGCTGGAAGTCTAACTCACCCCTTCTGTAGGCTGCTTGAAACCTTCAGTGACTCCCAACAAGGTCAGGCTGCCTTGTGGGCTGCTCTGTTCCCCCTGTAGGTGCCTTACCGCTCCTTACTGCACATCATTGGGTCATAGTCTATCCCACCAGACTGTCAGCTCCATGAAGCAGGACCACACTATCTGCTCTCAGATATTTCTCCGGTGTCCAGCAGTCCTACGAATGCTTGCCTCTGAAATTTGTTGAAAGAATGAGTGCATAGTGAATGAAGGAAGAATGCAAAGCCAAATGGATGGGCGGGAGAACGTGAGTCAGCAGACCCGCAAGTCCCGTGTTATCGCCTTCTGGCCACAGCTCATATTTTTACTCAACAACCCAGGAATTGGAGATTCAGTGCATCTAGCGTGTGCCAGGCACCCAGCTGGGCACTGTCACATGTATTCTCACCTATCAAATATCAAACAGGGACAAGATGAAATGTTTTCAGGGGACAACAGCATGGAGGCTTCAGTCCCTGCTCAGAATAACTTGCGCATTTGTCTCAGCCTTTGAAACCTGACTGTACCCTCCCTGCACTCCCCATTTCAGCCTGTTTGGGCACCTGGTAGCACTTCCGGAGAAGGCCACAAGGTGGCGGCAGAAGCCAAGAATGGGGTTCTGAGCACGCCTGCCAGTCCCCAGCCGCCAGCAGGGGACGCTGCTGCTCTGCCGGGTGCGCAGTCGGTCAGGTTTACCAGCGAGACTAGGGAGGCAGGTCAGTCCTGTCAGGAGTAGGGGTCGGTCTGAGCCGCCGCAGGGTGGTAGGCTGTGTGACAGCCTCATTCTTTCTCATTTGTACATTGCGATCTTTCTATATTTATTTTTTATTTTTAGGAAAGAAAAATATAGGGTTAACACACTCTTTTAATTTGTTTTTTAAATAGTTTTAAGGTTTAAGAGTGTTTGAGCTCTGGCTGGTGTGGCTCAGTGGTTAAGCGCTCGCCTGCAAACCAAAGGGTCGCCCAGTTCGATTCCCAGTCAGGGCTCATGCCTGGTTGCAGGCCAGGTCTCCATTTGGAGGAGCATGGGAGGCAACCACACATTGATATTTATCTCCCTCTTTCTCCCTCCCTTCCCCTCTCTCTAAAAATAAATAAAAATAAAATAAAATAAGCTTAAAAGTTGGAAAAGAAAATAAATAATTCTTAGAGTGTAAATATTAGTAGTTACCAAAATATTTTTTAAAAAGTGTTTGAAGTTTATAATTTCTGGTAGGAAAACATTATCTGAATGAATACTCTAATGGCAAACCACTGTAAAATGTTACAGCTGCATTTGGGGTTGAGGGGTAGGGATTCTCTTCCAAGCCCCCCAGCTTTCTTCATGAGAAGGTCAGGGGGACACTGGTTTGTATTATTGTGACATCCATTGGGCGATCTAAGTTGCTCTTCCTTTAGCAAGGGCTTTCTTTGTTGGAAGGTCATTACGTTTGTCCTCCTAATTTGGCTGACAATTTACTGATGAGGTTCATACCTCTTGAGTTGCTCTGATATTTTGATATATTTGCTGGGTCCTGGGTCACATCCTGGAAGGCCACCATAGCTTCTGGATCCTGAATGGCAGCTAGAGCTTCTGGGTCACAAGAATTTCATTGGGCCCAGGCATTCCTGCCATTCCAGGCCTTTGTCCCCAGGAAATCCACCTGGAAAAGAGCCATCCCGAGCTCCTGACTGTGTCTGGCTTCTTCCTTCCTCTGGCCTCCCTCATGTCGCTCCAGAGCCTTCTTAACCTTTTCATTCTTCCTTTAATCTCTCACTCTTCACATTTCCACTTATACTTTCTCTGATGTTCTGCCATTTTCCAGGCCCTTGGTTGAGCTTTCAGCATTGCACTGGCATCTTCATCAAGGGGGAGATCATGGGCTGCTTCTTCCCAGGGGCCCCAAAGTCTTTTCCTTGCCTCTTGTCAGGCTGAGCTGAATCGGGATTTATTTCAATAGCTTGGTCACAGTCTCGGATGGCAGCACTGGCTTCTGTACTTTGATGAAGACACTCTCTTGGCACACAGAATGGCCAAGGGAGGATTTGACTTGGTGGCATCTGTGGACAAACCAATGGCTTTCTGCAGGTCACCATCGTTTAGTGGCAGCCATGTTTTTTATCGTTTGCCTGATCCATCATCTCCTCGGTGGTTATCTTTACATTTTCATCTCTCATTTCTCCACGTCTGGTTCAATCATACCTTCGTTGTTAATTTCTTGATCACTTTCCTCACTTGGTGGTCTGTCTGTCTTTATGTTTTCCTCTGCCTTCTTATTGTTTTTTTCTTCCTTGATATTTTCTTCTGATTTAGTTTAATGAGGAGCAGGTGGTATTTTACCTTCTATGCTCTCCACCCCACTCCCGCAGGAAGTACATTTCCTTATGTGCAGAATGTTCAAGTCCTGCTTGAACATTTTCGCAAAGGCCCAAAGCTTGCTCACTTTGCAGGGGTCTATGGTTGGGAAGTGGCAGGAGGTGTGGGTGGGGCTCAGGTTGCACCTGATTCCAGGCCCAGGCGCTAACTTGGTGTGACCTTGTGCAAGGGCTGTACAGTGTGATCTTTACAGACAAAATTTTCCTGTGAAAGGTCAGATGGTAAATATTTTAGGTATTTCTGGCCATCTGGTCTCTGTCAAAAGTACTCAACTCTGTCCTTGCAGTATGAAACAACTCGTGGACAAATGGACTTGGCCACATTTCAATAAATGTTTATCTGTAGGTCCTGAAATTTGAATTTCATACAATTTAAAAAATATTTTCTTTATTGATTTTTAGAGAGGGAGAGAGAGAGAGAGAGATTTGTTGTTCCACCTATTTAGGCATTCATTGGTTGATTCTTGTTTGTGCCCTGACCAAGGACTGAACCTGTAACCTTCGTGTATCGGATAATGCTCTAAGCAAATGAGCTACTTGGCCAGGGCAAATTTTATACAATTTTCACATGTCATAATATATTGTTCTATTTTGCTTAAAAGATTATTTAAAGATGTATAAAAGTAATCTTAGCTCTTGGACAGAGTGACCACTGATCTAGGCAAAGTTCCAGACCCGTGCCTGGCATACAGCAGTGCTCAGTTAGTGGTAACTAACTGGTGTGAGTCCCCCAGGAGCGCCCAGCAAGGGCTCCACGAGCTCCAGTCTCTAGCAACCCTTGGAGTGGGGCAGGACACTCTTCTTCAGGGTTTACCCCCTGGCTCTGCCCCGCCCCTCACAGAGACCCTCAGTCAAGGGCACCATCATCTCCCGTCCTGGTCACCTGGGAGGCTGTGCCTTCATGCCCCCGTGTGTCTGCCTCGGCAGCTTCCTCCTCCTAACGACACCCTTGTCCCTTCTATCTTCCAACACCCAGTCTCTTTGATGACCTCTTTGTAAAAGTTCCGTTTCATTGAGATAGTGAGGCATTCACCTATTTTAATTGCAGAGTTCATGAGTTTTGACAAATGTATGTACCCAAGGAACCACTACCACAATCAAGATAGAGGATGTTTCCTTCCCCCCAAAAGCTTTCCTTGTACTCTTTCCTGGTCAACTTTGGCTTAAAAATAAAAATGCCTCCCAGTCATCCAGTGCTTGCAATGTGCCAAGCTTCATGGAGGTGCCTGACAAGGTCTGTCTCACTGAAGCCTCGGGAACCTGGTAGGTGGGGCAACTGTTATTGACAGACACATTCCAGCTCAGGACCCTAAGCTCTGAGACAGGACATGTGCCATTGTGGGGAAGGGGCAGAGCTGGGATTTGATCCTCGCCTGCTGGTTCCCAGGCGCATCCCTAACCCTCTCCTGCCTGCCTGTCTCCCGGAGGCATTGTGCACACAGCCCCGGACTCCTGGCTACCCACACATCATGATCCGGGACCAGCGGCATGGACATCCCCTGGAGCTGCCACAAACACAGAGTCTCAGGCCACACTCAGACCTACTGAGTCCCCAAGCCCAGTGTGTTTGTGTCTCCTTCTCTGTCAGACTGGGAGGTCCTGGAGGCCAGGGGCTGGGTCCATCTCAAGTCCTCCACCCTGCAGCCCCTGTGAATCCTAGTGGCACAGGTGGATGAAGGGAAGAGAAGGAGGCGGGCGCTTCAGGGAGAGAGGATTTGGGGGTGCGGCTGTGGTTCTCAGGATCTGGTGGGAGGGGCGAGGCCACAGGCAGCGGGTGGTCTACCCACTTGGAGTTCGGAGGTCTTGCTCTCACCATCCAAGCTGACTCAGGGAGCCTGGATCCATCTGCATTTATTTACTCATTCTTTTAACATTTATTATTATTTATTTTTTCACATTTAATATTATTTTGCATTATTTCAGGTGTGCAGCATAGTGGTTAGAGAATCATATACTTTACACAGTGATCCCCCTGATATTTCCAGAACCCCCCCGGCACCGCACTTATTTATTATAATATTCTTGATTATATTCCCTCCTCTGCATTTATTTTCATTCGTATGCCATTAACATATCTCTCTGGTGCCTTTCCGCCTCTCTTTCGTGGGAACGAGTGGGCTGGATTTGGGGAGCGGGTGGGTGGGCAGCACAGAGGGCTGGCGTGCTGGTGGGGAGTCTTGCTTGGGCTGCAGACCTGGCCTGGCCCCTCACTGGTGTCTGCCCCGGGAGCAGGTCTGGAGAGAAGCATATGACCCTCTTTGGGTGAGGACGTGGGCCTGTTAGGTCCTCCGGCTCTGGACACTTGCTGTGGCAGCAAGGCTGGGGAGCTGGGCTCCCCAAGCTCCCCCCTGGAATGTGCTGCTCACACAGCAGGTCTCCAGGCAGTGAGAGAATCTAGCAGATGTAATGCTGAGCAAGAAAGAAGACATGAAAGAAGCCTTGTTCACGAGTCTAGTTTTGTAAAGCACAAAAGTGTGCCAACCGGCTCTATGTTGCCAGAAGTAATGGTGACTCCGGGTGGGGTGCGGTGCGGTTTAGTACCTAGGAGGGCGTGCTGGGGGACTCTGGGAGGCGCTCAAAGTATCTGGTGATCTGGGTACTGGTTACACGGGTGGGTTCATGGTGAAAATTCACCCAGTTGTATGGGGATGATTTGTGCATGTTTTGTATACAAATAAAGAGATGAAAAAAAAATTAAATTTCAAGAGACTCGTATGCAGAGTCCGTGGCTGGGAGACCCTCCCAGGGTTTGTCTTCCGCCCGCCTGCAGCTTTAAGGCCCTGGCTGCTCTGACTCCCTTCTCCCACTGGGTTGGGACCTACCGTAGGGCAGGCCCACATCCCGTTCATCCCGTGTCCCCTGGCGCGTGACCGGGCACAGAGCTGAAAACATGGATGACTCAACACCTCCAGGGTGGCCCTAGGCCCATGGGCACTGAGCAATCTGGACAGGAATGCTTGTGCTTATTACCTGCACCCTCCCCCCCGCCCCCCCGCCCCCTGCAAAGGCTGGCATTAAACTAGCTGGCTGTGGCCCATGGCTAGAAGTGGGCTACGGGTGGGAGAGCAGAAGGTGCCAGAGGAGAGGCAGGTGGGGCTCAGATGTCCCTGGGTGGGTGTGGGAGGCTGGTGACAGTCTGGGTCCTCAGCACCCTGGCCACTTGCCCAAGTGGGCACCTACTCCTGACATTGAGGCTGCCTGGGTCTCTGCTGAGCCTTCACTTCAGACTCAGGGTGGGAGGCTGAGGCGTGGCTTCTTGGGACTCAGCCCTGTGTTAGGGCTGCTCTGAACCTGCCCACCCCAAGTCCCCAAGTCTGACTCCCCTCTGTGCTCCCTGCACCCAGAGCCCCATCCCTGACACCCAGAACTTGGCATAGAAGGACCCTGGGCAATGGCCTTGCCATTCTGGCCTTGGTGTCTCTTTCCTGGAGAGAGGGAGAATAATTTTGGCAGCTGTGAGGGTGTGGGAGACCTTGGGACCTGTAAGTGTGGGGAGCAAAGGCCATTTGCGGGGGAGGGGGCAGTTAGTGAGAAGCCACACGGCCCATCCCCTTCAGCTGGGCTGGGGTCTGCACTGTGGGGCAGGTGAGGGGTGGGAACAGTTTGTGCTGCTGTCCCCGGCGTTCCCCTGGGAGGTGGCTGGGGGTGGAGCGGTAGCACAGGAGAGTCAGGGGCCTGGGTTTTGCCCTGACTTGATCCTGTCTGCAGGCTGTTCCTGCTCTGGGCCTCGATTTACTCTTTGTTTAAAAATAAATTATTGAGGTGACATTGGTGAATACAAGTATATAGATTTCAAGTGTGCATTTCTATGATACATGACCTGAAAATTGCATTGTGTGCCCACCACCCAAAGTCAGATCTTCTTCCGTCACCATATAATTAACCCCCTTTACCCGTTACTACCTCTCACCTGTCAGTTTACTCCTTTTTTTCCCCAAGTACAAGCAAAAGTGGCGGGGGCTACTCTCTCTCAGAGAGAGGGACCGACGGACAGATAGAGACAGAGACAGTGAGAGAGACACAAGTTTACTCTTTAGTCAAAGGGAACATTCAGTCTGGTTGCTCCTAAGGCCCCCAGGCTCTGTTTGGCTGGCACAGGGTGTTATTTTGGAATCAGTTTCTACATCTCAAAGATGGGGAGTCTTCCCAATCAAATCCAGACGTCCAGTTTCCTGAGTACAAAACGAGATCTGGCCATTTGGGATCCCATATTTCCAGGCAGCAAACTGGGGAACCTGCTTGGGAAGAGGCCTTCATTCCCCCGGGGCCCCAGCATCCACACCTGGGGGGGGGGGGTCATCCTACAGGGAGTGAGTGGCCTGCTGTCCCTCTGCTCCCAGCCAGGCCAGCCCCCACCATCCCCCTCCAGTGACCTGGTGGCTTGGGGGCCCCGTGGCCCAGCTGCTGGCACACTTGCATAGGCAGGCCTCTTTTCTCTTTTGTTTTGCCAACTTAAGGCTTTGGAGGGCAGGTCTGGATTGGACTGGCATTAGCTCATGTGTTTATCCAAAACAGAGGCCTAGGTTTTGGATTTCCGGGGGGTGTCCAGAGCCTTGGTTGGGGATGAGAGATAGTGTTTGCTTGTGAGGAGATGGGGTCCCTCCCCCCAGGACCAGGTCCTTCCCCTCCCCCACAATGTCCCCCATTCCCACAGTCTCACTTGGCTACAAGCACCATAAAGACCAGCTCCTTGACCGTGTGCCAGTCTCTTGGCCTCACCTCCAGGGCTCTTACCCCGAAATGCCCATACCCGTTGTGTCCTTTGGGGTATGGCCTGTTCACATCCTTAAATCCCTTCCCATCTTCCTCTGCCATACCCCGCCTCCCCCAAGACTCCGCTTCTCCATCCCTGGAAGGCTTTTCCGTCCATCTGCACGGGGCCCTCTCCCTCTCGGTGCTGCCCCTGGCTTCCTGTTCCACGCTGTGTGTCCCCGACTCTGGAACAGGGCCTTGGCTCTGCCTTCCCAGCCTCCAGCACAGAGCCAGGCATGCAGTTGGTGCTCAGTAAATTATCTAATGGGTGAAGGCTGGCTTTTGTCTGAGAGGCAGGGGGCTGAGAGAGAGGGGGCTGGTGACAAGTCACCAGGGTCAGGCCTGGATTCTTTGGGCTGTTGCTTGGCCATTGGTGGGAGAGGGAAAAAGGGTAGCCCCACCATTGAGGCCAGCAGGGAGACCCCCTTTCCCTCCAATACTATTCCTGGCCATGGCCCTGGGCTCCTGTACTCAGATGCTCATTGGCAGTCATGGGTGCTGGCCCTGGGCTGGGCAGCAGGCCTGTGAATCCCTCATGGCCAGGGGCTTCCAGCAAGCCCTGATTCTAGGCTGCTGTTCAACTCCTCCACCTCTCAGGTCATGATGGGGAGAACAGAACTGGGGATGCCCCTCTGGGACCACCCAGGCCAGCTCCTGCCACTTTACAGCTGGGGAAACCGAGGCCCAGAGAGCTGCGGTGACTTGACCTGGAATCCTGGGACCCTCTCTCACATGGTCTGAGCCAAGCTGTGGTACAGTCAGTCCTGAGGGTTGGGGCGTTGCAATGCCTGTCTTGTTGGGGCTCCATTTCCCTGGCCCCCACTTCTGAGCAGCAGGGGAATCTGCCCTGACCCCAGCCTGCTCCACCTGGCCTGCTGTGTCCCAGGGCCAGCAGGAAGGTAGGGCGATAGGGCCAGAGCAAGTCTGGATCAGCCTGGGGAGCTTCAAGTCCCAACGGGCCGTCCCTACCCACAGGGCATGAGAGCGGGAAGTGAGTGTCCACACCCCAGATCCTCTGCTTTTCCTCCCACCCACACCTTCAGCCTGGGGCCCAAACATGGCAGGGAGCCAGTCCCCAGCCTCCTGCCTTAGTAACGAAGGCACAACACCCAACACTAGAGACTGTTTGTCCTGCCAACGCCGCACCCTGACCTGGGCCTGTGCACCCTGCTGTGGGGAAGCCTGGCTGGGGTGGGGGGAGGCAGGCAGGGGCAGCAGGGTCCCCTGGACCTGGAGACTCCTGGCCTCCCTGCCCACGCTCAGGCCAGCCGGGGCTGCTGTCCCAGACACCCTTGACTGTGTGGCCCCCAACCCTAGCCCCTGTGTCCAGCTCTGCAGGACTTGGGAGACGCGCCAGAGTCAGGGGCTGGGCCTGAGTCACAGGACAGAAGCAGGGCTCTGGGAAGGGTTCACGGGAGGGTGGGCACCAGGGGACACTTCTGTCCTGGCTGAAGACACTTCTGTCCTTCCCAGCAGGGGTTGTGGGAGGTTCCGCAGCTCCCAGGGTCAGGGTGGCAGGGCACCATGGGTCAGCTCCAGCATCATGTTTGGGGGCTGGCTGGGTGGTTGAGCAGTGAGATGTCAGGGCCTGGGAAACGAGGTTGCACTGGGGAGGGGAAGGACAGTTTTTCTGGTCTTCACTGGCCTTTGATTTCTGTGGCCCAGGGCTCAGGAGTATGGGAAATGGGGAACAGCAGGTGGGGCTCAGTCTCTGGACAGCCCTTTGTCTGAGGGAGAATCATGGCCCCAGCCTTCGGGGAGCTCCTAGTCTGAGGGGGGAGACATGGCACCTGTCCTGGGAATTTGGGACACCGATACTGGGTGACAGAAACAGAGGGCTGATGGGAGCCCTCAGCTCTGTCGGGAGCATGGGGCTAGCCCAGCCTCTGATGCTTGGCAAAGCTTCTGTGGCTCTGGGAGAGGTGGGACCACGGGGTCTTTCTGCCTCCCCTCCCTGAGCGGGGCACCTTCCCAGAGCTGGCGGACCCTCTCCCAAGTTACCAGGCCTGGTCCAGGCTATGATCAGTTTGTCACAGCTTGTGAAGTGCTTTCAGGTTAAGCAGTAACTCCCCACCACCTCAGCCCTGCACTTCGGGATGGGACTGTCACTGGCCCCTTTTACAGATGGGGAAACTGAGGCTCAGAGAAATGATGAGACCTGTGCTGAAGGGCTCAGGCCCTATGGAGTATATCACTGTGTTTAGGCCACCCAGTTCTTCTGACATTTGGGGGAACTGGCCAGGAGCAGACCCCGGGCAGGGCAGGAGAGAGCCAAGTTCGACAGCATCCCTGCTGCTCCCCCAAGTCCGGAGGCTCAGTGGTTACTGTCCTCGTTCTTGGCTCCTCTGTTGGGCCCTGTCCCCTGCTTCAGTCCCTGGTGGGGCGGGTGGGGTGGGAGAGACTCACTCCTGCTGAGGCTGCAGCTTCTCGGCCCACCCAGGCTGAGTCAGGGCTGGGCGGGAGCCCCGGGGGTGGCCGCTTTCCCAGGGCCAGCCTGGGCGGCGTCCACATTCCCCACAAGCAGGGTGCGCCCGGGCTCGGCTAAGCCAGGTGTGTTGCACCCCGCCCGGGCCCCCGCCAACCCTGAGCCAGCTCAGCGCCATGGCCTTGTAAGGAACGTGTCTGGCAGCTGCCAGGAATGGGGTGTGGGAACTGCTTGCCTTGCAAGTCCTCGTTGGGTGAGGTGCAGGCTGGGGGGCAGCTGGCTGGAGCCCCAGTCCCCACAATGGCCTGGGCAGTTGGGGCACCCCCGCTCACCCCCTACTCATGCACTCCTTTGTCTCTGCACTTGGAGAGCTGGAGGCTGATGCTTAAGACAGGCCGTGGTCTGGGCCCTGGTCTTGCTCATGACTCAGCAAGGCTGGCTGGTGGAAGAGTGAAGGGTGGTCTGAGAGCTGGGGAGGCCAGGAAGCAGCGGGAGTACATTCTTTGTTGCCCCCAGTCTCTCAGGGAGGCCTTTGTCTTCACCAGCTTGGAGTTCTGGATTCCCAGGGGGGTCCTGGGACAGAGGCTTTGAGTGGGGCCCCATGCTCATGGGGGCACCTGCTCTGAGGACTGTTGCTAACAGCCTGCCGCGCACCCCCCCCCCCCCCCCCGGCCCTGCTTCCTCCACATTCCACTGCTGGATTCTCTGCACTGACATCAAGGGCTGGGAGGGATCTATGTGTGGGTCGGTCAAAGTCAGTCCCTACCACTTGTACTGTCCTGCTCACAGTCTGCTTCCTCTCTCTGGTCCTCAGTTTCCTCTCCTGTAAAAGGAGGACAGAAACCTCCCACCTGCCAAGGCCCCTGGCTCTTGGTGGTTGAAATGTGGGCTTGAGGTTGAGGAATTGCTTTGGGACCTGAGGTGGGCTTTGCTGGGACCCCACTGCTTCCCCCAGCCCTGCAGCTTCCCTATCAGCCTCTACCAGTCAGGCTTCGAGTCTGGAACTTGGGGACCTTGTTCACTGTTCACCCTTTTCCTCTGAGCGCTGCTGGTGGAGCTAGCGTTGCCATCACTGCCCTTGCCTCCCGTCGCCCTGTTCTGTGGCCTCAGCAGTTGTGGCTCAGCCTGTGGGGCCCGGGCTGGTCCCCTCCATCACGCCCCTGCAGCAGGCTGGGCGGGCCCAGGGCAGCTTGGGCCACAGAAATCACTTCCCAGGCCTTGGTGGGAACAAACAGGCCCTGGCCCTGGGCTCCAGGTGGGCGTGGGAATTCTGTCCTGCATGAAAGTCAGGACCAGTGACACCAGGGCCGTGGGTGGAGAGTCTGATGGGGCCCCTGTACCTGTGAGGGGCAGCAGGCTGAGCTCCCTGCATCTTGGTCAGCAGAGAGGGGAGCAGGGCAGGCATGGCCCAGGCCCTAGCCAGCCCACCACTGAGCAACGGTGGGCAGGACCTGCCTGGGATACATCAGGCGGGGGCAGGGACCACTCAGTACTCCCTTCCCAACCTTTTATTGGCTGAACCCTAGGGTTGTTGTTCTGGGGTGACCATGTTCCCATTGACCCTCTAGGGACTGTGGTTTCTATTCTCCCCCCTTGTCCAGGGCCCTGTGACAAGAAGGCAGCCGTTTGTCCTGGGGTGGTGCTGTGTGCAGTGGAGGAAAGTGCCTCCGTCCCCTAGAGCCCAGTTGTCCTGTGTGGTATGTGTGTGTGTGTGTGTGCATGCATGTGTGTGTGTGCTGTGGGGAGGCAGTTGTTCCAGGGGACGTGGTCTGGACATTCAGACCAGGGTCCTTGTAGCTGGCTTCTGAGCCGTGAGTGATTCTGGGAGTTGGCACTGAGAGCTGGGTCCCGGGCAGCCTGGGAGATCGTGGGAACAGGTGAGAACAGGCTGGAAGGGCGTGGCAGCAGCTGGAATGTGTGGGCAGGAGCCGCCCCACCCTCCCTCAGCAGGAATGGGCCCTAGCTGGGGACCCAGAACCCAGTGTCCTCCCCAGCTGTCCCCAGCTCTGCTCTGCCAGCCTCCCAGCCCCTCTCCCTCCTGTAGGGCACCCCTAAGCCCCCTTACCCCTTGCTGGGCTGTAGCCAGGGGCTCACCTGGGGAAGGCTGTTTGGAAGAAACTGGAGATTCCAAGGTTCTTGGTGCTGTGTGTTTGTTTCTCACCCTCTGCATGGACAGACCCTGTCACTCATGGGGACTCCTCTGATGAGCTAGGGAAGCACACGACTGCACCTGGACCAGTGGATGAGGTTTCTGGGCCAGCTCTCTCCTGGTATGGGGGCTGAGGGGACCTGCCAGGCCTGGAGCTTCTGGACACATGCTGTCAGGCTCCGCAGAAAGGCTTTATCCTTCTTTGTTCTGCACAGTTGATCAGGGTGCCCTGTGACCTTCAAGAGAAAGGCCAATGTCCTCAGCATGGACACATAGGGCCTTCCACAGGCCGGCCCTGCTGGCCTCTCTGGGCCCCGCTCCCATCTCACCTCTCCCTCCCCAGCCAGCTCCCCTGTCCGGGGTGTCTCCCTCTTCCCCGAGGCGCCAGGCCTTTACCTAGGCCAGTGTACACCTCTGACTCCTATGTGTACAGGTCCCTGCTCAGGCCCCTTCCCTAGCTGTCCTGATTCTTGGGCTACCAGGGGCCCCTCTTAGAAGCTTCCACAGCCCTGCATGCTCAGCATCCATGAAGCCCTCCCTGGTCAGTCAGCTTTTGAGGGCCAGGTGTCTGCCTTGGAGACAGAGCTCCCCAAGATCAAGATCTGAGGAGTGTCCCCTGTCATGTCTCCAGGCCCTCCCTCATGTAGGTCAGGAAGTGAGAGAAGAAACTAATGAATGAGCTCAGGAAATTTGGGGAATTCCTCTGAGGCCTACAGACTTTCAAAGGGCCTGCTTCTATTTCCTCTAGTCTGAGCAGAAATGCCCCTCTACCTTGGGACTGGGGTCTCCTGAGAAGATCCCAGAAATTTCTCTTGGGATCCAGGATGGTAGAAGCTCCTTCTCCCCACCAGGGTGCTCAAGGTTAATGGGCTGGTGCGTGAGTGGCCATGGCTCCTGAGTGAACGTGTAAAGTATGAGTAGTGAGAGGCTGAGTATGAATGTGCCCAAGTGTGTAAGTGTGCACAGGTGTGTCTATGACTGTGTGAAAGTGTGAGTTGTGCGTCTGTGAGTGTGTATTCATGTGTGAGGCTGGGCAAGTCTGCATGAATGTGTGAGTGTGAATGTGTGTGTATGGGTTTGTGAGTGTGAGGTTGTGTAAGTCTGTGAGTGGGTGTGAGTCTCTGTGAAGGTGTATGTGAGCTGATTGTGAGAGTCTGTGAATGTCTTTATAAGTGTGTATGAATCTATGAGTGTGAGTGTGTACATCTGTGATTCTGACCAGTGACTCTGATTGATATCAGTGTAACCGGGACACTTGTGAGCGTGCATGTGGGAATCGTGGAGTGTGTATGTGGCTGAGTGTGCAAGAGTCTGAATGTGAGTGTGTAACTGTGAATCTGTTAGTGTGAATTTGTGAGTGAATGTGTGTGTGAGCCGTGTGTAAATGTGTGGCTTATTCGGGAGGGGTGTTGTGGGGAACCCAGGGCAGTAGGAGCAGCTTGGCTTTCCCCTTCCCCAAGGTCATGGTCAAACCCCAGAGGTTCTGGGGAGACCTGGTAGCAGGAAGGCTCAGTGGGCCCCAGGTGAGTTTACTCAGAGGGCTGAGTGGTCTTTTCTGTCCTAGAGGTAGTTCTTTATTAAACAGCCACAAAAAATCAATACTGAATAGATTCAAAATACTATCTATAACATATGTGTAGGATTGAAGAATTAAGATACAATAAACACCCACAAATTTACCACCTAATTTTAAAAAATCTGAGGAGGGTCCCTCCCCACACCACCCCTCCCTCTGCAGTGTTAGCGCTAGTCTGGATTTTGAGTTGTTATTTCCTTGCTTTCTTTTGGAGATCTAAGTTCTTCTCGCCACCCCTTGTGGGTGCCAGCATCTGGTGGGACACGGGACCCTTCTTCAGGTCAGGTCCCTGGCAGGGTCAGGGCGGCTCAGTGCTGCCCTCTGGGGGTGCGGGACGCCAGCTTTTTCCTGCTCTGCTCTGGGCGAGAAGCCCCACCCAGGGGATCCTACAGAGACCCTGCAGAGGTGGACACACTCACTGCGCAAGACGCACAGGGCATGCTTGGACACTGATGCGCACGCTGGGCACTCACAATGGTTTGCACATAGATGCTTTCCATCTACTGTGAACAGAATGGGTGCCACACTCTGTGGGGCACCCAAGAAAAGTGAGCCTGTCCCTAGGGAGGTGGCAACAGGAAGGGGCTGGTCCCCACGGAGTGGAGAGGGCCCTGCCTTGGCGACACCCACACTGAGGGCTGGGAAGAGCTGGTTAAGACAGTTGACTTGGGTATGAGTGGTTTCACAGAATGACCTAAGGTGGGGGGTGGGGAGGAAGGCTTTGTGCCAGACAAGGCAGGAATTTTTTGAGAAGGAGAATGGCGGATGACAGGGGGTGGAGGGGGCGAGGCATAACGGAATGCACAGGCCAGCTTCAGAAAGGAATTTTGTGTCCGCGGGCCTGGAGGCAGGGAAATGGACACAATGGCTCAGGCTGGGTCCCTGGAGCCATGGGGGTCATGGGACTAAAGGAAGAGGAGCTGAAGATGGTGAGAAGCCAGGCTTCAGGAGAAGGGGCCCGTGAGAAGCTCAGGTGGAGGATGTCTCGAGTCCCTTTGTCCCCAGCTCCCAGCAGTACCTCTAGGGACGGCAGAGCAGAGGCGCACGACCAACGGTGGCCAGCAGAGGGCGCTCCTGGCACAGATTTGAGGCTCCCGCTACCACCCCGGAGAGCTGGGATTTTATTGCATCCTTCTTGGAAAGCCCAGGGTTGGAAGGGTTCTGGCTTGCTACTGAGCAGAGGGGTGAAAAGAGACGATCCGTGAAGTGGGAGCCCCAGAGTGTCCTATTTCTCCCCTTCTCCTTCTCCCTGATCAAGCGCTGTCCGGTCAATGTTTCCACCCACCATCTCCAGGTGGTGACCTCAAAACCACCCCCAGAAATGTGACTCATCAGCTACCTGACCTGCCCAGAAGGTGCTGCTTTGGGCCCCTAGGGTCTGTCAGGGCCAGCTGGCCTTTCTAGAAAGTTCCCCAGCATTCTATCCCTAGGGCTCTTCCTCTGCCATTTTCCTTGTGACCTCACTGCCTGTCCGCTTCCCACACTCGCCTCTAGGTGGAGGGCTTCCTGGGCCTGGGATCTAGCAGGTTCTCTTAGCCTGCTCCCTCCCAGGAGCCAGTGGGTCCTGGAGTTCTCAGGACCTGACACAGCCCTTGTCTTCTGCCCCAAAGCATTACAGGCTTCCGTGAGGCCGGCTGGTAGACACAGCCAGGTCCAGCTCAGACAAGGTGTGGCCAACCCCATCAGCTCCTTGGCAGATGGGGTGTGGAATTATGCAGGAAAAAATCCCTTCAGCTGTGAATGCCTCCTTCTACCTCCTGACATTTCCACCTGGGCAGAGGCACTTCAAACTCAAGCCATTCATTTTTCATTCTTTTCTGTAGTTATTGGGCACCATTTGCCATCTCAATCTTTGGGGACACGGAGAAGAAGGGGGCAAGGTCCCTGCCCATGTCTAGAGAAGGTGACAATAGGTGTGACCACACAGGACGCTAAGTGCTTTGAGAGAAGTGAATTGTTTCCTTCTTTGGAATTTTGCTTTTCCCTCCGGCTTCCAGTCTCAGTCAGCGCGTCATTACCCACCCACCTGCTCAACACTGAAAACGCAGAGTCATCCGGGTGCCTCCCCCGCTCAGCCCCATCTCCCTGTTGGCCACAGTGTCTCGCTCTCACCCTCACCTGTGCCCTGGTCTCTCTCCCAGGCCACCACTTTAGTCCTGGGCCCCCATCCAGCTTTCACCTCATCACCAAAGTGAGCCCTTCTGAAACTATCTGATGCCTACATGCATAAAATAAAAAGTTAACAACTATGGCTTAAATGAAATTGTCTGTTTAGAAAAAGACACTATAAACAATGGAAGACCAATGGCCACTGGGAAAAATGCATTTGCAAGCCATGCACCAAAGGCCTCATTTCTATGGTTACCAAAACTCACACAAGTCAGGAAGGAAAAGACCCCACAGAAAAAACAAATGAAGAGCTCTGGCTGGTGTAGCTCAGTTGATTGGAGTACCACCCCACAGACAGAAAGGTTGTGGGTTTGATTCCTGGTCAGGGTGCATAACCTGCTGGCAGGTTTGATTCTGGTTGGGGACTTTACAAGAAGGTGGCCGGTTATTTTTTTTTTTTTCTCTTTTCCGCTTCCTCTCTCTCTAAAAGCAATGGAAAAAAATGTCCCTGAGTGAGGATTAAAAAAAAAAATTAAAAATAGATAAGCAGCTGGTTTTAACCTCACCCATAATTAAAGAATGGAAACAGAAACAACAGAGGTCTTTTTCAGTGATCAAAAAGACAAAAATTGGAAAACAATGATAGACAAACCTTCAAACCTTGATGAGACCCAATGCTGGTGGATGTGTGTGGGCAAGTTATTCCCATTCATGGTTAGTGGGAGTAAACATTTGTAGAACCTTTCAAGACTTTTTTTTTCACTGTGGAAAATTTCAAATATACACCAAAGTAGAGAGAATAGCAAAATGAACTTCCTGGCACCCAGTTTCAATAAATGTCCCACGCTGCCATTCTTGTTTCTTCTTCTCTCTCCCTACCGTCTTTTGTGAAGGAAGTTAGAGTATTCTAAAGCAAACTCCAGATATTATTTCATTTTACTCTGGAAGAAAATCTGGAAATAGTTAGCAAAGTAAAAATGGATTTACCCTTTAACCCAGTAATCCCACTGCTAAAATTTCCCCTATGGAGCTGTATGCAAAAGGTTACCATGCTGTATGTTAATAGAGGATCATTCTGCCATTGTTTCTAACAGCAAAGGAAGCTGGGGACCAGACAGGTTGTTGGTAGGAACAGGAGGAAAAAAATTATAGCTGCTGGTCATGATGGACTGAAAAAAAATGAGATGGCTCGCCAAGAGATGTCATTAGTTGGGAAACAGAAGCATTGATGAGGTCAATAATATCCCTTTTGTATAATGAAAATCTTTATAAAGAGACACATGTAAAGTAAAACAAAACAGAGCACAGCAATGCTTGGGTGACTCTTTACAGCTACAGAATCAAGCCAAACTCTTGAGTATGACTTTCATGGCAGCCTCCCCTTCCAACCTTCATACTAGCTATTTCTCCCACTTAAATGCCCTGTGAATTGGTCCAGAGATTGCCAAAGTGGGTTCTAAGGAACCCTAGCTCTAGCCGTTCCTCCTTGAAGTGGTTTAATGGGTGAATAAGTTTGGGAAGCGCATAGCACTTTATCCCCTCCTTAGAGGATTACAATGCAAATTAGCTTGTTAAGGGCTCTGGGAAATGTCCAGTAAAACAAGCAGACCAGGATGTACCTTGCCCTGGCTCTCATTAGCATCACCTGGCCCCAGCTCTGTTACATCAGGGATAAGAGTCACTGCTCTATGGGGTCGGCCCTGCCCCTTTCTGATCTTGCTCATCCCATCTCAGCCACACTGGTCTTTCTTCCTGTTGTCAGAAAAGGAACACCTTGGTCCAACCTCAAGGCCTTTGCACTTACCTTGGCCTTGAATGCCCTTCCCTGTGCTGGCACCTTCCTTAATTCAATTGTGCTCTTTTAAAAAAGATTTTATTAATTTATTTTTAGAGTGAGGGGGAGGGAGGGAGACAGAGAGGGAGAGAAACTCTGATGGGAGAGAGAAACATTGATCAGTTACCTTTTGTGGTGCCCTGACTGGGGACTGAAACCACAACCCAGGCATGTGCCCTGACCAGGAATTGAACCGGTGACGTTTTGCTTTGTGTTATGATGCCCAACCAACTGGGTCACTCTGGCCAGGGCCAGCTGCCCAGTTAAATGTTACCTAGGAAAGGCCTTCCTTTCCTGCCTCCACCCCCCACCCCCGAGCACTCAGATTCCCCTTTATGTTTCCCTGGAGAAGGTATCATTCCCTGGTTTGATTTTCACCCATCTCTCCTGCTAGAACGTCTGCTCATAAGAGCAAAGATGTTTGTTATGTTCATCACCTTATGTCCAGAGCCTAGGACAGTGCCCGGCACAGAGTAGGTGCTCCACTAATAGCAGCCAAACAGTCTTTTCCTCACGAGGTCTGTTTTCCTTAGCATCCCCACTACATCCCCTGGAAGTACTGATCCACCCACAAGTACTGATCCAAACACCAGGTGTGCCCCCTCGCTGGGATGACTTCTCATTTGCTCTTCTCTGCCTGGCAAAGCCTTGCTCTGGCTTCAAAACCCAGCTTTGGTGCCCCTCCCTGTGAAACTGTCTTCAGTAGTCTGAACTGAATGAGTTGCTCCCTCGCTCCTCCCAGGAGCTTGTGTACACATACCTTTATCACCGCTCAAATAACACTGCTGTGATGGCTGTTTGTGTGTCTGCCTCTCACTCGCCTGCCTCCGGTCACTGTGGGCAGGGCTTGGCTGACTCAGTGCTGAATTCTCAGCGCCCGGCCCAGTGATTGCCGCACAATGAACACAATGAATGGGCGCTGAATGAAATCCAGCGTTGGGCTCTCACCACCTGCCTCCAACCAGCAAGCATCAATTGGGCGCCTACTGTGTACAGTGCACTGAGTTAGACCTTCCAGTGAATCAGAGATAAAGTAAAGGATTATAATTCTACAAGGGGATGGGGCGCAGATCCACCTCCAGTAATTCTAACACAAGTGAGAGTGGCTAGCACGTACTAGTGCTAGAATGGGCTCGGGAGTGTATATGTCATCCCAGCAACATAGGTCTGACCTTGACGCTTGTAAAAGTTAGGAGCTGTGGTTCCTCCCCAATAAATCCTTGCCGGAGAAAGTGTTTCACAGGTGAAATGTGAAATATAAGCCCCCGGGGCCGGGTCCTGAGGCAGAGGCAGCAGGGACTAGGGGGCTGTGAAGTTTAGCAGAGGGAGCGAGGGCGGTGGCTTGGGGTAGTTTCAGGGAGGAGGCAGGACTGATGGGAGGAGCCCAGGCCTCGCACAGGTGTGCTGCTGCCCTGTCCTCCTGTGTTGCCCTTGGAAAGGATGGACAGCCTCCCTTCCCGGCGTGGGCCTTCTGAGACGAGACCTCGGGTGTGAAGGCCCCCTGCCTCCTCTTGTCTGCCCCTCATGCTCCGTCCCACAGTCCTCCCTGCCCTGGTCCTCCCCCTAATCCTCACTTCTCTGGTCCCCCCTCCCCAGCTCGTCCTCCAGCACAGCCCTGCCCTTCTCCCGCCTTGTTGGTCAGGTGGTCAGGCATGAGGGTAATAGGGTGGCGGGCTGGGCAGTCAGCACCAAGACAAAGAGCCAAGAGAACCCCCTTCTTGCCAGCTGTGTCACATGAAGGAAGAAGGAGAAAGCCCATGCTTAGAATGTCCCTGGGGGTTCCCACACGAAGACGCAACCCCCACACCAAGCCAGTTCCCAGACTGGGGGTTAGACATAGCTGCTCGATCTGGGAGGAGAGACCAAATTTTTCTCTCGGGTAGCCTGGGCCACCCCTGCCCCTGGAGGGAATTGCTCGAGATCACTGAAGAGCAGGTGCCAATGAGAGTGAATGAAGAGTGAGCAACAGGCCTAAAAGGGCACAGAGGGCGCAGAATAGATGGGGAGGTGAGGCGGGGCCCAAGGGCACCGGGAGGAGGGGTCTGGAAGGAGGAGGGGGCCTGGAGCTCCCCCAGGCCTGAAAGGGGGACCTGCCTGAGCTGCTGTCCTCTCACCTCCCCCATATCTCCCTCAAGCCAAGGGAGGGGAAGGGAAGGGAACGTGGAAGGGAGAGAAGGGGAGAGAAAGGGCAGCAGGAAGAAGGCAGTCCCATCAGCTGCCGGGAAGCAGAGAGAGTTCCCACAGGTGCCTCAGTCAGGCCCAGGTTCCACTTCCCAGACTTCCTGCCCGCCCATGTCCATGGTTCTGGCCCTCCCTTTCTGCTTTGCCCTCTCCTCCCACCCTGGGTTCCATCAGGAACATGCTGGCCCCCAGGCTTTTGAGGGGAGGGGCCTCAGGCACCGATGGGGCTCTGCCTGGAGAGGTGAGGTGTCTGCGGGTGTCTGGGTCCTATGTCTTGGGTTCGCCCCAGACTCACCTAACTGGAAACTAGTCAGAGAGGGAGGTGGCTGAGTCTGCTTGTCCCTGGGGAGGGAGCACCTGGCAACGGGACCCCTGGGGGACCCTTGCCTCTGATTCTCCTACCAGGGAAGGGGGCTCCCAGGAGTCCCAGGAATGTTCCACATCTCCCACAGCCCTGGGGAGGCAGAGGGAGCGGGTCCCCTTGTGAGCCAGACACAAATCATTAGTGGGTGGACCTGGGCGGGGTAGCCCTGGGGCCTCAGAAGAGGCTGAGGAAACAGCAGAGAGGGTGAGCCGGGCCCCACCTGGAGGCCTGGTGGGGGTGTGGAGAATGCCTTGGTGATTTAAATGGGAGGAAGGAAGGTTGACAGATTCTCTGCTCTTTCATACTGGGCCTCAAGGCTAAGATCTGGGGGTTTTGGAGGTGGGCTCTGAAGGGTGGGTGGGGCCCCATGGCCAGCCCCCACCCCCCATCTGCTCCAGATTCAGTGCTGGAAGGTGGGCAATTCCTGCCTGGGGGGCAGACGGAGGAAGCCAGTCAGCTCCTGGGGGACAGGGGCTCTGGGGAGTGTGGCTCTAGCAGGGGATGGGGAGGGTCTTTCTTTATTGCATTTCATTGCATGTGAGGGTGACCAGCTGGTGCAGGGCCTGCCTCTGGCCCACACAGTGACCTCAGGTTCTCTTGGTTCCCTTTCCTCCCCCAAGACAGTCCTGGAGTGCCAGGAAGTCCTTCCTGATGTCTAACCTCATGGAACATCCCTGGTGCTCTGACCTTGATTTTGAGACCCTTCCCTCCACCCCCGAGCAATCCTTGGAACCCCCAGACTTGTTAGGCAGGGCGCGAGCAGGATAAGATTGGGGTTTGTTCCTTCTCTCCCAGATAGTTTGTGCTTCAAGCCTGGGAACACCTTTGCATGAGCGGCCACCCACTTTCTAAGCAGGAAGTCTTTCCAGTTGTTTAGTCTCATCATGGGAGCTCCGCTGCATGGAAAACCCGACTCCCTCCCTGTCCCTGTGTGTGGCAGCCTGCCCAGGCCACCCGCAAGCTTCCTGTGGAGCCAGGCTCGGCCTCCCCACCCTTCCCATGGGCCCTGGTCACCCCCGGAAGCTCCCCATGCAGACGCCAGTGTCCTGGCAGCAGCTAAATCATTAGCGCCGAAGAGATTAGGCTGCTAATCTCCCTGTCGGTGGTGGTGGCGGGTGCCAGCCGCCAGGATGTGGGATCATGCTGCTACCTCGAAGGGCGCAGGCGCAGTGCTGACCGAGGTGCCCCCTGCCCCACAGATCCTGCTCCTCCCCGCATGCCTCCTGGAGGGGGGCCCGTGGGAATGGCTTTCTGCAGGGACTGGGGGATGAGCAGGAGTGGCCACCCTAACCCTCTGGCTTTGTCCTCCCTCTCAGTCCCAGCTTGATGGATGTCACTAGCTCTCCAGATTCCTTCAGAGACCGCCAGAGACAGAAACTACCCTCATTTTACAAAGGAGGAAACTGAGGCTCATGAATTGACTTCCTACTAAGACTTAGATCCACATCTCCTTCAGGTCAGCAGTATGTCTAGCCCCCTTAGAAAGGGTGCTCCCCAGGCCAGGGCCACAGACTTGGGATGACCCCAAGAGATGTGGGGGCTCCCCAGGTCAGACATGTTCTCCTTCTCAGCCTGAGGGGCTCCTCAGGGCCATATTGGACCTGGGTGAAGGCATCACTCTGAGTCTCTCCACCCTTTCCCTGAGGACCAAGAGTGCTGGGTCAGGGGCCAGAGCCACCTCCAGGCTTCAGGCCTGTGGAGCCTTGTTCTAGGCCTTTTTAGGGCTGGGTGGGTTCTCCAACTCCTTCAAGAATGAGCTCAGAGGCCTAATTGCTGCTGAGGATGGAGGATCACCCTACCCTGGGGCTGCGGCTCCAACACCACCTTTGTTTCTAAACAATGGGCTTCTAAGAGGCCACCTGCCCAGGCCAGACTCTGGCAGGTTGAGGGGGCCTGGGGGATGCACTCAGCATGTCCATTCTGAGCCCCAGGCCCTGGGAGGCTGATGCAGAAGCAAATTGCATGGCTGGGGTTTTGGCTCTGACTTCAAGGGCCAGGTGCCCAGCCCCTATAACCTGGTTATAAAGGCCTGCCCAGGGACTCCGTCCAGATCAGACACTGGTCCTGACCCGCAGACAGCATGGCCGCCACCACCAGCATCCGCCAGTTCTCAGCCTCCAGCTCTGTGCCCACCATGGGCTTCTCTCGGGTGTCCTCGGTCCGGGTTGGGGGTGCCGGCCGAGCCCCTAGCCTCCTGGGAGCCGGAAGTTATGGCAACATGTCAGTCACCTCATCCCGCTTCTCATCAGGCTTGGGGGGTGGCTATGGCGGGGGCTATACCTGCAACCTGGGTGGGGGCTTCAGCCCCAGCGTTAGTGCGTCTGATGCCCTGCTGGGGGGCGGTGAGAAGGAGACCATGCAGAACCTCAACGATCGCCTGGCCTCCTACCTGGAGAAGGTGCGTGCCCTGGAGGAGGCCAATGCTGACCTGGAGCTGAAGATCCGGGACTGGTACAAGAAGCAGGGTCCTGAGCCTGCCCGGGACTACAGCCATTACTTCAAGACCATCGAGGAGCTGAAGAATAAGGTGTGTGGACCAGCCACCTCCCTGCCTTCTGCCCTCTGTCCTTAGTACCTGCTTCTGGCTTATTCCATCCCAACTTTGGACCTTTGTGAACATTTCTATCTTAGGCCTCTATTGTTCACTTACTTGATCTGGAACCTAGGCCTGTGCCAGTTACTGGTCTCAGGCCTGGACGACATCCCATGCAGGGAGGTTGTTTGGAGTTCTCCCTTTCTGGGAAGAGTGTATTTGGGGTGGGTGATGGAGGAGTAAGCAGGGCAGGCTTCGGAACACTGAAGGCAGCAGATGGTATTCCAGGTGTAGAGAAGAGCATGGGCAAAGGCACAGAGATGAGGAAGTTTGATGTTGACTGCTGGGAGATGAGGCTGGACATCTCCTTCTCACATTCCATTCCCCTCTGGGTCTGCCTACGTGCCTATCTCACCTCCTCCAGGCAGTCCTCCTGGATAGATGGCACTTGCCTCTTATCCCCAGATCTTGAGGTTCCTTCAGCACTTTGAGGTTCAATCTATACTCTATTCATTGTGCTGATTTCACTGTTCGGCATGTTCTCATGACTGCTTTTGCTGTGGGTCCTCCTCACTCTCTTCATGATCGTCACTCTGGGGGTCCCTGAAGGCTGAGGCTGTGTCTCTCTTTGCAGATTGCGGGAGGGTTCCTAAAGAAAGGAACTGTGTCTTTCCACTCAGACTGAAAGCTCCCAAGGGAAGGAATTTCTCTTAGTCTGATGAAGAAGACAACTCTCTCTTTTTCTCCTGCACTCATGACCTCTAAGAACATGGCCTTGGCATTCTGTGAATGTGGCCCTTTGGTTTTCTGCACTAACCCTCCCCTGGAGAGTCCTACAGTGTTGCAACCCCTAGCGGCAGCTGAGAGGTCAAAGAGAAGCAAAGAGCCAGGCGTGGGGGAAGCAGAGGTGGGACCTGCTGGACCTTGATGGTCAGACCTGCTCAGTTTCCTGGTGGAGAACCAGGTGGGGTGCTGCTTTTCCAGGGGTTCTGCCCATTCCTTCCTGGGACCTAGGCCAGGCAGAGAATTGCTGCAATTGCCCCCTGGAAGCAGAGCTACTGGGAGTGCCAGATGAGATACTGGGCTTTGTTGGAGCTGCGGGGAATCTGGGGGAGCCCCAGTGAGTCAGTGTGCTCCTGATCCCATTTGGGGTCAGCCAGCTCCTCAGCACCAACCCCCAGTGCACCTCACACGAGGCCTCCGCCTTTCTGAGTCACTGCACCCCTCAAGGGTGTTTGCAACTGCCTCTCTCTGGGCCCAATCAACACCCTGAGCAAGGGGGTGAGTGGGACAGACCCACTGAGGCCTGAGGTGTCACAAGCTGGTCCTGGAAACAGGGCCTGAGCAGGTCACTTCCCAGACCCAGCATAAGCCTGTTGGGGCTGCTTTTGCCTGCCAGGCTTCCCCCTACGTTTCAGCACTCAGCCTGAAAAATTTCCGAATTATACCCTGCTACTCTGCTCCCTCTGGGCCTCGCTCTCCCCTCCAACCCCACAGCCCTGAATTGGAGCTTCTCTTGGGCATTTCTCACAGTAACAATGACAACTAACCCTCTGCTCCTTCCAGAGTCTTCCATGTTCTCATTTAAACCTCCTGATGACCCTGTGGGAAAAGAAAACTTTGCCCTAGGTTTGTGGAGGGGCCACTCGTAACCTCATTAATTAACTAATTAATCACTTAATTAAATTAGTGCTTCCTGGGGGCCCTATCTGGGCCAGGTACTGGGGCCAGGCCTGAGGACTTTGAAGGGGATGAGACAGACATGGCCTTGTTCCCTAGAACTAAGAGTTCATTGGAGTCATGGAAAAATCACACTTGAGAGAAGTGCCATGGAAGAGATGGGCAAGGGAGGAGGTGTGTCCAGAAGGAGAGATCCAGATGGGGAATTGAGGAGAGCTTCCTGGAGGAGGTAGCAACTGAATCTAGAGGTAAAGTTAGATAGGAAAGAGGGACTGAGGTCCAGGTGGCTTGGGCAGCAACCCCATGGTTGCTGAGGGTATATATGGGTCTCTCTCCTGGCATTGTGCCCCTACCACTCTGTGAGCCCCCAGGAGGGCCCTAGGAGGGGGAGATCACCCCACACAGACCTTTCTTCACTCTGGCACTTTCCAAAGTGCTGCGAGAGGGGTGTTTCAGGGCCTTCCCGGGGCTGCTGAGGGTGCCTACTCATGGAGCCCCTCACCTCCCCCAGATCCTGGCTGCTACTATCGACAATGCTGGCCTGGTGCTGCAGATTGACAATGCCCGCCTGGCAGCTGATGACTTCCGCACCAAGTGAGTCTGGGCCTCCAGGGCTGCTGCTGGTGGGTCCAGCTCCACACATCACACAGCCCTCTGTGTGTACCAGGGGTGGCCTTGTGGTCCTCCATGGCTCATGCCTCCACCCCGGCCAGGTATGAGACGGAGCTGAACCTGCGCATGAGCGTGGAGGCCGACACCAACGGCCTGCGCAGGGTGCTGGACGAACTGACACTGGCCAGAGCTGACCTGGAGATGCAGATCGAGAACCTGAAGGAGGAGCTGGTCTACCTGAGGAAGAACCACGAGGAGGTGAGGCCAAGTTGGGGACGAATGCTGGAGAAACCTGCCTGGGAACAGGCAAGGCTGGGGCCTCTGAATTTTCCTGGGCTGCTCTGCATCCAGTGCCCATCCACGGTGGGTTCCTGGTCTGACCAGGTGACCCTTAGAGGGCCCTGGGTGAGGTCTGTAGGGCCCTCTCCGAAAAGATACTTCCCATGTCCCTTAAGGCATGGCCCCCTGTGTGGTGGCAATTAACTCCCTAATGAGCAAATGAGTCTAAGAACGTGCACGCTAATGATCACAATTAATTATAATGATGATAGTCATAACAACAAACATCTGTCCAGCACATTACAAGTGATTCACAGCAATTATTTCAGCTGATACTGACACCAGCGCTGGGAGAAGGGTGCCCGTTCTTCTCTTTGCCAGTGAGGAAACTGAGGCCCAGAGGGGTTAAGGGATTTATCCAAGGCTGCACAGCTTCCCTCCCCGCTGTCTGACCCACGTCCACATCCAGGTCCAACTCCACCATTCTGCCATCTCTCCCACTGCTTTTTCAGAGAACTCTGGATCCCAGGGGCCCCAAGGCTCAACCCAAGACCCTGCAGAGGGACTAATTAGCCTGTGGCTTCCTTCTCTGCTGACCTCTGGGCTGGCCTGAGCTAGGAGAGCCCAATCCTTGAGTAGCAGGAGCCCAGAAAGCGTCTCCACTTGGCTTTGAGGCTGGTTATAGGGCCCGCATTTCCTAAAGGGGTCTGGTCCACCTTATCGACTTGGGGCTGCTTCCCCCTGCTGTGCTGCGTGGTTGGCAGCGGGTGACAAGGGTGGTGAGTGAGGTTGTCCTGGCTCCTCGCTGCCATGACAGAGAGTTGCCATGTCTCTCACCCCAGCACACATTTGGGGTAGACACTGAGTGTGTGTTGGGGAAGATGTTTTATATCCATAGCCGGCACATTTGAGACATGATATTGGCTTCCACCTTCAGGGTGAGGAGCTGTTGGTTTGTCTGTGTCTGTCTGTCTGTCATTTGCACCTGTCACCCCGAGATAGAGAAGGCAGGCCTCAGGGTCTCTCCCCAGGATGGCCATGGGTGAGCTCCTGCTCTCCTCTCTGCCCAGGAAATGAATGCCCTTCAAGGCCAGGTGGGTGGGGACGTCAATGTGGAGATGGACGCTGCCCCTGGCGTGGACCTGAGCCGCATCCTGAACGAGATGCGAGACCAGTATGAGAAGATAGCGGAGAAGAACCGCAAAGATGCCGAGGACTGGTTCTTCAGCAAGGTGGGTGGCCGGGAGTGAGCAGGTGTGCGCAACGTGTGCTTGCATGTGCTGTGTGTTGGGGACGGGCTGGAAAGCGTGAAGCTCCACAGACGGTCCCGTCTGGAAGGGCCTTTGGAAACAAGTTGGACCAACCCTCATGTTTATTTATTTTTTATTTTTTTAAAAGATTTTATTTATTTATTTTTAGAGAGAGGGGAAGAAGGGAGGGAGAAAGAGTGGGAGAGAACATTGATGTGTGAGAGATACATTGGTCAGTTGCCTCTCACATACCCACAACTGGGACCCTGGCCCGCATCTGCAGCCCAGGCATGTGCCCTGACCGGGAATCAAACCAGTGACCTTTGGGTTCACAGGCCGGCACTCTATCCACTGAGCCACATCAGCCAGGGCCAACCCTCATATTTAGATGTGGATTGTGAGGCTCAGAGAGGCCTCAGGCTCACGGGATTCTCGGCTGTGGCCTGGGGAACAGATCCGCATCTCCTCAGCCCCAGCAAGGGCTTTTCCTTCACAGGCCTTTGTGGATACATGTGTGTTTGAATGCATAACTCATTCCCCCAGAAAACACACGCTGAGCAGCTACAGCTCCCTTGGACAGTAACAGGCACAAAAAGAATAAAACCCAGGGCCTGTCTTTGAGCAGTGCTTGCAAATGACCACAAAGCAGGGTGATTCCACTGAGTTCCCTGTGGGCGCAGAGGGCGTCTGTATGCAGGTGTGTTTGGGGCCTTACAGAGGCCAGCGGTGTGCTAGGGGAGCAAGTCTGGGAGGTCGGGGCTCTGGTGGCCCCTGTCCTCTGCCCCACCTCCACAAGCTTCCTCAAGCCCCTGCGGCCCATCCTACTTCCAGACGGAGGAGCTGAACCGCGAGGTGGCCACCAACACTGAGGCCCTACATAGTGGCAGGACGGAGATCACTGAGCTCCGCCGCTCTGTGCAGAACCTGGAGATCGAGTTGCAGTCCCAGCTCAGCATGGTAGGGGCTTCCGTCTTCTCCCTGCCTTGTCCCTGTCAGCCCAGAGCGGGCCCAGCCTCACAGACCCCCACTCGAAGACCCAGTGACATGGACCCCTCTCATCCCTAGCTCCTGCCCCACCACGCTGGCTGCACCCACAACCCAACACAGTGGGGCTTCTCTCTGGGTGGGAAAGAGTCCCATCCTGGTCTCACTCATCCACCTACACCCTGGCCCACAGAAAGCATCGCTGGAAGGCAGCCTGGCGGAGACTGAGGCGCGCTACGGGGCCCAGCTGGCCCAGCTGCAGGGGCTCATCGGCAGCATGGAGCAGCAGCTGGCTGAGCTCCGCTGCGACATGGAGCGTCAGAACTATGAGTACCAGGTGCTGCTGGATGTGAAGACGCGGCTGGAGCAGGAGATCGCCACCTACCGCCGCCTGTTGGAGGGCGAGGACGCCCAGTGAGTGGGGGCACCTGGGCATCTGCTCAAGAGGGCTGGGGCTGCTTCACTCATGGAGGGACATTAGAGCTGCAGCCACAGCACCAGCAAAGGCCAGCAGGAGGTGTGGAGGCTTGCGGGGGGGCCAAACTGAGATCACAAGCTGGGGTCAGGCCATGAGGGGCGCTGAAGGCCACATTATAGCATGCATACTAGATGGTGTAGGCCTCGGGGAGCTGCGGGGGTGGTGTGCACAGGATAGACATCAAGATGTCTCAGAACACGACTCTGGCCACAGAGGGAGAAATGTATCGGCGAGGCCAGCCTGGGCCCGGGCACCTGTCAGGAAGCTGAGCAGAGACTTGGGCAGGCCTGCTGTGAGGTGCAGGCAGCGGCAGGAAAAGGCCTGAATGCGGGGGTGAGCGGGGCTCATAGCGGGACTCAGTAAGTGTTGAGTGAGCACATGAAGGCCTGGGTAGTGATGAACCTGGCTTTCTGGTTCTGATGACTTGTGGTTGGTGACACCATTACTGGGGATGGGATGAGGAGCAGGGTGGCAGCCTGGTTTGGAGTTAGGAGGTGGATCAA
The DNA here is from genome assembly GCF_987537825.1 of Furipterus horrens. Classification (NCBI taxonomy): domain Eukaryota; kingdom Metazoa; phylum Chordata; class Mammalia; order Chiroptera; family Furipteridae; genus Furipterus; species Furipterus horrens. The sequence goes on along the minus strand of NW_028327181.1, from coordinate 79,540,168 downwards.
GGCCCTACTATGAAAGGGCTGAAAATATCCTGGAGACTGAGTCTACAGGCTTAGTGATGCATTCCAGCTTTTTGGTTCCCTCAAGCTGGTGAAGCCTATCTATAGTCTAACCACAGTCTCTCTTGCTTTGAGTCTATTTGTTAGGTCCTTCTAGATATGGAAGAACTACTTGCTCCACTTCTCCTTATAAATCCCTGGTTAGCTGCAAAGTGTCTCTGGACCTCCTGTTGGGGTGTCCTCTTTCCTGACTCCTGCCCCCTGGGCCTGTGCCCTTTGACCCTTGTGGTTGCCATTGTTCTCCATGCACTCCCAGTGGTGATTTATCTGATTTGCTGGGACCTCCCCGTCCTCCCCACCTACTTCTCTCAGGGGCCTGGGCTCCAGGCAGCACCCCTGAGTTGACAGGACCCCTTCTCCCTTCCTGCAGCCTGACCAGCCAGTACTCTGAATCCTTGGCCTCACAGCCCACCCGGGAAGGTAAGAGTCTGCCCCATTCTGCCAAGAGGGCGTGGGAGTGTCTGAGGACCCTTCTGTGTGCGGGATGGGGGAGAGGGGTTCTGGCCTGAGGTGCTCGGCGCCCCCGACTCTGCCATCTGCCCCCACAGTGACCAGCCGTCAGGTGCGCACCATCGTGGAGGAAGTCCAGGACGGCAAGGTTGTCTCCTCCCGGGAGCAGGTCCATCGCTCTACCCACTGAGGCCCCTTTCCAGTTGCAACAGCCCAGCCTTGAAGGTCGAGGGGCGGCCATCGCCTCCAGCTCCTAGCGCGCTACTGCCAAGCCCCGAGTGCCCGCCTGGGCCACTGCCCATGAGCTGCTGCCTTTCTGTAGCTGCTTCCCGCAGCCCCTCACAGAGGGGGCCACCTGAGTTTGCCCCAGTGACCACTATTAAAGCTTTGCCTGAAATTCAATGCCTTGTGTGATCTGGTGTGGTCATTGGCTCGGGGCAGTGTTGGCTGAGGGATGGGGAGGGGGAGAGTTTGTTAAATGTTCAAGTAGCACTTGTCACCTGCCAACCTGTTCCACCCACCCCAGTCAGGCCCGGCGCTCCTGGGAGGATGAGAGGGAAGGAGGCAGAAGGACTGGGGGCGGGCAGGGCAGGGCGAGACAGCCCAACAAGCTAGGAAAGTTTCTAAGAATCAGCCCTTTGGGCTCCATTGCCTTTGGCTGGTCCCTAGGAGGGCCCTTAGATTTCCCAGGGAACTATGTCTATTATAGAAAATTCACGCCTTCACCCCTGGGAGGTCTAGGGAGAGAGGCTGAGCAGGGGGCTTTCTTAAGGAGTGGCCCGGGACATGGATGGGTGAGAGGAAGTGGCAGCAGCACAGCCAGCCCAGGAAACCAGACCGGCTCTGCCCAGCTCGGGGGTGTGTGGGGCGGGGTGGCCGCTGTGCACGTCAGCGTGGGGGGCGTCCTGTTTGCTTTGGTGGCTTGGCAGCTGCCAGGCTATTGGGGAGTCTCTCTCAGCTGCTGGCGGCGGCTGTCTGGGCCTGTCTGGGAAGTGGAAGCCATTGGCAGTCTGAGACACGACCACATTCCTCCCAGCGAGCCTGCTGGGAGGGACCCTGGGACCCAGGCTGGGCAGGGGGTGGTGGGCAGGGCAGGGTAGAGCTGTAAGGTGTCTCTGAGTCCATCTCTGGGGGAGCCTCTGGGGAAGGCTGTGTGTGTGGTGGGGTGAAAATGGCTGGGAGGGTCTCAGGAAGACCCTCTTCTTGGACAGTGTCCTTAGGCTGGGACCTGAAGTGTATGACCCTCACTTTACCCTGAGGCCTCTTGGGGACAGGAGTGCTAGGGAACATGGAAGGGGCATGGCTTTCAGTTCTCCCAGTTCCCCTTTACCATGATGCTTCTCTCCTACCTATCATTTCCCCATCCTGTAGCTGAGCTCCTCTTTGCTCACCCAAACCCGGGACCCCACTTGTTAGAGGGAGGTGGGGAAAGGTTAGAGGGAGCCCCAGGGATGGGGCAGGTCAGAAAACTGGCCAGATGGGATCGTAGCCCCTGCAGAGCTTCTCTGGCATCAGGGCCGCGCAGAGATGGCCAGTGTGTCCGGAGGCCCGGCGGGGGGGCGGGGGGGGGCAGGGCAGGGTCTGGTGTGGTGGCATGAGGGATGAAGCCCTGCCAGCTCAGTTCTGCAGGTGTGTGGGGCAGTGGGACACGGTCCCCCTCAAGCCCCAGTTTCCTTATTTACAGAATGGGCCAGCCACCTGGTACCTGATGGCGTCACTGTGTTGCGTGGTGAGCCTGGTGGCTTAGGTCGTTTCCCGGTTGGGATGAGGGCTCAGTCCTCGCTGTCTCCCCAGTACCCAGCCCAGGGCCAGGCCTGTGTGGCATGGTGTGTGTCAGAGGAGAGTAACCTCAGGCTGGGGACTGCCGGGCTCCCCAACCGTTTCCCTACAAGACCCAGGGGCCAGGCTGACAGGGCTGGGGTGGCAGCTACATGGGAGGACCCAGTGACGGCGGTGACGTCCTGCCTCTCCTCTTCTCCGTATTAGGTCATGGGAAAGCATAGCTGGAGGGCCTGCCTGAATCACAGGTGACAGGCTTTGACCGGAGACACGCACACGCACATGCAGCCGCTCAGCATGGGGGTTCGGAGAAATGAGGCAAATCCCCGCTGGTGGGAGGGGAGGGGGGCCCACAGCCACCTGGGAGCTGGCAGACCTCCAGGGGTGATGAAAGCCCAGGGGAATGGAAACAGAGCAGCCAGCCTGTTGCAATCGCTGTGCCCGCCCACTTTCTGGCCTATAAAGGAGGCAGGTGAGCCCCAGGAGCAACACGCATCTTCAGCTTCTCTCTTCTCAGCCCACTCACTCTGCCTGCCTGCCGCCCGCCGCCGCCGCCATGACCACCACTATCCGCCAGTTCACCTCTTCCAGCTCCATCAAGGGCTCCTCTGGTCTGGGGGGCGGCTCGTCCCGCACCTCCTGCCGGCTGTCTGGGAGCCTGGGTGCTGGCTCCTGCAGGCTGGGGTCTGCCAGTGGCCTGGGCAGTGCCCTTGGGAGCAGCAGCTACTCCGGCTGCTACAGCTTCGGCTCTGGTGGTGGCTATGGCAGCAGCTTTGGGGGTGTTGACGGGCTGCTGGGGGGAGGTGAGAAGGCCACCATGCAGAACCTTAATGACCGCCTGGCCTCCTACCTGGACAAGGTGCGCGCCCTGGAGCAGGCCAACACTGAGCTGGAGGTGAAGATCCGGGACTGGTACCAGAAGCAGGCTCCGGGGCCTGCCCGGGACTATAGCCACTACTACCACACCATTGAGGAGTTGAAGAACAAGGTAGGGCCTGCTTGGGGAGGGGGCCTGTGGGGGCCACGACTTCTCTGCCCAAACCTGGAATCCAGCCTGGGGGCTGCCAGGGAGCCGAGAAGAGCTTGGCTCCAGCTCGGCCTCAGGGAGCCCACCTTGGGGCTGCCCTATGGCTCATGTCATCCTTCTTCTGGGGCAGCAGGCTGGGCCAGGGACAAGCAGGCCTCATGGAGCCCTTCGCAGGCTCAGTTTCCTCATCACAGAGCTTCTTGCCACCGTGTACAGTGACAGGATAAGGCGAATGGCCACATGGGGGCCGGTGCTGGGCTGAGCTCATGAAGTTGCCAGATACGTGGGCACCTTCCTCCTTGAAGCCAGAGGGGTTTTGGGGGCAATGGTGGAGTAAGGAAGGGGTCTGATGGCACCTGCTGGGAGGTGGAGACAGGAGAGAGGCGGCGGGACCTCAGGACGCCTCTTGTGAGCCTTATTTGGGATTTTTCTGGCTTCCCCATCTCCTTGAGATGCTTTCTCAAGGATTGGGCTGAGCAAATCTGGGGGGATGAGGCTGTCCACTGGAGCCTCAGGTCAAGGCTTAGCAGGGGTCGTGACTTCCGATTTGAAAATGCTCTTTAGTGAGGACTCCTTTAGCCTCCCTTTTGGGGGGAGACTCTTAGGGGCACCATCTCCCCAACTGTGAAATGTGGGGTTTGCCCACATGCCCTCTGTTTTCTGGGGTTCTGGGATGGCTTCCTTTCCGAAGCACCTTCCTATTTTCTGACTTTCCCGAATTCCTGGCTTGAGAAACCCCACTGGCTGCCTGCTCTGCTTTAGAGCAGGGCCTACATGGGGGTCTGTGCTGGAGGAGGCAGGGCCTGGGGGAACCTGAGATACCTTTCAGCACATCAGGCTCCTGCTGGCCTGACCTTTGTCAACAATTACAGCATAGTAAAGGGGGAGGTTGGGCAGGAAGGGAGCCTTCTTGGAGAAGACAGCCACATCCTGGCCCCCAGGCAGGAAGATCCACCTCAGAACCTTGGATGGGCCTGAACTCCCTCCATCCAGTGATCTGACTCTTCTCCCATCTTCCCAGATCCTCACAGCCTCCGTGGACAACGCCAGTATCCTCCTGCAGATCGACAATGCTCGTCTGGCTGCTGATGACTTCCGTACAAAGTGAGCCTTCACCATGAGCTGGGGAGGAACTGGGGGCACCTCTCCCTACCCTCAGACTCCTTGGTTGCTTGTGGTATAGGCCAGGAGCTGGGGGTGGGAGATTCCACCCCTCAGTCTAGGATAAGGCAAATCCTGAAGGTCTCTGGACTTAGGTGATGCAAGAGAGCAAGGGAAGGCAGGAGGCAGAGGAGAGCCAGGTGGAGATAGGGCCTTGCCCTACTTGTTCCCAGGGCCCCAAGGCTGGAATTTTCTTCTACTCATCCCCATCATGATTCCTCATAAGCCCTGAGAGCACTGGCCAGAGCAGGGTGCTGGCCAGGACCTGGGCCTGCCAGCCCAAGTGTCTAGGCTGAAGCCTCCGGTTCCCTCTGCAGGTTTGAGACGGAGCAGGCCCTGCGTGTGAGTGTGGAGGCCGACATCAACGGCCTGCGCAGGGTGCTGGATGAGCTGACCCTGGCCAGAGCCGACCTGGAGATGCAGATCGAGAACCTGAAGGAGGAGTTGGCCTACCTGAGGAAGAACCACGAGGAGGTGGGGAGGGGGTGTGGCAGAGCTCTCGGGCTGTGCTAAGGCTGGACCCCTGGAGGAGTGCAGAGCAGGTGCTCCAGGCCTGGTCACCTTATAGGGCTGCCCCGGGGTCCAGAGCCAGGGCGCAGGACAGTTTTCTTCCTGATTCCCTGCACCCGAGGACTCTCCCAGGGGCCCACAGAGACCTCTTCTCTGCCCCCCGAGCCCCTGGCCTTCCTCACAAGAACAGGAGATAAATGAAGAGGTCTCCTTCTTGTCCTGCTCAAACCTTTGAATCTAGACCCTGTGTACAAGAGAAGTTTGGAAATTAGAGGGGATATTCTGGGGGCCCAGGCCTAAGGATGAGATTTTATCTTTGTAAAGCCCTCAATCTAGTGAGAGAGATACAACCCACCCTCAGGGAGCCCCAGTCTGTTTGTGGAGGCAGAGCCTCTACAAAACAGGTGAACAAAGGTCATTAGGAGGGTCAGAAGGCAGAAGACAGGCAGAAGAAGGGTGGGTCCTTGGGAGGGATCTGGAGAGCTTGTGTGGGAAGGGCTGGGAATGAGAGATCTGGTCAGCCTGGATACCCACACTGCAAGCTCCGTCCTCCCCAGGAGATGAACGTCCTGCGAGGCCAGGTGGGTGGCGAGATCAACGTGGAGATGGATGCTGCCCCTGGCGTGGACCTGAGTCGCATCTTGTCTGAGATGCGCGACCAGTATGAGAAGATGGCAGAGAAGAACCGCAAGGATGCTGAGGACTGGTTCTTCAGCAAGGTATGGGCTGCTGTGGGCCAGAGGACTCTCCCAGTGATGGAGTGCAGGGACTGAGTCCCAACAGCAAGCCCTGGCATCTTGGGGGCACCCTCTCCTCAGTGAGCTGAATGAACCCCAGGAAATCAGCCTAACACATTGCATCAACAGGCTTGGAGTTCAGCTAAAGCTAAGATCTGGGGGTGGGTGGGGAGCTCTGCTCAGGAATACTGCCAGGGGATAAAGGCCCAGGGACCATCCACCTCTCCTTTAAGAAGTCAGGAACTAGCACCAGGTGCCTGCCTACTATTCCAGCAGGTTCTCAAGTTTCCTATTCTTGTGCCTTCCACTTGTAGGAATTAAAGATAAAACTAAACATCATTTCAAAGGTTTCTGGGTATTGGGAAGTGGGAAGCTGGAGAGAAGGCACTGCCCCCCCGCCCCCCAGACAGGTGTGGGATGAGGCCTGAGAGGCCTGGGGGAGGTCAGGATGGTGAGTGAGGTCAGGGATGTTATGGGGAGTGGGGGAGCCCCAAGTGCCTGTCTGGGCACAGGGTGGCTCCTGGGCTGAGAGGATGGAGGGTACGGGGGTGTGTCTGACTTGGAGAAGGGATCTCAAGCTCATTCCTGCACCGTCCTGTGTTCTGTCTGCAGACAGAGGAGCTGAACCGCGAGGTGGCCACCAACACCGAGCTGGTGCAGAGCGGCAAGAGTGAGATCTCCGAGCTGCGGCGCACAGTGCAGGCCTTGGAGATCGAGCTACAGTCCCAGCTCAGCATGGTAGGGGCACCGCCAGGCCTGGAGGGGACCCAGGGCCCTGGAGGGGGCACTCATCACCCTCGCTGACCCTGCCCCTCCTGCCCTTCTGCAGAAAGCATCCCTGGAGGGCAGCCTGGCAGAGACAGAGAACCGCTACTGCATGCAGCTGTCCCAGATCCAGGGGCTGATCGGCAGCGTGGAGGAGCAGCTGGCCCAGCTGCGCTGTGAGATGGAGCAGCAGAACCAGGAATACAAGGTGCTACTGGACGTGAAGACAAGGCTAGAGCAGGAGATCACCACCTACCGCCGCCTGCTGGAGGGAGAGGATGCCCAGTGAGTGGGGGCCTGGGCCAGGGCTGTGGGCTCGGGGTGGGGGCAGAGCTCTCGGATCCCCATCTGATCTCCTCTCTCTGTTTCTTTTGCAGCCTGACTCAGTACAAGCCCAAAGAACGTAAGGATCTCCATAGCTGAGGGTGGGGCGGCATGGGGCAGGCACCCGTCTGCACCTTGCTGAGGGAGGGTCCCCAGGAGCCCCAAGAAATGATAGCTGATCCTTAGCAGGGCTGGGGGAAGGGCCCATTACGGCTCAGGGTTGCTGCTCAGGGCAATCAGGTGAGGGAGACACTGTCTAGTCTGATGGGGAAACCTGGTTGTAGCTCTGGAGACTCATCTGATGGGGAGACAGGAACATGGTCTCATGATGTTTACTGAGACCCTACAGATCAACAAAGGCAGTTCTGATCTGCGCTTTGGTCTGATGGGAGAAAGGGACTGGGTCCTTGTCCTCCAGGTCCTAGTTTGATGGAGAATGTGAAATCCTAGCCCTGGGGCATCTAGTCTATTGGAAGTGATGGGGACCAGGTCCTGGTCTGGGAGAGCGCAGTCTTATGGGGGAGCATAGTCCATGCCCTGGAGACTGCAGAGAAATGGAGACCAATCCCCTTTCATGGAGCACTCAGCCTTCGAGGTGCTTCCTTTGCAAAAGAACATGTGGCTCAGAGTCACACCACCCAGCTGGGAGGCAAGACTCACACAGGGGCACCAGCAGAGGGACAAGGTGGGAGGGAGGGAGCAGTGAGGGCAAGAGGGACACCTGTGTGGGTGTGATGTTGAGGAGGCAGCAGCGGCGTGGATGCCAGGCAGCTGTGGGGAGGGAGCCGGCTCCTCGCAGAGGCTGGGGGCTGAGCCAGGCTCTCTTGGCCCCTGCCCACCTCTGAGTGTCTGTCTCCTGCAGCTGTGACCACCCGCCAGGTACGCACCATCGTGGAAGAGGTCCAGGACGGCAAGGTTATTTCCTCCCGCGAGCAGGTGCACCAGACCACCCGCTGAGGACTCTGTGCCCCTGGCCAACCCCTCAGAGCCTCCCATCGGCCTGGCAGCCTCTGGCCTCCCCAGCCTTAGTCCCGTGGCTTTCACTCCCTTTCCAATATCCCCTGCCTGACAAATAAATCTTGTTGACTGAGACGTAGCGTGCATTCTGGCTGTGGCTACTGAGGTGGGCCCTGGGGAGGGACGGGTGAATGGAAGCAGGGTGGGGGGAGGATGAAGGAGGACTTTGTGGACACTCACTGTTGTTGACTTAGAGTCTCAGACCAGGGTAAAAAGTGGGTCTGGGCAGAGCTTGTGTGTGTGTGTGTGTGTGTGTGTGTGCATGCTTTATATCTCCCAATGAATGGTGATCCAAGGAAGGGTTGTCTAGGCAGTGCCAGACCCAGGGTGGGGTGAGTGTATGGGAGTCTTAGGTGGCCCCTCTTCCTGTCCTATAAGTAGGTCTGTGACCACGGGCAGTTGCTTCCCCTCACTGAACCTCATTTTCTGATCCATAAATGGACGAGAAGAATTCAGGTGTTGGAGCCAGAGTCCCAAGGGATGATGCATCCAGTCAATTGCTCCTCAAGGTCCCTCCTCTGAGAGGGGGCGGACAGTGGGCAAGGACAGAAGTCTGCATTCTCTTGGGAGAAACCCAGGGGGAGGGAATGTGGGAGAGGCAGGCTGGATGGTTAGGGCCCCCACTGCCCCACCCTAGGAACATGAACTGGAGACCTGTGCCTCCAGAGAAGGCTGTGGACCCCAGGCAGCTGTGGGAGAAGGGCGGGGCTTCTCTCAGGGATGTTTCCTTAAATGGTGAGCTGCTGCTCAGGATGGGGGTGCAGAGAGTCTCTGGCAGTTTGTCCTCTCTCAGCTTCAGCAGCCTGGTGGTGGGGTGGATGGGAAACACACCCTGGGGAAGGGGGCAGGGGCAGCCCTGCCAAGCCACTCCCAGGACCCTCTGGGCCCCAGCCCCGTTCCCACTGGTGGCAGGTGATGAGCAGTTAGGGAGGGTCCTGACACCTGGAAGTCTGCCTTTGAGTAAATCCGGAAACCACTGGGTGGGGCCAGCCTGCTTTCCTGGTTTTTTTCAAGAAGCAGGAGTGGATGGAAAGGGCTAATGAAAGGAGGGGTGCCCCCCACTCCACCCCTCAATTCAGACAGGCCTGGGACTGTCTGCTGCTGCACAGTCAGACCAAGGTGTCCAAACACCTGCTCAGTTCTGGTGCCTGGAGACTGAGGGTGGGGCTTGAGGGGGAGGGGCAGGAGCAGATGGAACACTGGCACCAGAGTGGGCGGCTGGGTGTGGGGTTTCGGGCAGGTCCCAGGCCCGTCTGGACCTCAGAAGCCTCAGTAAGTGAGGAGGGGGAGGAGCCCCAGCTAACGGTCCTTCTGGCCCTGATATGGAACAGGTGAGGACAGTGGGCTCCTTCCCATGGTGAGGACCTACCGGCCGGCATCTGGAGCTGGGCCTTCGGAGGCAGTGGCAGCACTCCAAGCGGGCTGGGTAGCGAGCGGGCTCTGCTCCGTCAGAGGCTGGCGACCCTCAGCTGCCTGAGCTACCGTCAGGGCAAGGATGGAGGACAGGCAGGTGGCACTGTAACCCTCATGCCCCGTGTACATCCAGCCACAACCAGCAGAACCAGCCCTGGGCTGAGGAAGGCTCATCCAGAGGGTGATCTCATTTATTTGAACAACCGTCCCAGAAAGCAGGAAGGCTCTGGGAAGAGGCGCCCCATTGTGTGACTGGGGACACTGAGGCTCTGAGGAGCAGTGACTCAGCCCTTGTCTGGAGCCCGGCATGGCAGGCGTGGAGCAGGGCTGTGCCAGGAGGAGGATCCAAGAGTCCCACCTCCTGCCCAACCCCAGGCTCCTGGGCAGCGGTCCTTACTCCACAGACTCTGGGGGTCCACTCCTCCTGATGCTGTGGCTGAGGAGAGGCGAGAATGGGGGTCTGGCCAGAGACAGCCCGGACTTTGTCCCTCTGCTGGGGAAGAAGCCCTGACCCACAAAGCGAGCGGCCCAGGAGGCCATAGTGGAGGAGCAGCCAGCTGTGCTGGAGCTGAGCTAATAGAGACAGTGACTGCCGTGTTGAGGTTGGGGGTCCGCAGGAGATAGTCCTGGGCCCAGAGAGGGAAAGCCCCACTCTTTCTAGAGGTGCTCAGCCCAGGCCTGGGCAGGTGGGGGCCACAGGGCACAGTAAGTAGGTTTGGGTGCCTTTGGTCCCTTGGAGATGGTGTGGGGGACTTCAGTGGCTTTGTCCAGGCACCCCAAGCTGACCCAGGTTTCTAGGGCTATTGCCTGTGGCTGGACTGGGGGACTCTATAAAGGTTCTCATGGTTCATCTGCACCCACCCAACCACACACAGCACAAAATGTTTGCCCCGTGTCAGAGAACTGGTTGGTTCTTTCCTCGGTGCCACCTCACCCACTGTCATAGGATGGACACACACACACCTTATTCCCAGGCTCAGGCCCAGGCCAGTGGTGGCCAGCCCCTGTGACTCTACCTCCCTTGCTCCCACACCCTGGAAGGGTACCTGGCAGCACTTCCTGCTGGAAGATGGCATGGCAGTTGCCCTGTCCATGGTACTGCATTGCTCTGTGCCTGGGTCTGCATGGGGCCTGGCAGAAGCAAGAGACACAGGCCCTGGCCTGCAGGGACCCCAGGGGACCCCAGCCTCGGAGTGGTGAGCACAGCACAGTGGCGGGCTGACAATACTCCCTCAGTCCTTATGCAGCATGGGCCTCCTGTGGGGGGCTGAGGAGAACAGGGGGACCAGAGCCAGGACAGTTCTGCCACCAGGACAGGGCTGAGGCTGTGACCGAGCTTGACCTCAGCTTTGCTGAGGGTCTCTTGGCTGTGCAGACCATTATGAGGAACTCTGACAGCCCCTACTCTCGGAAGGGGGGCATCAACATGGGGGAGCTTGGTATTCAGATTCACCCAGTCGTGAGGCCAGAGGCGGATCAGGGACATTTGTTCATTCCTAGAGAGCCTGCTCCCACCCCCTGCAGGTCCCTCATCCTATCACAGCCCGAGCACCCTGTACTGGGATTTTTTCTGCCCCTCTCTCCCCATGAGAGGGTAAGCTCCCAGGGCTTCTCTTGTGCTTTTTTTGTTTGGTTGGTTGGTTTTTTGGTTTGCATCTGAGTGCACATAGTAGGTGCTTTATAAACATCTCTGAATAAATGCAATATGACCATCAGTCTGTGCCAGGTGCTTTATTTATTTATTTATTTTAAATAATTTATTATTATTATTTTTTTTTAGAGAGAGGGGAAGGGAGGGAGAAAGAGAGGGCAAGAAACATCAATGTGTGGTTGCCTCTTGTGCCCCCAACTGGGGACCTGGCCTGCAGCCCAGGCATGTGCCCTGACTGGGAATCAAACCAGTGACCATTTGGTTCACAGGCTGGCGCTCAGTCCACTGAACCACATCGGCCAGGGCAGCCAGGTTCTTTATTTATTTTGTCTCTACCATGCCTGTGAAGTAGTACTGATTCTCCCATTTCCCAGAGAAGAAAACTGAGGCTCAGAGAGGCCAAATCACTTGTCTAATATCTGATCCCTGTTTGTTTGACTCCAGGCTCCTCTGTCCCGGCTTGTCCAGCCTCTCTCTCTTCATCCTCCCTTGGAGCCTGTGGTTCTGACTGTCACCAGGGGCTGAGGGCCCTGTAGCTACCTCCTGTCTCCCCTCAGCCTTCCTGGGGCCTCCCTCTTCTGCCCTCCCTCCCCTAGGCCTGAATGGTTACCAGAAAGAAAAGTGTCCCCAGGATCAACTTTGTCCCATGATGCTGATGCAGTGGGCTGGAGCAGGGCCCCGGGGTTCTGGACAGGGTGCTGGTGATCAGTCATGTCTGGGAATCATGGCAAGTTGAGGTGCAGTGTTGGCCAATAACACTTCCCGACCAAGTCTGAAACAAGATGACTTCACACCTGAGATGGGACGGCCAGAGGAGAGAGGAAGGGGGTGAACCCACTGCCTGGAGGGGTGCCAGCTGGGTGGAAGTAGGTGCTCTGGCAACCTACAGGCCTGGCAACCTTGGGGCAGGTGTAATGGAGGAAATGCTTCCCGTTCCTTCATTGCCAATTCAGATCTTCAGAGACTCAGCTGGAGCCACACTGGGTTCAGCCACCTCCTGAAGAGGATCTCGGAGGCAGCCCCCTCCTTTATTGCTGGTAACGCTCGCTCTGCCGCATCCTGAAGACAGAGCACCTAAGCGTTTTCTGTACTGGGTGCTGAATTCCTGTCTTAGTTTTCTCTCCAGGTCAAATGATAAGTTCCAAGGCTGGTAACTAGTTCACATCCCCCACCTGCTTCGCCGCAGTGCTGGGCACGTGAGGGGGCCTTGGTCCGTGGTGCCGACTGAGTGGTTTGATGGTTAGTCTGCAACTTCCCATAGCTTCTCAGTCCAGGTAGCTCCCTGCGCCTTCAGGGCTGGGCCTGTACAACGCCCCTCCCCCCACCTCCAGGAACCGGGGGAGTGGCATCAATCTAGTTAGAAAGGAGGTGGAGGGTATGCTGGGGACAGAGAAAGAAAGCTCCTGGAGACTGGGTTTGAGTCTGTTCCTCTGTATCCATGCAGTGCAACCTGGGACAAGTCTTGGTGGCCTTTGGTAACCTCAAAGGTCATTTTCAGTTCTGCGAGTGATGAGTCTGTAGTTGGACTTGAATTCTAGGACCATCCTGACACCTGGAATGGTGGAATGTTTGTCCAAAATTTTAAGGCCCCTTTGCCCATTTGGGGAGTGTGGGGAGCAGAGCATCTCCCAGGCCTTGTCCTAAAGGTGTGTGCTGGGCCTCAGCTCTGCTGATACCTCTGGGGCCTGTGCCCACAAGCCAAGTGACTGATGGAACGTGATGTGGCGGTAACAAAGCCTGCTTATGCTGAGGCAGAGAATTTCAAGGTGGTATCGCCCAGTAGAGCTCAGGCTGGGGCAAGCCCTCTCTGCTCCTCTCACCTTGACAGAGAGGCACTTCAGAGCAAGCACAGTGGCCAGCTCTGTAGGTCAACCCTCAGACCACCCCGAGGAGGCCTCTAATTTGGGGTCCAGACCTTCCCAATCCTGTCTGCAGCCCTTGGGCCAAGGTCACACCCACTGTGGGCGGAGCTCCTTCCAGGCACTGTGGGGAGATAGATGAGAATGGAAACACTTGGTCTCTGCCTGCAAGTCACCATGGGAGAGTGGAGATGGCCTGGGCTCTGGGTTCTAGTCCTGGACTGGTGACTTTAGGGGACCACCCCCTCCCTAGTTTTTTCTCTACTTCTCAGGACGAATTCAAGACAATGATATCAGCTAAAGACACATAGAGTGAGTGGTGCAGGACAGCAGAAATGCCTCGAGCTGGACAGACAGACGGGTTCAAACACCAGCTCCCCACTGATGGGAGTCTTGGGAAGCCCACTCACCCTTCCAGCTCCCAGTCTGTGAACTGCTGGCAGGAGTAGGCCCCTCACAGAACCATGTGGCACATGTAGGGCACTCTATAACACCTGAGCATGGTAGGTGACTAGGGAGCCACCTTGCCCCTCTCTCTATTTAATGAGTGAAGCTGCCAAGCCCAGCCAGGAATCTGTGGACACTTGAGAGAAAACTGTTGGGAACTGAACCCTGGATGCAGTGTGGGGACTTGAAAACCTATATGCGGTCAGGGGTCACTCATGGCATCAGTGGCAGGACAAGGACACCCTCCCATCACAGTTTATCTTGGGTGCAGTGATTAGGGGGAGCAAGGCATTGGGGGTGGGCTGCTCAAAGGGTGGAAGTGAGGAGGGGGGCAGGCAGGAGGGCAGGGGTGTGGGAGGGAGGTGCCAGAGCATAGAAGTGGGCTCGAGGCGGCAGGTGAGAGGCAGCTGTGCTGGAAAGAGAGTGGGATGCTGAAGGGGCAGGTGAGGGTCAGAGCTGGCTGTCAAGGGAGGGAGGTCAGAGGGGTTATTCACGCATGTTCCTCTGCATGTGACTGGTGCTGTGTTCTCCCTTTTTACAGATAACAAGCAAACAAACAGGCCCAGAGGGGCTAAAGGCCTGTCTATGCTGTGCAGCTTGAAAGGGGCTGCGCTGGGAGTCAAGCCACCACCTGTCCAGCTCCACAGTGCGTGCTAGGTCCATGGTACACACCCTTCTGGAGGTCCTGGGGGCTCTAAGGCAGCCTCCAAAACAGATTTGCTCCAGTAAGATAAAGAGAGTCATAGACTTCTTAGAACTAGAAAGTACTGCAAAATGACGCAGTCCAGCCTTATCATTTTGCTGAGGGGAAACGGGCCCAGAGAGGGCAAGTGCGGGGCCTCAGGTCACACAGGGAGCAAAGCAGAGTGAGGCCATGAACCAGACTCTTCTCCCAAGAGCCAGGCATGAAGGATCCCCATGGCTGTATCCTGAGACAGCCCGGGATGGCATCGATGAGGCTGTCACCGTGGGGCAAGGAGTCCTTCCCTGGGCTGACTCACCGCCTGGGGACGCAGCTGCCACAAAGCTGCCTGTGCCAAGGCCCTGCTGTCCCCTTGGGCTCCAGGAACAGGAGTAGATTCCTGCCGCCTAGCCTGAGTCACGACTGACTCGCTGGAGTGTATTTTCTCTCGGCCCCACACCCCTCAAAGCTGGGTGGGAACTCTGAGCAGCGCAGCAAAGTGAATGGACCCCAGGCTGAGTAATCCAGAGTGGGGAGTTGGACAGGACCTGGAGTGATGAAATCCAGAAGGGAACCCAGAGTCAGCGGTTGGGGTGGCCCCACCTTCCCCAGGTGCATATAAAGGTGCCTGGGGTGGAGGCAGCCCCAGCATCCTCCCAGGCTCCCCGAGCACCTTCTCTTCTCTCTGACATTCGCTCGCTCACTCACCTCCCTCCTCGGCACCATGACCACCTGCAGCCGCCAGTTCACCTCCAGCTCCATGAAGGGCTCCTGTGGCCTTGGTGGTGGCTCCAGCCGCATGTCCTCTGTCCTGGCCGGAGGGTCCTGCAGGGCCCCCAGTGGCTTTGGGGGCATGTCGGTCTCCTCCTCCCGCTACTCCTCTGGAGGTGCCTGCGGGCTCGGGGGTGGCTACGGCGGTGGCTTCAGCAGCAGCAGCAGCTTTGGTGGGGCCCTGGGAAGTGGTTTTGGTGGAGGATATGGTGGTGGCTTTGGTGCCGGCTTTGGTGCTGGCTTCGGTGCTGGCTTTGGTGGTGGTGATGGCGGCCTCCTCTCTGGCAATGAGAAGATCACCATGCAGAACCTCAACGACCGCCTGGCCTCCTACCTGGACAAGGTGCGCGCCCTAGAGGAGGCCAACGCCGATCTGGAGGTGAAGATCCGAGACTGGTACCAGAAGCAGCGGCCCAGTGAGGTCAAGGACTACAGCCCCTACTTCAAGACCATCGAGGACCTGAGGAACAAGGTGGGTGGAGCAGTGAGAGAGGTCATGGCTACAGGGTCCCTAGAAAACCACTTGCTAGCATCTCCATTTGACAAACAGGAAGACTGAGGCTGGCCTTGGAGGAGTGGCCAAGGCCCCCTCAGAGAGTGGGTGGCAGAGGGTTCTTTTTCAGCATCTAAGTGTCTGAGCTGGGCCTGGAACTCTGACTCATTTATTCCCTGCAAGCCTTTGCACTGCACCTTTAGCTCCTTTTAGCCTCGGGCCCAGGATAGGGTGGTGGGAGAGGTGGGGTACATCCCCCACACACCCTAAGCTGGGTAGAGAAGGCATCCAGGTGGCTGGGGGAGCATAGGGTCTGACCTGCAAGACAGGCAACTCCCAAGTCGGGGAGGCTCTTTTCTCCCATCTGTGCTCTTCACCCCTGAGCAGTGGGATCTTGGCTCACCCCGCCTCCTGCCCTTCATCCCCTCTGCAGATCATTGCAGCCACTATTGAGAACGCTCAGCCCATTCTGCAGATCGACAATGCCAGGCTGGCAGCCGATGACTTCAGGACCAAGTGAGCATCGCTGTGGCTGGCTGAGGGCAGAGAGCAGAGGGTGGGGGTAGGCTGTTTATCCAGGAGGGCCAGAAGGTCTTGAGCCTCAGAAGCCTCATGGATGGAACCTGATGCCCTGATCTCTGTGCTCCCAGGTATGAGCATGAGCTGGCCCTGCGCCAGAGCGTGGAGGCCGACATCAACGGCCTGCGCAGGGTGCTGGACGAGCTGACCCTGGCCAGAGCCGACCTGGAGATGCAGATCGAGAGCCTGAAGGAGGAGCTGGCCTACCTGAGGAAGAACCACGAGGAGGTGGGGTCACTGCTGACATTGTTGGTGGGAGGCTGGTTCAGTGGGGCTGCAGATGCCCCTGGGGTCAGGAAAGGGGTTGGCCGAGCTGACTACCTCTTGTCATCCCTTCCTAGGAGATGCTTGCCCTGCGGGGTCAGACTGGCGGAGACGTCAATGTGGAGATGGACGCTGCCCCTGGTGTGGACCTGAGCCGCATCCTGAATGAGATGCGAGACCAGTATGAGCAGATGGCAGAGAAGAACCGCAGAGATGCCGAGGCCTGGTTCCTGAGCAAGGTGAAGCTTGGGCCCTCAGCCTTGCCGCAGGACTTCCCAGCCTGGGGGGCCTCTGGAGAGCCTCACACCTTCTGCTCTTTTTTCCTATCTCAGACCGAGGAGCTGAACAAAGAAGTGGCCTCTAACAGCGAACTAGTGCAGAGCAGCCGCAGCGAGGTGACCGAGCTCCGGAGGGTGCTCCAGGGCCTGGAAATTGAACTGCAGTCCCAGCTCAGCATGGTAAGAAAAACCTGGCACAGCCCCAGCCTCCAAGTCACCAGTAATGGCCACCAACCCCTCAACACGGCCACACTACCATGTCTCTTTCCCCAAGAGTGGGACTGGAGGGATAATTGTACCCATTATAGAGATGGAGAAATTAAAACCCAGAATGGTGGAATAGTTTTTCTTCATGTTGTCTGACCATCAGTAGCCCAGCTGGGATCAAAATCCATGTGCCTGACAGAAAACCTGCCCAGAGACCCAGAGAAATAGCAGTGACCACCTCTGATAACTCTTTATCTCTCTGTCCCACTAACAGAAAGCATCCCTGGAGGGCAGCCTGGAGGAGACCAAAGGCCGCTACTGCATGCAGCTGTCCCAGATCCAGGGGCTGATCGGCAGCGTGGAGGAGCAGCTGGCCCAGCTGCGCTGTGAGATGGAGCAGCAGAGCCAGGAGTACCAGATCCTGCTGGACGTGAAGACAAGGCTGGAGCAGGAGATCGCCACCTACCGCAGCCTGCTGGAGGGAGAGGATGCCCAGTGAGTGCCCGTCCCCTGTCGCCCCAGCTCAGCCCCCTGCTGCTGCCAGCATCTCTAACTGCTCTGCCTTTTCTCCCCCACAGTCTCACCTCCTCTCAGCATGTGTCCAGCCAATCCTACTCTTCCCGAGATGGTAAGGCTGCTGTGGGTCCAGGCACTTGAAGGCTCCAGCCCTCCCTCCTCCCCGAGTGGGACGTGCTGAGCTCCCAGAGCCCTTCTCACCTCTCCTCTTCTCTCCCACAGTCTCGTCCCCCTCTGGCCGCCAGACCCGGCCCATCCTCAAGGAGCAGGGCTCGTCCAGCTTTGGCCAGGGCCAGAACTCCAAGCACTGAGCCGCCTCCCCCAGAGCCTCCTGCCCACCCGCGGCCTCAGCTCCAAAGGGCTGGGTCAGGCTCCTGTTCTCCCAGCGCAGGTCCCAGCTGTCTCCCTTCCCTCTCTGCTGGTGGTGGGCTAATAAAGCTGACTTTCTGGTTGATGCAAACCTGTGTGGTCTCTGTCCTTGAAATGACGGGAGGGGAGTTGAAGGTGCCTCCCAGGAACCTTCTGGGACCTCACAGCCCAAGGGGTGCCGGAAAGACCAAAGCTCAGAAGAGTTTGTAGGGTCTTCCTGGGAGACCTCCACGCCATTGGGCAGTGGGAGGTGAGATACAGGACGGGAAGGAGCTCACACATGTGGACAGACATACTGGGAGGCATTTTACACAGGTTCTTTCCTTAGACCCTCCCAGCAACTGAACTGGGTGTGGTCAGGCCCATGTTGGAAAGGAGACAACCCTGGGATTCAGGGAGGTTAAGTAGCTGGCATGAAGTCACGCAGTAGTAAGTGGCTTGATTGCAGTTCATGCCCAGGGCTGTCTGGCCACATACCCCATGCCCTTATTTCACGCCACCCTATCTCATTGGGTATTTTAACCCTTAGACTCCAAAGCATGAGCTCTTAGCGCCCCCACCTGGCTCCTCCCCTTTGCACCAATGAGTCTGGTATTGGATGGTGGAAGGGTGGCCCTTCTGCCTCGGGGATGTTGTCCGTGGTTAGAGCCTTTCTTCTCCCAACTTGCTCTCCCTCATCACCCCTATAACTCTTTACTCTGCTCCATTCCCCTCAGCCCTAAATTTTATGCTGACGAGTCCCCTAGGAAATATCTGTCACCCATGTCATCCTTTTCATTCTCAGTATCACTGCCACATTGAGACCTACTTCCTCTCTCCCTAGAACTGGCCACAGCTTCCTCACCAGGGCCTCTTGCTGTCTATCCCTTCCACTCCCATTTCTGCCCAGTGACCTTTCTGACAAGAATGTGGTCAAGATCAAGAACAAGGAGGCGATCAGAATTCCTTTGCTTAACCACCTGTGAAGTTCCCTTTTCTCCCCCGGATGCTTAATCCTTCTGTCTCCACCTGCCTTGGTTCCTCCCCACCCTCCCTGCTCTGCACCCGTGAGTCCACCTGCCTGACTAGGTGCACTGCGTCACACCTCTCACTCGCTGTGATGCCTTCCATATTTAAAATTTTTAATTAAAAAATCAAAGTTTTATATTGTTCAAACTTTTATACTGTACATTGTCAATGCTGTCACTGCTGTTTGTACTTTTTCCTGGTTGCCATTTGAAATAACCCAGCAATGGAAATCTTTCTGCATAAAGCTATAACAAATATATACAACATAATAAAACCTTTAATAGGAAGGCCATCCCTGTCTGTATCACATACCTCCATCCCCACCTCCCACTTTCCTAGCTGTTCCTTTTGGCATTTGCCTCCTGATTTCTAACAACAGGTCTACACTACTATTTCTTGATTTTTTCAGTTCTAGTGTTTAATGCTTGACTTCCCGCTATGAAGGATGGGGACTTACTTAGCTCTCTTACACAACATTGCCCTGTCCCACTTCTTCCCTACTTCCCTTCTTCCATCCTCTCAATATATGAATATTTTCACTAGATAGATGTTTGATGTTTACATTATCATGACTATTAAATATTACTCAGAGTCAAATAATATTTTATACTATATTAAATTTCCTTGGAATACATATCTCTTTTTCAATTTGTTTAGGTTCTCTATGTACCTGTCACTAACTTATTCTCTCATTCACTGCTGGAAGTATAAATCTTCTCTTCATATGTTGAACACTGCCTAGTCCATCAGTTTCACCTTTTCAAAGACATCCCTCCTGCTTCGGTCTGTCTGGATGCTCTCTGGGCCTGCTGTCACCCTAGAATCTCCCTTCGTCATCATCTTGGATACCCCTTCTTTCTGTGTTGCATCCCTTGTTTCCTGGATCCCATGTCTTCTTTTTTCTTTTTTTTTTCTTCCCCTGGCTGGTTTGGCTCAGTGGATTGAGCGTCGGCCTGCAAGCTAAGTGTCGCTGGTTCGATCTTCCAGTCAGGGCACATCAGAGAAGGAAAACTCTGACTCCAAAAAACCTCCGCTGCCTTGTGGCATACCTCTTCAGGGGAAAGGCTAAGGGAGTAAACCCCGACAGAAAATCTGGAGCCGGAGTCCCTAAGGCGGTTCGACGTTGTAGTCAACACCGGCAACTCCTGCGGCGCACCTGAAGCCAAGCTGTATTGACTGCGTCTTTCCCTTGGACCCTTCAGCTGCGAAAGAGGGGGGGTCTGCTGCATGGGCAACAGCAGACCCTCCATATCACCCTGCCCAGGCTCTGTAGCTTCAGCTTCACTGGAGAGGACACTCCAGTGTCATCACAAGATGTCGATTCAACACGGGAGGAGACAGATACCGTGTCACTCCTGAGTTGGACTGCACAGCCATTCTTGGCGGTGCAGATAGACTCTTAATAAGCTACACCATCGTCTCTCGAGACGGACGGCTGCCGACGACACTTTAGTGAAGCACATTATCTCGTAGTTTCTGAGAAAGGATTCACAGACCTTTTATGTCTGAAAACATGGTTAGTCTACCCTCACTACCCTCACTCATGACTGATAGTTTGGCTGGGTATGAATTCTAGTCTGGGAATAATTTTCGCTTAGCATTTGGAAAGTATTATTACACTGTTTAGTGGCATTGCAATAGTGTTGTTATTAATTATAATGCTAATTTGATTATAGATTCTTTGTATTATCCTATTCCCACCCTTTCCCTTAGCACTTTTGGGTTCTTCTCTTTTTCTCCAGCAGGCTGAAATATCACATGTTCTGCCTTGATGTGGCTGTGTCGTCACCTGTTGAAATCAGCACTTAGCAGAATCTGTTAATGTGGAAACCCATGCTCTTCAGTTCTGGGAAATTTTCTTGAATATTTATTTGATGTTTTGTTTTCTCCCTCATTTTTCTCTCTTTCTGAAACTCCTCTTTTGCTGTGTAAATCATTCTACTTTCTGCCTTACTTGTCTTTTTTTGGCTTTCTGAGATTTTCCAAAATTTTGCCATCTAATTTTATTAGAGTTTATATATATATGTGTTTTTAATACCTTATAACTTGAGAAACTTTTTTTATAGTCTCTTGTTCTTGTGTCAAGGTAGAATATTTTAACTCTGTGAGCTTATTAACCATGGCTTTAATAATTGTTCTATTTAGTATATAAAACATAATTACAATCACACTGAATGTCTATATAATTTTGCATTCACTTTTTATTACTATTATAAAAGAAGCACTTCTATGTGTTATTAAAAATGTTATACAATAGTTCTTCCTTATCTTCAGGGGATACATTCCAAGACCATCAGTGGATGCCTGAAACTGGAGATAGTACCAAACCTTATCGTTGGCAGCCGTCCGTCTCGAGAGACGATGGTGTAGCTTCTTAAGAGTCTATCTGCACCGCCGAGAATGGCTGTGCAGTCCGACTCGGGAGTGACACGGTATCTGTCTCCTCCCGTGTCGATTCAACCAAACCTTATATATACTATGTTTTTTCCTATACATCATACTTATGAGAAAGTTTACTGCTTCTCTTTGGCATATATGAATTGCCAGCATCACTGCTCTTGTGCTTTGGGGCTATTATTAAATAAAATAAGAGTGACTTGAACATAAGCATTGTGATACCATGACAGTCGGTCTAATAACTGAGATGAGTATAGACAGTGTGGATACATTGGATGAAAGAATGATTCATGTCCTGGCAAAACAGAGTGGAAGGGCATGAGATTTTATCATGCTACTCAGAACAGCACGCAATTTAAAACTTCTGAACTATTTATTCCTGAAAATTTTTGTTTAACATTTTTGTACCATGGTTGACTGTGGGTAACTGCAACCACAGAAAGTGAGACCGAGGATAAGGGGAGACCACTGTACATTGTCAATGCTGTCACTGCTGTTTGTACTTTTTCTTGGTTGCTATTTAAAATAATGCAACAATGGAAATCTTTTCGCTTAAAGCTATAACAAATATTTTGCATTATTGCTTTAGGCTAGATTCCCAGAAGTATACTGACTAGGTGAGGAGATAATGAATGCTTTAAGGTTCTTGGTTAGTGTTGCCAAATTGATTTAACGAGAAGTTGTACTAATATACATATTTTGCCAACAGGAAATGGGAGTGTCTATTCCAAAACATGCTCACCAACTTTGTATATTATCTTTTAAAAATCTCTTTTGTAAATTGATTCATCTGTCACATTTAAGGCTGAAGTTTTGGAAGAACCCTTATACCAAGATGTAGTCCGGGCCTGGGTTACAAAAACCTCCGGAGCCGGAGCACATGCTCACAAGTTTTTCAGTGATGGGATGTTGAAACAGATTATGTACAACACCCACTGCTTGGGCGTGGGGGGTGATTTTAGCAAAGCTGTCCCTGCCAGTGTCTTCAGATGCATACCACTCATTGGCAGACCCTTGGGAAGCTTCATGAGAAAGGCCTCTGGTTGACAGATGGAGGAACTGAGGTCCCAAATAATTAAGGGGGAGAAAAACTTTCTTGGGGTCTCCCAGTTAGTCAGAAAACTTCTTGAGAGCAGGAACCACATTGCTCCTGTTCTTTGCTGGATCCTGTAGACACAAAGTGTGAACCCCGTTAAAGAAGACCACCATCAACACAGAAATGTGAGTTTCTCCTTCAATAAGGGAATTAGCTTTTCCATCCAGAAATGTCTTGCTGCTTGGATTTCTCAAACTAAGATTCCAGTCCCAAATCAGACTGCATTTGCTCTTGGCCGCTTCCCCACTTCCTACTATCCTGCTGCTGAGATGAGGAGGTTGAGTGCTCTCCAATGTTCTTTGTAACTTGTCTACTTTGAACACACCCTCACATTCTTTATGCTTGACTTAGCGTCAAAGTTTGTGAAATATTGTTTCAGATAACTGCATAAAGTGCTGAAACAATGGCCAGAGTGGGAATTAATGATAGCCTATAAAGTGTATCTGCTGATGTAAATGAATCCGTGTAAGCTCGTAAGGTTTTGCTTTCTTTGGGCCCATTGTTTCCGAGAGCTATAAAAAGCACAGCGTCCCTCATGCGTCTGAGATAAGGAATTTCTCAGGTTTTCCTTCCCACTGCTGTAGTTTGTTTAAGACCTGACGGCTCCCTTAAACGTAAACACAATGAAGCTTTCTGTTTTGTCTGTAACCCTTAGACAGCACCCAGCCCATCAGAGACGCTCAACAAAGGTTTGTGTAGTCAAATCATGGGACTGGTGTAGAAGCCGCTGCTCTTTCTGGGCTCCACAAAACCTTCTCAGGAGCAAATTTCTTGAGAACAGGCTTCTTTGGGTTCCGCATGCCTCTCCTCATGTTGGTACAAGGCAGCCACCATGGTAGGTATTGTGAGCTGCCGTAGAAGAGAAAGCAAATGTCTTCATGAGCCATGAGGGACACAGTCTGACCCGTGAGAGCTGAGGCACCGAGCGAGTGGAGCTCTTTACTGGGCCTTCCAGAAAAAGTGTGTGGTCACCACCCTGGGCCGATGCAGCTTTGCATCTTCTCTTCCTTGATTGCCCAGGATTCGTGAAGGGCTTTGAGCAGATGGAAGGGTGTTAAAGCAAAGGTGGCTATTTAGGAGAGTCCATTTCTGATTTGGCTCTCTGTTAAAACTCATTGCTGACACCCAAACCTACCTGTCTGTCCTCTGATCATAGCATTGTTACACATAAAACAGATATGTTTTGGTCCTTCCAGCTTTAATCTTCTATATGAATAGTATGACAATGTAAACGGAAATGTAAAAAATAAAAACATTCATCCATTGTTCTGTCTCCAGGGTGTTCATTCTTCCAGGTTCTTTTCTGGCCTCATTGTGTGTGAGTACACAGCAAAAATAATTTTCAAACACTTAAGGAACTTCATTATTAAATGAATAAGTTCACAGAAATAAAAGGTCAGTATAAAAGGACACGTGTGCAATTATTTATATGTGGTTGAAAATGGAAAACAAAGTGACAACCCATCAATAGTACACAGTTGAATAAATAGTGGTCCATTCATACTATAAAATATTCAGCAACCATCACAGTCAATAAATTGGAGCCTTGTCAGATGGCAAGAAGAGATTCCACAAGGTCCTGGGGAAAGGGAAACACACGATGCATCTGACCTCACATGTATGATTAAATAAAAACCAGTTCCCCATTTATGTAAGTGCATGTGTGTGTGTATAATTATATGAGCACCAAAAATATGGAAGGGTATGCATGAAGTTATCAGCATGGGTTACTTTGGGGGTAGGCTGGGAGGCTAATGTTGGTGAGTGGGGAGAAGGAAGGACGAGAGGATCCAAAAAAAAGGAGAGGAAAAATAGTGCACACATGTTTATATATATGCATAAAGTTGTGTATGGGTCTACACGAACACAGAAAATAAACAAAAGAATCTAAAACCAAAGAATCAGTTAATTTGTTGAACATTAAATTAACTTGCTAGTCAAAAACATACTGCACACGCTAATATCCTGGACTGTCAACTATGTAATAGATTTTTTATCATCTTAATAATTTTTAAGTGTGCAGTTCAGTAGAGTTAAATATATTCACATTGTCATGCAACAGCTCTCTAGAACTTTTTAATTTTGCAAGATTGAAACTCTATATCCATTAAACACTAACTTCCTCTTCTCCTTCCCCCCAGCCTTGCTAACCAGTTTTCCACTTTCTGTTTCTATAATTTCGCCTATTTTAGGTACTTCATCGGATGGAATCATACAGTGTTTGGCTTTTTTGCGCCTGGCTTATGTCATTTAGCCTAATCCCTCCAGGTTTATCCATGTTGGTTAGTGTGCGACACCATAGATTTTAATTCGCTTTGCATTTAGATAATAGTATGACTACAAAGGCAAAAGTGATCACCAAAAGCAAAGAACTAATGCTGAGGCAGGACCCTAGTCCCTTGCAGAAGCTGGTGTGGAAGAGTGGAGGGAGGCAAGAGGCCAGCTTGGGGTTGGACTCTGAGCACGACTTTGGGCTGATTCCTTCATCTCCCTGCGTCTCTCTTACCTCTTACCTCTTCTGTAAATTTAGGGCCTTAGGATCTACCTGAGAGGGTTCCTGTGAGGATTGAAGGAGATAAAAGGTAGAGAAAGCACACAGTAGGGACCCAATAAATGTTTGCTCGTTCTTTCCCTCTCTCTTTGACGATTTTCAAGGCAGCCTCGCATGTGATTGCCTCATTCGACTCTTGCAGCAAGGCTGGAGACAGACCCCTCCTCCCCTGGCCTTCTGCCAAGACCTCTAGCTAGTATCTTCCCCAACAAACGGCGTCATCCCATTTTACAGATGAGGAAACCTAGGCTCAGGGAGGTGGAGAGACTTGCCCAAGAGTGTGCGACTGGTCGGTGGGGTGTCAGAGGACCCCTCCCCCGTGCCACCTCCATGCGGATCTTCTAGATGAGCAGACCCCTGGCCTGCAGCCTCGAGAACTCAGCCCATGTCTACTTAGAGGCTGCTCTGGGCCGGGCGTGCTAGGCTGGGGCCGAGCACCGTGTGGGGGCTACAGTGACCAATCGGGAGCTGTCCTGGCCTTAAATGAGACACTGACTTACAGCACCTAGGCAGGGAATGGCACTCTGTCCTCCTTCTCCTAGAGGTGCCTCCGGTGAGGGCAGGGTGAGCTGTATTTACCAAGGCTGAGCTCCTCAGCCCCGCTTGACAGATGCCTCCCCTCCCCCTCGCCCCTCCCCTGTAGGTAAGGCAGTGGGGTGTTTACATCATGGAAGTCAGGGCTTGATTGATTGTCCAGACTTAAGGTTTCGACTTCTATGTTTTAAGAAAAAACATGTTCAAAATAATGCAGCTTAATCTTAAAAGTGTGTCATGTCTGTAGTCATTGCATTGTGAATAGAAAAAAAGAAGGAAGAAAATACTGAGAAGCCTCTTTCGGTTTTTGAAATCTGCTGTCTGACTCAGCAAAGAGGTCACTCCCATCACTGACTGAATGACTGAACGCAGGGCAGGGGTCTTTGTTGGTTCACTGTTATCTTACTTCTCAACACATTTCAACTAGCATGTATGTCAGAACTACTCTTGTTTGTTAATTGCAGCTTTAGGTGGCAAGACTGTGGCAAGGTCCAAGACACGAAGTTTGGCAAAAATCAGTGAATGCGTCCTGCGAGAATCAATTGACTACGTGGAATTTGCAATGAAGAGTGCGTCTTGTTTTTTGTAAATTGAGTGCTACACATCTCTTATATTAGTAAAATTCATGATAAAATTATATGTATAACATATATATATATTCTCTCAGCCCCTTGGGTGAAACATTTGCCAGCATACCACTGGCTTTTATAGTTTAAACTCAGAAACTCAGGTGCCTCAGTGCAGGCTTCAGAAACAGACTCTTAGACAAAAATTCAAGTGCAGATGGTGTATTAGTAAAATTTGTGATAAAATTGTATATATAACATATACAATTCTCCTTTTTGTAGCAGGCACACATTGGGGTGGCTGTTTAGCTCAAAAAGGCCAGGACCAAGTCGGTGCCCCATATTTTTCTGCTACCAGGCCTTTCCTCCTTGGCCATGGTGAGGTGGACATATATGCCTGCAGGGCTGGTCATATAGCAGTCTGGCCACTGGTTACACCAGGCCACACGGAAGCCTTTCCTGGGGCTTTTCAAATTCGATATGGTCACCTCTGGCCCTGTGGCTGAAGGGTGAGTTGAGGGTTGCCTTCAGTCATGGTTCTAGCCTTGTGGAAGAAGCCAGGAGGCAGAGCAAAGCCAGAGTGCGTGTTCACACATGCGTGATGTGTGTGTGTGTGCGCGTGTGTGTATGTGTGCACAGATGTAATCCCCCTCCCCAGTTGTATAGCCAGGGCCAGGAGGAGAAGAGCCAGGTCGTGGGTGAGGCTGAGTGACGGGTGAGGCTTCCCCCAGCCTCAGGGCCTCAGTGGACACCTGAGCTGCTGCTTCTTCGTCTCCCTCGTTCCCAGACCAGGGGAGCCAATGCTGGGCCCCCAGCCTCAGAATGGGGACCCTGTTGGCAGCTCCCATGCCTTCTCCCCTCACACGCAATCTGTCCTGCTGACTCTTCCTCAGCAGGGCTTCAGGGCCTGCCTGTTCCTGTAGACTCCACCCTGGCCAGGCCCTCGTAGACTCACGAGCTCATCACCTCTGCCCCGCTGGCCTCAGCAGCTCTCTCACGGCCTCCCTCCTTTTCTCGTCACTCCAACGCCCCAGCGCTTTCCTGGACTCCTCTTTGTTCTTTGTCTCTGTCTTTGCCTGGCTTTTGATACCTGTTCTTCATGTGAGCTCACCTCTGCCCCTCATTGGTCAAACTCTAGGAACTGATTCAAAGAAGTTTTTATTTTATTTTATTTTATTATTGTTATTATTTTTTTACCAAATGTTTACTCTGTGCCCAGCACTATGCTGGCCACTTGCCATGAATTATTGACTCTAGTTCATAATCCTGTTAGGTAGAAACTGTTATTACATCCCTTTGTTGGGAACAGGCTCAGAGAGGTGCAGCGACTTGGTCAAGGTCACATGGCTGCTGAGTGGGGGAGCCCAGACTGGAGCCCCTCTGCCTGACTTGGGAGGCCCTGCTGCCCCCTGGATCCCACTCAGCATCAGCCTCGGGGAGGGGGCTGGGCTGCAGGAAGCTGAATCTGCTCCCTAACCTCTGATGGGGAAAATCACTCCCTTTCTCTCTGGAACTCCCCAGGACCCCTCTCCTGTCTTTCCCTCTCCCTCTGGCCTGCCGCCCCTGCAGCTCAGGGCTCCTGACACAGCCATTCCGCCTCCTAGTAGCTGACTTTCCTCGAGTTCCCACAGCCACGCCTCTGCCTGGGAATGCCCTCTCCCCACTCCACCCATCCAGGGCTCTTCCTTCTTTCAAAACCTGAGTCAATTGCAACCTTTCCAAGAAGTCTTTCATGGGCTACCCACCCCACCTGGCGGCTCCTCGGCCCGTGGAGCAGAGAAGGCTCTGGGCTCATCGGCCCTCCCGATCAGACTGGATACCCCCACGGGCAAGGGCCGTGTCTGCCCCATCAGATTGGAGTAATTACAGAAAATTAACATGCCGAGTACCTACTAAAAGAGAGACATTTTGCAGCCCCCCAAAACACTGTAGTAAGCTATAGAGGTGGGCACAGACCACAGAAGCAGTGCGAGGGCTGAGAAGGGGAAAGTCAGGGATCTAGGGGGATGGGTGGGACTTCTGGGAGAAGAGAAGTCTGAACCAACATCATTCCTTACCTGGAGAATGACAAGGCAACATCGTTCTTCCTGGTTTTTCCTTTCCTGCCCCTCTGCCGGGGTATGTTTACATGGATGCCAGAGTGGCCTTTGTAAACACACCTGACAGTGTCACTCGCCTGCCTAGACCCTGCCAGTGCCCTGAATGTTGTCAGGATTAAGTCCGAGCTCCTCAGCACAACCTGTCACCAGTCTCTGCTCTCAGTCCCACCAGGCAGACCCAGCTTTCAGCTGTGGGCTCCAGCCATGGGCTCCAGCTGTGGGCTCCAGCCGTGGGCTCCAGCTGTGGGATCCAGCAAGGCTTAAGCACTTGCAGTTGCCCCCAGACCGGTGCTTCATGCCTCTGTGTCTTTGCTCAGGTGCTTCCCTGAGCAAATGGGAGGTCCTTCCTCCCTTTCTTTGCTTGCTAAGCAACTACTCAGTTAAAAACTCCTCTAGGATGCTTGTCCACCCTGGGATGGGTGGGATGATTGCTCTTTCTCTGTGTTCCATCCATCCTTCACCCACCTGCCCACCTCCTACCCACCCACCCACCCTCCAATTTTCTATTTATCCATCCATTATCCTTCCTTTGTTCCTCTACCCATCCATCCACCCTCTCACATTCCCTTACCATTCTCCCTTTCCTCTCTTTCTCCCCTCCCCTTCTTTTCTTTTGTGCTTCATTGAGTATCCACTCTGTGCCACACAGCCTGCAGAAATTATATCTTTTAAAACAATTTGAGATAGACAGAGAGAGATGATGTTCCATTCATTTATGCATCCATTAGTTGCTTTTTGTATGTGCCCTGACCTGAGATCGAACTTGAAACCTTGGCATATCGGCACAATGCTCTAACCAACTGAGCTACCCGGCCATGGTAAGAAATTGTGTCTTAAATCTGTGTGTTGAACTGAGGTTCAGCCTTAAAGTACATGATGCATTTGTGCTGGAAGAAAGGACAGAAGTGGCAATTCCGGCAGAGGCTGGGAGGTGGGTGGGGACGCAGATCAGCAATGGCACTGGGCTGTTGGGATGGAGCTCAGTTTGCAGTGGGCATCGTGGGTAAGGGGCTGGAGAGCTGCAGCCTTACTTTCCCTGCACAGAGGCTAATAAACGTTTAGTGAACCCATCTGTTGCTGGCCTTTGGCCATCTAACCATTCATGGTCTTAACAAGCTGAATGGGATTCTGGGGTGCCGGCACTGCTCTTTTTACCCCACACATTCTCATCCTGCCTAAGCATTTTGCACCTTCAAAGCAGCCTCTGCTGTGTGACTTTGGACATGACTCTACCCTTCTCTGGGCCTCAGTTTCCTGATCTATAGAGTTGAGAGGCTGGTCTAGATGACCATAGAGGCCCTTTTTGGCTCTGACTTTTGGGGACCCTCTAGCAGGAAAGGGACCTATCACTGGAAAGTGAGGTTTGCAGCCAGACAGAGCTGGGATTGAACCCTGACTGAGCAGCTTCCTTGCTGTAGACTTTGGGGGTTTCCTCAACCTCTGAACCTTCTGCATCGATAACATGGGGTTAACAGAATCTCTGTTCTGTCAGCTTGCACAGCTGGCAGGCTCAGACGAGGCCAGGGACACTGAAACACTTGGCTCAGCCCTTCCGTTGTGTCAGCCCAGGCTCTCACAGGGACTATTGGCCCAATGGGCCGGCTGGTCTGGGAAAGCAGCGGGTGGCAGAGGTTTCTAGAGGAAAGGAGACCCAGGGCCTTGGGGACGTGCTCCAGGCTCCTGACCGCCTCCTGCACCTGCACTCCTGCCTGCCAGCCTGCTCCTGGTAATCCTGCTAATCCTGCCTTTCTGGTGGCAGAGGCTGAGGTCCAGGTCAGCTCAGTCCCCAGACCATTGTCTCTACAAGTGACAGCCCTCGGTTCTGGGAGACTTTACCCTGGCTACACACAGGTGGCTAGGACTTGGTGGGGAGAGGGGTGAACAGAGGGGCCTGGGAAGGGGAGAGTGTGAAGGGACAGGGGAGGAAAGGCAAGGGATTCACGACTCTGCCATGAGGAAAGTCCGTCCTGGGCAGACCCTGAGGATGTGAGAATCACAAGGAGGGCTCCAGCAGGTCACTTATCTATGAGCCTCTTTGGACCTCAGACTTTCTATCTGTGACACGGGGAGGACCCTGACTCTCCTTGCCCCTTTTCCCTGGGGCTCGTGGAGGCCTGGAAAAAGACTCTAAATATCAATGTTTAGAGAAGTGTGGTATTTCTTCAAGGGAAGCCTGCATGGGAATGTCTTAGGGTACAAAGGAAGGTTTGAGGAGGCCTAGTCTGACTTTGGGGCTGGACAAGAGAAGAAGAGTGAATTCTTCCTTCAGCCTGGACACCCCTGCCCTCAAGTCTCTCCTAAGAGCCAGAGTCCCTCTCGAGTCCAGAAAAAAAAGGCTCTTGGGCATCAAGAGCTCTTCCCCTCCACTGACGGCTGTAAGAACTAGTGGGGGAAAGTTTAAGGAGGAACAAGATAATTGCATCGTCTCTAAGTATTTTCTCAAGGTATTTTTTAATTTCAGTGGGGGGAAATAGGAGAAGTCTGGCAAACACTATCTTTGCCCATGAACAAGGTTAACCTCACCAGTCAGTAAGACACATCAACATGAGACTTACATGCCTGAGAACGATACAACATCATTTCTGTGGTCTTCTTGCCAAAACACATAACCTCAACCTGATGATGAGAAAATATCAGAAGAGCTCAAACTGAGGGATATTCTATAAAATAAGCGACCAGAACTCTCCAGAAATGTCAAGGTCCTGAAAGACAGAAGGAGACTAAGGAGACAGGACAACTAATGGAATGTGGAATCCTGGATTGAGGCCTGCAACAGAAAAGGGTCATTAATGGAAAAACTGGTGCATGTGAATGCAGTCTGTGGCTCAATGCTAGTTTATTGGTTTTAAGCTTTGTACATGCTCATATGATATGTTCGTATCAGGGGAAGCTGGGTGAAGGGTGCACGTGAACTCCTTACTACTTCTGCAACTTTTTCAGAAAGTCTAAAATTATTTCAAAATGAAAATTAAGTAAATTAAAAGAAAGATCTCTCCCAGACCAGTCAGAGAAATTGGGTGGTGGGAAGCGTGGCCTGGAGACCTGAGGATTCTCTGCCCCTTGCTGCCCACTCCCCAGAGGTCTTCTATTCCTGAGCTAAAAGCTGTTCCCAGAAGCCTTCCAGACTGGCCTTCCTCACCTCTCTTAGCACAGCTGTCTCTTTACCATATTTTCACCACTGCCTCTGCCATGTGGGTGGCTGCCAATCTGTTAGATGGTGTAGTGGATTGAATAGTGTCCCCCTCAAATTTATGTCCACCAGGAACCTGAGAATGTGACCTTGTTTGAACATGAGTCTTTGCAGATGTAATTGTGATAAGAATTGAGATGAGATCACACTGGGTGATAGAGGACATTGAATCCAATGAATGTCCTTATCAGAGATAGAAAAAGACACCAAGCCCTGACTGGTGTGGCTCACTGGGTTGGGCATCGTCCCGCAAAGCAGAAGGTCACCGGTTCGATTCCCGGTCAGGGCACATGCCTGGGTTGCCGGCCAGGTCCCCAGTTGGGGGTGTGCAAGAGGAAATTGATTGATGTTTCTCTACCTCTCCTTTTCCCTCCTTTCCTTTCTCTCCAAAAATAAATAAATAAACTCTTTAAAAAAGAAAAGGACCCAGAGAGATGCAGAGATGAAGGTTGCATGAAGACAGAGGCAGAGATTGGAGTGTTGCTGCCCAAACCACGCAACGCAAGGAGGCACCAGAAGCCCAGAAGAGGCAAGGAAGGGCTCTCCCCTCGCACCTTCAGAGGGAGTGGGGCCTGCCAACGCTTTGATTTCGGTCTTCTAGCCTCCAGAACTGTGAGAAAATAACTTTCTGTGTTTTTTAAAAAGATTTTGTTTATTTATTTATTTTTAGAGAGAGAGGAAGGGAGGGAGAAAGAAAGGGAGAGAAACTCCAATGTGTGGTTGCCTCTCATGCATCCCCAGCTGGGGACCTGGCCCGCAACCCAGGCATGTGCCTTGACTGGGAATTGAACCAGCAACCTTTTGGTTTGCAGGCCAGTGCTCAATCCACTGAGCCACACCAGCCAGGGTCTTTCTACTGTTTTAACCCACCAAATTTGTGGTATTTTGTTACAGCAGTCCCAGGAAATGAGTACATCTGAATTGCCCTTTTCTTCTGTTTGTTCATACCTTAAGTAACTTTGAGATGCAGCCTCTCTTCCTTCAGGCTGGGGGTTGCCTGAGGGTGGGGACAAGTCTCTTCCCTTAGCTTGGGCTGTAAGGGCATTGGCTGTACCTCCCTCCTCAGACCAGCCTGTCTGAGGTCTTCTTCCTTAGGATCCCTTCCCCTGGCTCCCTGCCTGGTCCTCAGCACACAATGCAGGCTCTGTGGGGGGCTGTCTGGCCCAGTGGCTCCATCTGTTTGGATTGGCATGGGTCCCCCCACAGGCTGGTGCAGGGAGACTCACCAACCACAGGAGGCACCGCGCCAGGCTCCTCCATTGCCCCTCCTTCCCAGGCAGCTGGAGGAGGGTCAGGTAAGGGCACCCACGTGAAGCCTACCTTGGAGACCAGTGGTGGGGGAACTCCAGGCTCCCACAACCATCCCCCTCATCCTATGAACCCCTGCTACCCCAGAAAGTTGTCTCTCCTCAAGATGTCACGAGCACCAGGCTGGGCCATTGGCACCTAGTTCCATGTCTGCAGGGGAAGAGGGTTGGTCTTAGGATCTGAGTCAGGGTTCTTACCCCAGGCTGGGGAGAGATCAGACTTGCATTCCAAGCTGGGGTTCCAGGGCCTGTGGGGGTTGGGGGCGCTGGCAAAGGTCTTTCCTTAGACTGCGTGCATGAGTTTATATGCCATCGATTCCCAACCCCCTTTATCTTTTGGAGTTCCCCTTGGAGGTGGGTAAGGAGGGAGCCTATTCTGGCTTACAAGAATGAGAGGAGGCGGGTAGGGGACCTCTTCCTGTGTCACGTGCTCAGGGGAGCTTCCTGTGTTTCCCTGAAGTGGAGGAAGACAGGGTGATGGGGTGGGCACCCACTCCTGCTCCCCGAGTTCCTCTGGATGATGCATTTTTCTCTAGTGAGCATCCCCCCTACCTCAACCCACAGCTGACAGCAACATGCCTCCTAATAAAAGCATTTGTCCCTCAGCCAAAGTCCCTGCACCCTCTCATTGAGGAATTACAGGGCTGGGCTGGGGTGGGAGACTGTCCTGTGGAAGGAGATTAGGAGTGTCTGGCGGGGTGGGGCCCTGGCTTACTCACATCCTTGTGAGTTCTCTGCGCTGCTGCAGACTTGGGGAGCCCACAGCCTCCAGTGTTTGTCTCAGATTGTCTTGTGAGCTCCTAAGCCCGGGTGGGGGTGGGGGTAGCTCCCTGAGGTGTGCTTTGATGGCAGTGAGGGTTGGGGGAGAGGGAGGCTCCGTTTCTCTTCTGGGAGCAGTTGATCCTCAGAAGAGTGTTGGAGCCTCCAACAGGGGCTGTTGGGGCCTGTCTGGGGAGATGGGACGTGTCAGGCAGCCCCAGACACGACCGCATTCCTCCCAACATGCCTGCCGGGGTCTGTGAGGCTAAGGGGCTGGCGGGAAGGCAGGGCGTGGCCGGAGGGGTGCCTTTGGGGGTTGTCTGGGAGACGAGGGATAGCTGATGTCTCCACGTTGCCTTTAAAACAGAACAAAACGGATCCCTGGAAATGTCCCCTAACCCTCGGGGCCTCAGGAGTCAGGGACCCTGGAGTCTACTCCTAGGCGCCTGTACACCCTCCTTCCTCCCAACCAAAAGACCTTTGGGCCTGGTCCACAAGGGCCTTTAATGAGGGTACCTGAGCCAGCCCCTCCTACCAGCATTACCCTGGGAGCCTGAGGGGATTCCTGAGGCTGGAAGCAAAAGAACCCTGCCAGGCCTGTTTCCGGGGCGCTTCTCCACCCGCCTTGGAGCCCAGACTGGGCTACAACAGTGCTACCCAGCTTTGTGCTCTTTGACATACATTGCTGTGTTGGATTCTGGGAGCTGACTCTGCAGTAGGCAGGGTGGATGGTGTTTGCGCCCACTTTACAGATGAGCAAACTGAGGCTCAGAGGGGGATCAGATCCTGGGCTACACAGAAGTAAATAGCAAGGCCAAGACTCACTGGCTTCACTCTTTCCTGAAGTCTCTAGCTGTGCCTGGCCCGCCCCCAGCCTTTGGCCGGACTGAGCAGCTAGCACCCTGGGCCTGCCCACAGGTGAGTGGAGGATCTCAGAGTCCATGCCCAGGGCTGCAGAGAACTGTCTGGACTTCCTTGTAATGGGGGTGTGAGGGTGGCAGCCTGAGCCACCTGACTGGCTGGGCGTGGTTCAGGGATATGGCAGGTTCTGTAGCACTGTCCAGCAAGTCAGATCTGGGAGGGCTCCAGCCTTTCTTGTCTCTTTTTATAGATGATAACGTGGAGGGGGCATTGTTTTGCTTGATGTGACCTTGCTCTGCTGGTTTTCCTCTAAGCAGGTGCCACCCGGAGTTGTGGGCTTCCTCTGAGAGGACTAAGTATCACGTGGTTAATGGGGAGCTAACAGGCCACCGGCTTTATGGTCCAGAGGCCCTGCTCTCTGCCCCTCTGCTGAGCCCAGCAGGTGGCCTCTGAGGGCCCCAGCTCCCGGCAGGCTGATGGGAAAGTGTAGCCTGCAGGCCCACACCTTGCCCTGCGAACCACGCCCAGCGGGACAAGAAGCCCAAAACACCCCAAACAATGAGTTTCCAGTAAAATATGATAGACATGACAAGGCAGAGGAGAGGAGGGATCTGGTTGGGAGCTGGCGCTGGCCCGTGGGTGATGACAGCCAAGGAGAATGGAAAGTGCCAGGCCCGCCCCCTACTCATGAGTATAAAACACCTGAATCCTTTCCAACTTACCTGAGCACCTTCTCTTCTCTCTGACACTCGCTCGCTCACTCACCTCCCTCCTCGGCACCATGACCACCTGCAGCCGCCAGTTCACCTCCAGCTCCATGAAGGGCTCCTGTGGCCTTGGTGGTGGCTCCAGCCGCATGTCCTCTGTCCTGGCCGGAGGGTCCTGCCGGGCCTCCAGCGGCTTTGGGGGCATGTCGGTCTCCTCCTCCCGCTACTCCTCTGGAGGTGCCTATGGGCTCGGGGGCGGCTATGGTGGTGGCTTCAGCAGCAGCAGCTTTGGCGGGGCTCTGGGTAGTGGTTTTGGTGGAGGATATGGTGGTGGCTTTGGTGGTGGCATGGGTGGTGGCTTCGGTGGTGGCATGGGTGGTGGCTTCGGTGGTGGTGATGGGCTCCTAGTGGGCAGTGAGAAGGTGACCATGCAGAACCTCAACGACCGCCTGGCCTCCTACCTGGACAAGGTGCGCGCCCTGGAGGAGGCCAACGCCGACCTGGAGGTGAAGATCCGAGACTGGTACCAGAGGCAGCGGCCCACTGAGACCAAGGACTACAGCCCCTATTTCAAGACCATCGAGGACCTGAGGAACAGGGTGGGTAAACCAGGCAATGGGAGGTGTCATTCCAGCTACCTGACTCCGGAACAATAGATGCCTCAGGCCACTGGCACCTTTAGATTTCTAGGACAGATTCCTTCCTCTGGCTCTGGATGCCCCCAGTGGAGCTGGCTAGAGGAAAGATGGTCTCCCTCTCCCCCACCCCCTTGCTCATGCCCTCCTGAGCTCCAGATCCTCAGACCATGTGAGACCAGTTCTTACTCTTACATTTTACAGAATTTGAAACTTTGAGTGCTGCTGTGACCTGCCCAAGTGCACACAGCTGAGACTAGAACACTTGTGCTCCACCTGCCAGTATAGGAGACAACTACTTGTTCTCCAGCCCAGAGGAGGAGCGAGGCTGTAACGGGACCAGGCTAGACACCCAAACCGTTCATTAGCTCATTAGTCTGGGCTGTGGCGGCTGCCGCCCAGGAGCCCTGGCATCAGCTGGCCCCTCCCCACAGCCAGGCAGGCAGGGAAAACCCACAGAGACAATCAGTGGCGACCTGCCTTATGTGCCCTCGTGCCCTTGCAGGAAGGATGCTGGGGGGCTTCTGTCTTCTGACTCCAGGCCCCTGCTCCCTGCTGCTACACCACCCCAGGAGCCCTTCCTCTTTTCCAATCCCCTGTGCCACCTGGGTCTCACCTTCTGTGAAAGCTCCACCATGGTCTGTGGGCTTGGCAAGGAGTGTGTGCCTGCAGAGGACTGGCAGGGCTGGCTTGTGCAGAGACAGAATTCCAATGGAGAATTGGGTCTCACCCGAGGGCGCCTGAAGCCCTGAGAGTCGTCTCAGGCTTCTACCCTCTCTGTCGACCATGAGTCGGCAAAGTCCTGGGTGAAAGCTGGACTACTGGAGGTTACCCTTCAGGCTGCTGTGGAGGAGACTTGTGGGAAGAGGGGGTACTCAGGGCACAGCGTGAAAGCAAAGGCCTAGTACCAGCTGCAGTGTGGCCTGGCTAGCGATGTCCATTTGACTGATGACCTGTGCTTTTCTACTGCAGATCCTCACGGCCACTGTGGACAATGCTAATGTTGTCCTGCAGATTGACAATGCCCGCCTGGCTGCAGATGACTTCCGCACCAAGTGAGTTTGCAGCCCAGAATGTCCAGTCTCCTCAGGGTGGGGCATTTGGGGGGCAGTATTCCCTAAACAGAGCTGACAAGCTCCAGGATGGCCATGTGAAAACCTATCAGGGTGCTTATAAAAATATAAGATTCTTGGGTCCCACCCTTGGAGTTCTGATTGGGTTATTTTAACAGGCTACTGGGTGATTCTGATCCACAGCAAGCTTTGGGAGCCACTGTTTTAACGGGAAGCACTCCCCATTTCCCCATGTGCCCCTGAAGTCTAGGAGGTAGTCATATTTGGATGCTTTGTGTGCTATTGTTAACTGAAGCTAGAAGCATCTCTCTTCCCTGAATTCTGTAGCATGATAAACTGCCTTATTCCTGTCTCCTCCTACTCCCACCCCAGGAATGTTCAGATGTGAGCAATCAATGGGTATTGTGTTCACCCATGCTATTTTCAAGATTGGCTCCCTAAACCACCCCCATGGGGCCAGCTATGGGAAGAAGCTGCAGGGGGAAGAGAACAAAGCCCTCAGTGTGGTCAGGATAGGTACCTCATTCCTTTTCTTTCGGGTCATTCCAGGTATGAGACGGAGCTGAACCTGCGCATGAGTGTGGAGGCCGATATTAACGGCCTGCGCAGGGTGCTGGATGAGCTGACTCTGTCCAGAGCCGACCTGGAGATGCAGATTGAGAGCCTGAAGGAGGAGCTGGCCTACCTCCGCAAGAATCATGAGGAGGTGAGAGCTAAATGGAAAAGCCAGCTTAGATTAGCTGGGCGGGAAGAGATGGAATGGAGATGGAGGAGGGCATGTTCAGGCCAGGAACACCTCTGACTGGGGAAACCCAGCTGGCTATCATAGTGAGGCTCCCACTGTGGACTGTTCTTTGGTTGTGCAGGAGATGAACTCCATGAGAGGCCAGGTGGGTGGAGACGTCAATGTGGAGATGGATGCTGCCCCTGGCGTGGACCTGAGCCGCATCCTGAATGAGATGAGAGACCAATACGAGAAGATAGCAGAGAAGAACCGCAAAGATGCCGAGGACTGGTTCTTCAGCAAGGTGGGTGCCATTCAAGGTGGAAGGGCCTCAGGAGACCAGCTTCCCAGGAATTGTCAGGGTGAATGATGTTTTCTTTTCTGTAGACAGAGGAGCTGAACCGCGAGGTGGCCACCAACACCGAGCTGGTGCAGAGCGGCAAGAGCGAGATCTCTGAGCTCCGGCGCTCTGTGCAGAACCTGGAGATTGAATTGCAGTCCCAGCTCAGCATGGTAGGGGCACTGTCAGTCCTGGGCTGGGACCAGGTCTCAGAGGGAGAGAATGACCAAATCAATGATCCCTAACCCTCTCTCCCTCCCTCACAGAAAGCATCCCTGGAGAACAGTCTAGAGGAAACCAAAGGCCGCTACTGCATGCAGCTGTCCCAGATACAGGAGATGATCGGCAGCCTGGAGCAGCAGCTGGCCCAGCTGCGCTGCGACATGGAACAACAGAACCAGGAATACAAGATCCTGCTGGACGTGAAGACACGGTTGGAGCAGGAGATCGCCACCTACCGCCGCCTGCTGGAGGGAGAGGATGCCCAGTGAGTGCCCTGCCCTCCCTCCCAGTCCATCCCCCCACTGTTCACTCACTGCTCCCCAAGTGTTTAATGATGTTGCCCCTTTATGTCTTCACAGCCTCTCCTCCTCCCATTTCTCCTCCGGCTCTCTGTCATCCAGAAATGGTAAGACCTTCCTTCTTATCAAGCCTCAGGACCCCCCTGGTTCCAGGAGGTCGAGGGTGTTGGATAGAGCCTTCTTGAAGGGTTGAGCAAGTTTTTTCACCCAGTGTCCCTTGTAAACCTTTTAAAAGCCCTCCTTAGGGCTAGGGGCTGTTGGCTTCCTCTTTTTACTTTTGTCACCCAGTGTCTGGGGCAGACCCCGTGATTCTGGTGGTCAGCACCACGGACAGGACCCTACAGGGCTCTGTTGGCCTTGAGTCAATCTGGGTCTATTTGGGTCAACCTGGACTGAACCAGTTCCATCTGAGTTCTTAGGAGCCTCTGGTCCGAGGACACAGACTCTATCTCTGACCTTTGGGAGCCCTAATCTGAAAGCAACGTGCTGATCGTATCAGTGCTGGTTCAAGAGCAGTGAATGAAGAGATAACCAGGAGAAAGGGCAGCAGGGAGACAGTTCACTTAATCCCTCGCTCCGCTCCTTGGCCTCCCCACTTCTTATTTCTTCATTGTATGTTCACCGCTGCTAATGCCTTCTCTCTCCTGTTCCCCAGTGTCCACCAGTCGCGAGGTCCGTACCAAGGTCATGGATGTGCACGATGGCAAGGTGGTGTCCACCCACGAGCAGGTCCTTCGCGCCAAGAACTAAGGCTGCTCAGCATTGCTCAGGCCTAGAAAGCACTCCCCTAACACACACACTGGGGGGGCTCATGGGGGGATCTCCCCTCACGTACTCCCCACCCCACAAGCACTTCACACATGAACTCTGACTCACCCTTGCCCCCTCCTGGCATTCAATAAAGCTTCATTATCTGAATTGCACAACTCCCGCCTCTGCCTGGTCATTGTCAGTGGTGGAGGTGGGGAGAAAGCGGGGGAAGCATCTTTTTGAAACTCATCATAGCACCTCTGGCACTGGGAGAAAGGGCCTGGGAGAGGATTGGGCTCAGGTCCCAGGATGGCTTTCACCATCTCAAAAGGTACAGATAGAAGTGTGCACCAGGTCATGTGTGGTGTCTCCTATGGCACGGAGGCATACACGTTCATTCATTCACACACTCATTCATTTATTCACTCATTCATTCACCCATTCTCCAGATATTATTGAGTATCTTTCATGTGCCAGGCACTGTGCTGAGGATTATCATTAGGGATTTCTTTGAGAATATATTGAAGATATAGATCTTCTCTTTTCATCTTTCAATAAGCATACACACATTGTATACAATTCATGGGGTTTGTGGGCCCTTAAAGCTCTTCAGTGGAAGTCTGTGAACCCAGTAAGAACTCATGATTTCCTGAGAATTTTGTTTCCCTTCATCATGCCTGCTCTTGCCTCCAGAGCTGGGTCTGAGTCCTGACTGCTTTTAGTTGACATAAGTTAGGTTTATTATAATCTCCAAGCCTCAGTTTCCACATCTGAAAAGTGGGCGTAATGGCAGTACCTGCCTTGTGGGCTTGTTGTGAGGATTTTCTGGGAGAGAATCCAGGTGAGGCCACTCGCAGTGCGGGCACAGGGCATGCTGGGAGAGCAACACTAGGTCAGGTCCTTCTGTGCATGGTGACTCTCTGTCCATGATAAGGCCATTTTTAGGGGCTTTGGGGACAGACTAGCTGGTTTCTAACCCGGGGTCTGTTCTACATTAGTCCTGTGATCTTGGAGAGCCTCAGTTTCCCCATTTATCCAGTGAGCATGAATTCTGATTCTTGGTGTTGATATGAGAATCCAAGAAGTGAGTACACATTAAGAGCCAGGGTTGTAGAAGCCTCCTCTAGTAGGGAGTGTCTTTTCCGCTCTGTGGCAGGGTGGGGGGTGGGGCTGGAGAAGAAGACCACAGGGGAGGACTTCCCCTGAGTGAATAGTGAAGATTCCAGAGGTGACTAAGGCTTACTGCCTCAAGCTAGGAAAGAGTTGTGTGGCTGAAGCTTCTAGGGAGAGCCAAGAGTGGGACTGGGGTTAAAGAAAGATGAAGTCTTTGAGGGCAAAGGGGCTAAGAGTCTGAGTTCTGGAATCAGACATCCTTGGTTGGAGTCCCAGCTCCTACACAGACTAGCCTAGAACAATTTGGACAAAATCTTCTTTTAAAAAATGGGTGATGGCATGGCCAACAGTCTGCACAACACGATCCCCAAGTTTTACTGTGACTACTGTGATACCTACCTCACCCACGACTCTCCATCGGTGAGAAAGACACACTGCAGTGGTAGAAAACACAAAGAGAATGTGAAATACTCCTATCAGAAGTGGACGGAAGAGTGGGCTCAGAGCCTGATTGAAAACCCAACTGCAGTCTTGCAGCAAGGGAAGATGCCTCCCACTCCATTCTCTGCTCCTCCTCTTGCAGGGGTGATGATCCCACCTGCCCCCTGTCTTCCGGGTCCTCCTTGACTGGGTAGGATGTCAGCACCTCATACAGGGGGCACTCCCATGATGCCAGTGATGGGTCCTCCTCCTCCTCCTGGGATGATGCTGGTGGGACCTGCTCCTGGAGTGAGGCCACCTATGGGAGGGCACATGCCCATGATGCCTGGGCCCCCAATGATGAGACCTCCTGCCTGTCCCATGACGGTGCCCACTTGACCAGGAATGACTCACCCAGACCAATCAGGAGAGAGGGAGGCCTCTTTCTGTCCATTTGCTATTACTTGTTCCCCTTCACCAGGAGCTCGTGGTGCTGTGACTCTGGATGTTCTCTAACAGCATGACAAGGAAGACTCACTCCCTCTTCCTATCAAACAGAATGGTTTTGGAGGGGAGTAGTGGGACAAAAAAAAATTTTTTTTCATTTGTAGTGTGAAAGGTGAAAATAAAATTGTAAACTCTGTTAGCTAAAAATGTATTCCCTTTGTTCTCCCTTCTGTAGTTGTGTATTATAAAGGAGAAGAGCTATTTCGGTTGTGTTTCCGTAGCTTATTCTCTCTTCAGCATGCCTTCTGCATGACATTTTTTCCTTAGCTATAGAGTGGGTCCTTTGAGCACTGTGCCTTTATTCAGTAAACTTTTCTTGTACAAGACTTTGGTAAATATAATACTTGTGAAGTTGTTGTTAATTAAAATATTAAACAGCACCATTGGTTAATGTTTCAAATGAAAAAAAGGGGAATAAAACACTTAGTACAAGGCTGATGGAAGATTAGATGATCTCATGCAGGCAGTGAATTTAGTATTGGGGTTGGCACATAGCTGATCCTCCATAAATGGTAGCCCAAGAGGTGAGTTGTTAGGAAAAGCAATGAAGTGATGTTGGTTTCGCATGACCCCATCTTCACTCCAAGGGAGAGAGGTCTGCATGGTGTCCCAGAAATGCCTGGATGTCTTTTTACCCAAGTTATGGCATTAAGAAGGGTTGATCTGGGGTGATCTGAGTGAGGCTGGGCCATTTCAGAAGTGAATGACTAAAGTTTTGTATGTAATGGGGGGACAACTTAAGGAGGAGGGAGGAGCTCCCTCAGAGAATGGGAAGGGGTGGTTTTGTGACCCTGGGAGTGATAGGACCCTGGAGGAGGGGCTGCATGACTCTCCAGGGATGCTGGACCCTGGGGACCAGCATTCTTAGCTGGGCATTGTGCTCAAGTGTAACATGGCATCTGGGGAGTGGTCCTCATCTGGGAGGCCTTACGGGCTGGACAGAGAGCAACGCATCAGCAGTCAGAGTGAGGACTGAGCCTAGACTGCTCTGCACTGTGTAACAATCCCTGGACATCACGCTGCCTAGGAGGTGGTGCCAGATTAAAGGTTCCCTCCTGAAAGAGATCTGCTTTAGGAGAATGTAGTGATGTGAGATTTCTTAGAGTTGGGTGTGGCAGGGTGAGCGTTTCTCTTCTTGAATGGCTGCCATCACTGTCTGGAGGGAATACAGAGAGAGGGGGCTTGCTTGATGGTAAAGATGGTGGCTGGAGGCCCCCCGTGCTAATAGTGGGTTCAGAAGTGGGGGGCGAGGCAGTCAAGCAGTGGGCTTTGAGGTGGTCCCGCCCTGTGTGGCTGAGCCCCAGAAGAAAAGAGCAGGCTGGGCTCCCAGAGTCTCACAAGGAGTCCAGGACCCTCTGGGGTTCCCCACCCCCCACCATGCCCCTCTGG
Organism: Furipterus horrens; assembly: GCF_987537825.1. Lineage (NCBI taxonomy): Eukaryota > Metazoa > Chordata > Mammalia > Chiroptera > Furipteridae > Furipterus > Furipterus horrens. Next base: position 79,498,265 of record NW_028327181.1, on the reverse strand, counting down.
GAAAAGTGGAGCCAACACTTTGGGTCCTGCTGCTGACCAGTGCTCTCATCCTCAGGGCCAGGGGCCACCAGCACCCAGATATGACCTGGGCCAGCCACTCTGGAGATGGCTAGGCTGCCTCCCACCCTCACCCGAGATCTAAAAACCAGGCAAGTGACTCCATAGCACAGACTAGTGGAGGCAGGAGGAGTTGCTGTTTAGAATCCTGGGTGGGTAACGCGGCGCTTTGGCTCCACTTCCCCAGTGAAATCTGGGAGGGCTGATCCTGTCCTGGCCTTCTCAGAACAGAAAGGCAGTGCTGGGAGTCACCTCCAGCCTCCTAATCTTAGGGGGACAGTGACCTTCCCAGCCTGGTACTCAGGCCTCTGGTCTCTGACCAGGCTCGTGCCTTATTCTTTGTTCTGTTCTCTCTCAGGCGTGGGATGAAGCTGAGAGTCCAATGAGACCAGCATGACCTTTTCTTAGCTGACAGTTTTTGTTTTATGGGATGTACCAACCTCATCAAATGACTGTTAGATTAAATATGACAGGACAGGCAAAGCAACATGGTCTTGCCTGTAGCACTGGAGGACCCTTGGTGGATGAACTCATGGTCCTCCAACCTTGTGTGCCCTTCTCCCAGCCCCATTGAGCACAGGCCCTTAAATGGGGACTCAACAGACTAGTAGGATGGACTGTTAAATGAAAAGACTGAGAACTCAAGTTGTCTGAAGGAAGTCAGGGGGCAGACACGATGCCCCTGACTCTCAGGAGAATGTTCCACTGTGTGCCGGACCCAGATCAACATCTTCTCTTTTTAAAAAATATTTTATTTATTTATTTTTAGGGAGAGGGAAAGGGAGGGAGAAAGAAAGGGACAGAAACATCAATGTGTGGTTGCCTCTCACAGGCCCCCAACTGAGGACCTGGCCTTCAACCCAGGTGTGTGCCCTGACTGGGATTTGAACTGATGACCCTTTGGTTCACAGGCTGGCACTCAATCCACTGACCCACACCAGTCAAGGCCCAACATCTTTACCTTAGCTCTTTTAAACCTCACAATAACCTTGTGAGGTCAGAGCTATTTTTTGTCACCCAAATCCTTTGCTTTACCCAACCCTCTGCTCTTTAACCATACTGGCCTTCTGCCCTGATAGTCACATTGCTCCCTCCCACCTCAGGATATTTGCACCTGCTGTCCTGTCTGTTCTTTCCCAGGGTGCTCTTCTCCTGGCACTCTCCTACTCACCCTTCACTCAAGTGTCTTTTTCTGGGAGACCCTCCTTGATCTCCCAGACTAGGCCACACCCCTATTATGTGGTCCCCATTTTCCTACCAATAGCATTCTCCAAGTTTTGAATTTACACTTATTTTTGAGGGTCTGTTTTATTCTGTAACTGTCCAGGAAAGTAGGAGCTATGCCTGGCTTGCTTATCACTTTATTCCCAGCACTTAGTACAATGCCTGGCACAGAGTAGATGCTCAATAAAGGATAAATCCAAATGTACAGTGAGGAAACTGCAGGTCAAAGAGGGGAAGCAACTTTCCCTAAATAAGTGGCTTTAGACTCAGACCTGCCCAGTTCCAAAGGCAATGCCCCAAACCTCTCTGCTTGGTGTGTCCTCACAGGCATAAGGCTGGGATGTCCAGACTCAGGTGGAGGACCCACCCTGTTCCCCCACACTCACTCTTGACCCCTGGTCTGGTAGAGTCTGGCTAGGCGGGGTGGTGGCAGCCTCCTAATGTGTGAGGAAAGAATCTGTGCTCACAGACAGGTGCAATCTCCTGGGTCTTGAAGCACCTGCCTGGATGGCTAATACAGGGGCGGGTCCTGGCCACCCCTGCCCTCCCTCCCCCAGTAGTCAGACACGTGATGACTCAGGGGCCTCCTTGGGCCCCACCTGAGCTCAATGACAGACAGCAAGAGAGGAGGAGCAAGTGGGGTGTAAGCAGCCAGTTACAGGCCAGCAGCAGGGCTCTTGTGTCCAGAGAAAGCTGTCCTTGTCCCTACCCCCACAGCCCTTGCCTTTGGGGACACCTCATAGGTGGAATCTGCTTGGTTCCCTCTCTGCGCCTGCCTGCCTGAGTCTCCGCAGCCCCTTCTCTCCCAGTCCTCCCTGCTCCAAGGGCAGGGCCCGCACTGTGGGTGCTGGCTGCAGCCTTGCACGTGGGCTGGAGAGAGGCGGCGCCGACCCTCCCAGGGCCTTAGGTGCCAGGGTGCCAGGAGCTGCGTGTGCCACACTCATTGCTTTCCCACAGAGGGTCCTGAAAGTGGGGCTCAGACTGATGGTGGGGCAGCCCCTGAGCCCTGAGTGGGCAGAAGAGAGAGCCATGTCACTTCTTCTTTCCTCTCCAGAAGTCTTTGGATGTTGTGGTAGCCTATGGCCCCTTGAGGAGCAGGACCTCATTGATCTCTAAACCCCACAGCATCCTCTGAATGAATAAACGAATGAAGACCACACTGAACATCTGTGCTGAGGGTCACATAGGCTTTATGGTTCTCTCTCTGAGGAGCTTGGCTTTTACGCTCAGTGAAATGCGAGCCACTGGAAGCACAGGTGACATTTAAGGGCTCCAAGAAGGCAGAGTCTAGAGGAGCTGGATGCCTGAGTTCACTACTTGGAGGGAAGGCTTCAGGAGACCTGCCCACCCAGGAACAACTACATCCGTCCTTACGTGAGCAAGTAATAGACATTGATCCCATTAAGCCAGGGAGATTTTTGAGGTTGTTACAGCAGCTAGCCATAGGACTTCGAGCAGAGAAGCAGCAGCATCTACATCATATGTCAAAAGGATCTCTTTGTCTGCTGTTTGGTTAGCGGCCGAGAGAACAAGGGTGAAGCAGAGAGACCAGTCTGGAAGGAGGTAATGCAGGTGAGACACCATGGCACTCAGAGTGGAGATGGTCCGAGGTGGTTGATCCTGGATGTAACTTGAAGATAGTGCCCTCAGGATTCTTGAAGGAGAGCATGTCGGTGTAAAAGAAAGATTCCTATCAAGATGTCTCCGTGTCTTTTGTCTGAACAACTGAATGAGACAGGTTGTTACCCAATGAGATGGGGAGGCTGTGAGTAGAGGCCGCTGGGGTGGAGGATGAGTCATTTAATATGTTTTTGACATATTAAATTTACCGTGTCTTTTAGGCACTCTTATAGGCTGAGTTGTGTCTCCCGAAATTCATACGTTGAGGCCTTAACCCCTAGTACCTCAGAATGTGACTTTATTTGGAGAAAGGGCTTTTAAAGAGGTGACGAAGATAAAACGAGGCTTTTAGGTTGGGCCCTAATACAATCTACTGGGTCCTCATAAAAAGAAAATCTGGACACACAGAGAGACACCAAAGGCCACATGAAGACACAGAAAGAAGGTGGCCATCTGCAAGCTAAGGAGGGGGTCTCAGAAGGAACCGAAGCCGCTGATGTCTGGATTTTGGAGTTCTAGCCTCCAGAACTGTGAGGGAATACATTTTTGTTGTTTTAGTCACCTAGCCTGTGGTATTTTGTTATGACAGCCTTATGAGACTAAGACAGACCCCCAAGCAGCCTGTAATCACTTCTTTTCCTACATTCTGTATCAACTGGGGTTTTAACCTGCAAAGATCAGAACCCAGGCTCGGAAGCCAGTTTGCTAGGGATTTTGGGTAAGTCATAGAATCTCCAGGAAAAAGTCCCAGGGAACAAGGCTTGAAGGCTGTGCAGCCACGGGAAGGCCCACTCCTGCCACCATCTGCAGGCACAGACTTGGTGGGACTTTCCACTTGATGCTACTGCTAAGCCTCTGGCATTGTTGCTTCCAGAAGCTGGCTGTCTCTGTGGCCACTCCTGCCAGCACGGATCCCATGGGGCCTCTCCCTCAGGACATTAGCTGCCAGCTTGCAGGCTGTCCCAGCGTCTAATTGTTGTATAACAATGTTTGAGAGATCCCGGTCACATGTCTGTGCTCCAGCTGCAGGCAGGGCTGGGAAGTTAATTTCTGGCTTCTACATTGTGGGGGGCACAGCCATCAGGTGAACAATTCTTTATCAGAGGCCCTGCGTGACCAAGAATAAGAATAATAAGAATAATCATCCACAAGAGGAAGGGGCAGGGACACTTACTGAGGACTTTCCATTTGCCTGGCACCATGTTAAGCTCTTCATATATAGGACCTTATTTAGTCCTCACGACAACCTCATGATGCTGTTCATTTTTAAATTTCCTACATGAGCCAAGTTGATGAGAGGGATTAAATGACTTGCCGAAAAGATCACATAGCTTCTAAGGGCTGGAACCAGGATTTGAATCTGGGACGCGAGATCCAATGAAGCAGAAATTATCGTGCCCATTTTATAGATGAAGAAACGCTAGCTCAGAGAGGTTAAGTAGCTTGTCTGAGGCGACACAGCTTAGCAGTGACCCAGCAAAGACTCAGCTCCAGTATGGCCTGGCTCCAAAGCTGGTGCTCTTCTTGCTTTCTCTGGCCTCCAGTAATGATTAAGTGCCCACTGACTGCAGAGACAAGCAAGTCCTAGGAGCAGAGGTCTGTCAGAAATGCCTTTTGTGGGAAGCACAAAGAACTGAGGAGGAGACAGATGCCTTTGCTCATGTAGATTCTTTCCTGGGACCCCGGTCTCCCAACCCAGAAGGCGTTGGGTCTGTGCTTGGCAAAGGGAGGAAAGGGTAGATGAGTGAGATGTGGAGGAGTAAGAGTGAGAGTGGGATGTTCTCTGGAAATCTGGGCCCCAGCATCTGTTTTGCAACACTCATAAATCTCACGCACTTTGATCTCCCCAAGTTCCCCTCTCCTACATGTCAAGGCTGCTGCTGGCCCTCTTGGCCTCGGGCCCCTGCTGCTGACTCTCCCCATCTCAGGCCCCAACAGGAACAAAGCTGCTCCGTTCTCTGCTCCTCTTACTAGACTGAGAACTACTTGGACTACCTGAGGGGATTCTCATGAAACTGAAAGGAAAGTTCAAGGAAATGAACCACCAGCAGCAACAACAAATAAAACCCAGGAGAAACAGCACAGTGTGACCTTCAAGATATAGTGAGGAGAGGTAAAGCAAGGGCAGGCGGCTCAATGTCGCTTCTTTATGAACATATCAAACTGGGGTCTCCACTATTTTATTGATTGATCGAGTGATTGATTGATTTTATTGATATGAGAGAGAGAGAGAGAGATCAATTTGTGGTCTCCCTTGTTTATGCATTCATTGGTTGATTCTTGTATGTGCCCTGACCAGAGATCGAACCTGCAACCTTGGTGTATTGAGATAACACTCTAACTGAGCTACCCAGCCAGGGCTCCATTTATTTTAATTCCTTCTTTGAGTCACTCATTTACTTGTTCATCCATTTAACTAGTATTTGTTGGTGGTTCTTCTGTATCAGGGGTTGAAAATAAATAAAATTGTGAACAACACAGACGAGGTCTCTTTCTGCACGGGGCTCAGTCTAGGGCCAGAGGCGGATAAGCAGATTGGTAACTGCTGAATGGTGCAGTGGGTGCAGTCAGTGACTGAGGGGACAGGGGCTGTGGGACCCGTGAAGCCTCCGGATACAGAGAAGGTGATTGGAGGGGCTTCCTATGACAGAGGTGGGACAGATTCTGTAGGTCACCTCATTTACTTCTCACAACTGTGAGAAGCAGATACTGTTGCTTTAATTTACAGATGAGAAGCTGAGGCTCAGAGAAGGGAAGTCACTTGCCCAAAGCGGGCCTGGCTCCAAATCTTGCTGTCCCAGCACCATCTGTCTGGCCACTAACAATTTTAGCTCTTTCTAAGATCAGAGATGGGCTTCTGAAGAGCAGGGAAGAACTGTTTTGAGACAACATTACAGCTAGCTGAGAGTGAGCGTGGCTATGCCAGGCCTGTTTCCCCTGTGAAGGCACTTTGAGCTTGTCAAAGGGGTAGGTGACTGAACAACAAAGGAGGGAATGAGGGCGTTGAGCCAGTCGGTCACTAAGACCTCTCTGCCCCAGCATTATCCAGTTCTGACACTCAGACATCTTCAGATGGCTCTGCTCTTCTTGAGCTTTTGGGAATCTCTTGCCCAGGAATCTCTCAATGCATCTTTGCTGCCACCAGCACCCAGAGCCTCAGGGACATGCCATTTTCACCTTAACTCAGGCCAAGCCCAGTAAACCATGGTCCCTTTCATCTGTTCCCCTCAGCGTGACTAGGGCATGTTGTGGATTGTCAAAAGAAATTTTCATCAAGACAGAAGGTGTGTCGTCCCAGTGCACCAAGGTTGCAGGTTTGATCTCCCATCAGAGCACATACAAGAAGTAACCAATGAATGCATAAATAAGTGGAACAACAAAATCGATGTTTCTCTCTCTCAAGTCAATAAATCTTAAAAAAGAAAAGAAAAAAAAGGTAAACCTCAGGGAAGTGAATGAAGAAAACACAAAGCCATAAGAAACGATAGCATTTGAGGTCTGAAGGTGAAGTGGGGATGGAGAGGACGGTTAGCTCCTCTGCACCCCCCGCCCCTCAGGAGCCCCGAGTGCAGACCTTTACCAGGTCATTGACCCCTTCATTCAACACATGCTCATGAGGGCCTGCTCCATGCTTGGCATACAGCTCGTTGCTGGGGCTACAACTATGACCCTGGCAAACACAGGCTCTGCCCTTAAGAGTTTCATGGGGGTGATCACCAGTGACAGCAACCACACAGAGTGCTGATTCCACTCTGGGGAAGTCCGGGGGCTGTGTGTGTGTGTGTGTGTGTGTGTGTGTGTTGTGGGTGCTGAGTGCTCTCGGCATGGGGAACTGCATCTGTCAAGGCCTGGAGGTGACACTGAGTGTGGCATCAATGAAGAAACTGGAACATGTTGTAGTGCAGAGTGTGAGGAGGGGCTGGTGAAAGTTGGCGGCGAGTAAGTCATGGAGGATTTGCTCAGTGAGAAGGACGAGACTGAACTGTACCCTGAGAGGCAGATAAGCCCGTACCCCTTCCACTCTCACGTTTCTCTGGCCCTGTGGTGGGGAACAAGGCTCTGCTGGCCAAGAGCTGCCCGCCGTCTTTGTTCCAGATAAACCCTTCCGACGAGAGGGTGAGTCTGGCAAGAAGACAACTGGTTTCCATGCTAGTTGAGAGCCGCATTGGAGTTGGCGAGTGTCGCCCATCAAACCCCCAGCACCTGCTTCCTCCGAGTGACCACAAGGGCCGGGCTGTGTCACTGCTTCAATAGCTCCCCATGTGCACCCACCACACTCTGCCCTCCATCCCGCCAGCAGAGAGTGCGGTGCCTGAGTGAGCACCCTCTTCTCTCCATTGATAACAGCCATAGTTCTCATTGTCATTGTCATTCTCTGCCTCTCCCATCCATCTCTCATCATTACTGCACCTGGGCTTCTTCTGTGCCGAGACTGGGGCAGGCCTTTATGTAAGCTGTCTACGTTAAAGCCCACAACCACCCAACCTCACAGATGGGTAACGGAGGCTGAAACAGATGCTGGAACTCAGCTGACAAAGAATATATCACGCCAACTAAAATAATCACAGATCACTGACTGAGTGCGGAGGTGAACACCTCCCATGAGCAGGAAAGCTTTGGAAAACCTCTTCTTAGGAAGCAAAAGCCACAAGTGAACAATGAGTCCCTGTCCCAGTTATTTCTTGTCCCTGAGCCTCAGTTTCCTCACTTGTGGTCCCCAGTGTGTAGAACAAATCTGGTGTAGATGGCGCCCACAGCCTTTCTGAGCCATGGAAATTCATGATTCATGATCTCTTCAAATTTTCTCTGCCCCTGGGGTCTCAGGTCCATCTCTGCTGTCACCACTCTCCCAGCTGCAGGGCGACAGTTCTCCTTTCTCCCAGGTCCAAACATGAACCAATCACATCCCTTCCTTCTGTTCCCTTCAACATGACTTGGACATTCTGGGGTTTTCCAAGGGAAAACTTCTCTCAGCCCTGATGGATACCTGGAGTAAATACAAAAGAAACAGAGAATTCAAAACGCACAGCCAATAGTCATGTTTGAGGTGCAAAAATGTGTGTGTGTGTGTGTGTGTGTGTGTGTGTGTGTGTGTGTGTGTGTGATGGGGTAGGGGAGACTTGCTCAAGGCATCCTCTTCATTAGAGTTCCTAACTGGACCCCTTTCAGAACTCTGGGCCTCTGAATTTTCCCATGTATACTCCCTGGGTGATAGGAAGTATAAAATAATCCCCTCAAACCAAAGCTGTTGTAATGAAATCCAGTGGGGAAGGTGGAAGTAAATGAGCCAAACATGAACATCGCCACCCTTTAGGGTCACACAGATGAACCTCACAGATGGGAAACACAGGTGAACAGAAACAATGCCAGTGAGCTAAGGGCTCTGATAGGGGAGGGATTCAGGCTAAGGGGCTCAGGGCAGGGACACCCAATCTGGACTTGCGTGAGGATCAGGAATAGGATTAGGAGGGGAGCAGGTGGGATAGGACACAAGTGGAGGTGTATGTGGGGTGGTGGGGAGGGCAGAGGCTTGGCGATAAGAGCCAGCCTGGCACATTCGAGACCCCGGAAGAAGTTTGATATGGTGGGAGGGAGAGTGCTAAGGCTGTGTAAGCTTCTGGTGTCTAATTTCCTGAGCAATCTTGGATGCTGCTCTGAGCCTCTTGCCCACATTTCCTATTTGTGTAGGGCAACAGTTGGGGGAGAACGAAGCTTTGGACCCCAGTCCATACACGGATTCCTCTCCCAAAGTGTACCCTTCCACCCAGTGGTTCCGGGAGGAAACTGAAGTTCAGAGAGGTTCAGTGTCTTATCTAAGGACCAATAGGTAGTAGGGGACTCCCTACTCTCCTGGATTTGAATCCACGTGCATCAGATTCCATAGCTGGTGGAATTTCTTTCCGGTATCTTTTCTTATCCCCTTGCAAGGGATTTGGAGATGTTTCTCAGGTTCCTTTGATTATATGCTCTGAGTCTGTGCAGCTTTTCATAGCTTGACTCCGGGGGTCCCACTAAACTGTGAACTGAGGGGACTGTTCTATTCTGGGAAGTTTTTAGACGTTTGGGTTACATTGTGATTCCAACATGTCTAGCACAGGGAGGAGGGAGGCTGGGCTGACCAGATCCAGGGGTGCGGTGGGGCAGGGAGTTCAGCCTGGAGGGTGTGGGCGGTTTCCATCAGCTCCAACTTCCTTCACAGCTGTGGCAGCAGCGGCCCCTTATGGCCATTTTACATACAAGGAAACTGAGCGTCAGATAAAAGACAAGTTAGAGCTGGGAGAGGAGGTGCCTTGCCTTAGAGAGAGGGCCTCTTTCCACTCTTTGTCGCCAGAGAGGGAAAGACACATGCACAGGGTCCCACAGCTAGAATCCAGCTCTTTGGAAAGAGCCCCTCCTGGGTCTCTTTCTCTTGAATCACTCTCAGCTCAAGGCCGATTTGCTGTTTGTGGAAAAGCCAGGGAGTAGCCTGGATGGAGGGCCTGACTATGCCCAGACAGGCCCCCCTCTCACCCTCCTCTTCGCTCAGCATTGAGCAGAAAGAAAGAGGAGGGGAGGGAGTAGGCAGTCCGCCTTTTCCTGGGGTGGCAGGGCAGTGAGGCCCTGTATGACCTCCAGGGGGCGCTGTGGCACCAGGTTGTGGGTGTCTAGATGCCCGCCGTTTGGGCAGAGGCAGCTCTGCCTGCTGAGGACAAAGGTGGCTGCAGGAGGCTCCACGGCGGGGGCATGGCGGGCGGCCTGCCAGGTAGGAAGCTGTGGCTGACTCATGAGTGGACACCATCACCCTTTCTTGTAGCTCGGACGCCTCAAAACCCTGTCTTCTCTCTCAGCCTCTGAATGGCCCGGGAAGGTGGGCAGGCAAGATCATTTGTCCCTGTCACTAGCCTGGAAAAGACTTTCATAGAAGCTAAGGGATTGTCCAAGGCCAGCCAGCTGCTAATACAGAGCCTGGACTGGATCCAGGGTTTTGGACTCTACATCGAGACCCTTAAACAAGGGTCATTTCCCTGAGTTTGGTTCAGGGTAAACGGGAGGGTGTGCTCTCATGGAAGGCAGGGCGGCTTTGGAGTCAGGTCCACCGCTACCTGCCCATGTGACCTTCGGCCAGTCAATTAACATCTCTGTGCCTCAGTATCCTCATCTGTAACACGGGTGGTGGCCATCTTCTTTGAAGGTTGGTGTAAGAAATGGATACAATGGATTCCTGTCCCAGTGCCTGGTCTGCAGTAGCTAGTGTTGTGAACGTGGGACCATCAGAGCCCTGCTGAGCCTTCCTGGGGCGGTGTGAGCTTCCCTGGACTGTGGGTGCACAGTGTGGGGTGAGCATTGCTCAGGCTGTTGGAGCCAGCGCACAGATGGAGCTGAGAGGGGCTGGGTCTGATGGGGTCAGGGGCAGGGCAAGGCAGGGTGTGAGGAATGTGGGGTGAGTCATTGACCCGATCAGATAATGTGGACTGAGGGAAGGAGTGCAGGGGTGGCAGGCCTGGAGGCACCAGGCACCAGGATAACAGGCAGGGAGGCTTCCCTGTGGAAGGAGGGGAGGGCCTGGTGGTAGGCCAGCCGCCCCAGGAGCTGAGCGGGGGCCAAAGGAGAAATGTGGTCTGGAACCTCCCAATGTGTGGCCCTGTGTGGGGAGTGAGGTCCAGAGAATCCATCAGGCTGCTCCCTGCTCCCTGCCTTCTCATGTTCTCCCCCCTTGCTAAGGCCTTTCTTCCACACCTGTATAGCTGGAGGTGGAGAAGGCTCTGTGGGCCTCCCCGAGTCCCTGTGAGGTCGGTACCTAAAATAGACTGAGGTAGTGCCTGCATGTGTACCAGGCCCATTGCAGCTGCCCATCCACTCAGACATTAGCCACACTTGGGTCAGGGGCCCACAGGATAAGATGGGCTCTCAGGGCAAACTGGATGTACTTTAGAGAAGCATTTGGGAAGTGTGGATGGAAGCAGGGACCGGTCTGCACCTGGGGAGAAGCTGAAGGGACAGGGGTAGAGGGAGCAGTGTGATGGGAGCTGGGGAGGGCTGCCCCAGAGTACCGGTGATCCAGCTGGCCTGTGTGGGGAATAGTTAGCCGGCCTCTCTCTTCCCATCCATCTCCTGCAGCTGACTCCCATTGGCTGATCCACTGGGCAGCCAGAGACCAGCCTTCTGAGCACAGAGCAAGGCAAAGAGGGGCAGGAACAAATCCAGAAGGACCTGGGGAATTCTTAGGACCACGGGGAACACACAAATGAATAGCAGACCCTGATTTCAAGATGCCCATCATCTAGTAGAAGAGGTAAGAGCCAACTAACTCTCACCAGCTGGTGAGACGACAGCCCAGGAGAGATTCAGAGGAAGTGCCAGATGGGCTCAGAGAAGGGACGGAGATGGGGTGGCGAGGGTGCCAGGGATCATAGGGGCTTTAAGGAAAAAGTAGTGTATTAGTTCCCTATGGCTGCTGTAATAATTTACCACAAATTTAGTGGCTTACAGCGGTAATCTGAAATGGATCTTATGGGCTAAAATCAAGGTGCCAGCTGAACTGTGTTACTTCTGGAGGATCTAGGGAAGAATCCGTTGCCTTGCCTTTTCCAGCTTCTAGAGGCCACCTGCATTTCTTGGCTTGTGGCCCCTTCCTCCTTCAAAGTGCATCCCTCCAACCTCCGTTTCTATGGTCACATCTCCTCTCTCTGTCTTTGACCGCCCAGCCTCCCTCTTATAAGAACTCTGTGGTTACACTGAATCCAGGACAATCTCTCCATCTGCAAAGTCCTTTCTAGCCATGTAAAGTGCATATTCACACGTTCCGGGGATTAGGACATGCACATTTTTGGAGGGCCATTATCTGCCTACCCCAGGGGCACCGGAGATGGGGCAGAGTTTAGACATGTGAAGGCCAAGGAAAGGGACCCTGCAGGTGGAGGGGACAGCCTGAGCAGAGGCACAGGCATGAGGACATGAGCAGCACCTGCCAGCACCTGGTATATGGTTGCAGGAAGGTGTGGTTTAGGGGAAGAGGCCTGAAAAAGCTGAGAGGCCAGTGCTTGCTCCATTGCCAAATAAATTCAGCTGGCCTCTGAGTTGAGGAGGCAAATACTGTCCCCTAAGGTATGGCAGGTCCTGCTGGGTGCCAGATTAACATCAATATTTAGTGTTCATTCTCTGCTTTATTCAGACACTGGTCTTGGCCAGTCTGAACCTTGAAATTGACCCCTCAGTGGTGTTCTCCATTTAACCCTGTCCCCCCCGCCCCATAGGACCTCATGCCAGGCAGTGTTCTTTACATGTGGTTTTTATTTACCCCCCACCAACCCTGAGGTTGGTGTTATTAGCCCCACTTCAGAGATGAGACTAAGGCTCTGAAAGGTTAACTAACTGGCTTTGGATGATACAGCTTTAAAATAAATAGTGGATCCATTAATTAAACTCAGGTGACATTTCATAGAGTAGGAAACTGAAGCTCGGGGAGGTTAAATAACTGGCCCAGCTGATGGATGGCTCTCAAACTGAGGCGTGGCTCATTTCAAAGGCCAAACTTTTCACCGCCTCATACAAGGTCTCTCATAAATCTTAACTGTGATGCTACTACGCTGCACTGCATAGCACCTGTTTGTAGTCATTTTGTACAATCTGTCCCTGTCCCACCTCTACCTCTACCACTATACAGGGAGCTACCTGGGGCTCTTTCATCTCTGTGTTCTGCACCTGGCCCTGGGCCTGGCTCAGGGCACATGCCTGGGGCAGGAGTGAGTGAGAGAATGAATGATGCTTCCTGGGCGTGGCTCTGGGAAAAGCTGGGAACTGCACAGGGAGGTCACCTGAGGGCCCTGTCACCAGCGAGACCTAGAGGAGCTGAAGGCTTGGGGCCCTCCTGGGCCCAGACTTGGTGGGGTCTCAGCCCATCCAAATTTCTTGGCAGATCTGAATGTCCAAGTTTTTTTATTTTTATTTTTTTACAAGTGTATGTTATATTTAGTTTTTGGAAGACTATGTATACATAATACTGTACAAAAATTTAGAAGTACAAAGAATATATGAGAAATGGTAGTCTTTCTGCATCCTTTGAATCCAGTCTCCCAGCTCCCCTCCCAAGAAGCGTCCCATGCTGTCACTTTCCTGTGTGTCTTTCTCGAGAGATGCTATGCACTTGCAAACATAAATGTGTCTACGTTCTTCCTTGGAGCATACATGCAAGGGGTAGCCATCTATGAACACTGCTCTGCAATCTTTTTCATTTAATAAAATATTTTGAAATTTTTTTTATCAGTCCCACATAAAGCTGTCTCATTCTTTTAGATGGTGGCACTGTGTTCTGTTGTATAGAGGAGCCATGTAATGGATACTTAGGTGCTTCCAGTATTTTGCAATTATAAATAAAGCTGCAATGAACACCACAGGACATCATGTCATTTTGCACGTGTGCAAAAGTAACCTGAAAGATAAGTACCTGTGAGAGAAGGTGATAGATCAAAAATTATATTTAAAATTTTGGGAGGTGTTGGAAATTACTGTTCATGGAGTGTACTGTATACTGATTTTACTGCTACCCAGCATGTGTGGATTGTCCAGTTCCCCATGTTCTCAACAAATAATAAGTTATCAGTCCATTTAATCTTTACCAATCTGACATGTACAAAATGAGATTTCACGATAGTCTAGATTTGCATTTCTCTTATTGTGAGTGAGGGTGAACATTTTCCTATGTCTAAATGCAATTTGTATATTCTTTTCTGGGAACTATTTGCTCACATTCTTGCTCTCTTTTTCCTGCTGGGTTGTTGGTCTGTTAGTTAGTCCTAGGAACTCTATGTCTTAAGGACCTTAGCATCTGGCCCATGATATAAATTGTAAATACTTTCCCTTTGTTGTCCCATAATTTCTGCTATGAAAGGCTTCCTGCTTATCACTTTTCACTTTAGATACTTGCCTACTTAATCTTATCTCCTCTGTAATTATCCCTCATATTCTTAGTAATTTTAATTCTGATTTAAAGCTTTAAAACTCCATCTCATTTAAAGCTTTTATTTTGTTTTTAAAAAATATTTTACTTATTTATTTTCAGAGAGAGGGCAAGGGAGGGAGAGAAACATGATGTGAGAGAGAAACATCAACCGGTTGCCTCCTGTACGCGCCGTCCTGACCAGGAATTGAACCAGAGACCTTTTGCTTTGCGAGAGGATGCCCAACCAACAGAGCCACACTGGTCAGGGCTCATTTAAAGCTTTTAAATGTTAATATTCTCATTGGAGATAATTCTCCATGGATCTCTTGCATTTCTGTCCATCTTGCAACCAGAGACACTGACAGCTTTTGTTCTGGTCTGTCTGTCTTTTCAAGGAGGTTTCTGTAGTGAATTGCCTTGGAAGACAGAGATAGCATCTCCTTCTTCAGTAGAGGCAGTTTTTTCTTTCCCCCCTTCTACTGTTCCCTTTAACAACAATGATGTTTCCCCCTGGAACAAAGATCAGACAGGTTTCTTGCAAACCAAGGTTAAACGACTTTGTTTTCCAAAGCTTGGGGTTTCTCAGCTGTGATGCAAAACCCGTTGCACAATGAAGCACCCAGCTGGGTTGGGCTTTGCCTGGTCTCCATGGTACTTGGGGGGCAGGGCAAGAGGAATCAATGCAAACATGGAGCTCAGCTGCTTGCTGGGCTGAGTAATGAAGTCCTTTGTCTCTGACCTAGGAATCTCAGGTCTTCTGCTGGGCTAAATGTGGTGGGGCTAACTTGTGAGCTTGCAAAAAGAAGAAATCTCAGACCCTTACAGTTTTTGACAATTTGGCAGCTGGGCAGAGGGAAGCTTTGATTGCCTGAGCCCAAGGTCACCCAGACAGAAAGCAGCAAAAGTGGGCCTGGAAGTGGGCCAGCTTAGCCTTTCCCTGCTAGCCAGTAAACTGCCTATGGCTAGGCTTCTCGTGGCCGATTGATCTTTGTGTGTCCCCCACAGTTCATGGTTTCACACAGGTGTTCAATGGATCTCATTCTTGGGCTAGTGCTTCTCAAACTTTGGGGAGCCCCAGAATCACCTGGGGAGTTCACTGATAATGCAGACTTATCACCCACAGAGATCTGATGCAGCGACTCTGGGGTGGAACCCAGAAATCAGCATTTTAAACATATTTCCCAGGTGATGCCGTCCCAGGGGTCTAAGACCACGCACGCCCCGTGTATGAGTCGTGCTGTGGAGAACAGGTGCCACTGAGGGCCTGTAGCAGGGACCGGATTAAGGCTGGCAGAGGCCCTGGAGACCATCTGAGGGAGGGGCTGCAGGTGTTTGGTCTTGAAGCGATAAGGCTAGGATTCTGCGGGCTGGCGGCAGAGGGCAGGGATGAAGGGGGCGCTGGGACACGCAGCTGGGACAACAGCTCTGTGTTCCCAGCTTCAGGGCACCCTGCTCCTGGCTCTCTGACTCATATGGCACTTTGCATGTGTCACCTGCTGACTCAGAAACTGTCCCTTGAGTTCCACGGGAAAAGAAAAATTCAAATCCAGCGGCCGGATCTGCAAAGGCCTTTCCTTGTCTGAGTCCAGCCAGCTCTGTGGCCTCTACTGCCCAGATTCTCCTTTGGCGAAGGGGTTAGACCTGAGGCACAGAGCCAGGCCTCCTGGGTCTGAATCCTAACTCTGCCACTTATTGAACTTGAGGCTTAACTAAGTGTGCTCAGCTAAGAGGGGACATTGCTATCTATAGCATAGGGGAGCTGTGATGACTTAAGTTAGTGTATGCTGCATACTTGAACAGTCAGGTGCATAGAAAGTGCACTTGCAGTGTTTTTACAGGATCCTTTGTTACTGGGACTTTCCACCCACCTGCCACCTCCTTGTCCTTACTCCTCTGTTGTCCTCATCCTGAACTCTGTTTGAGGCCCCCCTCCTCCAGGAGGCCCTTCTTGCTCACTTGAGGCCTCTTTCAGGGTGGTCTTCTTCCCTGTGCTCCAGCAGCCCTGGGGTTTGGTTCTGGTTTCTCCTCTGACCCTGGTCTTTGGCCTGTGCTAGCCAGGTGCCTACAAGTGTTTACCTCTTTCCCTCCTGTGAGCTCGGATCTTCCCCTGGGGGCAGACAGCCAGCTGTGTGATCTCGGGCAGGCTGAGTCCCTCCTCTTCTCTCAGTGTTCTGATCTCCAAACTGATAGAGTTGGGCTAAAGCACCAGCTATTGAGTTTTAAAAGAGAGAGAACCCTCTGCTCAAGTAAAATCTTACAGAAAGCTGGGGGT
This sequence comes from Furipterus horrens, assembly GCF_987537825.1. Classification (NCBI taxonomy): domain Eukaryota; kingdom Metazoa; phylum Chordata; class Mammalia; order Chiroptera; family Furipteridae; genus Furipterus; species Furipterus horrens. The sequence goes on along the minus strand of NW_028327181.1, from coordinate 79,482,174 downwards.
GAAAAACCAGCGAGAGCAGAGCTGTTTCGGGTGAGGAGTGTGGGTGTGAGCGTGTGAGTGTGTGTCTGTGTCTTTGTGAACTTGAGGATTGTATGTAAGTGTGTGTGGGTGTGTATGTGAGTGTGTATGTGCGTGAGTGTGGGATTATATGAGTGTGTGTGTGAGTGGGAATGAGTGTGAGTGTGAGTATGTGAGTGTATGTATGTGAGTGTGTGAGTGAGTGTAGATGGTCGGCAGCAGGTCTATGAAGGTTGGGCTGAAACCCACTGGGCTAGAAGGTGTAGGAGTGGGGAGTTCTGTCCCATTCAACTTGTCAGACTTATAGTAGATGTTTAATATGTCGCATGGTGGTCTGGATGAGGATAAGGACAAGGTGAAATGGGCCTGGCAGAAGTGGGAGGTTCTGGCTTCCTGAAGCCTACCCTCTGTTCACCTGAGCTCAAGCCCAGACACAGATCCTCTGTCTGAAGGTGCTTGTTTGGAATTTGTGTGCGAGGCCCTAGCTGTGTGTCTTGGGTGGATGTCCTAGTGCCACAGGCCCCAGTCCTAATCCCAGACAAGGCATGCGGAGGAAGTACCCCAACCTCAGCACATTCCACTGAAGGGGGGCTGGGCCTCAGGTAGGGAGGCCTCAGGCTGGGGCTCAGGCACCCTGGTGAGGGATGGGGCTGGATTCTCTAGGTCCTGCCTGGAATGGCAGAGAGTTACCCAATGAGGTTTTGTCCTCTGTCAATGCCCTGTGTGTGTGTGTGTTGGGGGAAGGGGCATGCATTCCTTCCCAATCCACTGTCCATTGATCAAAATGCCCCTTGCATACCAGGCCCTTGGTAGAGGGTAGGGTCTCAGCAGCTCTTTCTCTGGGCAAAGGGCATCTGCCCCATCAGACCCCAGATCTGGGCTTTTCTCCTGTTCCCAGCTTCTGGCATCCCACCTGGTTATGGGGTTCTTTGCAGTTTCTGCCTAATGAATGTTTATCTTATAGTCAGCTGGAGCCAGAAGGGACCAGAGGCAGCCAGGGCTTAGTATTCTGTCACCAGAGTGGCTCTGAATTTCAGCTGCTCTCAAGAATGTCCCCTCCCCTCTCCACCCCTCTGGATGCCTTCTTCTCTGGGGAAGAAGCAGTTTTTCCAGAAACATGGCCAACCTGATTATCTCCCCCCAAGTCCGCTGGGCCTCAATGCCAACTGGAAGCCAGTGAAGCCAGTGAAGCCAGGGGCAAGTCAGAATTGAAAATATATACCAGCCCCCCAAGTTAAAGGGGTGATACACGTTCATTGTTGCTTTGTTGAAAATTCAGAAAGCAGACCCTAGGCAGAAGTCACCTCCCTACTGCCTACCCTGACATGGGCTCCGTGAGGACAGGGCCTGGAGACACAGCCTTTGTCACTTCCCCTCCCTAGAGGGTGTCAGCACTGGGAGACGGGGGCACAGTGAGGACTTGGTAAGAAGGACCCAATGAGAACCTAATTCTGCCAATTCTTCCACAGCATATCCGGGAGGGCCCTGGGAGTGGCCACTGTCCTCCTGGAGGGGGATCAGATAAGCCAAATAGGTGCCAGACCAGTTCCCCAGAGGCAGTGCAAATGCCAGGCTCAGGCCTCCAGCTAGAAGTCCCCTTAAATTCCTCTCCCTCCTTCTTGCTGTGTGTGAGTCCATCAGCTTGACCTGTGGGCTCTGCCTTCAGAATAAACCCCCCATCAGGCCACTTTCCACAGATTCTTTTCACATCTCTCACCTGGACTTTTATCTGAGTCTCTTGTCAGATCTCCAATTCCCCAGGGGGCTCCAGTCCAGGGCCCTAATAAGACTGCAGACCCTCATGCTAACCCAGCCCCTCCCTGGGGAGCCCCTCTCAACCGCTGGCTGCTGGGTGTTCTTCAGGGAATTTGCCTCTGCTGTGTGCTGACTGGGTCCCAGGATCTGAAGGCTCCTTGACTCGTTCAGGTCTCTGAGGCAGGATAGGAGGAAGCTGGGAAAATTCCTTGGCAACTGGAACAGGGAAACTAAAGCAGACAGCTGAGCACAATGGCTGAGCAATTTACAGTCAGATGCAAAAGTTCACCTTCCTGGAGATAACATCTAGGCCTCAGTTTGCATTTCAGCTCCAGGCCCAGAAAAGCAGCAAAACCAGGAGGGTGACACCAGAGCCAGCTTCGATGACTAAAGACCCCCTGCTCTGTCACTGACCAATCAGTGGAGACCATGACCCTGAAAGGGCACACCTGGAGAAGTGATGAATATCCTACTGAAACCCTTCCCTGAAACCTCTCCTAAGATTCCTGCCTGCAAGAAAGAGAAAAAGCCTCAAGACAAAGGACCCAGCACGTGCTCTCCCTCTGGGGAGCAGCCTGTGCCATTCCCTTCTTGCCCCACTTCTTTCCCCACAGGGACGGGTCTCCTAAACTCTAAGGCAATGGGCAGCTGGCAGCTTGTCCCAGGCTGATCCCCTGAACCTGTCCCCAAGGCTCTCTTTTCTCTGACTTCCCAGTGAGCTAAGGCAGCCCAGCCTATGATCTGTTACTTCTTCCATGCTAAGCCCTGCCTTATTTCACTGTCCCCTCTTTAATAAATATACCCTCATAGTCACCTGGACTTGTGTCGTGAAATCTTTCCTACGTGAAATCAGCAAGCCACCAACAACCGACTGGCCCTAAGCAGATCCACTCAGGGCCAGGCCCCTGTCCAGTAACGTGTCCACGTGCCTCCTCCTCAGGGGCCTCTGTCCTTGGCCTCTCCCTGCTGATGGCCCTTCACCCCTTCCCTGCTTTGCTCTTCCATATGCACCCCTCATTCCTAGAATTACGTCATGTCTCCCCAACCCCAAATGAAAACTTAAGACGGCAGGCAGTTTTTGATCATTTTGTTCTAGAAGATCAAAGTCCAGAAGTGAACCCGAGGGTCCTTATGACTTTGATTACATTTAGCTTTAAATCAGTTCTAGAGATAACATCTGTCTCTCTCTCTCTTGCCCCCAGATAATCAGCAACCTTGAAAGAAGCAGAAGACAGTAGTCAGGACCTGGGACCTGACTAATGGTCACATGGTCAGGACCTCTGGCAGGCTAAAGATAACATCTTGACCTAAGTTATGTTTCAGCTCCTGAGCCCTAAGGTGGAATGACCCCTGGTTACTGTACAGGCTAAAAAATGAATATGTTTCCTCCCACCTTTGTCTGAATTTCTTGGGCAGGAAAGGAGTGAGGGTTGAAGGTTCTTTCTCAGTCTTTTGTTTCTTAATAAACAGCTTTAAATCAATATCCTCAAAATGCTGCTTTAAGGGGGCAAAACTTTCATTCCTTCAGTTCCGCCTTTGACAATAAGTCAAATAAGTTTCACACTCCAGAAGCTAAATTGGTAAGTTGCTCCATGTTTCATTGATCCAATGATCCAGTCCTGAGAACAAGTCAGTTCAGTTAAATTGTCGAGTCTCATTTCTGGAGACAGCGATGCAGATGGTCTTCTGAAGTGGGGTCTGTATTGTGTAAGCAAGCAATCAGGCATTTAACAGGGGTAGGCTTATAAAAACAAAAGAAAAGAACAAAGGTTAATAATCAAAACAAATTATAACCCAGTTTCTGAGTCTGTAAGACTGTCAGTTGTGAATATTTCTAAGTTATTTTGCTGGAATGAAGGCAGGCAGGGACAATCTGATAGACTCTCCTGGTATGCAGTTTGAATGTCTCTAATGATGTCATCAGGTTCTCAGGGAAATTCTCTGTGTGGCTTCATGGAATCACGAAGATTGTTTAAGCATGAGCTGCTGTGGCGATTTCTCACGCCTTTTCAGAAAAAAATAAAAAACCCAAACGAGTTTTAGTTCTCAATAATTTCAAGTCAAAGAGTGGGAAAAAAACAGCACATTAGTTTGGAGGGTTGTAGCTAAGTAGTTAAGAAAACTAGAAAAATTCAGAATCCAGTTTACAAGTGAAAAATAAAAATGTAAAGATAATTGACTGAACCAGAATCTAATATCCGAACTGTGTATTATAGTTTCCACTGAAACACAATTTCTTTCCCTAAATTCACCCTAATTTTTATCAAAGGTAACCAAATTAAGACTAATTTATTGCATAATTCTCATTTCAATAAATTTGGTCTGATTATTTGCATAAACACAAGAATAACAATTGATCATATAAGCTCTTCCACAAACCTGCTTTTTTTGAATTTCATACGGAATTTCCAGATTGAACTTTAGCCTCTCAAGGATAAGAAGACAAGCCCCATAGGTGCCATCAGCTTTGCCTGCAATACCTATAGACCTGGGTTAATGACCTAGGTTCAATGTCCCCCAAAATGTCTTGAGGTTCTTTCTTTGCTATCTCCCAGGAAAACAACCATTGCTCCTTACCTGGAAAGACTACTGTAAGCAAGGTAGCAGGCTGTTTTTCCAAAGGGGTTTATTTGCCTCCAAAGTTATCTTAATTCTTTAAAGCTTTCTGGTGACATCTTACCCTATGCATGTCTCTGTTGAACGTGGCATGTCAAAATCTTGGTTAATAAAACCAGTTACCGTCTTGGTTGGTGTGGCTCAGGGGCTTGAGTGCTGGCCTGCAAACCAAAGGGTCACTGGTTTGGTTCCCAGTCAGGGCGCATGCCTGGGTTGCAGGCCAGGTCCCCAGTTAGGGGTTGCCAAGAGGCAACCACACATTGATGGTTCTCTCCCTCTCTTTCTCCTTCCCTTCTCCTCTCTCTAAAAATAAATAAATAAATAAATAAAATCTTAAAAAAAACAACAACACAGTTACCAATTTGTCCTGTTATAAAAAGAATGGATTCTTATTGGATTTATGCAAACAAAGATATTGCCATGAAAACAATAATACTCATTAAGAGTTTCCAAATTCTGGGGGGTGAAAGAGCCGGACCCCCACCCCTGCCCACCAAGTGACCTGCCAGGCCCATCCCTGCATGGACAGGAGCCGGAGCCTCATCAAGTAAACACTCAGACCCCCGAGGGGTGGGGCAGTCCTGTCCTTCCCAAGGTGTGGAATGTGACCCTCTCCCTTCCCCCACTGGCCTGGACAAGGGGCAGTTCCCTAGGACACAGCACTTTTCCCCCTCCCCCTGGATCGGCCCAGATTCCAGTCAGTCTGGTTTTTCTTCCTTTGGGGACTCCAAGAAGAACACCGTGGGCCATCCTGACCCAGCCCGCCCTGCCTCGCCTTTCCTTGGTTTTCATTCGTGGGACGTGACAGAGATGAACTGCCACAGACCTAGGATGCTGGCCTTGGGTCCTCCTGATATCACCCACCTGAGCAAGGCCTTGAGCTACCCATAGCGTGGCCCAATATTTCTTATCTCTGTCCTTCACTCTCCATCTGCTATACTAGGAGACGTTCATGCCCTCTCTCTCTAACGCAGACTATTTCAGCAGACCCTTAACTGGTTTCCCCAGCCCTGGGCCACCCTATATCCCTCCCAGCAACCCACCCACTATGTGGAATCCATGGCAATATCTAAAGTGTAAGACTGACCACTTCATATCCCTGATTGATGTGACTTTTCATCGTCTTCAGCATGAAGTCCAACAACTCCTTGGCTGAGTTATAGAGCTCCCCCCCCCTCATGCCCTCTTCCACCTCTTCTTTGGCCCCTCCCCCCCACCTCCCCCCAATCCATCTGAGTTCTGGATGTTCCCCCAAGCTGGTATCAGTGATTCCACTCACTCTTTGAGGCCCCTGTTCTTTTCACCCTTGGCTACCCCCACTGCCTCCCCCACACACGGTCACTGGTCCTTCAGCCTCTCGCTCAAGGGTTGTGCCCTCTGTGCAACGTCTCTCAGTGCTACCAGACAGAAGAGGTGAGAGCTCCCTCCTTTTGCTCTGCTGATGTAAGAAACACCCAAACCCGTAAGAATTTTTTAAGAGTTTATGACAATAATTGCCAGGAAGGAAAAATCTCAGCAAATTGAGAAGATGGCAGTTTTACCACTTACTTTATACATCCGAATCGAAGAGGAAGATGTAAGGGGATTACATGAAATTCGCTGGTGAGGAGTTAGGGAGGCAGGAGAAAGCAAAGCAGGAAAATCTCTGGGACTGGATAAGAAGTAAAAGGAAGAGACAATACTTCTTTTACATTCGTGGGCATAGAGTAGTTCACAGTTATCAGTTTAAAAAAAACAATACCAGTGAGGGGATTTGTCATCTCTGCTCTGGTGCTATGGTGCCCCAAGAGGTCTGGGGTTAAAAAGGAAATTACCTTGACATTCCAAAGGCGTGTCATCTTAGTTGCAAGAAGACAATAGACAGGCTCCGTTAAGGTAAAGACTGACCTTTGTCAGGGACTATATCTGCCTTGGACGTGACTATCTGCCATGACCTGCTTATAGTTAGAAAATTTTAACTTCTGACCATCCTGTGGGGTTACTTTTAGTCTCTGAGTTTGCAAGGCTGCCATGCAGGCCTCCCCTGAGCTTGTCAGGTTCAGTATGTGGCCTCTTTTTGTCAACAGCTCCCACTTGCTCCTGTGCAGACACAATTCCCAGCACCTACACTCTATTACAATGGTTTGTTTGTGGCCTAAATGCCTACTCACTTAATAGTTCTAGAATGGTGGCTGATAGCGGCTGCCGGCTCCAGCACCCCTAGATCTCCCCAGTTATTTCAGAAAGACCCCAGGGTAGTGCCTCCCATGTGCTTTCGGGATTTAAAGATCTGGGCTTGAATCCAGGTCCCTTACTTAGTTGTGTGACGTTGGTCATGTTGTTACCCTTTTTGAGCCTCAGCTTTCTTGCCTGTTAAATGGGGATGATAATACTTAGCTCACAGGATTAGTTGGGATGATGTGTATGAAGTGTTTAACATAGCCACATGCACAGTAGATGTTGGCTATCATCATCATCGCCTTCATCATCATTATCATTGTCATTGTTACTGTCATGGCATCATCACACCATTTCATTCTACCCAGGGACTAGGACTCTCAGTCCCGCTTCTTTCCAGTGGTTAAAACTCCCCTCCCTGTAACTTCTTCCCTCTGGGAACTGCAATCTGCATTAGCTAAGTGTAAGAAGCTTCTAGTGTAGGTCCAGGTGGGGCTGCAGAGATAGCCAGCCCTTGGTCTCAGGACTTGGAAACCAGTCCCAGCGCTGCCTCAGTTAGCCTTGTGGCCTGAGGCAAGTCACTTAACCTCTCGGAGCTTCTTTCGACTGAATCTGCATTTCCCATAATAGGTGGATTATGTTTTTCCCAGTAATTCCCCATCTGCTGGTCAAAACAATTTTAGATTTATTTTTTGTGAAAATAAATATAAAAATGTGAAGAAAAAATAAGTTATAAAAATGGTCATAATAGCACAGCATATAATAGCAAAACTGGTAACAATCTAAATATCCAGCAAAAGGGATTGGCTAATTTAGGGGATGGAATATTAATAGTTATTACCTCACAGAAGATTCCATGGGTCAGCATATTGGGGAAATTTTGATTAAACAAAATTATATCATAATACTTACAGTGATAATTATCATAACAACATGCTATTTAACAATAACATCATATAATAAAATAATAACATTGAGTGCTATTTGCCAGGCACCATGATAAACCCATTACAAGCACCATCTCATTTAACACTTAAAACAACTCCACAAAATAGGTTGTTATTATTGATTATTATCTCTATTTTACAAATGAAGGACTGAGGTTTTCGGAGCCCTTGGTACTGTGCATTGTGAATCTCTAAAAGACAGTGGGAACAAGCAGCCTTTGTGATCTTACCTGACAAGGGACCCTCCTTCACCCAGATCTCTCACGCTGCAGGGGCTTTGTAGAAATGAGCTGGGGGAAGGCTAGGCAGTATCCTCTCTGGATCTCTTGGAGCTCTAACATTCCCTTTTTGGCATTCCTGGTCCTGTGTGCCCCTACTGTGTGTCCCCCAGCCTGGAGACCAGGGCTTGAGAAGGGAGCCCCACTGGTCGGATTCTGCCCTCATGCAGCCAGAGGCAGGTCACAGATACCTGGTCGTGGGCAGCCTGTTTACTGAATGGGACCAGAAGCCTGAATCTCAGTTCCATATCTGGGGATGTCAGCCTGTACAGGTTGTCCTCCTGAGCTCTTGGTGTACACAAGAAGTCTTTAAAAGCCACACAGCTCATGGTGAAAGGCGCTAGGCACTGTTCGGGCCAGAGCCGGGACCAGGGGATGCTCCTGGACTCCAGCCTACAGTTCAGTCTGGGGCTGACTGCTCTCGGCGTTGTCACAAGATTTTGGGGAAAGGAACCTAAAGGAGTTGTTCTGGAGCTGGGACTTCCTTGGAAGGGAGAGCAGAGCCTCTGTCACACTCAGGAACCTACACCAGGGGCCTGTGTGTCAAGAGGCTGTAAGCCAGAATCTGACACTCCTGGCTGTCGACCGCTGGCAAGTCACTGCGCCTGCACCCCGGAAGTCTCTATTTCCTCATCTGTAAAATGGGGATATGAATACTCTTTCCACTGGACTGCTCTGAGGATCCCAGGAGATCTGAAAAGACTTTGTAAAAGGTACTATACTACAGTCAATTGTTCTAATGATTATGGCTCTGGGGCAGGGGGCTGGGACTCTAAGCCCCTCTGAAATTTAGGGAGCTCACAATTCCTTAGTCTTTGGGGAGAACCGTTGGTTCTATTCTTTGTTTCCTACTACAAAGTCCCTTCCCAGACCCTCCTATCAGGCCAGAAAAATAGCCATTCTGGCCAGGCTTAGTGTACACAGTAACTATCTGGTCCATCTCTCCTCCCCCGGCAAGGAGCAGGCCTCCTCCTTTGGGCCGAATAGAGTGACTCAGGTCGGACCAGCCCTGGTGGCTGCAGGCTACAACCTTTGTGAAGGCCCAGCCACACCCTGCTTTCATGACTGTGTTAGCCTTTTCCCCATTGGGGACCGACCCACTTGCAGGCCTGTTTCAGTAGTTTAAGCAGCCTGAGGCTGGCCTTCCTAGGGGCTCAGGGCTGCTCCTGGGGGTGGGGGTAGGAATGTGTGTGGGGTTTCCGGTCCCTGTTCCTGGAGAAACTGGTGGATGGAAGACAGTTTATCAGGGACTAGCTTCAGAGTCTGGGGTTAAATCTTCCTTTAGTCACAGGTGACCCAGATGATAATACACAGAGAGGAGGGCTGATATTTCATGGGGGAAACTGAGGCCTGGAGATGGGGAGTGACCAGCCCATCTCCCTAACACACTGTCTCAGAGCCTCTGTCCTGAGACTGGGTGACTGCTCTGACATAAGGACAGATGGAACTTGGGACAGTTCTGAGGAGGGTGAGGTCCTTGGGGGTCAGTAAGTGGGCTGAGGTGCTGGCAGTGCCCTGCAGTATCTGGCAGGAGGCTGGGCCCTTCATAGTGATCACAAGGTGGGTGGAATCGTTGAGCTGGATGACGAGCAGGGCTGGGGCTCGGAGTGGAGAGGAGGGGCTCCTTCCTCTTATTAAAACCTCACTTTGTGGGGACCTTTGCTGAGCCCTCTCATGCACCCAATTCACCCACCCATGTACTAGGATGAGATTGTTAGGTATAGGGGTTCAACCTCTGACACCCTCCTTCAGATGCTCACAAAGAGAGGGATTCATTCCATCCTATTTCTGTCTCTGGGTGGTAGGCGCTAAATGTCTCAGGGGCAAGTTACTTGCCTCCCTCAGTTCAGATTCCCCATCATGGATCCTTGAGTGAATGCAGGCTTTTAGGGGTGGAAGGTAAGGGTTTGTCCCTGTAGTGGGGTGGGGTAGGCAGGTGAGAGTCCTGGAGTGAGGGTCAGCCCCCAGGTGTGAAGGTTCCCTTTACAGTCTCGCTGCAGAACTGCTCCCAGCAGCTGTTCCAGGAGCCTGTTGTCACCTAATGGCTTTGTATGGACACAGCAGGGTGGGGCAGCTTTGTCTCAGGAGGCAAACGAGGGTGCAGCTGAGAGCACCCTCATCCGGGGGCCTGAGGGAGAGTGCAGGTGGGGGTAAGCCCCAAGGAGTGGGCTCTGAGAGGCTGTAATTCCGAGTGGGGTGTAGGAGTCTGGTAAATGTAATTTGGGGGGTTAATTATGATCACAAGGAAGGGGCTCAGAATAGGATTCTTCAGGGGACTCTGAGTGAGTAACCCCTGGGCTAGTTGAGGAGGGGAGGAGTCTATTCTCTCAGAGGGACCCTGATTCCTGAGGGGTGTCACACTGCTGGCGATCTCTATGAGGGAGGGTCAGAATGTGAACTGGGACAGGGTGTCTAAGTAGGTGTGTGATGGGGGTGAAGATGGGAACCAGTGGGCCGGTGATAGGGGCCGTGTGGTCAGGGCTCGGGAGCGCGCTGGGTGCGGCACTTCCCGCCGGGCAGGCGTCTCTGGCCCCAGGGAGGGGAAAGTTGGAGGCAGAGCCACCAGGAACTGACCAATGGGGCGAGTGCCCGTATGTGCACTCAGAAGCCGGCAAATTCCTCGGGGCTCAGATATCCACCCCGACCTCTCCCCCGCCCTCGTGCCCGCCTCGGGCATAAAAAGCTCCAGGTGAGCGCTTCGCCATTCCTGCAGCGGACCACAGCTCCTCTGAGCAGTGTCTCCGCGTCCTCTCTTGCCATGACTTCCTACAGCTATCGCCAGTCGTCGGCCTCCTCGTCCTTCGGGGGCATGGGCGGCGGCATCATGCGCTTCGCAGCGGGAGGCGCCTACCGCGCGCCCAGCATCCACGGAGGCTCGGGCGGCCGTGGCGTGTCGGTGTCCTCTGCCCGCTTCGTGTCCTCGTCCTCCTCTGGGGGCTACGGCGGCGGCTATATGGGCGCCCTGGCCGGGTCCGACGGGCTTCTCGTGGGTAACGAGAAGGTGACCATGCAGAACCTCAACGACCGCCTGGCCTCCTACCTGGAGAAGGTGCGCGCCCTGGAGGCGGCCAACGGCGACCTGGAGGTGAAGATCCGGGAATGGTACCAGAAGCAGGGGCCCGGGCCCTCCCACGACTACAGCCACTACTTCAAGACCATCGAGGAGCTGCGGGACAAGGTGGACAACGGCGGGACGCGGGAAGCGCACCTGTCGCGCAACCCAGCCCGGGGAGGCCGGCCGGGCGAGGCGGGAGGCCGGGGCTGCGGGCACCCAAGCCTCTTCCCTGTGGGGCGGTAGTGAGCCCGTTAGGACGTGGGAGGGCCGCAGTTTGAGGCTGAGAGAAGGGGGCAGGTGAAGAAATGCAGGACAATGGGGCAGGAAGTGGAGGCGGGTAAGTGGGTGGGGCATGTAGCAGGGGCCGGGATGGAGGGCGAAGAGGTCCGCGGAAAGGGGTCCGGAGGAGTGGGCGGACGTGGGACACGGCTGTGGCGGGCCCTGAGGTCTAGGGCAGGGTCCCCCACTGCCGCCGCTGCCGGGAGATGGAGTTTGCCTGGGAGGAAGCTGGTCCACCTCGAGCTAGTTCTGCCCTCTGCGGCCCGCCCCCCGCGGCCCCCTTGTGGGGCCTCTGCATTCCTTTTCTTTGAGTGAGCAGGTCTGCTTTCCATCATGCTCTGGCCTCTCCTCAGGGGCCCTGGGGACCACCTGGGATTTGAGAGACGGTCTCAGAAGAATGGGGGAGGCCAGTTTTGGCCCTGGGAGGTTAAGAAGGGACATATGTTGTGGCCTCTGAACAGGGTCAAGGAGGGACAGAAGAAGAGGCCCTGGGGTTCTTGGCTTGTGGAAATCTCTGTCACTCAGAGGACCGGGTACAGCAGCACTTCTGTGTGTCCTGGGCTGGAGACCCGGGTCTGAGCCATAGGCTCTGAGGTGGGCCCTGGGAGTCTGCAGGGTGGGGCTTGGGCTCCACGCACAGGGAAGGGCTTGGAGCTCTGTCCGGAAGACAAACAAGGGAAGCCAGAGGGGTATTTAATGGCCCCACATGCTGTGTCTTCTCACAGCACTGCCCAGTGTCCACCACATGTCTGGCATAGTGCTGGGGACCGACAGTGTAGATCTTACTGTAGACAGGGAGGGAGGGCGAGAGATGTGCGGTGTTTTCACACTTTTCAAATCGTGACCTAAGATAGAAGCTGCAGTTTAAGATGCGTCCTCACATTCTCTCATAGACACACACACAATGGAAACAAAAGTGTCTTGAAACCAGCCTTATTCTACTGGGAAGGATCCTTTCTGATGTGTTCTATTCTGTTCTGTTTCATTTAAAAGCTATCCAAACTACCACACAGTACAATGACTAACGGATCATGATGTGAATGCAAGTAGCTTAATCAATGGTGTGACCATGCCCCTCAAGTTAGAGGGACTTGAGATTGGGGGTGAACTTGGACAAGGAATCCTGAACATAACTTCCCACTTCTATGAAATAGGTGTTCCCAGGGTGTCTGGCACGTAACAGTTGCCTAACAGAATTCCTTTCCCTGAGGCAGGATGCTTTGAGCAGGGGGTATAGACAAGGGGTCACCCCTGACAGTTCCCTGCACCTGGTTTGCATATCACTCCAGACTGCCTCCCTTGACACCATTTAGTCTCCCTGGGCACAGGTCTCAGAGACTTTCTCTCCAATCGTCCCTGCCTGCCCTGCCCTGTTCACCACCTACCCCCTGACTCAGCCTCCTGGGCAGGGGTGAGAAACCACTGCTTCAACTCCTGGGCAGGGACTGATTCCATTGCCTCCTAGAGAGCAGGCCTGTGGGCAGCGGAGGCGTGGCTGGGGCTTGTTTCCAGGGAGCGGGCCCATACTCATTTGCTCCACTCTGAAAAGAAAGTGGTGGGCAGTACTGGTGTGCTGAACTGCCAGCCTTCTGTCTTCCAGATTCTTGGTGCCACCATCGAGAACTCCAAGATTGTCCTGCAGATCGACAATGCCCGTCTGGCTGCAGATGACTTCCGAACCAAGTGAGCATCTGTGCCCTGGCGGGCTGCAGAAGCCAGGACGGGGGCAAGGGAGGCAACCCCAGGCCCTTCTGGGGCTCAGTGCAGTGGGGTGGCCTGAAGTACATGCTCCTGGACTCTGGACGCCGGTGAGGTGAGGTGAGGAAGTTGTCAGAGGTACAGAGAAAATGCTGGGCTGACTGCAGCTGTTCCTCTGAAAGGTTTGAGACGGAGCAGGCCCTGCGCATGAGCGTGGAGGCTGATATCAACGGCCTGCGCAAGGTGCTGGATGAGCTGACCCTGGCCAGGGCTGACCTGGAGATGCAGATTGAAGGCCTGAAGGAGGAGCTGGCCTACCTGAAGAAGAACCATGAGGAGGTGAGTTTCCAGCCGGGCCACCCCAGCTTTCCAGGGCTGAGACCACTTTTGTATCCTGTATCCTCTGACTGTGGCCACAGTTGCTGTACTCTCAGCATGGCCATAGATGTGGAACATGGCTTCCAGGGTTCCAATGGGGGATGCTTGTGAACCCGCAGTGCCAGTTCCTAGGTCTGCCCCTAAAACCAGTCCCCTTTGGGCTGAGAGGATGGCGAATTTCCTGGCCCAGGCCCAGCAGGCTCTGGGCCCTGACATGCCCATCTCTGCTCTGTCTTTCCAGGAAATCAGTGCCCTGCAGGGCCAGGTGGGTGGCCAGGTCAGTGTGGAGGTGGATTCCGCTCCTGGCACTGACCTAGCCAAGATCCTGAGTGACATGAGAAGCCAGTATGAGATCATGGCAGAGAAGAACCGGAAGGATGCTGAAGCCTGGTTCATCAGCCAGGTATGAAGGGGAAGCAGGTGCCCTTTGGGGAGGTGGCAAGGAGAGAGGGCTTGATTCTTTGAGGAGGTAAAGGTCTGACCCAGTACTCATTCCCTCCTCCTCATCTCATTGCAGACTGAGGAGCTGAACCGGGAGGTTGCTGGCCACACAGAACAACTGCAGAGCAGCAAGACGGAGGTCACTGACCTGCGCCGCACTCTCCAGGGTCTGGAGATTGAGCTGCAGTCTCAGCTCAGCATGGTATGTGCCCCGCTCCCTGTGGGATGCACACTCATGTCCTTGTTGACTTGGGTAGCCTGGGCAGTGGCTGTACCCTATGGCCTTCCTGGGAACCAGGCTCTGCTGAGTCGCCTTTTCTCTCCCTGCCCTCAGAAAGCCGCCCTGGAAGGCACGCTGGCAGAAACAGAGTCTCGCTTTGGAGCCCAGCTGGCACAGATCCAGGTGCTGATCAGCAATATTGAAGCCCAGCTGAGTGATGTCCGTGCTGACACCGAGCGGCAGAACCTAGAGTACCAGCAGCTCATGGACATCAAGACGCGGCTGGAGCAAGAGATCGCCACCTACCGCAGCCTGCTCGAAGGCCAGGATGCCTATTACAACAACCTGCCCACCACCAAGACTGCCTGAGTCCAGCGGCCTCCCTGGCTTCCTGCTTCCAGCAGAGGGATGGATGCTCCTGGGTAGGGGAATGGGAGGGGAGGCACCATACCTCTGGCTCCTCCTCTGACCTGTCAATAAAATTTTATGACCCAAAGGAGGAAGGACATTGGGTTTATTATTTCATTCTATGGAAATGGGCCAGGCCTTAGCCCTGTTTTATGGTTTATTTGAACCAGAGTCCACCCTGTCCCAGGAAAGGGAAGAGAGGGTGCTTACAAACCCTGACTGTCACAGTAATTCCTGTTCACAGAAGTCCTCATTAACCTGTTTCTTAAAACAAGCTTATGAAATACGCACTGCTCCATTTCACAGAGGGCTAAACTAAGGCTCGGAAAGGTGAAGTGGTTTGTTGTATATGAACTATTCTAACACGTGGCAGAGGTAGGATTTGAAACTGGTTTTTGCTTCCAAAGTAAGTTTTCTTTCAACTACTCCTCTGAGCGTGGTGTTTGTGTAGGAAATGGTTTACTGAACCTACTATGTGCCATTTAATCAAACCAGCCCTAAAAGGGTGTAAGTATGAGTTGCATCTTCTAGAGCAACTTGTCCTAGGCCACACAGCAAATACATGGCAGATTCAAGACCAGAATCGAGGCATCCTGATGCCTAACCCCCAGGGCGCATCCTGTACCACATCTCCTAGGACTGACACCGCTGTGCCAGGTTCTCAGTGCATTTCGATCTCACCCGTGTGAAGGCCCAGGACAGGGGTGCCTGGGGCAGTTCATGCTGGCACATTTGTCTACCTGACAGAGGAGCGACGGACTTTGTGGTAAGAGGCCGGGTGATGGGGGCCAGTGTCCCACTCAGCGTGGCCGGAGAGAGCCCGCTGGCGTGTGTCTGCAGGCACCAACACATTCATTTATTTGTGGGCAGTCCCACGCAAGCCCCGCACACCCACCACCCCATACCTGGGCCCAGAGCCTGGAATGGGACCCAGATATGACCCAGACCTCCCACACAGACCCCCAACCTGGCTCGCCTGGGGCCGGGCCAACTGGAACACAAGTCCCAGCTTCCTGGTACAACTCTGCCCTTGGGTGGGTATGGTCCTGCCCCTGCGGTTTATGGCTCAGTTCCCAAGAATTGAGGCCAATTAAAGGTAAATTAGTCCCACTCCACCCTGGCTGAGAGGTTCAAGCGGAGGGGATCTGTTCTGGGCCTGTGGATTTGTGACAGTGGGCCTACCCCATGAGGGAAAGGGGCAAGCCATGAACACTACCCTGCCGCCCACCCTCCATGACGTCTGTAGGGGAATGGAATGCTTGGTGGTGGGAGCCCAGTACTAGGCTGAGGAGGTCTGTGACCTGTCATTCCCCACACTAATCCTGAAGGAGGTGCTCTTTCTGCCACTTTCCCGTGGGCCTTGGAGAAGTTTATTAGCTTGATCCAAAGGACATGGCTGATGACTCCAGGGCCCAGCTCTTCCCTCACCTGCTGCAGCCCTGGGCCGGGAGCCCCTTCTGCCACTTCCCTAGCTGTCTTCCTGCTCTGGCCTGCAGCACCCACAGCCCCCCTCTCCCACTTAGCGTCTCAGGAGGCCTTGGAACCACAGGCCAGAGACCTGGCCGCACCCCCAGGCTGGGACTGCCCAGAGATATTTGTCCCCGTTCATGAAAGCCTCTGTTGTCACAGCTGAAACCCTCCCCCATGCCCCAGAGGCCCCTGGAATGTGGCTGTGGGGCGGGATCTGGGTCCACACAGGTGGAGCAGGTGACTGGGTCACAGGTCTGGGTGTTGGGAATGAAGCTGTCCTTTGTGTGTGTGAGTAGGGGAGAGAGGGCGAGGGCGGGGACACTTTTCTGTCTCGGTCTGGAGCTGGAACTAGGGGCACTCTGTTGGCAGAAGCAGCTGTGATAGAGAAGAGAGAAGGAGGGGGAGGTCTTTCCATCTTTGCTGGCTGTATGGCCACTTCAGTTTGCAGAGCACTTCCTGTCAATTGTGTTACTCCATCCCTGTGAGTCAGAACAGGCCGGAGTTATTTCTATTTTCTGGATAGGTAGACTGAGGCTCAGAGAGAGGAAGCACAGTTACTCATAGCCACATACTTAATAAGTGAGAATTCGAAGGTAGGTCTCCAGGCTGGGTCATGTGCTCTGTCCCTAGCACCTCCTTTTGAGGGGTGAGCAGTGGCCATCAAATGCTCACTGTGGCCTTGTAGCTGGTGTCTGTGTTAAGGCCTAAGTTTTTTTTAAGTTGTGGTGAAATAAATACCATACATTTCCCCATCTGAACCATTTTTAAGTACATAGTTCAGTCGTATTAAATATATTCAGATTCTTGTGTAAGCATCACCACCACCGTTCTCATAGCTCTTGTAAAACTAAAGCTCTGTACCGATTAAACAACTTCCCATTCTCTTCCCCCGCCCCTGGCAACCACAATCCCACTTTCTGTCTTCGTGATTTTGACTACTTTGGGTACCTCATGTAAGTGAGAAAATAGCCCAATTTGAAGTCAGGAACCTGACTCAGAGAGGTTTGTTTAATCACGCCCAGAGGTGGAGGCCAGCCCAGGTCTTTCCAGTGGGCTGCATCGCCCCATTGCAGGGAAGTGAGGTCAGCTCTAGGGACGGCCTGTCTGCAGTGGACCAAGTTCTGCAGCTGGCACAACATCCAGGGCAGACTGCAGCCAGGGCCATGCTAAATGGAGCCTGATCTCCGCCCTGGCCAGCCATCCCCACCTGGTGCTAATTCCCAGGCCCGAGGGCCCCACCCGGACCTTGAGCTCACAGGAGCTATTGAGACCGAACCAGGGATTTGCAATGGGGACAGCTGCTGCTGTGCCTGGGCCTCAGAGTGGAGGGAAAGCTGCCCTGAGGGGCTGCTGAAGGGGAGTCAGTGTGCAGAAGAGGGGCTGGCTAAGGTCCAGCCCACCCTTGCCCGGGGAGATGGCACGTAATTGTTCCTGTGTTAATTGCTGGGGCCGTACTGTCTGCAGAGGGTTTAATGAGCTGTGGCTGATCTGACTTTGATTATTTTTCTTTTGGAGGAAGACAATATTCTCCCACCCACGAGACAATACCACACTGTCTGGGCCCAGCACTTGGAGGCCTGGCTTCCTGTGATGCTGTAAGAAGACCACCCACCCAGGCCCGTGGTCCCCCTCCCACCATCCCAACTCAGATGCAGGAATCTGGGGTCAGTGGGTGGGACCCTCTTTTCCTGTCCTTTCTCTGAGGAGGAGTCAGAGGGCCCATCTGAGTCCTGGAAATGTCCCTTACTAGCTGTGCCACCTTGCCAAAATACTCCCGCTCTCAGAGCCCCTATTTATCATCTTCAAGCAACTGAGGACTGGAGGAGGTGTTGGACACGAAAGCGCTTTGTAAACCGTGAGGTGTGCAGTGGAAATAAGGGCTTACTGTTATTACCGCAATAATAACAATGGCCTGCATTGCCCAGTGTGCACTGGCTATGGAAGAATATGGAACCGCGATGCTGCTCACAGGGCATGAGCTGATGCTCAAGGGCAAAAGTCCCTGCCGGTGAGTATACTCGGGAGTCCCAGGTGATGGACATTCACCCTTACCTCACTCTCTGGCCCCTCAGAAGATGGGGAGCTAGGAGGAGGCAGGAGTTGGGGGCTCTTGGGCCTCAGGGCTTCCCCGAAAGTGGGAACTGAAAGTGCCCCCGTGCCACAAGGAAACTGAGACTTAAAGGTTTCACAGGCAGTAACTGATGGAGGCAGGATTTGAACCTTGGCTCCAGGAGCCCCAGAGCCCTGCGGTGCAGCCCTGGGCCAGGAACCCTCCTCCTGACTCTCCAGTTCAGTCTTGCTTACTTCCCCAAACCCTGTTCTTTCTAAGCCCAGGAGCCAAGGTCACGCCTCCAATCGGCACTACTCACAGCTATCAGGTATCCCTGGAAAGCCAGGCCCCGAGCTGGTGGCAGAGAAGAGGGCTGCCCTCCCTGGTCTCAGCTCTGAGAAGTGGTGCCTCTGCCTTCAGGGTCTCAGTCTGTGTGCTGGGCCTCCCTGTCTCCTTCCTCCCCACAGCTAGGCACGTACAGTCCTCCAGGTCAGGTCCCGCCCCAGCCTTGCAGCGTTGCAGGACAACTGGAGGCAGTGCGTTAATCTGGCCCTGCTGTGCAGTGACATGCCTCTCTCTGGCGAAGGTAGGGTCTTCCTGAAACTCGCCCCAGTCTTATCTGCAGAGGTTTGCCCCAACATGTCCTGGGAGCAAGCAAAGTTTCAGGGACATGCGCGGTTGGCAGGTGGTGGGATTATCAATCAGCCCCTTGTCAGCCCTGAGCGTGCTGGCTTTTGTGAGGGTGCCAGTGCAATGGGGCTGGGCCAGGGGCCGCGTGGAGGAAGAGAGTCCATTTGCACCATCAGGGTAGTGACGGACGCTTGTCCCTTCTCGTCACCTCAGCTGGAACTTGACTCGAGACCCCTGCCCCTGTCCTCATCCTGTTTCCTTGGGCCCTGCATCCTCTGACCTCCGATCCCCAGAGGCCATGGGGGTCTGTGAGCTGGACAACACAGAGCAGGGATGGGAACTGAGCACATGTAGCAGGCCACCGAGGGGCGAGGGTCCTGGGCTGTTGGCAGCAGAGAAGTCCAGCTGAGGGCAGAGCTGGCCTGGGCTGCTCTAACTGTGCTGTGGTGTGAGGCAACATTGCTCCCTGCTACTGGGCTCAACAGAGAGTGTAAAAATGAACCTGAAATCCAAGTGTTAAAACCATGGCCTGGGGTGAAACACCATTCGTTCTGAATCATCTCTTTTGTTGCATTAAAAAAAAAAAAAAAGAAGGGGAAGAAAGGAGAAAACTCTACACCAGCCACATCAAGGTGTGCAGGCAGTTGCGTTCATCAGGAATGCAGAAGGAGTTGGCTTCCCTTTAGGGGAGGAGACATGAACCCACAACAGCCTCCAAGGGGTATATAAGGAGCCCCAGAACGGGGGGGGTGACAGGCACAGCACTCTGGTTTCAGAGCAGCCTGTACCTCCTGCCAGCATCTCCTGTGCTTGCTGAGACCTCACTGCCTGGCCATGAGCACAACGTTTCTGCAGACTTCTTCCACCTTTGGAGGCAGCTCTACCCGGGGGGGTTCCCTCCGGGTTGGGGGAGGCTGCTTTGGTGGGGGGAGTCTCTATGGGGGAGGTGGAAGCCGTAGTGTATCAGCTTCTTCTGCAAGGTTTGTCTCCTCGGGGTCAGGAGGGGGCTACGGGGGCAACACAAGCTTTGGCTTTGGAGGGGCTGGTAGTGGTTTCGGTGGAGGCTTTGGAGGTGGCTTTGGTGACTTCGGTGGTGGTGGCGATGGTGGCCTCCTCTCTGGCAATGAGAAGATCACCATGCAGAACCTCAACGACCGCCTGGCCTCCTACCTGGAGAAGGTGCGCGCTCTGGAAGAGGCCAACGCTGACCTGGAGGTGAAGATCCGAGACTGGTACCAGAAGCAGAGCCCCGCCAGCCCGGAGCGTGACTACAGCCACTACTTCAAGACCATCGAGGAGCTCCGGGACAAGGTAAACCCTCACGCGTCAGTGACGGGGGCAGGTGGCTGGTGCCCTGCCCCCATCTTCTAGCATCAGTGCTCCTGCTGCCTTGAGGAGATCCTTTCCTGCCCAGGCAATGCCTGCCCGTGCGTGACCCTGGCAAACCTGGAGCCCAGGGAATGTTTCCCAGGTGTGCATGCCGGCACCCATCTGCTCCACTTGGCAGTGCTGGGCTGATCCTGGAAACCTGGTCAGGACCAGTGAGGGCCAAGGTGGGTGCAGTTACTGGGAACAATTGCTCTCCCTGCACCATACACCCTACAGGGCTCGGCATACGTGTCCTTTGCTTCTTTTGCAAGAATGATGAGTGTAGCTTCAGGAGCCCTGAGTGCTAGGGCTTCCTGTCACACCCCCTGAGGATGTCTTTGGTACCAAAAGCACTGTTGTGATGTAGAAGACCTGGAGCTAATTATGGGCTCTGCTTTCCTCTCACTCACCCTGTCACTCCCCTGGATGGGTTTCCTCAGCTGGAAGATGCCTTCCTCAGCTGTTCTCCGGGTTCCTCCCACTGGCCGGCATGTCCTGCAGATCCTTGGCTGTGTCAAGGTATGCAGGTGGCCAGGGACTCCAAGCTCTCCAAGGGGCCATTGTCAGACGCCCCTATACACACCCCACTCACTCTACTCCTGGCCAGGTAATTTCCCCAGGGAGTGCCAGGCAATCCTGGCTTCTTGGTCTTTCATGCCTTGGAGACAGGGGCAGACCAAGTAGTGGGCACCCGAGATAAGGTTGGACTCTGTTCCGAGGACCCTGCAGACTTCTGTTGGTGGTGACAGAGGAGAGATTATCATTGCAAGGCTGGGGGAGGGGAGGTGACCTGGGGCACAGGGCAGGGAGAGCAACAGGGAAGTGAGAGGGATCCTCTCGGCACCAATCCCCTGTCTCCTGCAGATCCTGGCAGCCACCATTGACAACTCCCGGGTCATCCTGGAGATTGATAACGCCAGGCTGGCTGCAGACGACTTCAGACTCAAGTGCGTTCCTGACACTTTCTCTCCTTCTGCATTCCCCCCTTTTCTTGGCCTCTCTCCTTCCCCCAATTCAAGCAGCCCAGACCCTTCTCCCATCTTTACTTTGGGTTCCCTCTTTCTTCCCAGGTATGAGAACGAGCTGGCCCTGCGCCAGAGCGTGGAGGCCGACATCAACGGCCTGCGCAGGGTGCTGGATGAGCTGACCTTAGCCAAGGCCGACCTGGAGATGCAGATTGAGAGCCTGACTGAGGAGCTGGCCTTCCTGAAGAAGAACCACGAGGAGGTAGGGGTCGTGAGACCAGAGTGGGACTGCTGGTGCCTCCTCATAGTTATCTTGGTGGTTCAGAAATGCACCCCCCACACACTAAAATGGAGCTCATGGAGAGGAAGGGGTATTGTTTTCAGGTGACCAAGGCCCCTTTCCTTCTCTCATCCATAGCCATGAACCCATGCAAGGGCACTACTGTCTCGAGGTCCTCCCTTGGTAGCACCTAGAGAGGAAGAGAGACCCTGAGAGATGAGGGGCCCATGTGATCAAAGCTCTGCCTGAGCAGTGGGCAGTAGAGGCTGGCTGGGTATGGGGAGAGCCAGGGTTGTGTAGGGAGTTAGGGGGGGATCAGGAAAGGCACATGGGACCCCAGACTCTCTGCTTTCTCTTCTGCCCTCTGTCACCACCCTGCAGGAGATGAGGGAGTTCAGCAACCAACTGGCTGGCCAGGTCAACGTGGAGATGGATGCGGCCCCAGGCGTGGACCTGACCCGCGTGCTGGCAGAGATGAGGGAGCAGTACGAGGCCATAGCTGAGAAGAACCGCAGAGATGCTGAGGCCTGGTTTTTCAGCAAGGTGAGCCTGCCCTCCTAGCCTGCCCTCCCAGCCTGCCCCAGCTCCCGAGGTCTCCCAAGAAGCCCATGGGGCTCACTTCTCTGTGTGTAACCTACAGACCGAGGAGCTGAACAAGGAGGTGGCTTCCAACACAGAGATGATCCAGACCAGCAAGACAGAGATCACAGACCTGAGACGGACCATGCAGGGGCTGGAGATCGAGCTGCAGTCCCAGCTCAGCATGGTATGGCCACCGCCCCAACCCCACCCCACCCTAGTCTGTCCCACCCTCTATGGCTGGTTAAGCCTTGGTGTTCCCAAGCCCTTGAAGAGGGAGTTCCCGGTGTCCATTCCACGCCTCTCCCATGCCCCTGGCACTTCTTTCTAGCCTGACATGCTGTCTGTTGATCTGTTGCCCCACAGAAAGCCGGGCTGGAGAGCTCGCTGGCGGAGACCGAGTGC
The DNA here is from genome assembly GCF_987537825.1 of Furipterus horrens. Lineage (NCBI taxonomy): Eukaryota > Metazoa > Chordata > Mammalia > Chiroptera > Furipteridae > Furipterus > Furipterus horrens. The sequence goes on along the minus strand of NW_028327181.1, from coordinate 79,460,177 downwards.
CGCTACGCCACGCAACTGCAGCAGATCCAGGGGCTCATCAGCGGCCTGGAGGCCCAGCTGAGCGAGCTCCGCTGTGAGATGGAGTCTCAGAACCAGGAGTACAAGATCCTGCTGGACATCAAGACGCGGTTGGAGCAGGAGATCACCACCTACCGCAACCTGCTGGAGGGCCAGGATGCCAGGCAGGGGCGGGGTGCAGAGGGAGGAATGGGGGGGGGCAGTTGTGGTGGGGTGGATAGTGCTGCGGTGAAAGGGAACTGGGTGAGGAGGAAGGACTCTGGATTCTGCACTCTGGTCTTTGGCTGTAACTTTGAGCAGATCGGGTCACTTCCCTGGACCTGTGTGTCTGCAGTAAAGGACAGGATTCGGGCTAATGCTGGTTGCATTCCATGCATGACAGATGGAGCGTTGTTGTAGATCAGAATCCATCTGCATGGGGGTGGCACATCTAGAAAAGCTCTCAGCCTCTAGAGAAGTCAGATGTGGGGGTGGGGGATGTAGGGGGCTGGAGAGGACTGCTGAGCTGGCCACCAGGGCCTCCTTAGGGAGACTTGAGCTTTCGCCTTTGCTTACACCTGCTTCCCCCTCTCTCAGGATGGCTGGCATCGGCACCAGAGAAGGTAAGAAGGCTTAGCTGCTCCTGAGTGGAGAGGGGAGGGGCTGAAGCCACCATTCCTCTCGGAATGGGGAAGAAGGAAAAAGAGGCGAATCACCCCAGTAAGGCCGGGACATGCCGATTCCAGGCGACACCTCTTCCCCAGTGGGACCCTCTATCAGCCTCAGCAGACTTGGGGTTGAAGATTGATTGAGAACCTTCCAGGCTGAGCAGGCTCTGTCGAGGGCATAGCTTCCCAGGCTCCACCTTCACATGCTTACGCCAAGATGCCCAGGATTACTCCCTGTGCACGTGCAGTTAAAAACCCCAGCGTTCTGGTTCACTGCAGGGCGGATGGGCTTCTGCCACTGCCCAGCTCTGCCACGAGTAACTCAACCCCAGCCCTTCTGGCAGCTCTTGAAGGATCAGCCCATGGCCACCCTCAGGGGAGCTGTCCATTTCTCCTGGAGCTCAGCCAAGGTCCCGGCCCCCACTAAAGCTTGCTCCTTCTTTCTAGCCTCCCTGGGAGGTGGCGGCGGTGGCAAACTGCACATCAACATCGAGGAGTCAGTGGATAGGAAGGTGGTTTCTTCCCGTCAGAGAGACATCTAAGCGCCCAGCGGCAGGAGAGACGTCCCTCCAAACGCCCTCCCTCCCCAGGCTGAGCGGAGGAGTGGCCAGAGGGGCTGGAAAAGCAAACTGGTTTCTGCCCTCAGAGGGTCCAGCTCAGGAGGCTTCCTGTCTCCTCCTCTGGAGCTTTGCTTGCTCTCCCTCCCTCTGCCCTCCAGCTCTCCCTGGGTCCTTTGTGTAACAAGTTCATTTCTACTGTGTCTGTCCATGCAATAAAAAATCGCTTCTCCTTTTACAAATACCTCTTGGCAGTGTGTCCAGTTTTTCTGGTTGGGGCCTCTCAGGAGGCCCAGGGCCCACGTGCTGACATCTCCCCCACCTTGGTCTCTTCCCTGCAAGGCCATAATTCATTCTTTGGGGCCCCCAGGAGACCTGGGACCTACCCATGCTGCTCAGGTGACTTGCAGTTCTGACTTACTTCATTTGGTGATCATGGAAACAGGAGACAGTGGTGGGTGTGGGGGGCAGTGAGGAGGCAGTTCCTCAAAGGAGTTTTGCAGACTTAGCACAGATCTTGACATATTGACGACTGATTTACTGAATGATTGCATGGATCATATTGGTTCACCACCGTATGGTTGGCACTGTGCTAGGCACACCCACCCATGCGTCTCATTTAATACTCACAACTGTGGGTGGTCAGGATTGACTACTCTCATCTTAGAGACAAGATGAGAAACTTAGAGATGAAGAAGTTGGGGAGATGCAGGATTTTCCCAGTGGCCTCATGGGTGAATAGTAAGCAGCAGGGGTGAGACGGAGTCCCACATTTGTATGACTCCAAGACCAGGGCTCCTTTTGGGACCTCAGGTCCTGGCCCTTCACAGTTCATTGCCTGAACCTTCCTCCTTGATTATGGCCTTCACCACACTTGCTATTTGGAACCAATCCCCTCCCTGCCTTTCTAGCCAGGCACACCTGACCTGCAGGGTGGCAGAGTCAGTTCCCATCTCTGCCCACCCCTGCAGAGCTGGCCCCCACGCCTCTTGAAGCCACCATCTCCTCTGCACAAAGCACTTAAGGTGGCCAGAGAGAAAGACACCACCTCCAGGAAGTCCTTTCTGATTTTCCCAAGCTTAAATACAAAGAAACACCAACCCCTGTTGCCCTTCTCTGCTCAAATTCCACTCTTGTTCTCAGGACTCCAGCACCTGCACTCTTAGGCCTATTAGAGCAGTGGCATCCGTGCACACCTGATGTGTTGCCTCTGGCCTGGGGCTGGTTCCTCTGGGATTCTTAGCCCTAGAGAGAGGGCAAGGCATGAGGAAGTGGAGAACTCTAGGGACTGTGGCTGGGCGGAGTCGAGGGGTGGGGAGGAGAACTCTTTTCTTAGTCCTGCTGGAAAGAGCAGGTTGGGGATGACTCTGTTATCCTGAGAATCAGATCATTTTGGAGGAGAGCCAAGCCCTCTGAGAGGGGCCCCCTTGTTCCTCCTGCAGGAAACTCCTTGGCCAGCAAGGTTTGTTGGAGAGAAGCTGGCGCCTGTGCTTTCTGGGGGAGATTTAACCTAAAGTGTGCGTCTCCTGAGCACACACTTTGAGACCAGGTTTCCCTGGGTACGGAGGAAGAAAACAGAATTTATTAAGTGTCTACACTGTGCCAGGCTCTGGGCAGGGCATTCAACAGATGACATCTCATTTATTCTCCCAACAGCTTTGCAAAGGCAGGTCAGCTTTTGGCATCAGTTTTCAGAAGAGGAAACTCAGGCCCAGGGAATTTAAATAACTTGAATACAGTCACAAACTGGGAAATAGTGAAACTGAGTCTGGGACCTGTCTCTCAGATTCCAGACCCTTGCGTTTCCCTTAACGTCATGAGGAGGACAGAAGACTGGACACACCTTTCTTACCAGGATGTACTCCTCTGAAACCCGATTCTTAGCCTCTGTGGGCAGCCCGTTCCAGTGTCACACAGCCATGATGGTCAGAAAGATTGTTCTTGCGTCTCAGCTTGGTTTCTCATGCTGTGGTTTAAGCTTATGCTGAAGCCCAAAGCCCCAGGTGCCATGTCCCCAACAGCATGGGAACAGCTGGCCTCCCTCCTGAGACCCTTGGGCCCAATGGCCTGGCTGCTGCGCCTGCTCCACCCACCTCCGGGCCCCTGTTGAGAAGTCTTGGGCCTTCTAAGCAGTCAGCAAGGGTTTTCTCAGCCATTAGTTTGCAAGGATGACAACCTCTGCAAAGGTGCAGAGAGGCAAGGTGGGGCTTGGCCCTCACTCCGCCTGGTCCCAGGGCTGTGGCCCCTGAGCTGGGGGAGAGGGAACTGCTTCTCTCTCCCTGGAGCACCTGTTCCTGCTCCCCTGGGATTCCAGGTGGGGCTGTCAGAGAGGCCCTTGGACTTGCCAAGTTCTGTTCCTTGCCTGGCCCTGGAGCGAGTGCTCACACCCAGAGGTAGCTCATGCCAGGGTGAGCCCATAAATAGTGAGCCCTTAAATAGTGTGTGGCAGAGAGGGCCCGCCTTCTGCCTGCCCCTGGGCTGAGGTGGGGCTTGGATTCCAGCCAATCTGAGCAGCAGGCATTGAGCCTCCCTTTTCTCCACAGAGAGAGGGAGGCTTTGGGACTAGGGATTAGGGCCCTGGGTGTGTGCTTTGTTTAAGCTGGGCTTCCTAGAGCGAGCTTGGGATGTGCCCGCCACTCTCCCCCTGAGGACTTTGGCTGGCCCCTGCCCCTCTCTGGGTCCCAGTTTCCCCATCTTTCCATTGAGGAGTCTGGTTGGACATGATGATCTCAAAGTTCTCTGTGAGTTGATGTGTATCCTGGGACCTCAGAGGATAATCCGTACTGTGAGATATGCGACAGCAGGCGTGTCTACTCCATGCACTGCCTTGCCCGCTAAATAAATTCTTGTTGAACTAATACATGCACTTGATTCTCCTTTGCTTTTTCTTGCTTTAGGCATGGCCCTGGATATTCACTAGTATCTTGGGCGTGTGCTATCTGGTGCTCACCTGTCCCTCCATAGGCAGCTGGTGACACAGGAGACACAGGGAGCTGGTAGCTTTTCCCATGAGATTTGAAACTGGGGTGACCACTCCTCTTTGCCACTCTTCAACCAAAGGCAGCAGACGGCGTACCCCTGGAACAACTTCTCAGGCATCGTGGGTAGCTTCCCTGTGCCAGGAGCTGTATGCAGAGGTTTATTAGGCAAAGGCGCGTCTTCAGGAAATGGAAGGCTGAGAGGGGGAATTGAGATAGGAATGCCACTGACCCTCACTTGTCTGGCTGTTGTGGGCGCTGTGCTGGCCGCGCGGACCAGAGAGGGAGGTGAAGCAATGTGTTGGCACAGGATAGAGGCCCTGAAGAACTCTTGACCTGGTCATCTAACAACTATGAGTTGGCATGTCCTCATTTGTAAAGTGGAGGTGAGGGCAGCCTTCCACCTGCCAAGGGTCCCTGGGTCAGGTGCTTCTCTAATATGAACCCGTCTAATGACTGTTTTTAAGTTGCAGCCACTGAGGCACTGGAAGGTTGAGGAATTTTCCCAAGGTCACACATCTAGTCGATGGCACATACAGAGTTAAAACTAAGCCCACTTAATTCAAAGCCTTTGCTGACCTTGCTTGGTTTCTGGGAAACTCTGGTGACATAAGAAGGATTTTAGAAAGCTGGGTACTGTGGAAATGTAGGGATCTGAGGCTTGAGGTTCGTCTGTAGAAGGCTCCTAGGCACTGCTGTGTCACGCAGGTGTTTCTGAGGGCAGGGGGCTCTGTCTGCTCTCTGGGAACGGTCTGCCTTTCAGGAGTGGCCCCTCACCTGTGTAGGGGTTGCTTCGGGAACTTTTGGGAGGTAGGTCAGCCGTCCTGGGCTCCGAGACCCTTGTGGTCCAGGGAAAGAGGGCCCTGATCCAAAATCCAAGGAAGGCACCCTGGGTTCGGAGCTTGGGGACAAGGTGTAAGCCCCGTCTCTGCAGCTGAACAATTTGGTGATCATGGAGACCCCGAAAACCAGAGACTCATAAACGAAATTGTTGAGGGAAACTTAGAAGTCATTCCAACGTAAAGCCCACAATGAACTGGTGCCTGAGCTGTATATCCAGGCATGTCTTCTTGTGTCCCACTGCTCTGGGGCTTGGCATTCTGGGTCTCAGTTTCCCCGCATGTGAAATGAGGGGGCGGGGTGGAAAAGCTCCTACAATAATTCTGCCTCTGATACAGATTTTGAGCACCCTCACAAGCCCCAGGCTTTGGAGCTCACATTGGAGATGGATGGCAGAGAGGTTGATGCATCAGGCCATCAGCTGCATAGACTTTGCTGCTGTGGGAAGCAGGACCACCCACCAGCCAGGCCTGGGGGGATGGGAGGCCTGAGAACGGAGAGGTCAGCAGTGAACACCCCTGTTAGGATAGGACGGCATTGACACTGGCCTGAAAGGGATTCACCGGACAGTGGTTAAGGACACAGACCCTGGAGCCAGGGGTTTAAATCTCGACTCTGACACAATCGAGTTTTGGGCATTGCATTTAATTTCTCTGGGCCTCAGTTTCCTCATTTGAAAAAAGGGTATGATAAAAATAGTGGAGCCCTGACTGGCGTGGCTCAGTGGGTTGGGTGTCATCCTGCAAACCGAAAGGTCGCCAATTCGATTCCCAGTCAGGGCACATGCCTGGGCAGCAGGCCAGGTCCCCAATGGGGGCATGCAAGAGGCAACCACACATCGATGTTTCTCTCCCTCTCTTTCTCCCTCCCTTCCCCTCTTTCTAAAAATAAATAAATAAATAAAATCTTAAAAAAAAGAAAAAAGTTGAGTTGTTTTGAGGATCCAATGAAATCATATTGTTACAGAACCCCTGGGCTGCTCCAATTGAAAACAAACCCACGGGCTCTTTAGTTAGGGGTCTGATTGCCCGCCGCCAGAATTATAACTCTTAATACTTCAGTTGAGTGAAAAGAAAATTGTTTATTTAACAGTTACACATATCCTTGCCTCCCCCCCTACCAAACCTAGCCAGTTTTAGGAAGGTCAGAAACACCGTTTCTCTACTTCCCAAACACAGTTCAGCTTTACCAGTGGCTGCCAATCATTCAATCTGATTGGGGAGGTCCTTTCTGTGCTATGGTGCCCTTCAGCTCTCAATACAAAACCGCCGGGATTCTCAGCCTCCTTGCAAACTGTCTTCTTTCTGTAAACTGCGTGGATCTCCTCTCCTTCTCCAGAGCACCCCTGCGAACACCCGCCAGCGAGGGAGACAGCCCCAGAGTGCGCCGTCCTAAAGTGTTCGCAGCTGCCTATATATCCCTGACTGCGTCCTCTGACGCAGTGGGTGTTGCCAACAGTTCTCACCATTCACAGAACCCCACGTAGGCTCTGTGTGCTTTCCATACCGTCCCCTGGTTCAAGACTCCTCCCATCCACCTGAGGCCTTGGAAGCATCCAAGCAATTTTGCATAATGAAAGACACCAGCCACCAGGCTCAGGCTGTGGAGGCATTCTGAAAGCTGCTTCCTTCTCCCCATACCCTAGCCGCAAACTCCGGGGATTCTTGGACTCCCCTGTTTCTGTAACAATACAAGCACAGCGTTTAACACATTGTTCAAGAATCGTTACCTAGTGTTATTTTAATATCTTTTAACATGTGTAGAATGGAACGCCCAGAGATCATACATGGAGTTCACAGCAAGTCTCTAAGACAAGGTTAGGGTAGAGAGAGCTAGAGGCTAAGTTTAAATCTTGACTTCCTGGTGTCCTTAGCCAAGTGTCTTGGCCTCCCTGGACCTCAGCTGCTTCACCTATAAAGTGGGGCCAATAAACCCTCTCTGGTTCTTGTATGAACTCGGTGACAGTGCGAAGTGCAGCCTCGTGTGCAAGGGGTGCTCAGGAATGCAGTCTTCCCTCTCCTTCCCTGGAAACTTACTGGGCAGGGGACTGAACTTGGTGTAATTTCACCAGTGAGCGAAGCAGAAAGATCAAGACAGGCAAGCAGTTCTTCAGCCCAGCACCCTGTCCTATCCCATTAGAACCGGGACAGGAAGAGGGGAAAACTGAGTCCCCAGGGTGGGCCTCTGCTCAGCTTCCCCTAGGTGGGCCTTGAATGTGTCCCGAGACCCGTGGGCCTTGGGGTTCACCGTAGGTCAGAGGACAGCATTCTTGGGTCAGGGTGCAAGAAGTCTCTGCTGGGGAGGGGAGGGAAGGGAGGAGCCATGCCTTGACCCTTCGAGGGGTGGCAGGTCATGGCCACCCCCATGTTTGTGCTGCTGGGGCTAAGCAGGATCCATGGTATTGTCCCTGAGAGGCGTTGGCTAGAACCTGCTCAGCAGCCCTGGGAGCTTTGTCACTTGGGGCCAGGCAGGTTCCATTAATCACCTTCTTGTCAGTTTTGATCCTTTACTGAGAGAGTCAGAGCTCCTGCTTTGGGCTGAATCAAACCTTTTCAGAGGGAGAGCTGAACCATCAGTTTAGGGCAGAAGGGCCGGGCCAGGTCAGGGGTCAGTGCAAATCCCTGGTTTCACAGAGGTCTTTGAGCACCCACAGCTCTCCCTGGTGCTGACACCTGCCAGCCTCCCCACCTGCAGAAAACAAAGGGCAAGGAAGCCCTGACTCAGAGCCCTCTTTTCTGGTCTTGCTTGTTGAATCAGCCAAGGGGTTTCCAGGACAATGTCCAACCTGTGCCACCCTACCCCAGCCTCTGGTCCGGTCCCACCCAGACCCTCTGGCTGGTGTGGGCCAGAAGGCTGCTCCCAAGAGCTCATTCATAGCAGCCCCAGGACCCTGGGGGAGCTGGGCTGGGTTCCTGAATCCAGGGTGCTCCATTCTTGGACCTAAAACATTCTCATAAACTGAGACAGTTGTCATGTGGTTGGGGGGCTAGAGGTGGCTCTGCCTGGGTGCTGCGAGCCCCTCTTTCCAGGCTTGGTTGTGCATCTAATGCAGCTGGAGTATGGACTCAAGAAACACAGGGTCAGGCTGACCCAGGTTTCTCAACCTCAACACTATTGAGCTTCTGGGCGAGAGGATTCTTTGTTGTGGGGGGTGTCCTCTGCATGGCAGGATGTTTAAGAGCGTCCCTTGCCTCCGTCCTCCGGATACCAGGAGCATCCTCCCGTTGTGACCACCAAATGTTTCTAGACATTGTCAAATGTCCCCTGGGGAGCAAAATAGCCCTGGAGAACCTCTGACTTGATCTACAGTGATGGAAGTTGGAATGTGGTTGTCTCAGGGGTGTGGGCTGTGGGTAACTGACTGGGAAAAGGTACAAGGAGCTTTATGGAGGCCAGAAATGTTCTGGTGGGCACATGCTCACACCGGCAAACACAGGCTTAAAACTTCACACAGAGGTAGAAATGCATGAAACTGGACACATGATTTGTACATTTTATTATATGAAAACTATACCTTAAGAAATGAGTCTTAGTATTAGACAGAACCAGACCTGGGTTTCAGAAATGACTCTGCCCTTCAGCCTCAGTTTCCTCACATATAAAAGGGGGGAAAGAGTAGAATCCACTTCACCAGGCTGCTGCAAAGATTACACTTTATAGTCACTAGTATGAAGTTCTTAGCTCAGTGCCTGCATATGGTGAGGGATCTGAGAGTATGATCGATTATAACGTACAGGGTCACTTTCTCTTTCTGTGCCTCAGTTTCCCGAGCTGTGTTGGGTGGTCCCTAAGGTTTCTGGACACTGTGACTTTATCCGATGGCCTTGGAGCCATTTTCTTCTTAGCCTAAACACCTTCAAGGTATGTGATTCTACAGGACCAAGCAAAGTTTGTCATCAGAGTCACTGGGAGCACTGGCTGAAAAGGAGGCAGGACATTCGGTCAGAAGTTTTAGAGAGAGAAAGAAGGGAGGCCAATGGCTGCGGTGACCTTGCAAAGCACCGGGCCACTTTGCAGCCACCTCTCCCTTCACAAGAGGCTCCTGAGAAGCCTTTGCAGCTGGGTCCCCATTCCAATACCGGGTGGGGCTGAGAGCCTCTGGGAGTGAGTTCCTTAAGTGGAGAGGTGAAACAGAATTCAGTTGTCAAACGGTAGTCTCAAGCAGAACACCGTTTCCTCTGAATCATCCCTTTTGTTAAGGATTAAAAAAAAAAAAGCCAGTCCTCCCCCAAAAGGCACAACCCACCTTGGAGAGCAGAGGTAGCTGGGCTTGTGGGAAAAAAAGAGGTGCAGCTGACACCAGTCAGAGGGTGGGGAAGGGAGGAGAGAGGATGGGACAGCTGTCCAGCCCCCCGTGGAGGGTGTATAAAAAGCATCCACTGGGGAAGAACCACAATCCTCAGCCCAGGCCAAGCCAAGCTCCTGCACGCACCTGCTTCCCATCTCTCTCTCATCATGAGCAGCCGTCTACAGAGCTCCTCTGCCAGCTATGGAGGTGGTTTCGGGGGTGGCTCTTGTCAGCTGGGAGGAGGCCGTAGTGTCTCTGCCTGTTCAAGTCGATTTGTCTCTGGGGGATCAGCCGGGGGCTTTGGGGGCGGCATGAGCTGCGGCTTTGGTGGAGGCTTTGGAGGTGGCTTTGGAGGTTCCTGTGGTGGGGGTTTTGGCGGTGGCTTTGGTGACTTCTGTGGTGGTGGCGATGGCGGCCTCCTCTCTGGCAATGAGAAGATCACCATGCAGAACCTCAACGACCGCCTGGCCTCCTACCTGGAGAAGGTGCGCGCCCTGGAGGAGGCTAACGCCGACCTGGAGGTGAAGATCCGAGACTGGCACCAGAAGCAGAGCCCCGCCAGCCCGGAGCGTGACTACAGCCACTACTTCAAGACCATCGAGGAGCTCCGGGCCAAGGTGAGCCCTGGAATGTCAAGGAGGGTTCCTTTGTGTAGGATAGAGCTGAAAAGGCCAGGAAATGTAGTGCCCCATGGGACCAGCAGAGGCAGTAAGGATGGACTTCTCACTCTTCCTAGAGGGGAAGATTCTAGTCTTTAACTACCAAGCATCTCTGTTCCCGACGAGCTTTCGCTTGCTATAACTCCCCAAATGCATTTTCTCCCGTTATTTTCTCCCGTTCTTCATTGTATCATTGTTAGTACTCATGTCAATGCTTTTATTGCTTTCCAAACAGCTATGTTATTAGTGACTCAACTTCTATAGTCCTAACCCACTGAGTTATTTGGAAACCATGACAGTTTTAAAAGCCACTGAGAATAACTAAAATTAACAGAGAAAGGGAAACAAGTTCACTTACTGGCCTGGAAATATGAGTTTATTTTGTAGGGGCCCCATTTAAACTGTTATTCTCCATTGGTTGTGACCAGGTCAGGAGGTGGAGGCAGGGGCTGAGGCAGCACTCAGCCTAGGTTCCCTCCGCACCTGTCCATCACGCTGTCATGCCAGCTTGCCGGAACAGAAATCACCTGCCTGGGCTGAGTCCCAGCTAGGTGGGGTAGACTTTAATTGCTTTGGCATAGAAATGTTTAGACAAAGAATTCAAACGGTTGGGTATATTTGTTGGATTTTTCCTCAGCTCAGCTGGCAGTCCAGCACCAATGCAGTTACGAACTGTGTGCCTTCAGGTTGACTCCCTCCTGACCCAAAGGAGAGGGCTCTCAAGACGGTGGCCTTGAGAGGTTGCTAGTCTGAGGCTGGGTAGACTTGACCATCCAAAGGTGTTCTTGGAGGGGTTGTCTCCCTGAAATGCATCTCCGATCTCCCCGGTCAGGACCAGAATGCAGGACATAGAATGTTAGAATAAACTGAAGGGACCCGGCCGGCCCCTCACTCTACAGAAAAGGAGCCGAGGCCCAGCTCGCATGGAAAAGTCTGACGCCAACCAGTCCTGTCCATTTTTCTCAGTCCTCCCCCCGCAAGCTTCTGAGCCTCCAGTGGTTACCTTCTGTGTTTTGCAGATCCTGGCAGCCACCATCGAGAACAACCGGGTCATCTTGGAGATCGACAACTCCAGGCTGGCCGCGGACGACTTCAGGCTCAAGTGAGTTTATTTTTCTCATTCTCTTTTCCTAGCAGTCTCTTATTTTAGACAAATGCTCATCTGGACAATGAAATGAGAGCTTCCTGGAAGTGAACGTCTTAGAGAAGAGTCCAGTGCAGAGGCAGGGGGAGTATCTAATATCACCTATGTGTTGCTTTTTCAATTAAAAAAATTCCTTCAGGTATGAGAACGAGCTGGCCCTGCGCCAGAGCGTGGAGGCCGACATCAACGGCCTGCGCAGGGTGCTGGATGAGCTGACCTTGGCCAAGACCGACCTGGAGATGCAGATCGAGAGCCTAACTGAAGAGCTGGCCTTCCTGAAGAAGAACCATGAGGAGGTGAGAGGCGGCATGGAGAGCCCAATGCTGTGGCCAGACTCAGCCCTCTACTGGGGAACCTGGAAGGGCTTTCCAGAACACTCCAGTAGCATCCAGAGCCAGGAAAGACGGGGAGCTTCATACCTCTTCCTTTCCCATCCCCATAGGAGATGAAGGAGTTCAGCAGTCAGGTGGTAGGACAGGTCAATGTGGAGATGGACGCCACCCCGGGCATTGACCTGACCCGCGTGCTGGCCGAGATGAGGGAACAGTACGAGGCCATGGCCGAGAGGAACCGCCGCGATGCCGAGGACTGGTTCCACAACAAGGTGCCTGGCCCTCTCACCCCGTGGAGCCAGGGGCGGGGCGCACGCCTTCCATCTGAGCTGCTCCATCACCTTCTTCCTACTTGAATTTCAGAGTGCAGAGCTGAACAAGGAGGTGTCTTCCAACACTGCCATGATTCAGACCAGCAAGACGGAGATCACGGAGCTCAGGCGGACGCTCCAGGGCCTGGAGATCGAGCTGCAGTCCCAGCTCAGCATGGTACATCTGCTGCCCCCCCTGCCCAGCGGCCATGCCCTCCAGGTCTGCTCTGGGT